>NC_135375.1:104318112-104926185 GCF_049243985.1 Paroedura picta
CAGTTGCTCTGAGGCTCCTACGGGTAGTAAAAAGTAGGATGCAAAAAAACAGCTCTTCCTCTTAAAAGTGCCACTGGACTCAAACTTTGTTCAGCCTCTTTGCAAGTGAGGGAGATTACCAGCAAAGCTGATCATGACACTTTTTGCTATTTCTTGTGGCCTTTCAAAATTAACTCTCCTTTGTACAGGTTAGATCCTGCAAGGGTCTGGCAGTACCCTCCATGGGTCTCACCAAGCAGTACCTGCGCTACGCGGGCACTGCCCTCTTCGGAGTGGTCGCCAGCCAAAAAGGAAATCTTGCCTTCGTGACTCTGCGGGGCGAGAAAGGCCGTTACGTGGCAGTGCCAGCGTGTGAGCATGTTTTCATCTGGGATACCCGGAAAGGAGAGAAGGTGAGTAGCTCTCAGCCTCCCGAGAAGACAGTTCAGCTAACAGAGCAGTGCCTTTTAAGATACATGTATGAAGCAGAGAATGAAACAACCAACTTCCTCCTCCTATATGTGGCCTGATGACTCCCATTTTGTTGTCTGGGGAAGCGTGCTGTGCTATTGGGTTCGAAATATGTGATGGCAACAGCTGTGATGGCAACAGATGGTACAAAGAAGGGCTTGTTGGCATCTGCTGGTCACCATTACTGGGCAGGAGTAGACCAAGCCCCTCCTCTGTAGGGAGGGGGGAGTCTTGTTTGGATGCCACATCTCTGGCTGCTGCCTACCTAACTGCTGGTGGGGGCATCTAGAGCTGGCCTCTGCTGACAGTCTGGATTGACAGTTATTCATGGGATAAGGAGGATGTAGGTGACAAGCAGGACCTGTTTGGTGTGGTGGTAAGGAGTGTGGACTTCTAACCTGGCATGCTGGGATTGATTCTGCACTCTCCCACATGCAGCCAGCTGGGTGACCTTGGGCTCGCCACGGCACTGATAAAACTGTTCTGATTGAGCAGTGATATCAGGGCTCTCTCTGCCTCACCCACCCCACAGGGTGTCTGTTGTGGGGAGAGGAATGGGAAGGCGACTGTAAGCCACTTTGAGACTCCTTCGGGTAGAGAAAAGTGGCATATAAAAACCAACTCTTCTTCTTCTGCAGTAATATCAGGGCTCTCTCAGCTTCACCTCCCTCACAGGATGTCTGTTGTGGGGAGAGGAAAGGGAAGGTGATTGTAAGCCACTTTGAGACTCCTTTGGGTAGAGAAAAGTGGCATATAAAAACCAACTCTTCTTCTTCTGCAGTAATATCAGGGCTCTCTCAGCTTCACCTCCCTCACAGGATGTCTGTTGTGGGGAGAGGAAAGGGAAGGTGATTGTAAGCCACTTTGAGCCTCCTTTGGGTAGAGAAAACTGGCATATAAGAACCAACTCTCCTTCTGCTATGGGTAAAGTGAATTAAGAAGTTCCTTTCGGAATTCGACCCTGCCTTTTCTCCATTTTATCCTATAAAACAAGAAAGTTGAATCTTGCCCAGGTTGCCAGCTTGCTGTCTCTTGTTCGCAGCAGTCAATCATCATACTAAAACTGCACGCTTATTGTTTAGGTCCTTGAGAACCAGCGTGGCATAGTGGTTGAAGAGCAGCAGCCTCTGATCTGGAGAGCTGGGTTTGATTCCACCCTCCTCTTCCACGTGCAGCCAGCTGGGTGAACTTGGTCCATCCCCAGTTCTCTCAGAGCTCTCTCAGCCTCACCTACCTAATAGGGCGTCTGTTGTGGGGAGAGGAAGGGTAGGCGATTGTCAACTGCTCTGAGACTCCTTCGGGTAGTAAAAAGGCTGGGTACAAAAACTCGGCTGTTCTATGTCCTGGTAACTGTGTTTCTGTGTCACCCGAAGAGGCCTCTCTCATCTCTTCTACATGAGCCACTCCAAGTCTCTTGTATCCTCCGTTGCAGGTTCTCGTCCTCCAGGGCCTCAAGCAGGAAGTGACTGCTCTCTGCCCATCCCCCGATGGGCTTCATTTGGCCGTGGGATATGAAGACGGAGCCATCCGTGTGTTCAGTCTCCTTAGCGGGGAAGGCAGCGTCACTTTCAATGGGCATAAAGCCGCCGTTACCACCTTGAAATATGACGAGTTGGGAGGCAGCCTGGCTTCGGGGTCCAAGGTGAGAAGTCTCGGGGGAACTGGAGAATCTCTGTGAATTTGTCGGAACCATTTTATAATTAATTGTTTATTGAAATTTGAGATAAAAGTTTAACAACAAAAAAAGCAAAGCAAAAGTAGTGTAAGAACAGTCGTTCTCAACCTTCCTAATGCCGCGACCCTTTAATACAGTTCCTCGTGTTGTGATGACCCCGAACCATAAAATTATGCAAGGGTTCTTTCACAGAAATTAAACCGAAGATCCATTGTTCAGAATTGTATATAAATTGTCCCCCCCCCCCCCGGGGTTTCTCAGTTCAGTTCTGCTTCTTGTCCCACCATGCTGATCTCGCTCTTTTCTGCTGCTCCAGACAGATGAACGCTCTATCTCAAACTACCCCACAAGGCTGTTGTGTGGATGCATCCCTCTCTCTCCTGCTTGTCCTGCCGTGACCCCTGTGAAAGGGTCGTTCGATCCCCAAAGGGGTCCAGACACCCAGATTGAGAAATACTTAAATAGGACATCTGTGAAGTCTTAAAATGCTCAGCAAGAGATCTATAATATTAACACTTGTTGCAGAATAGTATTATATACCAAAGCTGCCTACTTGGTCTCAAATTATTACAAACAATTAAAAGCTTAGAAGGGGGGACTTTCCTCTTTCTTTTTATGTCTCTAACAATCTTGGAGTTATTGTCAACTTCAGTCTGATATGTTTCATTTCCTGAACCTCTTCTAAGTCCCATCTGGCCAGTGCATGTGATCGTTTTGTGTCACAGGGAATGCTGTTTGTTAGTCCTGAGGGCTTGTTCAGAGAACTGTCTTGCCCGTTCTGAATCTCATTGGCTGACTTCACATCCTGCCTTTTGCACCCAGGACACGGACGTCATAGTTTGGGACGTGATCAACGAGAGCGGCTTGTATAGACTGAAGGGCCACAAGGATGCTGTTACGCAGGTGCTCTTCCTGAAGGAGAAGAATATACTGGTTTCCAGGTAAAGGGGCTCAGTTCAGACCCTGCAGGCCAGGCTTCTAAATGGTATTCAGGTCCTGATTGGAGAAGCTGAGTTACTTCAAGAAATTTGTAATTTTACTCTGGTAGGTCAGTTCATAGCGGAATGGTTTCAGCAGAGTTGCATAAAGCTGAACCTCTTGAAGATAGGGGGGAAACCTTTGGATAGGTGGGAAAGGGTCAGACCAGGACCATTTACACACTGGAGGTTTCATGCCAGGCTGCAGGCTGGAGTTTTAGTCGTAGCAGGTTGCCCCACCTCTTCCTGCACCCACACGGGGGAACATTTGGCCCGGTGCACCTCATCCGCCCCCGATTTGTGCTCCTGCATGGGAGCTGCGGCAGTGAAGTTCCCAGTGCGTAAACGGTGCAGGAAGCGCATCTTCCAGCCTGCACATAGCTCAACTGACAACAATGAAATCAGTCAGGAATGTGGGCGTGATCCTCAATTCTTCCTTGACGGTGGAAGCTCCGATAAGTTGACCATCTCTGCTCTTCCACATACAAATAGTATGTGGCTGGAAAAGGGAAGGGGCACCCTGGCGCAGTGTCCTCGAAGGGTATCTCTCCAAATGCTTCTAGCTCTCCTGTTTTCTGACAAGGTTCTAGGTAGCTTAAGGAAAGACTGATTTACATGGCTCCAGCCACGTATGTTGCTTGCTTTCCCTGCTCAGTGGCAGGTAACAACTGGGCTACTCAGCCCCCATTCGACTAAATGAATTTAGATTAATTCAGAGGACATTGTGCTTACCATCTGCTATGTGATTTTTCCCTCCCTTTCCCAGTGCAAAGGACACTCTAGTGAAATGGTGGGATCTGAGTACACAGCACTGCTTCAAAACGCTGGTTGGCCACCGAACCGAGGTAAATCAAAGGGCCTAATCTGGGATTGTGTGATCACCATCTGTGTTATTTTGATCTGTTTATGCTGTATTTTATGGGTTTTTATGTTTTATATATATAATTGTGAGCCGCCACGAGCCAGTTTGTCTGGGAGTGGCCGGTTCAAAGTCCAAATAAATAAGTAAGTAAACAAACAAACAAATAAATAAATAAAATACTGAGAAAGAACAGATAACGTGGATGGGCATTCTTTGCCCGGCGTTGCGAGCTATGTAAAAGAAGGAGCAGGACAATGTCCGAAAGTGTCGATTAGGGTTGTGCGCTTCGGCCGAAGTGGCCGTGATCGCTGAAGCATGCAACCCTAGTGTCGATACATTAAACTGGAGTTGGCGTGGTGGATTTAGGCAGGAAAGCCAGGTGACATGAAGTTACGGCATGGGGTGGGCTGAGAGAATTTTTTCTCCTGCTCCCGAAATACTAGACTCTGAGGGCCTCCAGGGAAGCCGATGGGAGGGGTCGGTTCAGGCGGGACAAAAGGAGCCGCTACAGAGGGAGTGATTCAGATGTGCAATTTGGTGGTGGAGGATGCCGTGATGGCCACGGACTCAGACAGCTTAAAAAGGGGATTAGATAGATTCCTGGAGGCGAGGTCTATCCATGGTTAGTAGCCATGGTGACGGATGCCCTGCGGTTGGCCCTCCAGAGGAACTGGTTGGCCCCTGGGTGGGACAGGATGCTGGACTAGATGGACCATTGGTCTGATCCAGCAGGGATGTTCTCAAGAAAGCCTCTTTGACCTGCTGCAGACGGACCAGGTGCCACATTGGGGTATAGTTCCCAGAAGAGCTACAGGTGACCTGTCAAAGATCTCCCCCCCCCCCGATCGTCCTGAGCTCCACAGTATGGGGATCCTTAAATCCTGTTGTTAATATAAGGACATGGTGGTTAATAGCGGCAGAGAACTGGGCTTGATTTCCCACTTCTCCAAATGCCAGCCATGGGTGACCTTGGGCCAGTTGCAGTTCTCTCAGAGCAGTTCCCTTTGAGCTCTCCCAGGCTCACTTACTTCACAGGGTGTCTGTTGTGGGGGGAGGAAGGAGAAAGGGATTAGCTACTTTGGGATACCTTTGGACAGTGAAAACTGGGGTATAAGAAAACCAAGTCTTCATCTAACAAAAACAAGAAAGACCATCCCCCCCCCCCCCATCCGGGGGTGGCCAAACTCTGGCTTACCAGATATCCATGGACTACAATTCCCATGAGCTCCTGCCAGCATGGGGCTCATGGAAATTGTAGTCCATGGACATCTGGAGAGCCACAGTTTGGCCACCCCTACCTTAGTTATTGTTGCTGGGGTGGAGGGAGTCTAACTTAAAGGCTTGTACCTTTTCTCCTTGTTCAGGTGTGGGGACTGGCCTTAGTTGCAGACGGGAGGCTGCTTCTCACGGGGTCTGCGGACAGCGAGCTGAGAGCCTGGAGCATCAACCAATTCCAGGAAGTAAGAGCTCGTGTGCTTTTGTCCTCCCGCGTTTGCCTTCTGCTCCTAATGGTGGACTAGAAAACCGGTGGCTTTGTGTTAACCCCAGCCCAAGGCGAGCTTAGTGTAGCAGTTAAGAGCGGCAGCTTCTAATCCGACAAACCAAGTCGGATTCCCCACTCCTCCACATGCAGACAGCTGAGTGACTCTGGGCCAGTCACAGTCCTGATAGAGCCGTTCTCACAGTGCAGTTCTATCAGAGCTCTCTCAGACCCATCCACCTCAGAAGGTGTCTGTTGTGGGGGAGAGGAAGGGGAGATGATTGTCCCAACTAGTGAAAACTTCTCCCCCTCCTCTTCATCTTCTTCATTGTTTTATTGATTTTACATGTGAGACTATTGATGATGATGATGATCATCATCATCATTTAATTTATATCCCGCCTCCCCCCGGAGGCTTGAGGCAGGTCACATAAAATCAATCCCCTAAAAACAGTAACAAGAACTATAAAACACAGTACAGCAATCACAACAAGGCAAGACAAGAATGGCAGCCAGGTTCATGCAACTAACCCAATTTCCATAACCCCACTAAAAAGAAGGGGGGAAAGGGGGGGGCTGATGGCACGCGCAACCGCCGCATTTGTTAGGGGGGGTGCATCTCTCTTGCTGCCCGGCCTCAACCATAGAGCTGGCGGAAGAGCTCCATCTTGCAGGCCCTGCGGAACATTGAAAGTTCCCGCAGGACCTGCAGCTTTTCTGGGAGCTCATTCCACCAGGTCGGGGCCCGGACCGAAAAGACCCTGGCCCTGGTCGAGGCCAGGCGAGCTTCCTTGGGGCTGGAAATGACCAATAGGTTAGCCCCCGCAGAGCGTAAGGCCCTGCAGGGGGCATAGGGTGATAGGTGGCCCCTCATATACACTGGGCCCAGACCACAGATGGCCTTGAAGGTCAAAACCTTGAACCTGATCCGGAATATAACCGGTAACCAGTGCAGCTGCCTCAGCACTGGCTGGATATGGGCCCTCCAAGGTGTAGCCGTGAGGACCCTAGCAGCCACATTTTGTACCAGTTGCAGTTTCCAGGTCAAGCCCAAAGGCAGGCCAGTGTAGAGTGAGTTAAAGAAATCTAACCTGGAGGTGACTGTTGCATGGAAAAATGCCTGGCCAGCTACCTGCTTGACCTGTGCCTTGAGTGTTAGTGAGGCATCAATTGTCACCCCCAAATTTCTGGCCTGAGACGTGATCTGAAGTTGCGTCCCGGCCAGAGAGGGCAAGCACGCTTCCTGGTCTGCTCCCCTACGGCCCAACCACAGGACCTCCGTCTTGGAGGGGTTGAGTTTCAGGCGACTCTGCTCAAGCCATCCAGCCACGGCTTCCAAACATCTGGCGAATGGTTCCGGGGGAGTGTCCGGGCGGCCATCCATGAGGAGAAAGAGCTGGGTATCATCAGCATACTGATGGCAACCCAGCCCATAACTCCGCACCAGTTGAGCCAGAGAGCGCATAAAGATGTTGAATGATGTGGGAGAGAGCACCGAGCCCTGTGGGACCCCACAAGAGAGCCAGTAAGGGCCCGATAATTCCTCTCCCACAGCTACCCTCTGAATCCGGTTTTGGAGGAAGGAGAGTATCCAGCACAAGGCTGTACCCCCTATCCCCGTACCGGCGCGACGGCTCGCTAGCAGTTCATGATCGACCACGTCAAACGTGGCAGACAGATCTAAAATAACTAGCACATCAGAGCCATCTCGTTCAAGCTGGCGACGGAGGTCATCCAACAAGGAGACCAACATCATCTCAACCCCGTGGCCAGGACGGAAGGCAGACTGGTATGGATCGAGGGCCAAAGTATCTTCCAGGAACGCTAGGAGCTGGTCCGCCGCAGCCCTTTCCACCACCTTACCCGGGAACGCTAAGTGCGCTACTGGGCAGTAACTTGCAGGGTCATGCGGGTCCAGAGATGGTTTCTTGAGAAGAGGGCATACCACCGCAGTTTATTGTTTTTAACATTCTTAAAAAATAAATACGTGAGCCTCTTGTGGCGCAGAGTGGTAAGGCAGCAGACATGCAGTCTGAAAGCTCTGCCCATGAGGCTGGGAGTTCAATCCCAGCAGGTGGTTCAAGGTTGACTCAGCCTTCCATCCTTCCGAAGTCGGTAAAATGAGTACCCAGCTTGCTGGGGGGTAAAGGGTAATGACTGGGGAAGGCACTGGCAAACCACCCCGTATTGAGTCTGCCATGAAAATGCTAGAGGGCGTCACCCCAAGGGTCAGACATGACTCGGTGCTTGCACAGGGGATACCTTTACCTTATACACCCCACCCCCCATATACACCAGCTGGCCTAAAGTAAATATGCGGATTTCGCGTCTTCAAGCGCCCTGAGGGGGAAAAGAGGCGGAGCAATGTCAGGCCATCCGTTTAACTGACGCCTAGCTCAGCCACGCCCCCAGTTGCCATGCCGACCCACACATTGCCCAGAGAATGCCAGGGCTGGGAGTTCTCTCCCACCAGCCAGGTCCCTGTTGGCATTCCTCCCCCGCAGTGCCAATGGCCCCCTTTAGATGAGTCTTGGGGGTTTTTTGCCTTGCAGGGGGATACTGACGGCCTAATGAGGATGCTGACAGCCATAATTTGGTGTGAAATATTTGGCCACAGCCTTTATGGCTGCTTGATCTGTTTAATGGGCCAAGCACCTCTTGGTCCCCTCCTGCCAGGTGGCCGCAGTGCGAAACTCCAGAGGTTTTTTGCTGATGTCTTGGACAGCTGCTGGGCTTGTAGGTTGGCTCTGCCTGTCTGTATTGGGGGAATGATTCCATCCAACCCCTTGGACGAGTTTGCAGGAGGGACGATGGAAAGTTCCGTGTTCTGTTTGACTTCTCTTCCTTTTTTTCCTGGTATTGTAAACAGGGCCTAGACCCTAATGAGCCCCAGACCAAGCGAAGTAAGGGGCCTTCGGGGAGATTCGAAGAAGCTTCTGAGACGGATAAGGCAGAAGAGCAGGATGAGACCGAAGAGGAGGTACTTGTCCCCTGTGCATTCTTGCCTACATAGCATTCATGTTCTCTTCCAAAATATGCTTAAAATTAAGTTTTTAAAAAGGTGTCCAACATAGAAGATCCTCTGACGTGATCCTCAGCCAGGTTCCCATGCTTCCAGTTTACCTGGGCTTATCAAAACGACCACTCACAGAAGAATACTTATTCATGTTGCCCAGGAGGGAATGTCTAGCTCAGGGGTAGTCAAACTGCAGCCCTCCAGATGTCCATAGACTACAATTCTCATGAGCCCCTGCCAGCATTCGTTGGCAGGGGCTCATGGGAATTGTAGTCCATGGATATCTGGAGGGCCGCAGTTTGACTACCCCTGGTCTAGCTTGTCTTGGACAAATACACCGCCTGCTTCAAGTTCAGGAGCTCTCAAAGTCTCTGGCAGCTCCCCTTCTTCACGCAAAGGAAATGAACCTGGTCTATTTCTCCCGTTCTTCAGCAGCGAACTCTGTTGCAGGGGAAGGTGTGCCCTTTAGGCATTGTCAAGTCAGGAAGCGAAGGCCTTTCTTTCAATGTCTCTGTTCAGTTCTGAGTTCCTGAAGCAGCAGGGTCTGTTGGGAGGAAGACTGTCTCTGTAGCTCAGGGGTCCCCAAACTTTTAAAACCTAGTGGGGACAGCCACAAAATGGCTGCCACAAGAGGCGGAGCCAGCCACAAAATGGCTGCCCTCAGTCACATGGTGAAGATTCTAGAACTGTAGTGGCAGCTGGTGCTATGCAGCCAGTCTACAAAGCCAGCCTAGGGGGTGCCCTCTTTTGGACCCCTGGATATGAATCCCATGACCAAGTGTTGTGAAATTTGGAAGGGGTTTAGGGAAAAGCCTCCCAGAGCCACTCTGAAAGTTTGGAGGCTGTAACTGGAACCCCCACCCACTCTAGGCCCCAGGAAAGGCGGGAACACCGGAATTCCCATTAAAGTCAATGGCGCCATTGACTTTAATGGGCGCCAAAGCCAAATCGGTCTGGATCGGGTCCCTGGTGCACAAGCCTAATGGGGACCCTTCCACATGGCCCCATGGCCCCTTTCATAGGCTACGGGACTGCAGTCGTGTCTTGCTCCTGTTTGTTTGTGACCAAGCACATTTGAAACATCCGGGACATTGACCCAGAGTGCTTGGAAGTGCTGTTGAAAGAAACCATTGATGGTGCTTCTTGGATGCCCCGTTTCCTAGGCTATGGTGCTGTTCTGCTTGTTTGGCCAGATTGTCCGGCTAGTTTACTTGAAATGCTTAGCCCTAAATTGTTAACCAATCTGTCTCCCACCCCTGTTCTTAGCACATCCTGAGCTGCACAAAGGCTGGCTCCATTATGCGGGAAGGAAGGGACCGGGTTGTGACTCTCACCACGGATCGGACGGGCCGGATTCTCGCTTGCCATGTAAGTTGCCTGCCATTGGCGGTCCCTGTGGACTGGGGCCTTCATTGCAGTCCTGCTGAGATAACGTGTGGAACTCACTGCGCAAGAAGCGGGGGTGGCTCCAGGCATAGACAGAGGGGATTGGATAAACATCTGGAGCAGAGGACATTGATGCCATGTGTTCAAATGCTTGTGGGGCAACAGTGGAAGGGCTCCTGGAATTCTGGCCTTTGCCGGTGGACCTCCTGATGACACCTGGATTTTGGCCACTGTGTGACCCAGGGTGTTGGACTGGATGGGCCACTGGCCTGATCCAACATGGCTTATTTTATGTTCTGAAGAGCAGGGGTCCATCAGTGGGTATTAGCCACAAGGCACAGATGGAACACTCTGTCAGTGGCAGTGATGCTCTGTATTCATGGCACTTGTGGAGGCCCAGAGGTGATGGGCTTCTGAAGTTCTGGCCCCACTGCTGAACCTCTTGATGGCACCTGGGTTTTGTCCACCATGTGACACCGATTGTTGGACTAGGCGGGCCATTGACCTGATCCAAAAGGGCTTCTCTTAGGTTCTTAACATGGCAACGGACTCTCTGTCTCTTTCAAGGGAACGGACTCCATCCTGGAAGTATTCTACGTTCTTAGTGAGGAGGAGCTCCATAAAAAAATGGAGAAGAAAATGAAGAAAGCAAGGAAAAAGGCCAAGTAAGTGTTTATTGAGCAGTTTGCCCTGTTCTTATATTTCAAGGAAGTGTGAAAGGCTTTATCCGCATGAGTGGGCTGCCAGACCTTCTCCATGATTCATGGCCAGTGTGAGAACCTGTGAGTGGTGATCCCGGTGTTCGCAAATGGACACATCTATGCCTGACAGCGAAAGAAACAGCCAGGGATCTCTCTGCCATACCCAGATCCAGCTGGAATTGCCCCTCACCTTGCTTCTGGGTGCCATCAATAAGGTCATCAGAGGGAGGGCCCAAAGCTGCCATCACACCCACCCCCTTCATGCCAGCTCACTGAATTCTTTTAGCCTCCTCTAACTTCCGGGGTGTCTCTTTGGGGAGAGAAAGGGTAGGCAATTGTAAACCGATTTGAGATTCCTTTGGTTAGTAAAGAGCAGGGTACAAAAACCCAGCTCTTCTCCTTGCTTGCTTTGACGGTATAGCACAGCTGCTTGAAAACATCAGTGTCTGGCCTGTATTGTACCACCAGCCCCTTCATCTCCGTGCCTCCCTTGACACAAAGCTTTTATGAGTGTTAGGGAGGGAGTATGTACTATAGATACAGACCAGCCTGTGACTTGGCAGCAGGTTTTACCAGATGAGGGAGTCTAGCAGGAGAGAAGGGGAGAGTGTAGAGTGGGCAAGGGAAGCACTTGGGCTCACTGAAAGGGGTTTGGACATTGTAATAAGAACATAAGTGAAGCCCTGTTGGATCAGGCCAGTGGCCTACGCAGTCCAAGACTCCATGCCACACAGTGGCGAAAGCCCAGGTGTAATCAAGAGGTAAAGCAATGGGGCCAGAACTCCAGAAGCCATCCCACTGGGCCCCCAAGCCCCAAGGATACAGAGCATTACTGCCCCAGATGAAATGTTCCATCGATACCTTGTGGCTAATAAATACAGATGGACCTCTGCTCTTAAGAACATAAGAGAAGCCATATTGGATCAGGTCAGTAGCCCATCGAGTCCAATGCTCTGTGTCCCGTGGTGGCCGAAACCCAGCTGTGGTTAGAAGGTCCAGCAGCAGGGCCTGAACTCCAGAGCCCCTCCTGTTGCCCCTCCCAAGTCCCAAGAAGACAGATCATCGCTGCCCCAGACAGAGTGTTCCAGCTATACCTTGTGGCCAATAGCTGCTGGTGGATCTTGGAAGATGGGAAATAGAGAGGAGAAAAGAGGGGCATCCCTCTGTTTATTCTCCCTGCCAGCTTTCTGGAGTTCTGAAAAGAGGCTCGTGGGAGGCCACAGAGCTCAGGACTCCAGAACAGGCATGAATTTGGTCTAGGGTGCACGTTATACATATTTTTGTCTTCTGGTTCCTGGTATGGATTGTGGTTTAATTCCCCCCCCCCTGCCTCTCCTAGGCAAAGATCCAACGAGGAGGAGGAAGAGGGGGAAGAAGCTGATGGTGGCTCGGAGTGCAGCTTGCAAGACAAGATCGTACGCCTTGTGAACCTAAAAGCTTCTGCGAAAATCAAGTGAGTGCCCAGCCCCGATGGATGCCGACACGGGCCCTGCCCATCTGTCCTCCGTTACATCCACCCTTTATCTTCGATGGGCGCCCAGAGCCACTGGCTGCAGGTGGCGGAGGAGCGGGGAATCAAACCCGGTTCTCCAGGTTGGAGACCGCCTCTCTTAGCCCATTGAGTTATTAAATTGCATAGTTTATATATAGGACAGAAAGTATCTCCCTCCATCGAAACTGAATTCTGTAACGAGTCAGTGTTCCGGGAAAGACCGTTTTAATGGTTGTGTTATCACCACCATTAGGTATTACATATTTGATCATCTAAATAAGTTTTTTCTACCCAGATATTTTTCTGTGTCCTCCCGACATTGGAAATGTATGTTTTAAATTTTGGTCTGAATAACCATAAATAAAATTAGCTGCTGCTGTTGTCATATAATGACAGAGTTGGAAGGGATCTCCAGGGTCATCTAGTCCAACCCTCTGCAGAATGCAGGAAATTCACAACTACCTGCCCACCCACAGTGACCCCAATTCTATGTCCATATGATGCCCTCTCCCCCAAACTAGAATCCCTGGCCACTCTATCCAGGAAGAAATTCACTTCTCAATCCAAAGTGGTGATTGGTATTTCCCTTGGCATGCAAGTTATTTTTCTCCTTGATGCCCTCTCTCCTCCCAAATCCTGACTAGTTGCCTACTTGTTGGATTCACATTTAGCGCTTCCTTTGTAGCACAAGTTATTCCTGTGTCAGAGAAGAGGCCTTGGGTCAAGGCTACAAACCCCAGGCTGATCGTTGCCTGGGTAACAGTGGGATGCTTCCCTCCTGCTGTTTTGGTCAGACTGCACCTTGAATTTCAAATACAGAACTGGTGTGATTCTTGAGGTGCTTCTGAGATCTCCAGGGGCAGGGAGGAGTGGGCTGGAGAACCCAGTTGCATTAGCCAAGGATTTTAAAGGGGTTTGTGTGTGTGTGTGTGAGTGTGAGCAGAGTCCAGATTTTTCAACTCCAGAAATTAACCCAAGCCAAATTATGGGTTTGGAGTAGTGGTTAAGAACAGCAGCCTCTAACCAGGTTTGATTCCCTACCCCTCCTTCACATGCAGCTGGTGGGTGACCTTGGGCCACTCACAGTTCTTTCAGAGCTCTTATAACCTCACCTACCTCAGGGTGTCTGTTGTGAGGAAAGGAAGGGAAGGCGACTGTAAGCCACTTTTGAGACTCCTGGTAATATAAACCTTTGGGATCAAGAGGGATCAGTAAGATCATTGTTCCCTGAACAGGTTCCTCACCCTTGGCCCCTGATAACTTATCCCAAGAGAGTCCATGGAGAACCAAACTGCACAGGGGGAGACAAACCTTTTTGTGTCTGTTTGAACTGTTACGATCCCCTGTGCCCGTTCAATCCCCCAGTTGACCCGTTTGTGTGGCATTGAGTCCGCATGCCGCTTACCCTCTGCCGTCATTGCTTCTTGTTTGAGCAGGTCTTTTGACTTGATCCTTAGCCCCAGAGGGGAGCTGAAAGCAGCCCTCATGCTCCAAAACAACCTCGTCGAGACGTACACCTTGAACCCATCCCAACAGCCCTCCCAAGTCGCCCGGACGTCCAAGATCACCATCGGCGGGCACCGCAGCGACGTCCGGACGCTGGCGTTCAGCTCGGACAACATAGCCATTCTTTCTGCATCTGCCGAGTCCGTTAAGATTTGGAACAGGTGAGAAGTTCTTCTTGCGGGACTCCTGATGCAGCCCAGTACTGAGTCAGAAGGTCTTCAGCATTACCTGCTCAGGCTGGCAGCTGCTCCCTGGGGCTTAGGATCTTTCACATCACTCAACACCTGGTGCCTTTAACTGAGCTGCCGGGGATCGAACCTGGGACCTTCAGCAAAGGGAAATGCAATAAACGTTCACAAGCAGCGCGGCTTGTGGCGTGAGTCCAGCTGCTGTTTTGACTTTGGAAGAAAGCTTTCCATTTTTACTGGTTATCTTCATAGGGTTTGAAGCCAGGGTCTTGGCACCCTGCGGATAACCACACTGCCACAAACTTCCCAGTTTTTCTTAATTTTTAGTGACTTTATTCATGGACCGTACTCTTGAAGTACAGCCGAAAACTTGGCAAGTCTCCAATCATTGTAACACTGGAAATCGCGTAGGTCTTTAAGGAACTACTGGACGCAAACTGTCCTCTTTTAGGCCAGAGTCATCTTAGAGACCAGCAATATTGTCAGGGAATGCGCTTTTGAGAGTCAAAGCTCCCTCCACCGGATATGGGTTTGAAATAGCAATCTCGGAGTCCTTCTATCCCAGTCAGAAGATGGGAAAGGCATTGCAAGGAAGAAACTGAGAAGCTTCAAGGCAAGATTCCAATGTGATTTCTGAACTTGAATACATTCACACGTTCAAAACATCCCCTCCCCGGGTTATCTCACTACCTAAACTGATTTTCTGCCCCCCACGCATGCATTTCCCCTCTACTCTAATAATAGAATCATGACTCCAATTCTATGCCCAGATGATGCTCCCCCCCAAAAAAAAACAAAACAAAACGCAGAATCCCTGGCCAGTCTGGCCTGGAGGATTACAGTATACATTGTCCTTGAGGTTCCTTCTCTGCAACAGGTCTTATTAGACCTGGATAGTTGAGACACGCCTTAATCCCACCAGATCTCAAACGCTACACAGGGCTGAACATGGCTGCTGTTTGGAGGGGGGATGGCCTGGCACCCTGCCTCCTTGGTGTGGGAGTCAGCATGGCGTAGGGGCTAAGAGCGACTGCCTCCAGTCTGGATAACCGGGCTTGATTCCCACCTCCTCCACATGCAGTCAGCTGGGTGACCTTGGACCAGTCCCAGAGCTCTCTCAGCTCATCTCCTTCACAGGGTTACTGTTGTGGAGTGAGAAACGTAGGTGATTCTAAGCCGCTCTGAGACACATGAGGCCTGCTGGGTGACCGTGGGTCAGTCACAGTTCTCCCAGAGCTCTCAGTCCCACCTACCTCACAGGGTGCCTGTTGTGAGGAGAGGAAAGTTAGGTAGTTCTAAGCCCCTCTGAGACATGAAACCTACTGGGTGACCTAGTTACAGTTCTCTTAGAGCTCTCTCAGCCCCACCTCCCTCATAAGGTGTGGGGAGAAGAAGGGTGGGCGATTGTAAATCACTTTGAGACTCAGGGAGTGAAAAGTGCAGTACAAACAACCAGCTCTTCTTCTCCCTGCAGGTCTACCTTGCAGTGCATCCGGACCATGACGTGTGATTACGCTCTCTGCTCACTCTTTGTCCCGGGAGATCGCCAGGTCATTGTGGGAACCAAGGTGAGTTCCTGTCCCTTCCGAAGACCTAGCCGCAAGACCTCTCTGATTTGAAGGGTCTTTCACCCCTTGGGCCTCAATGGTTTGAAGGGTCTTCACTCCCTGGCCTCCCCAGCTCTTGCCCTGGCGCTCCATTCTGGGACTTGGGCCTGGGTCAGGCAGAGCATTCTGTCCTTGCAACTCACCACCTCTGTGTTGCGTGATCGCCCTGGTGAAGACTGTTGCAATACTACCCAGAACTATCCGTGAAATCACTCTGGCATCTTTCTTTTAAGTTTGGTGTTGTCAGCGCAGTGTTGTGGTTCAAGAGCCGCAACCTCTAATTTGGCGAGCCGGGTTTGATTCCCCATTCCTCCTCTACATGCAGCCAGCTGGGTGGTCTTGGGGCTGTCTTTTCAGAGCAGTTCTCTCAGGGCTCTCTCAGCCCCATCTGCCTGACAAGGGAGAGGGAGGGAAAGAGATTTGTAAGCCGCTTTGGGGCTCCTTCCGGTAGTGAAAAATGGGGTATAAAAAAAAAAACAGTTCCTCTTCTTTGTTTCTGTGCTGCCCTTTTGTTTCAATGCTGAGAGACGGCTTGCGCAGGGAGCGGGGTGAGTCCCCCGTTTGAATAAACTCTCACCAAGGCATGATTAGATGGAAAACTGGTTCCTCCCACTCCCCGACGTCTCTCTTTAATACCTTACAAGGCTTTTGTAGGGATAAGAACAAGCTGTATCTACATGATAGGCTTTGTATGTTTTGAAAGTGCGTTTATTAATTTTATTTAGTTATTAG
The DNA here is from genome assembly GCF_049243985.1 of Paroedura picta. Lineage (NCBI taxonomy): Eukaryota > Metazoa > Chordata > Lepidosauria > Squamata > Gekkonidae > Paroedura > Paroedura picta. Next base: position 104,334,185 of record NC_135375.1, read on the forward strand.
ATTTCTATACCTCCCCTCCCTGCAAGCGAGCTCAGGGCAGTTCACAGCTATAAAATGCAGTCATAAAAACACTGTTTAAAATGCAAATTAAAACCAGTCTCACCTCCTCTCCCCCACCTGCCTAAACTTCTTCCTTTAGTTTCCCATAGTGCAGGGGATGCCAACAAAAGTCTAGTCAAGGCTATGGTCTTCCCAGTTGCAATGTATGGCTGTGAAAGATGGACCATAAGGAAGGCCGAGCGTCAAAGAATTGAGGCTTTTGAACTCTAGTGCTGGAGAAGACTCTTGTGAGTCCCTTGGACTGCAAGGCGAACAAACCGGTCAGTCCTAGGGGACATCAGCCCTGACTGCTCTTTAGAAGGCCAGATCCTGAAGATGGAACTCAAATACTTTCACCACCTCATGAGAAGGAAGGACTCCCTGGAGAAGAGCCTAATGCTGGGAGCAATTGAGGGCAAAAGAAGAAGGGGACGACAGAGAATGAGGTGGCTGGATGGAGTCACTGAAGCAGTCGGTGCGAACTGAAATGGACTCCAGGGAATGGGAGAGGACAGGAAGGCCTGGTGGATCAATGTCCATGGGGTCGCGATGGGTTGGACACGACTTCGCACCTAACAACAACAAGTGCAGGGGATATAAAATGCAGGGGATGGGGGAGGGATGGGGGGGGGGAGAGAGAGAGAAGGAACCAATATTAGGAACGAAGGAATGGCTCGTGAGTGTGGCCTTGAGATGAACACCTGCCCTGTATCGCTCACCATAGGCTGGGAAGCTGCAGCTCTTTGACCTGGCTTCGGGCACTGCGTTGGAAACCCTCGAGGCCCACGACGGAGCACTCTGGTCCATCTCGCTCTCTTCGGATCAGGTAGCACCACCTCCTGTTGTCTTTGAATTGCTCTTTCGGGACTAGGGAGCTGGGTCCACTTTTCAGGAGGACGGTCCTCCGTATGTGTTGCAACCTGTTTTGTCCAAGGCGGCGGCTCTTGTGTGGATTTGTGGTACTGCTGGTGGTAAGGATGCCAGCCTCCAGGTGGGACCTGGGGATCCCCTGAAATTACAGCTTATCTCCAGACTCCAGGGATCAGTTCCCCTGGAGAAAATGGCTGCTCTGGGGGGTGGACTCTAGGGCAGGGGTAGTCAACCCGTGGTCCTCCAGATGTTCATGGACTACAATTCCCATGAGCCCCTGCCAGCGTTTGCTGGCAGGGGCTCATGGGGATTGCAGTCCATGAACACCTGGAGGACCACAGGTTGACTACCCCTGCTCTAGGGCATTGTACCTTGCTGAGGTCGCTGTCTTCTCCGGGCTCCACCCCCAGGGCTTTCCCAAACTGGATTCAGCCACCCAAACTCCCTATCCCTGTTTAGGGCAGCCAACCTCTGGGTGGTACTTGGAGATTCCCCATTATTACATCTAATCTCCAAGCAATCAAGATCCAAAGAAAATGGCTGCTTCAGAGGGGGATTCTGCATTGTACTCCACTGAGGCCCCTATGCTCCCTGGGCTCCATCCCCAAATCTCACTGGAGGGAGCGTTCTACCTGGCCAACCCCAGGGCGGAGAAAGCCCTGGCTCCTGCTGGAGGCCAGCTTGACTTCTCTGGGCCTGGGGATCTTGAGCAGATTTTGTGTGCTCGATTGTAGCTTTCTCCCGTAGGCTTAGCTTCAATGTCAGCCTTGTTCTCCTTCAGCGCGGCTTCGTGACGGGCGGCGCAGATAAATGTGTCAAGTTCTGGGAGTTTGAGCTGGTGAAGGACGAGAAGACCCTCCAGAAGAGGTGAGGATGTCAGTGTGGTGTTAGAGAGCACAGAAGCTTTTGAGCACACCACTAGGGGCCTTGGCCAGCCAGTGCCTGTAGGGGAATCTCTGGAGCCTAATTGGAGTCTCAGGGATTGCAGGAGGGAGGGGGCCTGAAAGCTCTGCTCCGGAATCAGCCCCTCCCCTCCGGAATCAGCCCCTCCCCTCTGCAGCTGAACTGCCCTTCTTCTCTCTCTGCCTCTCTCCTGGGGGGGGGTGGCTTTTCTATTGTTGTGAAGTTAACTTGAAGAAATCTACATGTATATTAAACTTAGCTTCAGCTTTCTTAATATGAATACGTGTGCTGTATATACATATATATACTCATCCACTATGAAGAAACTTCAGACTCTGCTCCCTTAAAAGAAGAAGGTGGAATATGCTGCATCCGGGGAGAGCTGGGATATTGCCCCAAGGGAAGGGACGGGCTATCCCGTCTTTAACAGTGCCGAACAGCCAAACACATGATGTGGGGCAGGAAGGTGTTTTCCCCCTGTGTTGGCAATGTCATAAGCACAGGAGGTATCACAACATGCGCTTTTTCCTTTTCGACTAGATGGAAGAATATGCAAAATCAATCTTAGGGATCCCTTAACGTCTGTCTCTTAAATGCCAATTTTACTAGTTTATATGTTTTGCGTGGTGTCCTGTCCTCACCCCTGTATATATATATTTTTTTTACTGCTTGCGTTTGTATTAAACTAACATTTTTACTGGGGCTCCATGGAAATGAAGGGAAGATCATAGGCTGTAGACAGCTCGAGTTTCTGAGAATCAAATCCCTTCACGGTCCCACTGTCTTTATTTATTTATTTTTCTAACATGGCATGTGGTTGCTACTGTGTCACATCACTGGCTGGTTCTGTATTATTCGCCAGCACCTGAACCTCACTTTCTTTTTCGTTTCAAGTCCTCCAGTGAAATCTGTAGGCGAGTGGATTGGACGGGCAGTGCTCCTTGTTGTGCTATTGTTTATACATCAGTACCCCGCCAGTGTGGGGTAGTGGAAAGACTGGCTGAATGGGACTCTGGGCAACTAAGGCTCGAAACCCCATTTCTGACTTGCAAGTGTTGGCAGAATTTAAATATGCAAGAGAGCAGAGCACCAAACTCTTAAAAGAATGAAATAGTTTTATGAAGAAGAGAAACAAAGAGAGGTGGGAGAGTGAGCCCTAACTGTCTTCATTCTGTCTGTTTGTTCCAACTAAAACAATCAGGACATAGGAGGAAATGATTTGAAAAATACCAGGAAGTTCCTGATCTATATATTCTAGTGAAATATCTTCATCAATGCCCCCCCTGTAGGTTATCATGCATAGTGCAGATCTCGCGTATCCTCTGCCTCCCCCTATAGGATATCATATATACTGCAGCTCTACCTGGCACTCCTTGTAGGATATGGTGCACACTGCAGCTCCCACGTATTGTCTGATGCCCCCTGCAGGATATCGTGCACAGTTCAGCTCTTGCATATCTTCTGATGCCCCCATAGGATGTCATGCACACTGCAGCTCACAGTATCCTCTGTGAGGATACCCCTGTATGGGTATCATTCACACCGCAGGTTTTGCATATTCCCAATAGGAAACTCACTTGGGTGACCATGGGCCTATCAGAACCTCTCAGCCTGGCTTCTTTCATAGGGCAGTTGTGGAAAAATAAAGGTAAAGGTAAAGGTATTCCCTGTGCAAGCACTGAGTCATGTCTGACCCTTGGGGTGACGCCCTCTAGTGTTTTCATGGCAGACTCAATACGGGGTGGCCTTGCCAGTGCCTTCCCCGGTCATTACCGTTTACCCCCCAGCAAGCTGGGTCCTCATTTTACCAACCTCGTAAGGATGGAAGGCTGAGTCAACCTTGAACTCCCAGCCTCATGGGCAGAGCTTTCAGACTGCATGTCTGTTGCCTTACCACTCTGCGTCACAAGAGGCTCTAAAAATAAAAGAGGGGAGTACAGTGTTCAGAAGGCTGCTTTGAATCCAAACTGGGGAGCAAAGCAGGATAAACACCAGTGCCCACATGTTCTCAGACCGTATGTTCCCAGCTCTGAACTTTAACGTATGTCTGTATTTTGGGCTCTATTTCTTAGCCCAGAGCAACAGTCTGTAGCAACTGAGGATGTTCTTGGCCTTCCTGTCTCATTGGGCCCTCTGATTGGAAGTGCTCTGAGGAGAACAGGAAATGACATCACAAAGGGCCAGCTGGGAGGGGCAGTGGAGTGCCAGCTGGTGCTGGGTTCCACAGTGCAGATAGGGAGGCTGTGGTGAAGGAGAAGGGCCTTGCTGAGGCATCCGGCATTTCCTTTTGGAGGCTTCTTGCCTTAAGACTAAGCAGAATCTTGAATCATTGCCAGCCTGCACTGCCATAGCATGGCTGTCTGGCTGACCTTGAGCTAATCCCAGGTCTCTCAGAGCTCTCTCAGCCTCCCCTACCTCGCAGGGTGTCCGTTGAGGGGAGAGGAAAATAAGGCGATTGTCAGCTGCTTTGGGGTTCCTTGGAGGTGAGAAGGAGAGGAGCTGGTTTTTCATCCCTCGCTTTCCACTGCCCAAAGGGTCTCAAAACGGCTGACGGTCGCCTTCCTTTTCCTCTCCCCACAACAGACGCCCTGTGAGGGAGGTGAGGCTCAGAGAGATCTGAGAGAATCACTCCACGAGAACAGCCCTAAGAGAACTTTACAGGAAGTAAAAATCAGGATACAAAACGCCAGCCCTTCTTCTCCGTCCTGCCCTCTAGGCTGTCTGTCAAGCAAACGCGTGTCTTGCAGCTGGAGGAAGACGTCCTCTGTGTCCGGTACAGCCCCAACCAGAAACTTCTCGCTGTTGCCTTGCTGGACTGCACCGTGAAGATATTCTACACTGACACACTCAAGGTAGCCGACGTCAACTCGGACGCTTGTCCCGCCAAAGGGCCCAGGTTCAACCCCTAGCTTCTGCAGTGAAACGTATCAGGTAGTGAGTAAGGCGAAGGACCCCTGCGAAGGACTCTGGAGCAGGGGTCGTCAAACTGCGGCCCTCCAGAGGTCCATGGACTACAATTCCCATGAGCCGTTGCCAGCGAGGGCCGCAGTTTGACTACCCCTGCTCTGGAGAGTTGCTGCTAATATTGACTGCAATGAGCCAATGGCCTGCTTCTGTCTAAGGCAGCTTAGTGTGTTGAGGAACGTCAGGAGAGCCCAGCTGGATTAGAGCAGTGGTCTACCTAGTCCAGCACCCCGTCTCACACAGGGGCCAACCAGTGCGTCTCGAGAGCCAACTACAGGGCATAGAGGCCAAGGCCTTCATACAAACGTAAGGAAAGCCTTGCTGGATCAGGCCTCTTCCCTGTGTGGAATGGCTCTCTTTCTGTGCTGCCTCACTTGCTTTAGAGGTTCAGTGTAGTGGCCTCTAATCTGGAGAACCAGGTTTGATTCCCCTCTCCTCCACATGCAGCCCACCAAGTGACCTTGGGTCAGTCCCAGGTCTCTCAGTGCTCTCTCAGCCTCACCCCTCCGAGACACATGAGGCCTGGTGGGTGACCTTGGGCCAATCCCAGAGATCTCTCAGCCTCCCTTACCTCACAGGTTGGAGAGGAGAGGTGGGGAGAGGAAGGGAAGGTGAGTCTAAGCTCCCCTGGGACACATGTGGGCCTTGCCACAGTTCCCTCAGAGCTCTCCCAGCCTCCCCTACCTCCCAGGTTGTCTGTTGTGGGGAGAGGAGGGGGAGGCAGTTGTAAACCGCTTTGGGACTCCTTTGGGTAGTGAAAAGCACAGTCCAAATTACCAGCTCTTCTTCTGTTTGAGGTGACCTGGGGACGGTTCATTCACTCTCTCTTCAGCGGTGGTTACCTTTGGGCATTCAGGACCATCTGCAAGCCTGTTGCTTCTCAGCTGTTGCCATGCAGGTTTTCATAGAAAGTTCCCGTGTTCTTTCAACAAAAGCAATTGAGTGCGGAAATGGGTCCTGTGTGGTTTCTGGAGGGCAACGGGTTTTGACGATGGAAGGATCGCTTCTGCGCTTCCTTTTTATATTGAACTGACAGATCTCTCCCTCCCTCCCTCCCTCCCTCCCTCCCTCCCTGCCGCACCTTTTGCCTTCCAGTTTTTCCTGTCTCTGTACGGACACAAGCTGCCGGTGTTGTGCATGGACATCTCCTACGTGAGTACGGTGTGCCTCGCTGGCCGAGTGATGTTCCTGTGGGGCAGAGTGTTGGTGCTGGAGGTGGTCAGGCAAGATGTTGTGGGGATGAGGCGGAGGGGAGGAGAACCACGGAGGCCGATTGGGCTCTCTGCTGGGGAGGAAAGCAGGGGTGCAAAGCAAGGGAATTCGTGGCGCTCTGTCCGTGGCTTGCCGAAAGCCATATCTGCGGTGGTCATAAATCAAGAGAATAGATTAAAATGAAAATACAGGTGTATATATTGGGCATTAAGCAGGTTAAGAATAACATTTAAACCGAAGCGTCGGAGTCTGTGCAGTATTGCAACTACAGTCTCAATGGTTCCGCCTGATAGACCAGCCTTTCTCAATTTTTTTTTACTGTTAAGAAACCCCAGAAACCCCTTCAGCCTTTGAGAAACCCCAGAAGTGGCGTGACCATGCAGAATACGGCGGGGAAGCAGAGCTGTGGACACGCCCACCTGGGGCCCCTCCCGTTCTAACCCCCTCCAGGCCTATCATTGGCTATTTTGGAAGGGGGAGGGAGGTCAACATGACCATATGTGGTTTTATCATCCGATAAATGTTTAACAAATGTAAAAATACCCTTAACACTATTTTGCTCCCATATATATCCTGGGAGGGGACTGTCCAGGGCCCTGTTTGTCAAGGTCCACCGTGATTGGCCCTCCCCCTCCAGCTCCCACCCTCCCTCCTTGCCTGCTAGAATCCTTGTGCCTGCGGCTTCCATTGTCGCCCACGAGGAGAGGCAGTGACAGGGCTTTGCGGCCCACAGGTACACTCCTGCTGGGGGGGGGGGAGTTTGCAGCCTCCCTGCGGGCCACAAAGCCCTGTCGCCAATGATGGGGGGGGGTCCCACTCTCTTTAGTCCGCTTTGTGGGCCAAAGGGAGCCGCGGCCACCCTCTCATGCCCTCCTGCCTGCCGCCCCTTTCAAAGCCCATTTTTAAAATGGGCTTTGATACTAGTTTATAAATATTAAGGTCACTCAGCTGTCTGCATGTGGAAGAGGAGTGGGGAATCAGATTAGAGGCTGCCACTCTAAACCACGACACTAAGATGGCACAGATTTGGAGAGAAAAGGACTCCGTTCTCTCCTTCTTTCAGAGTGTGGTACAGGATTAGGTCCCGACCTGTTTCAGAAAAGGGTGGTTGGGTGGTCTTCACTTGGTTGGTTGCAGGTGGAAGCGAGGGGCCTTCATTCTCTTGCTCCGTTGTCTGAATGTCCTTTACTTGCTTTGCCATGTGGCAGGACGGGGCATTGATTGCCACTGGTTCTGCTGACCGAAATGTGAAAATCTGGGGCTTGGACTTTGGCGACTGTCATCGCTCACTTTTTGCTCATGATGACAGGTAGGTCACTTCCAAGAACAGCTGGTTTGGGTTTGTGCTGGATCTTTCCCTACTGAAATTGTTTTGGAGCTAGCAAGAAAAGTTGACCACCCTTTGTCCAATCCCATATTTGGGGGACATTAAAAAATCCATAAAATCCATCAGGCTGGACTACTGCAACTCGATCTACACAGGGCTACCCTTGAGGCTTCCCTGGAAGCTCCATCTGGTCCAGAAAATGACAGCAAGAGTCCTTACTGGGACCTAGTGGAGAGCCCTCTCCCAGCTGCAGTGGCTCCAGATTGGAGACTGGATTAGTTTCAGGGTACTGGTACTCACATTTAAAGCCCTAAGCAGTCTGGGACCAGCTGCAGGGCTGCCTCTCCCAGTACGTCTCCCCATAGGACGCTGCATTCAAGCAAGTAAAATCTGCTAAGGGTACCCTGCCCTGAGCCTGACCTAGCTCTGGCTTCGACCAGAGCTAGGTCCTTCTCAGCCCTGGCCCTGGCCTGTCAGGATGCTCCACCAGAGGACCTCAGAGCCCTGTGAGAACTTCAACAGTTCCATGGAGCTTACAATATAGATCTGTTCCCTTAGGCCTGTGGCTGAGGCCAGAAGTAACGTCTAATTCATTCGGCCTCTCTGCTGAGATGTTGCATTTTAGTTTGAATGATTCTCCTCCCTCCCAGCTCCATAATAGTTAACATTTATGGCTAATTTATGATATGATGATTTTAAGGCATTTTAGAGCCTCTTGTGGCGCAGGGTGGTAAGGCAGCAGACATGCAGTCTGAAAGCTCTGCCCATGAGGCTGGGAGTTCAATCCCAGCACCCGGCTCAAGGTTGAATCAGCCTTCCATCCTTCCGAGGTCGGTGAAATGAGTACCCAGCTTGCTGGGGGGTAAACGGTAATGACTGGGGAAGGCACTGGCAAACCACCCCGTATTGAGTCTTCCATGAAAACGCTAGAGGGCGTCACCCCAAGCGTCAGACATGACCTGGTGCTTGCACAGGGGATACCTTTACCTTTTAAGGCATGAGATTTTAATGTAAACATATCAATGTGTTGTCTTAATTTGAACTAATTTTGACTTTTATACAGGGATTGTATTGAACTGTAAAACATAATCTGCCCTGAGTTCCCAAAAACAGGGCAGACTGTGAGTCCCATAAATAATTAAATATATAAATAACACTAGGAGACAGTTGTTCTACTTTAAAGAAGACATTATCTGCTGGAGGATTTCAAGTATTCACATAGCTGTGGGGCTCTCGGATTTTCATGGGGAGCAGAAAGCAGAGGTTTAAAGGGACTTGAATCCCTCTTTTCTGCTCCACCCTCCAACCTCACAAGCTGCTCTAAAGGTTCGTGGAAGTTAATGACAGCGAATTTGCCACGAACGTCTGTTCATGAATGGCAGACTGAAATTCAGCACAAATTTTGCATCATGGTTCGGTTCATGCCCATCCCTATCTGCGACCATTGGCACTTAAAAATCCTGAATTGGATTTCACACCTAGCTTTTGAAAGCTGCACTTCTGCAGTATGTGCTTGGGATGCACCCATCCTGCCAGGTGATAGCCCCAAGCAGTGTTTGGGGTTGCCTTTGATAGGTGGGAGTTCACTCTGGCTATCTTTGAGCTATTAAATCCCCATTGTGTGTTTGCTCCGTGGACTTGTATTTCTGCAAACCCTGAAATTATACCTCTGGGTCTCTTGAGTTAAACTCAGCCAATTCAGGAACATCTGGGAGTGGGATCAGTGGGTCAAACGTTCTGTGTTCCTCCCCTTTTCCAGCTGCCCTGAAGAATCGTGCTAAGAGGCCACAGTGTTTCTTTGAAATTGGTGGCGATTTGAGGCTTCCTCTCCCGGTTCACAAAATCTTCCTTCTCTTATTCTTCAGCGTGATGTACCTCCAGTTCGTCCCCAAGTCCCACCTCTTCTTCACAGCCGGGAAGGACCACAAGATTAAGCAGTGGGATGCCGATAAGTTCGAGCACATCCAGACCCTGGAGGTAGAATATCAGCACGGTGTCTTTGGGGTTGGGCGGCCACACTTTAGAAGGGGGTGCTTCCCTTCCCCCTTCTTCTGACTGTCACTCTGTGTGTCCAATTTGCAGGGCCACCACCAGGAAGTGTGGTGCTTGGCGCTCAGTCCCAATGGAGACTACGTTGCCTCGTCCTCTCATGATAAGTCGCTGCGTCTCTGGGAAAGGACCAGGGAGCCACTGGTCCTAGAGGAGGAGAGGGAGATGGTAAGTGCTGATGCCCTGGACTTGCTGGCTTCTGAAACATCAGCGGAATTCGAATTCTAGTCCTTCGCCCCACATCTGTATGTTGTAGGTCCACATATTTTTTCAAAAAGCCTTCTTTTGTTTTTGGCTCTTAATTCTGTGAGATCTTCTGCCATTTGTAATCTCAGTTCTTGTTTCATAGCATCCTGCCTTACCCAGACCTGGCTATGGGCAGGGGCCAGCTGTTGGGTTTCTTGGGGGTATCCTTTTTTAAACAAACGCATCCTGCCAGTCAGCTGGGTGGCTTCTGAAACTGACAAAACAAGCCGAGTGGTGCAAAGGGATGCTCTTGATGTTTAGAACCTTTGTGGTGCCTGGTTGACATTCGTGGTCCTTTCCCAACAGAAAGATATGGCAGGCTTTGGGAAATGGGGTTAATGAAGGACATTACGAATTAAGACTCCTGGATCAGACTACTAGTTAGGGTTGCCAGCTCGAGGCTGGGAAAAAACTGGAGATTTTGAGGTGGGGCCTGCAGACAGTGGGGCTTGCGGGAGGGACTTTAAACATACCCTCCACACCTCCCAGCCTCCTCAGTCCTGCTCCTGCAAAGACTCTTCTTCAGTGTTAATGTGGAGCCCGTGCTGTGCTGCCAACCTGGCACTGTGCCTTCTGTCTTGCAGTTCCATCCTTGTCCTCCTCCTATACAGTTCCCAAGTCTCTGGTGACCGGGGAGGTGAACTGTTGCTCTGTTGCCAACTCAGGGCTTAGGGGGCTGAGGGGCTGTTGTGCTACAGATCCATGTCTGGCTCCTCGGAGCCTGCTTCCTCCTGCAGTGTCTCTGCCACTGGCTGTGGCTCTGGGTCAGGTCCGCTGGCGGCCCCTTCTTCAGAGCTGTTGTCTGCATCACCTGGCTCTGCCAGCGCTGTCTGGTCCATGACATCGAGGCTCACAGGCTGTCTTGTTTCTGTCTGCAGCAAAGGGAGGCGGAATACGAAGAGAGCGTAGCCAAGGAAGACCAGCCGGTGGTGAGTGAGGGAGACCTGAGCGTCCATGTGCTGCCTTGCTTGCCAACTTGGGGGATCTACGCGGGAGAAGGTTCCTTGGGAGCAGTGGGTTTTCCAGGGAGTCTGGAAATGCAGTTCTTGAGACTGGGAAGCCAAGACACACCCAGCACCTTTGGGAGGCAGTGGGCATCCAGAGGGGCACCTCCTTGCCTGCGTCCGTGCGGCACGTCCGAACCGCTTGTTTCGAACCGGAGTCTTAGTTCGGCATCGGTGGTCGCTCCGAAGCTGCGGCGGGGCCTGAACGCGATCAGTGCCCCCTTTTCAAAAACCGGCTTTTGTGTAAGCAAACTTGGGGCTGTTGTCAAGTGTTTTCGGATCTCTGGAGGCGGGGCTTGTGCCAGGCGCCCTGTTGTGGAACGGTTGCAGCTGACGTGCAGTCCACGAGCTCCCTTCCCTGCCAAGAGCCGGGCTAACATGAAACGCCTTATCAGAGTCTCTCATGGAGAGTAAGATCTTATCTATCCCTGCTTGGCGGTGCTTTAGCAAAGAGCGAGGCCCTGATCCAACAGCTGCTCTTTTGGCCCCTAGTTGAGCTTCTAGGTTTGCTCCTCAGCCTTCACTTCCCTGTCTTCACACTTTTAATCCTCTCATCTTTCTAGTATTTGAGCCTGCAAATGGAAGACATATTTGATGCCTTCCTGAATTAAGATTGCAGTTGGCTCAGCTGTTTCTTCAGGAGCCAGTCTAGCTCAGCTGTTTCTTCAGGAGCCAGTCTAGCCCCAGACTGGAACTGTCTTAGGCGAGAGGCTTTCTCACAGCGTCCCCCTTTCCATGAGTCTGCTTGCCCTGAAATTGCTATTGTCATTGAATCAAACTATTTAAAAATAAATCAATAAAACCAGTATGGTGCTCTGGTTGAGAGTGGTGGTCTCTTATCTGGAGAACTGGGTTTGATTCCCCACTCTTCCTCCACATGCAGCCAGCTGGATGACCATGGCCCAGTCTCAGTTCTCTCAGAGCTCTCACAGCCCCCACCCTCATCTGACCAGGTGTTTGTTGTGGGGAGAAAAAGAGAAGGCAATTGTAAGCCCCGACTATGATGCTAGCAGAGTCCCGCGCTTGGCAGGATCCTACTTGGAAACTTTTCCTTGACTTGTTCCAGGTGGCTGGTGAAACACAGGGCGAAGCTGGCTTGGCGGGGAAGAAGACCATCGAAACAATCAAGGGGGTAAGTATGCCGTATTCATCTCCCCTCCCCCCCTTCCTACAGAGCAGAGCCTTTTCAGGAAGTGCCCGGCTGAGGTGGGGCCTGCTCCAGATCATGAGTCCTTGACCACTTCCCCTAAACCAGGCTTTGAGGGCATCTGAATCCAAAGAGATTTACTCCATGAGGACCTCCCCAGAAGCAAACGCTTCTGATGAGCTGGGAAGAGGAAGGCTTTTTTAGTATTTTGGAATTCTGCCTGGATGCTTACAGGGGGAGAGTATGGATGTCTCTTGTATGGAAGGTGGGGCTTCAGTGAAGGCGGGGCTTGACTGCAGCATGCAGGGCCTGTCCTTTGGGACTGAGAGCCAATTTGGTGTAGTGGTTAGGAGTGCGGACTTCTAATCTGGCATGCCGGGTTCGATTCTGCGCTCCCCCACATGCAGCCAGCTGGGTGACCTTGGGCTCATCAGAGCACTGATAAAACTGTTACGACCAAGCAGTGATATCAGCGCTCTCTCAGCCTCACCCACCCCACAGGGTGTCTGTTGTGGGGAGAGGAATGGGAAGGCAACTGTAAGCCACTTTGAGCCTCCTTCAGGTAGGGAAAGGCGGCATATAAGAACCAACTCTTCTTCTTCTTCTGAGACCTTGGCAGAAACGCCTGGCTAATTCTTGTTGCTGTTGCAGCCAGCTGGGGGACGGCAGGGTCTTCCCGACCTGCGTAGCTCTTCATGCTGGTGGTTATTCCACGAAAAAAGCCTTTAAAACGTAGTCTGTTCTCAGTGCCTATTGGCTAGTATAGATCCCATGTTTTGTGGACTGAACGCCTCATTCTTGGAAAGACTAGTCAGGGGTACCCAGCTGGCATGGGCAAGCCATGGCAGGGGAATGGAGGCTTCATAATCGCCCAGGGAACTGTTTTGCCACGCAGCCCACCTGCTCTAGGTTAACCGGGTGCTGTTCTCTGGCATCCCCAGGCGGAACGACTCATGGAAGCCCTCGAGCTGTACCGAGAGGAGACGGCAAAGATGGAGGAGCACAAGGCCATCTGCCGAGCAGCCGGGAAAGAGGTGAGGAAAGGAGCTGGGAGCCTTGCAGTCATCGAGCCCGGTTTGATTCCCCACTCCTCCTCCTCCTCCACATGCAGCCAGCTGGGGCATCTTTATCCCCCAGTTTTATTTTGGGTGTAAGCTTTCTTGTGCATGCTGTGGAAGTGTGCATGTATGTGAAAGCTTATACACAGAATATAAAAGAGAATAAAACCCAGAGTAAAACAAGAGCCAGCTTGGTGAGGTGGTTAAGAGCGGCTCTTCAAATCCGGAGAACTGAGTGTGATTCCCTGCTCTTCCACAAGCTGGCAGCCTTAGTTCATCCCCAGTTCTCTCTGAGTTCTCTCTGCCTCACCGACCTCACCGGGTGTCTGTTGTGGAGAGAGGAAGGGGAACCACTTCTCTGGAGCCTGATTGGAGTCTCAGGGATTGCAGGAGGGAGGGGGTCTGAAAGCTCTGCTCCGGAATCAGCCCCTCCCCTTAAATGTACATTTAACTGGTTATTAAACTCAGCTTCAGCTTTCTTAATATGAATATATGTGCTGTATATATACATATACTCATCCACTATGAAGGAACTTCAGACTCTGCTCCCTTAAAAGAAGAAGGTGGAATATCCTGCATCCGGGGAGAGCTGGGATATTACCCCAAGGGACAGGCTATCCCATCTTTAACAAACACCACCCAAATGGCATGGCAGGTGTGTTGTGTAGCCAGGAGATCTGAGGCTTGTCTGGCAGCCAGGCAAGGGATGCTGGGAGGTGGTTTGCCGTTACCTGCCTCCACGTCATGACCCCTGGTGGTCCCTGGAGGAACTGCCTAACAAAGCCTTGCTGGTCTCCCAAATACTATCCAGGGTCGGCCTTGCTTAGCTCATGAGATCTGGCAGGATTGGGCTTGCCTAGGTGGGGGGCAGTACCAGGGTGGGAGTCCTCCAAGGAGGACTCTGCAAGAGAAGGCAACAGCAAACTCCCCTCTGTGTCTCACTTGCCTCGATAGTAATTCAGTGGCAACTGGACAGCACGTCTGTACATGCAAAAAGGGTAAAGCTTGGTTGAGGGAGACAGCCGAAGCAGTCAAGACAGCAGGGAAGGGAGAAAAAGCCCTTATAGCCCTCTACAGTCTACAGCAGCCTTTCTCAACTTTTTTACCTTTGAAAAAGCCCCGAAACAGTCTTCAGGCTTCGAGAAACCCCAGAAATGGAGCCATCATGCAGATTTTGGTTGGGAAGCAGAGCTGTGGACACGCCCACCCAGGGCCCTTCCCCTTCCCACCCCCTCCAGGCCCATCATTGGACACTTGGGGGGGGGGCAACAAATATGGTCATATCACGCGAAAAATGTTCACGAAACCCTGGTCGATAAATGTTCACGAAACCCTGGTCGATAAATATGCCTGCAGATAAGACGCCACCAAAAATTCAGGAGAAGGGATAGATTCGGGACTGCTTTTGCTCAGAAGTTTGAGAGGAGGCAGCAAGACTAGAATTGGCCAAGAAATGGAAAACGCAAGAACTACCCTCGACAGAAGACTGGCTGAATAAACTAGCTGACTTTGCCAAGATGGCTAAACTGACACTGATAGTTAACGGAAAAACAGAAGAGGCCTTTCAAGAACAATGGGGCCCTTACCTGAACTATTTAAGGAAATAATACAAAGGGGATTAAAACGGGGAACTAAGTGTATTAAATGAAGATCATAGCCTTCCTTTTTCTGTATTGACAATATAGATTGCATGTATTTCATTTTCTTTAACTTTGGAAAATAAAAATAAAAACTTTCTAAAAAAAAAAGAAGTTTGAGAGGAGATGGGTCGTATTGGCGATGAGGTTGGGGTGGAGAAAAGGAGGGGCTAGTGAGATTAAACCCATCTGCTTTGACACACCCTCATGGCTTTGGTTCTCCTGGCCGAGGAGAGTCTTAACTGTGGCCCATTTTCTGCCGGCAGGTCCCTCTTCCGGTCAACCCCATTCTCCAGGCCTACGGCAGTATTTCGGTAAGTGGAAACGGGTGGGATCTCAAGGGGTGCCAACTGTGGAATATGCTTTTCCGTGGCCCAAGAACAGTCCCTGTCGGTAGGATGAGGCGGGCTGCAAGGCGTCAGGGTGACTGGCGGCACATGTTGGGGTTGGGCCGTTGGTCCCTGGGATTCCCGTGTATTGTCTACCACTGCAGTGGAGGATAATTCGAGAAATTCACCCCCGTGAACACCATCTCATGTGTAGAAAAAAGGGTTCTCACCTGCCATCTCATTTCACCCCTAGTTTGCTGTGGGCTTGCAAAGGTTTTGTATAGGTCCTAAAATTTTCCTCCTGGAACAAGTTTTATTTTGGGGGGAGGGGTGAGCAGGCCACCTATACTAACGGAGGCCTCCCATCATCTCCCCGTTTTCTGTTTACAGCCGGCTGCTTATGTACTTGAAGTTCTCAAGAAGGTGAAGTCCAGGTGAGGAGTTGTCGCTGCCCGAGGCTTGTGAGTGGGCCAGTGGGCTTGATTGGGGGGGGGGGCACTGTCAAAGGCAGGAGAAAAGACGATCGCCTTGAGTTGGTTTAGAACAACCTTTCTCAAGTTTTCTATTGCTGAGAAAGCCCTGAAACATTTTTCAGGCGTCAAGAAGCCCCAGGGAAGGTGAGATCGTGCACAATATGGTTGGGAAGCAGAGCTGTGGACACGCCTATCTGGGGCCCCTCCCCTTCCCACCCCCTCCAGGCCCATCATTGGCCAATTTGGCCAACGACCATAGATGGTTACATCATGCGACAAATGCTAAGCAGGTTTTAAAAATGTTTTAAATGTATTAAAAATGAATTAACTTGCACCTCTTTGGGAAACTCTTCCAGGGCTGTTGAGAAAGCCTGGTCTAGAACCAACCCTCCAGGTCGCCTTTTGGGAGGTTGACGGTTTTGTTGCTAGGTCCCCTGAGTGTCCTCCCTCCTTCAGGCAAGCAGAAGCAACTCCTGAAAGTCACGGCTGGTTTGCCGTTGGGAGTCCTCACCTTTGCAGGCATCCTGCCGGAATGGAGCTCCTGCCCTGGGTTGAGGGGATGGCTGCGCTCTTGGGAGCTTGACCGCTCTCTTCCTCCCCACAGTGAGCTGGAAGAATCCCTCTTGGTGCTGCCCTTCTCTTATGTCCCTGACCTTCTCGGGCTCTTCTGCCAGTATCTCCAGCAGGATTCGGAGTTGGAGCTGCTCTGCAGAGCTCTCCTGTTCCTGCTCAGGTACGTCTCGGCCCTAAAGAGGGCGGGGGGGGGGCGCTTCATAGTCGGCCACGGCCTCAGTGCCTTGATTGGAGGGCTCAGCTAAAGCAGATGTTCCCTGGGCACAATGCGTCCCCTTCTTGCCTTTCCCCCAATCAAAGTCTCTTCTCAGGAAGAAAGGATGCAAAGGACAGGTGTGGGAGAATGAGTTGAGCGGAGTACAAGTGGAGTCCTACTGTATAGTGCATTGGTCAGAGACCACTTGGGTGCAGTGCTGGAGGCCTCACTTCAAAAAGGACGTGGACAAAACGGAGAGGGGGCAGAGGAGAGCCACGAGGATGATCCGGGGCCTGGGGACCAAACCCTCTGAGGAACGGTTGAGGGACTTGGGAATGGTCAGCCTGGGGAAGAGGAGGTGGAGAGGGGACCTGGTGGCTCTCTTCAACTAATTGAAAGATTGTCACTTGGAGGAGCGCAGGAAAAGGTTCCTGTGGGCACCAGAGGACAAGACCCGCAGGAATGGGTTTTAAACTACATGGAGAATGGTACTGGCTGTATATTTGGCTGTATTTATATTTTATGTTGCTTTTACTGTTTTGGGGGGAGATTTTATTGATATTGTTTGTGAACTGCCACGAGCCAGTTTTGGGAACAGCAGGATAGAAATACAATAATAAATTTTTCACAGACAGAATAGTTCAGCAGTGATTTGTCCACTGATCTTGGCCTTCTACTTGGACCCATCCCCATCCATTAGGAGGCCTGGGAGTGCTGCAGACGGCTGGGATGCAGAGCAGACAGATGGGCCACAGGATTGTCGTGTCCCTGGGAGCCAGTGTAGTGTAGTGGTTTGTGAACAGTGGCCTCTAATCTGGAGAACCGGGTTGGATTCTCTGCTCCTCCACATGCAGCCAGCTGAGTGGCCTTGGGTCCATCTGAGCTCTCTCAGCCTCACCCACCTCCCAGGGTGTCTGTTGTGGGGAGAGGACTGGAAGGCGATTGTAAACCGCTTTGGGACTCATGAGGCCTGCTTGGTGGCCTTGGGCCAGTCCCAGTCCTCACGGAGCTGTCTCAGCCCCACCCATTGTCCAGGGTGCCTGTTGTGGGGAGAAGCAGCCTGAAAGCTGTTGCTTGTTTTTTGTTCCCACCTCCAAGGATACACTTTGGGCAGATCTCAAGCAACCAGATGCTGTTAACAGTGATGGAGAACCTGAAGAAAACCACGCTTGCCAAAGTCAGCCAAGTGCGGGTGAGTGTGATCTGGGGGACACGATGCGCCCACAGAGAGACACACACAGAGGGATGTTGCTGTTGAGGTGGGGAGGTTGGGGGGGGGGGGCTGATCCTGTTCTCCCTGGCCTTCTGTGCATCGTCATGCTCAGAGCTTTGCGGCTGTTGCATTCATACATTAGCCGAATACGATTTTATTAATGGTTCCAATTCGTTTGGTCAGAACTCACTGGCTAACTTTGCAAGAATAAGTGAAACGTGGCCGGGTGGATCACAAGGTCAGGTGGTCCTAAGGGTGCTGTCAGGAACCAGGCTGAGCCTAGCCTGCAGAGTCCGTGATAAAGACACATCCGAGATCCAACAGGCAGTTGTAAATCCAAAGAGAGCTTTATTAAACAGAGTCCACAGAACGCTAAAGCAAGCCAAGATCTTCCTAAGCAAAGATCTTGATAATAACAAAGAACAATAAGAAACCCAGGGCAGATATAGAGCCCATCACATAGGGGAAGGGGGCACATATGCATTTTGGCGGGAGAGCGGAAGGGCAGTAAAGGTGAGCTGATTCCCAAGAGACCAGATGGCCCGGAATCTTATCTGAGTTATTGCCACATTGTTGAGACTTGTGTTGTCACCGCAAGGACACTTATAGTGAGATGGATGCATCAGCAACGGAAAATTCTCGCTGGGAAAGGGAAGGGAGGCTAGGAGCCCACAGGCAGATTTATGGGTTTATGGCCTTGGCTTCACCAGGCTGGTGAGAACGAAGAGGCTTGCGAGAAACTAAGCTTAGCTGGCTCTGGGAATGCAAAAGGGGGGGGGGCACTGGGAATGCATTGGAGCCAGAGAGCAGATTTATAGAGTTATGACGGCTGGGCTTGCCAGGGCCCAGGAAATGAAAAAGTCATGAATCGGGGTTCATGACAGGTGCCACCACGGTGGAGAAACCCTTTGAAGTATAATACTATTGCCAGTTTGGTGTAATGGTTAGGAGTACAGACTTCTACTCTGGCCTGCTGGGTTAGATTCTGCACTCCCCCATGTGCAGCCAGCTGGGTGGCCTTGGGCTCGCCATGGCACTGATAAAACTCTTCTGACTGAGCAGTGATATCAGAGCTCTCTCAGCCTCAACCTTCCTCACAGGGAGTCTGTTGTGGGAGAGGAAAGGGAAGGCAAATGTAAGCCGTTTTGAGACTACTTCAGGTAGAAAAAAGCGGCCTATAAGAACCAACACTTCTTCTTCTTCAGTAATATCAGGGCTCTCTCAGCCTCACCTCCCTCACAGGGTGTCTGTTGTGGGAGAGGAAAGGGAAGGTGAATGTAAGCCGCTTTGGGAAGAGAAAAGCAGCATAGAAGAACCATTTCTTCTTCTTCCTCTTCCTCTTCTTCTTCTTCTGGCATGTGTGTAGTAGAAGTGGGCGGGAGTAAAACCGTGTGGCTCAACAATGGCCATATGTTTCCAAAGAATATAGCAATATGGTCAGGGCTCATCTTGAGATCATCTGGCAGCCAAGCAAGGGATGTTGGGAGGTAGTTTGGCAGTGTCAACTTCCCCGTCAGTGTCTACTTCCCCGGGTGTTACTCTGAGGTCTCCCATCCAAATACTAGCCAGGGTCAACTCTGCCTAGCTTCTGAGATCTGATCGGATCAGGCTTCTCTAGGCTATCCAGGTCAGGATTTAAAGGATAGCTTGGAGTCCCAGTGTAGCCACAATTCCCAGGATACACCCTTGATGTACTTTGCCAGTCTTCAGTTCAGTCTGCCTTACAGGGGCAAAGCCTTCCTCTGCCCGTAGACTGACTTTCCCTTTGTCGTGTTTAGCAGTTATGCTCCGAAGGTTCCGTACAGATAAGGCAGTCAGTTATTCTTAAAATCAAGCTGAGAAGGATGATTAAACGCCTCAGATTCCCCGATATCTCCATCAGTAAGAGGTAGGGTTGCACGCTCCGGTGCGGTTCGGCCGTTTTCAGTGATCGCCGAAGTGACCGAACCGCACCGGAGCACGCAACCCTAATAAGAGGATGGCCATCTGGGCCTGCCTTACAGAGCTGTTGTGAGGATTAGAGAGCGCATTCCCTGGGCAGAGTGGCCAGAATTCATTTGAACAGGAAGAAGTCCCCTTGCTTTGGGCACGGGCCTCGTGCTGCCTTTTCACATTCTCTCCCTCCGCAGGACGTGCTGGGCTTCAACATGGCCGGTCTCCAGTTCCTGAAGCGAGAAATCGAGGCCCAAGACGAAGTGGCCTTTTTTGCGGACGCCACCGACCGCTTTGAGGAGAAGAGGCGGAAGAGGAAGAAAAAGGAGAAGATGATTTTGGCAGTGGTCTAACGGGCAGCTTATCCTCCCAGGACTCTGCCAAACTCCGGTGGGAACTGCTCCACCAGGACAACTGCCGGCCACGCAAGAGCCAGGCTCTTTCCCTTTCCTGCAAGTCAAACCAGAGTGGATCTCGGAAAACAGGGACAGACTGAGGTTCTGCAGAAAAAAAAATAGGGGGAAGGAGGGAGATTTACGCTCTCCCTTGGCTGCTGCTTAGCTGCCCATCCACTGCAGTGTCCCTGGCTGCTCTAACCTGGGCTCAGAGGGGGCACCCTTGTGCCGTCACAACAGTGACATCTGACAGACTGTGTAACAACCCTGCAAAACCGAAAGACCGTGTAGGCGATGGCTCCTGAACATTTCCCCCCCTTTCCTTATTTGTACAGCCACCTCTCCAACACGAGTGTTCCCCCACCCTTCTGGCGTCTCACAGCGAGCGTGAGTTTGGACACCCAGAGCCAAAATAAATATATTTTACATTCTCCCCTTGCTCCGTCCTGAAAGCATTCACAGGCTGAGTTGTCAGAAGTGATCCGGGCCCTTCAATTTCATTTCCTCAGAGTCTTGGCTTATTCTGCAAAAGTCTTCTCGGATAGCACGCACACAAGGTAGTAGATGGATAGCACGTGGACAGGCACACAAGGTAGTAGATGGCCAGGAAAAGTGGCCAATAAGAAGAAGGGAAGCTATTTGGAAGCACTGGATGCTGTAATGCAGGGGTGGCCAAACTGGCTCTCCAGATGTCCATGGATTATAGATTCCCATGATCCTCTGCCAGCATGCTATAGGCAGGGGCTCACGGGAATTGTAGTCCAGGAACATCTGGAGAGCCACAGTTTGGCCACCCCTGCTGTAATGGCTGGTGCTCCCAATGGTAACATTTCTGGGATCCACTGCGCCTTTTTTTGGTGGAGGATGGTGGAAGGAGTTCCTGTGAGACCAAGGGACATTCTGCTTTCCTGGATCTCCAAGAAATTCTTTTAACATTGACATTTTTTTTAATACTTCATAAGCTCGCCCACTTCTCTTTGTGTGGCTTGCCCCAGCCAGAAGCATTGCCACCACTGCTGAGCAAGACAGCATCAGTACAGTGTCCGCAGCAAAGCAGGTGCCATAGTCACCAGAAGAGTGCTGCTGCCCAAGCTGCTGCTCCTTATGAGCAAACATGTTTGCAACAGGAGATATAAGAGTGCCGCCGCCGTAAAACTGCAGGCCGTGGCGAACAAGCACTGCCTCTGGGGAAAGACCGGAAGGGTAACCATCGAGTGAGTGCAGTTAGGGTGTGAGTCCCGCTGCTGCGGTGAGCCGCCTATGGCCAAGGGGACACAGCGATGAGGCTGACAGGGCAGAAAGCCTCCGCCCCCTCTGTCTAGATCAGGGGTAGTCAAACTGCGGCCCTCCAGATGTCCATGGACTACATTTGCTGGCAGGGGCTCCAGGGAATTGTAGTCCATGGACATCTGGAGGGCCGCAGTTTGACTACCCCTGAGCTAGAGTGTTACAAGATGAGAAGAAGAGGGGAGGGACAGGCTCTGCCAAATCTGAAATTATATTTGCACTCTGCTATGTTGGTCACACTGGCGGATTGGATGATAGACCCAACGGTAAGAGACTTGGTAATAGAAAAAAGAGAATCAAGGGATAGGGTTGCATGAAATTCTTTGGGCATCTTATTGGAAAAAAGAAAAGTTGAAGATAAAGGAAAACCTCTGGAGCTACGGTGCTGTCAAGATATGGCAAAGATACAGGGAAAGACTTTCTCCAACCCCTTCCTTACTAAAATCACCAATAGAGGCGTACTTTACATCAGGGGTAGTCAACCTGTGGTCCTCCAGATGTCCATGGACTACAATTCCCATGAGCCCCTGCCAGCGTTTGCTGGCAGGGGCTCATGGGAATTGTAGTCCATGGACATCTGGAGGACCACAGGTTGACCACCCCTGCTTTACATCACAACAGCAAGCAAGGATCACATGCCTAAAGTATAAAGATATCCTAACCAATACAAGAAAACTTAAAGAACTGTCAACTATAAGCCAAGAAGGAATTCCATTAAAGTGGTTGGAATATAACCAACTAAAATCTAGACTCAAAGCAGACTTCAAAACATGAGAAGGTACAAGGGAGGCATTTACAGAATTCGAGGAACTGATCATGGAAATTTTAACTCATGACAATGACAAATAAATGGGAACCCTGAGCTTGTTTCTCTGCAACGAGGTAGTCCCACCTGGGAGTGATGGGAAACAATGACACCCAAAGTGTGTTGTAAAGGGCCGGGGGGGGGGGAGGAGAAGGCATCCTTCGGGGCCCACCTCCTGTTAGTCGAAGGACCACATGTGGTCCGCAGCCCACAGGTTGGGGATTGCTATTCTATAACAGAATTCCTGGATTCTTTCCATAATAAAATCAGGTTTTTTTTTTTTTTTTGAATTTGTGGATTCTCCTACATTTAACACTCCTTCTTCGGAGTGGGATTCTGAGAACCCTGGCAGAGATAACAGAGTTCTTGAATAAAAATGCCATTATTCTAGGTATTTCCTGATAGATAAAAAGAGGTTGAAACCGCTATAACAGCCTCGCTGCATCTTCTGTGATTCTTGGGTTTTAACACCAATTTATAAAAATCTTGTTTAATACCTATGCAGTCCCTAGAGTTTATAGGTGCTCTTTTGGGTGGCTGCAGAAACACCTGACAGAACGCGTCGGATTTCTGCCTTCTATCTTACCTAACCTCGTTAAAGGAGTCCGGGCTTGCCAATTCGTCAATCAGAGCTCACCTTGGTGCTACTTCAGCCTCACATGAGTTTGTGTGTGGCAAACCTCACACCCCAAGTTGCGTATTATTATTATTATTATTATTATTATTATTATTAAGATTTATTTCCTGCCACTCCCCGTAGGCTCGTGGCGGGTCACAATAGTCTTATCCCCATTAAAATACCCATTAAAAGACTTTGAAAACAATCCCAACATGGCAGAAGCTCTCCTTATTCCTACCCCCTGCTATCAGAGCGGCAGGGAGGGTGGGGAGGAGATCTAACTTACTAGGTCTGGGGGGGGGATGCTGGCACTCATTCGCTGACCCCGGCCTCAACCGAAAACCTGGCGGAAGAGCTCCGTCTTGCAGGCCCTGCGGAAAGCTGGTAAATCCCGCAGGGCCCGCACCCGGGAGCTCATTCCACCAGGTAGGGGCCAGGACCGAAAAGGTTTTAAAGGTTTGAAGAATTTGTTTCCCCCAGTTGCACCTGTAATCCCTCAATGGAGCTTGTCCCTTGTTCTTTCTGTGCTTACCCATGAACCATTTGAACCGTTGGCAACGATAGACTTGTCTCTTTCGTTATACAAAGTGGCCTTTTTGGTTGTGATAACATCGGCGCGTAGAGTGGGGGAACTGGCAGCCTTTTCCTCGGAACCACCTTTTTTTTGCAAATTTCCACAGATAAAGTTATTTTACACTCCGGTGTGGCGTTTTTACCAAAGGTAGTCTCTAAATTCCACCTGGGACAATCTTTAGTGCTTCCCCAAATCCGACATCGCTTTCCGAAAGACGAATGAACACCTTGGTTGTTCGTAGAACTGTCCTTTTTTATTTAGAGATAATAAAAGCCTTTAGGAAAGACAAATCACTTTTCATTTGCTTTCGAGGCATCAATAAAGGTAAAGCAGCGTCTTCACAGACGATATCCGGGTCGATTGTGCATGCAATCAGACATGCATACAGACTTTCAAAACTTGACTGTCCTCTGACACTCACTGCACATTCCACAGGGGCCAACGTTACATCAGCAGCATTCACAGCAGGGCTCCCTGTGTCTGACATCTGCAGGGCAGCCACCTGGTTGCAGTCAAGTAACTTTACTCCAATTTATCTTTACGGCAGTCTGTGAATTGCCTGGGGTGGGTCTGAGCCCATTAGGAACCTCCAATTCCCAGAGTCTTGGCTTAGAGATGATATTTGTGCATCTTCTCCAATACCTCATCTGCCTGTGGGCTAAAGAGATCTACCCCATCGAAGGGTAAATCTTCTAAGGCTTCTCGGATATCCCCTGATAAGGTAGAAGGTAGAACAATCTGATTACTGTCATACAGGTGATTTAGATCTATATATGCCTTGCATGTAAAAACCTGTCATGCCATTTAGAAGCGTCTTCGGTGTGTTCTCAGTATGTTGGGATTCTTTTCCCGGTGAAGAACATTGTGTTCATTGAACCGGCAGTGAAGTCTGAAACGATCCAGTTTAGATAAAGCCTTTCTGTCACCTTTAGGTGCATCACTTATCTACATCTGGGATAGGAATCGGAGAACAGTCAAGCAGTTGCCTCTTTAGTTTTTCATCTTGTCATTAATATACCAAATTTCCCTTTGGGTCTCAGCTTTTCCACTTGATCTGCTATTTTTGCTTCTAGGTTAATAAATGTCCATAATGTTTCTCAAGATTAATGTTAATATCATCTGGACATTCGACTGGCCTTGATTGTAGCTAGGGCTTTCTTGGCCCTGGCTCCTGCCTGGTGGAATGAGCTCCTGGTGGAGGTCTGGGCCCTGATGGAGCAGATGGTGTTCCGCATAGCCTGTAAAATGGTGCTTTTCCACCAGGTAAAACAAGGACAACTATGGGCATCCCTACCCTTCTCCTATTGCAGGTTCTCCAAGTACAACTGGGTGGTCCCCAGCATAGAAAGATCTCCCATCATAGACCTGAAAAAAGCAATAAATAATTTTAAACTGTAATGTTTTTATGGTTTTTACTTATATTAAAATTTCACTCTAAGCCTCCCTGAGCCTGCGTGCAGGACGGGGGAGGGTTGCCTTGTACTGATGTCTCTTCAACTCTGTACCAACTTTTCATTTGTGGGGTGTATGAGGCATCCATGGAAGATGAAAACAGTCTGCTATTAAGGGGTAAGGGAATCAAGTCATTTTGAAAGCTAAAATATATTCCTCAAAAATAAGATCCGGACTAGAAGTTCATGTACATATAATATGTAGTTCGTGTACATATTAATTTGCATATTATTAGTCATTGTTCTCATCTCTGTCCATCTATCTGTTTGCTGAATGCTAGTTAACTTAAAGCAAGTAAAATATATAGTTATGTTTTCTATGTTTAATCTTTTAAGATGATCTGTGTCTCTGGCCCTTGTCCAACTTCTGATGAATTAAAGTACACGATGACTCACATAGCAGTAGATGGCAGGGGTGGTCAAACTGCGGCCCTCCAGATGTCCATGAACTACAATTCCCATGAGCCCCTGCCAGCATTGGGTAGTAGGGGGGTAGTAGGGGGGTCGTAGGACTTACCCGTGAGTGTGGTGTTGGGGGGTGGCGGGAAAGGAGCAGAGATGTGGCGTCTTCCACGCGGTGTCCCTGCTCCTTTCCCGAGGGTGATGGGAAGGAGTTCCCTGGCGGGCGAGGCCGTGCCAAGCGGCCGATGGGGGCAAGAGTGGCACTCGTAGGGGCGAATCAGGAGCTGCTTCGCGGCTTCGTGGCTCCTGATTCGCCCGTTAAAGAGATTTTTATCACGAGCAGAGACCGCCCTAACCCCTCCCCAATAGCCCTTAGGGCTTTATTTAATCCACTCCGCAGGAGCGGTTAAAGATAATGTGAAAAGCTGCTGTGGGTCCAGATCAGGGAGAAAAGATACAAATAAAATAAATTAGGCATAACTTAGAACAGCCAGTGATAGTTTTTATTAGAATATGGGTCTTTCTCTATAGAATGAATAAAACATACACTGATATGTTTCTTTAAATCTTTAATAAATGGTATTCTTAAGTAAATTTTGATATAAAGAGCAAATTGAGATTGGATTTTCCCATTAAGTTTCAATATGGATCATGTGCCTCTATTCATTTTTTATTTTGTAGGTTATGGTTTTTGTGGTCAGATGATAATACAAAGAGTAAAAGAAGCAAGAATAAGTACAGCTGTCTTGGTGGCTGTAGGTTTTTTGGTGGCACAGTGTTGGGACTAGATTTCTTCAAACTTGAAGATTTGACACCCTC
Source organism: Paroedura picta (assembly GCF_049243985.1). Taxonomy (NCBI): domain Eukaryota; kingdom Metazoa; phylum Chordata; class Lepidosauria; order Squamata; family Gekkonidae; genus Paroedura; species Paroedura picta. Next base: position 104,359,709 of record NC_135375.1, read on the forward strand.
AAGTAGCTCTGCTTTTTCAAGTACAAATGCAGAATCTGATATGTATTATGGACAATCTTTATTGCAACCAGGAGAATGGATTATTACCAAAGAACTTCCAAAAACTATTGATGGTAATCTTATATTTATGTATATATTGTTGTTGTTGTTAGGTGCGAAGTCGTGTCCGACCCATCGCGACCCCATGGACAATGATCCTCCAGGCCTTCCTGTCTTCTACCATTCCCCAGAGTCCATTTAAGTTTGCACCGACTGCTTCAGTGACTCCATCCAGCCACCTCGTTCTTTGTCGTCCCCTTCTTCTTTTGCCCTCAATCGCTCCCAGCATTAGGCTCTTCTCCAGGGAGTCCTTCCTTCTCATGAGGTGGCGAAAGAATTTGAGTTCCATCTTCAGGATCTGGCCTTCTAAGGAGCAGTCAGGGCTGATCTCCTCTAGGACTGACCGGTTTGTTCGCCTTGCAGTCCAAGGGACTCGCAAGAGTCTTCTCCAGCACCAGAGTTCAAAAGCCTCAATTCTTTGATGCTTGGCCTTCCTTATGGTCCAACTTTCACAGCCATACATTGCAACTGGGAAGACCATAGCCTTGACTAAACGCACTTTTGTTGGCAGGGTGATGTCTCTGCTTTTTTGTATGCTGTCTAGATTTGCCATAGCTTTTCTCCCCAGGAGCAAGCATCTTTTAATTTCTTTGTTGCAGTCCCCATCTGCAGTGATCTGCGGTCCCCATCAACAGGCTCTTTAGTTCCTCTTCACTTTCTGCCATTAGAGTGGTATCATCTGCATATCTGAGGTTGTTGATATTTCTTCCTGCAATCTCGATCCCAATTTGTGACTCCTCCAACCCCGCCTTTCTCATGATGTGCTCCGCGTACAAGTTAAATAGGCAAGGCGACAGTATACAGCCTTGCCGAACTCCTTTCTCAATTTTGAACCAATCAGTGATTCCATGTTCAGTTCTCATTGTTGCTTCTTGACCTGCATATAAGTTTCTCAAGAGACAAATAAGATGCTCTGCTATTCCGGTATGTATATATATATATATATATATACATATACATATACATATACATATACATATACATATACATATACATATACATATACATATACATATACATATATATATATATATATATATATATATATATATATATATATATATATATACATACATATACATACATATACATACATACATACATACATACATATATATATATATATATATATATATATATATATATATATATATATATATATATATATATATATATATATATATATATATATATATATATATATATATATATATATATATATATATGCTGTTAAAAGAAAAGAATGGGAGTGTCGACCTATGGGAATAGAATTGGAAAGAAAATCACAACACCTGAATTGACAAGTACCACTGTGATCTCCCAGTTCTTCCTCTTCTTCGGAGGAGAATAGTAGCTCTAGTGCTGCCCTTCCCTTACTGGCAGGTGAGAGGGAAAGCCCTTCTGCAGCTGAGGACAGCTTGGGCCAAAAAGAATTCTTGGCGGGTACAAAAGGAGATGATGTCCACGGATGGTAAGTGTACTGCTTCTGTTGACACTTTTTGTTCCCCAATGCAGATGCTTGGATATATAGAAAATAAAAACTTCCGTGGTAGTATATCAGGAATATGGATAAGACACAGTGCTACTGCTTGGCACAGTGTTTTGTTGTTGCTATGGCTTGTGCACAATAAAGACTGTTGTGTGTGTCATGTGCATACTCATAATTGAGATTTAAATGCTACTGCAGTTATTGGGAGCCAGCCTGTTTACTTTGGCTTGCAGGCCTGGTATACTTGCATTTGCAGATTGCCCTTCAGAGAGAGTGGAAAACAACTCTGAATTACTTGCAATTTTCCTGCAACTTGTGAATATGGTCAGCATTCTGGCTAAAAATGTCATATCAGAAAATGTTCACCCTCTTCTTTTTGTTGCTAATGTTTAGTTCAGTGGCAGACTGTCCTGGGAGTAGTCTGGTGTCACCGAAATCCCAAGAGAGACCTGCTGGTGAAAAAAAGCAAGCCAAACAAATCGATTATGGGAGAGGCTCTATCTACCATAGTGTAGAAAGACCCTTAACTACAACATTACATGGAGAAGCTAATCAGGATCCAAAGAGCTTATCAATGAGAACACATCCTTCCTTAGCTTCATTTGTTTCTGCTTTGGGAGGAGAAGATGACCTTGTTATAGAAGCTGAGAAGGCTCCAGAGAATGAACAGATCACCTCCCAGCAGCCTGTAATGAACTGTTATCAAAACTACCTTACCCAATATCAGCCGGTCAACTGGTCCAAAAAGCATCCAAGAAAGAAAAGGACCTCATTACGTCAATCATTAGACCAGGAGACTGTCCCAGCCTTTAAGGTAAAAAGAAGTCAACAAATCAGGCAAAGCAATCAGTGTATCGGGAGGGTGTGTTTTCAGTGGCTCCGTTTTATGGCCCAATTTTATTTGATCTTGATAATGAGTAATAAACTGTTTGAGCAAACTATGTAGCACTCTAGACTTTAGAACAATATATCTGAGATGTGTTGTTTCAGGCAACGGCCTGTTGGGTTAAGGCAACATTCTTTCAAGAACAATATCCCAGGAACAGGAGAATTCAGCCAAATATTCAGGGAACAGGTATACAGGAACAGGTTGCTGGCTTGACCATCACTAGCTAAGGACAATGGAGTGCTCTCAGGTTAACAGTGTTATGTCCAAGAATGTCAGAAATGTGACTGTTCCAGGTTCTGCTTCCCTAGGAGAGTGTTTACCAACCTTTTCAGATGGTGATTCATACTTTATATAGTGACCCATCCAGGGCTGCCTTGTTTTTTCGGTGCCCTAGGCAAACGATGACCTTGGCAATTCCTCTATTCCAGCATTCCATTTTCTACATTGCCCAATCAGGTGATTTTGAGAAACCAGCAAACATCACACAAAGAGTTGCCTCTGCTATGAATCCCAGCCTCCTCCTCCTCTGCCAGCTGGGCCTGAGCTAGAGTTTATGATGAATGCTTGGGGGGGCAGTGTTTTGAGGGGAAACAACAAGATGGCAGATTCCAGTGAAGAGTCTGGCAGCAAAAGGCTCAATGCAGTGCAACTTCTGCAGCTGACAGAGGGCCGTGAAGCAGTGAAGGGGACTGAGCAAGTGTTTGGGCTGCTGAAGAAGCAGCACCAAGACAGAGGCCATTCGCATACACACACCTGTTTCTATTCTCCTCTGTGTCAAGCGCAGACAAAACTCACAAACAAACTTCTATAGAAAGAAAGCTTTAATTGGAAGTAGATCTAGTCACTATAACAGTCGAAGTCAAGACTGTTCGATAATAGGACAGCAAGCGGTTATCCATACATTTCTCCCGCCGAAAACCCAAGCGTTCCTAAGGGAGGGGGGGGACCCCTCACCCAGGTGCCATCCCAGGCTTCCTGCCAAGGTGTTGAAGTTAGCACGGCCTTGGTCAGGCTGGCACCTCGGGCTAGCATATAAGATGTTTACAGGAAGTGGGCAACATTGTTTCACAGCAAGGAGACTATGCGGTGTGAAAACGCAAGGATCAAAGAGGGGGAGAATCAAAGGAAAACTACAGGCATAAGCATTCTGGTACCTGGGAACGTTTCTGTAAAGGCACAGCACTCCAAGATGGAGTCCCTCAGGTTCACTGGAATCACAAGCATGGCAGAGAGCAGGGACTGATCCTGACACTCTGTTTATTCCATGGTATGCTGGACTGCTCCCTGCTACTTCCCAGTCTCCCCTCCTTTCAGCTACTACAGTGAAGTTCTTAGTTGTCTGATGGCTTTTTTCTCCTTGTTAATGTCACAAAGAAGGAGTGGGAGAGGTGAATGTGAGAAATTAGAGAGGAGGAAAGGCAGAGAAAGATGGAAAGGACAGAAGCTGCCATTAGGGAAGGCTGGCCTCCGGTCTTCTTTCGGGAGGCTTCCTGACATTTGTGGATCCTAACCCACACATTGGGAAACACTCCCTCAGGATACAGTGGACTTACATCAAAGTAGTTTGTTGTGTCTCATTGTGCTTTTGAAAGTGTAAACTGCTTTTATGAATGAGTTGAGTTTCTACCAAGAATGTCAGAATGCAGTGAAGAGAATTACCGATTTTTTAAAAATTCCAGGGAACACTTGTGATTCAGAATGTTACTTAGAAACTGAAATATATATATATATATAATATGCTCCATAGCTTTTATGCTTTACATATCAATATCTAAATCTATATTTAAGTATGAAGGGCATTTAGGAGCCATGTTTCTTCAACAATGTAAAATAAATATCTTTTATATGTAAAGTCAGATGTGCAGATATGGGCATGTTTATTGAGCAGGACAAAATATAAATAGTCTTCCTTTAAAGACAAATGTGCTGTATAAAAGTTCTAGAATAGTGACAAGGTTTTGTGTGTGTTCTAGACTGTTAAACAGGGCCTCACAGCTAATGCTTTACTGGATCGAGGAATACAGTTTACGGGATCAACATCAAAGTGAGTAACAAGTTGCAATACGTTTGCAGTATTCTAAGGTTGCCAGTTGTGGCCTGGATCAGGTTCAAGGTTCTGGTTTTGATCTTTAAGGCCCTTGGTGGTCTGGGATACACATATCTGCGGGACCGCCTGTTTCCTTATGCCTCCTGCAGGGCTTTGCGCTCTCTGGGTACCAACTTACTGGTCATTCCTGGCCCCAGTGAATCTTGCCTGGTCTTGGCCAGGGCCAGGACCTTTTTGGTCCTGGCCCATACCTGGCGGAATGAGCTCCAGGAAGAGCTGCAGGCCCTGCAGGAGCTTTTGACATTTTGTAGGGCCTGTTAAACGGAGCTCTTCCTCCAGATCTATTGGCGAGACCAGTGCAGGAAGAAGATCAGATGAGCAAGGAAGATACGCCACCGAACTTTGGAACATCATTGGTGTTGTCAGCTGATGTAATCCCTTTGGCAGTCATGGGAGGGGGTTCTGGCAGTCGTGGGAGGGGGTTTTAGTGCCATACTGTATTATGTTGTGTGAATGTTAATTTTAATAGTGTTTTATTGTATGTGGCGTTTTATTGTGTAACCCGCCATGAGCTGGCTTGTCAGGAGCCAAATAAATAAATAAATAAATAATACTCTGCAAAGAGGAACATGTACATAGTGTTGCTTTTTGGTTGGTACATAGTCGTATTTCTTTTCCCTGATCAGTACTCTTCCTCTGATTGAATCAAGTTCATATATGTTGATTTTCAGAATGAAATCATACCAACGGAAAGCATGGAGCGTGTGTGAAGGGAAGCTAAAACTAAGCTGATAGTCTGCATTTTCTTTCTTTGAGGATATTGGACGGAAACACATTGGGGGTTTGGTTCTGCGTCGGGGAGAGAGCCATGAGAGCTCAAGTCTGGTTGAGGAAAAGAGCAGGTGTGGAGTGAAGGGTAGCTCTGCTTGGCGGTGTGGCAGAGTGTTTTGTCTCTACTTCTGACAAGAGGACCCAGTTGTTAGGGTTGTCTCTAGCAATGAGTAGACATTCTGCCATTTAGTCTGACTCTTGTGCACCTCAAAGCTTAGCTCACAGCAGCAAATCCAAAGCCTAGACACCCATTATCTTTAGAATACTTTGCAACTGAGAGGAAAGTTTGTAACTTAAAATAAACCTGGTTCCCTCAAGGCTGTGTGAGTCCCTTAGTTGATAGAAATGGCCTGTCACAGTTTTCTCCTAGGAATATATAGCAATATATTACTGTAGTTGTATTCTCCTTTCATAATGCACTGCTCTTATCACAATGGGATGAGGCACCTGGAAAATACAGAAGGGGACACAAGCACATCTGTCTTAACTAGACTGTTCTAGTGTTCTGAGAATAGGTTCCGATGTTTAGCCGTGTCGGTCCAAAGTAGTAGAACAACATTTGAGTTCAATGACACCTCTAGGACTAGAAAAGTTGAATTCTGGGTTTAAGCTTTCATGTACATGTATCTGATGAGGTGTGCATACAAACGAAAACTTTGTGGATCTGAAAGGTGCTGCGGGGCACAAACTTTTCTGAGATAAATTGTGTGTCGTGTTTACTAACCAACTACAATAGTTGTGTGTTTAATGTTCTTGGTTGCCAGGATGAGACTTTTTATCTGTTTAATGATAACCAAAATTACTGAAATAAAATTCCTTTGAGGCTAATATAGGCTCATAGCAACCCTAGCAAGCGAATGACCCAGTGCTGCATTCCTCACAACCCAAGTGATTGTTATCTGCAATTACATTGCCCTTGTGTGAACATCTGTTGCTCTTAAAATTAGGCAGCTTATTAAACTCTTGCTCCTTCTGTGCTTGGCATCAAGAAGCAGCTGCATCTTGACAAGTTGTTTGTCCACCTAACTAACTAAACACCATAAATCCCACTGCTGTCTATGAGCGCTTGGAATTCATTTTGTAGCATGGCCTCTTGAGAAGCAACAACTTGTTTCTGTTATTGTTTTGTTTATTAAGCACACCTTATACCCCCTTGGAAAAGAAAATCCTTGACAATACGGATGATGAAACCATAACAGAAGAATGGACTCTGGATCACCCCATTTCTCAGACCAGAACAACTGTTATTGTGGAAATAAAGAAAACTGTGGATGTTGTTCTCACTCCACTTGTAGCAGAGGCTTTGGACAGGTATTTCACAATTTTTTAAAAACATAGCAACTTTGAATATAATGCTTGTTTTACAATGTAACTGATAAGATCATCTGTACAAGCTTCTGCTCAGCTGCAATAGGGTGTCATGATACTGTGCTTATGCATCAAAATACGAAGGGCATTGTTCTTCAGCAATTACATGACGTGCAACTAAGCATTGTGAGGTTTGCATATGTCAGATATGGGCTGAGAGAAGTCTTGGCAGAAATAGGAATGTTAGTGAACATTCTTTGCCCATCCCTTTCAGTAGAATTAGAAACTTCTCTCCTGCTTTTGCGGCAGTAATATCACTATGGCAAAGCACTAGAAAGTTTTTTAAACTTAATTTTTAGAAAAGGGTTGGCTCCTTTCTTTCTCACTGGGAAATTCTTGGCAACTTACATTGTGTGCATTTGTGTGTTGAAGGCTCTGATAATTTTTGTGCTGCTTATAACTTATGTTGAGAACACCTAGAAAAGGCCTTTGACAGTGACCTTAATTGACAGGCAAGCTCATACAAGAGAAACCTGCACTTCGGGGGCTCTAGACCAGGGTTAGTCAAACTGCGGCCCTCCAGATGTCCATGGACTACAATTCCCAGGAGCCCTTGCCAGCATTTGCTGGCGAATGCTGGCAGGGGCTCCTGGGAATTGTAGTCCATGGACATCTGGAGGGCTGCAGTTTGACTACCCCTGCTCTAGACTGTCTCCTAAGGCAACACAAACACTAAAAATTGTGCTGAGGAGAATTGTGCAGGATGATAAGTAAAGGTTTTTGAGCACCAGTGAAATTTGCTTAGTATGGTGAGTCCAGATGTTAGTTTGGTCACGGCATTCTGGATTTGTTAAAGTTTCCAAAGACTCTTCACAGGCAGCCTCATGTTTAATATGGTTTGAATCCTACAGATCATTTCCACGAAAGGAAGGGACATTCCTCTTTGGAATGGACTTTTCTCACCACTGTTTCTCCAAATGCTGCTCCTTGGGGACTAGGGGACCCCCCCCCGAGATTACATGAGAGGGGGTTTAGAGGTCTGCAGCTAGAGATGAGTCTTGGGGAAAAGCCACCTTCCTGTGGAATTCAATCCTACCCAGTGTTGACGTTTCGTATAGGGATGTGTCTTATAAGTAAACTGCATTGAACTCATTTCCCTTGCAGGTATATACAGGCAATGGTTCACTGTGCTAGCACATGCCATCCTGCAGCTATTGTGGATAATCTGCATTTCGAGGTCCTCAGAGAAGCTGTACAGAACAGGAAAACTACTTTCTCCGAAAAGGTATGTGTGTTATATAGCCAAACATTTTGGCTTAGGATGCCCCAACCATACTCTTTGTTCACGTGAGGCATCCAAAGAATCACGATCACGACACAGCCATTTCCCAGAGAATCTACTTGTAAGCGGGAAGTGAGGATGAACATCTTTAAGGATGTGAATGTGCGATTCCTTTAAGAAAAGTGGTGAATCTATGATCATCCTTCCCTGGGATCCATCAGTCTTTTAAAAATCTGTTCTTTTTATTTGTTTCTGCAGTAAATAATTTCCAGAGCTCTGTGAATGAATTTAGTTAATTTCATTTCTACCACCCAAGGCAGGGGGGTGAAATCAGTGTACACAATCAAGGTACAGGGGAGATGCGAAATTTATTAAGAGAGGTTTTTTATCTTCATGCATCACTACTGGAATTCCAAGCAGAAGGGCAGGCACTGTGGTGAACAGACAGTTTCTCTGCCAAGCGGCATCAAGTAGGAAAGAGGACGTTTTTTCTGCGTTTCCTTTCATTTAAGTCTTGGTGGAATCGCCAGGGATCTTCTTGTGCCTGAAGTGTCCTTGCTGGGTCACCTTTTCTTTAGTGTACAGGGTGAGGTGTGCCTGGAACAGGAGGCAGTTGGCGGAAGGAAATTGGTTTCCTATGAACAGGGGTGAAAGTAGAGAAGCAGAAAGGGGTGTTTCAAAGAAGGTAGCCCCACAGCTTCTCCTTGTACCTCATTTTCTGTTTTGTTATTATAGGGTTTTTTTAAGGTTCAGCTTTCGTTCTCCCTATTTTTGACACCAGTTCTCCTGGAATTGATTGTTTCTAAAGCTGAATCCTGGTTCTGTGTGGCTATCAGGTTTCCCTTTGAAATGAGTATTCTTGGGTAATTCCAAAATCGTGCACCCTTGATCTTTGGAGCAGATTCTCTTTATCACAGCTAGGGTGGCCTTGCACAGGATGCCTAGGAGAACAGCACCATTAGGCTTGCCGAAACTGGTTATTAGGCAACAGGGGCTCAGTGGAGCTCCTAGCTAAGACTGATGCTGCCCTTCAAAATTCCAGGTGCTGTTCCTTCTTTTCCCCATCTCTCTTCCAGCATTATTAATGGACTGAGAGGAGATGGGACTAGGAGGGAGGCTTTCCCCCTGAGACTTGGGGGCAGGGCATGAATGTGAAGGTCTCTCCATGATCCTCTTCTGCACACTCCTCGGGAATAAACAGCTTTAAAAAGGGATTAGATAGATTCATGGAGGAGAGATCTGTCAGTGGTTACTAACCATAGGATTGAGGGGAAACATCCACATTCAGAAACATTAATCCTCTGAATCCCAGAGCCAGGAGGTAACATTAGGTGAAGGGCCTTCCAGAGGAACTGGTTGGCCACTGTGTGAGACAGGATGTTGAACTAGATGGACTAGTCATCTGATCTAGGGATTTATTATGTTATTGAATTGAATGTATATGAATAAATTATATGGTCATTAAAGACAGCATTTTAGCACACAAACTGGCATTATTCTTCCCCCTGCTTTTTAAAAGTTATCCTCCAAGCAGGATATTAGAGGATCAAAAACAGAGACCACAGGAACTACTCAAGTAAAAACACAAACAAATCTTTCTCTCAAGCAAGATCATGTGACTATTAAAGGACTTCAGGCCAGTGTTACACTCCCTAAGGTAATAACCAGTCTGGTGAATAGCCTTGCACGATAGAAGCCTCTAGGCTTTATAGTACCTATATATTTTAGAAAAGCATGTGGTTATATGAATTTAATGGATTATTTAATAGGCTTGTTTAGAAATTGTGGGTTTGTATGTGAAGGAATGGAAGTTTGTTATCATGTAATTTCTTAAAATATGAATATAGGGTTTATTGATCTTTGGGCCCCTTTTCATAGGTGAATTTGTGTTTGCTGCAAGCATCAGTGGAAGAATCAACAGGCAACGCTGCAGGGAAAAGCGTAATCCATGTTTCCTTAGTGGCTTTGTGCTTTGATAGGATTGCCGTACGTGTTCATATGAACAGGTAAGGCAGTGCCTTCCCATCAGAACACGTAAAAAGTTTACCATCCTGCTAACGATGTGCTGAGCATCTGATTGGCCCTCATTGGGGGACGTGCCCTCAATAGCGTGATAGCAGTCCCCAACAGAGGGCCAATCAGAGGCTCTTCCCCATCTCCCTGCTCCTCCTCCTTGCCATTTGCTAGCACCTGACAGGAGGAAGAGCAGCCAGGAGGTAAGCCCAGGAGCTGGGAATGGCCATCTGTTGCATTTTCATTTAGGAGAGTAGAATTTAGAAATTCTGACACCTTTGATTAAATCAATTGTTAAACCTGTATTAATCTTATTTGCAAAAATAGACTGGCACATTCAGTCTATAATTATTATAGACTGTACACTGTATTTGTATTTTTATAAGTAATCATGATCTAACCTATAATTATAAGCATTTGTATCAATTAAATAGAAAAATAAGAATAATTGAGATAATATAACAATCAAAGTATGTTCATCCACTCGGACAATTAATTTAAAAGATTAACTGTCAATTCAAACATTTTATTTATTTGTTATTTTATTGTTGTTTTATCATTTCATTTTAACCTGCCATGATTCTTAGAGAGTGGCGGTATATAAATCAAATAATAAATAAATCAAATAAATAAATGTATTGTTTATATATTGCCCTTTCCAGGAGCTCAGGCTGGTTTACATCTAAAAATACATTAAAACCTTATCATAAGAGTAAAGTAGATCGATACTTCCGAAAAGGCAGCTTCAAGCTTGTAAATACTAGTAATATAATCCACAGGTTAGCTTCCTTTGTGAATGTCAAAACTCAGTTGCTTTTTGAAAGAAAGAAGATGACTAGCAGCTTTTACAGGCCTTAAAGGAAAGAAAGAATGCAACAGAGCGTTCCAGCTCACATGTCATATAACCGAAAGGAAAGGAGCGGTATAGATGACATTCCAACTCACTTATCATTTCAAGGTGCCTCCGCCTTTGAAGATGTCTGCCGTAGCTGATGTAACAGAGGGCTGCTCCTTCCCCTCCCCTTGTATCGCTCCCGTGTGACCACCAAATGCACTTGTTGTGATCACAGAGGTGCTTCCTCCTCTGTGCAGACAGATTTGAACTTGGGCTGCCAGAAAGGTGCCATCCTTTCAGCTCTGCTTTTACCCTCCCAATTCTGGTATAGAGGAAATGGTCTCAGACCCATTGAAGAATTGTTGGGTGACTCTGGCTGAGACAGTGAACATGTCCACTTCCCTGTCCCCTCCATGATGGATGGCTTGTTAAATGCACAAAATCAGTTTGTGTTCAGGTCTTATCAATTCTTCTTTTCTCTCGGAACCGGCTCAAGGTGGGTTACAGACAGACCCAAAATTAAAAACCCTAATCAAATGAACCATTCTGTTTGTGTCAAGTGAAAATAATTAAACGTAAAGGTAAAGGTATCCCCTGTGCAAGCACCGGGTCATGTCTGACCCTTGGGGTGACGCCCTCCAGCGTTTTCATGGCAGACTCAATACGGGGTGGTTTGCCAGTGCCTTCCCCAGTCATTACCGTTTACCCCCCAGCAAGCTGGGTGTACTCATTTTACCGACCTCGGAAGGATGGAAGGCTGAGTCAACCTTGAGCTGGCTGCTGGGATTGAACTCCCAGCCTCATAGGCAGAGCTTTCAGACTGCATTTCTGCTGCCTTATCACTCTGCGCCACAAGAGGCTCTTTGAAAACAATTGGGTATCAGTAAATCGTCTTAAAAGGAATATTTGTTGTATTCATAGCTGATTTTCTTTCCCACAGGCAACTGAACTTTCTAAGCACTGCAACGCCTGCTGTTGGCGCTTGGCTTGTTCCTATTGATCAAGTGAAATCCTCTTTAAAGAAACTGGAAGCAGAAGGAACATTACGAGTTTGTGCTGTCATGGACTGCATAATGACCGAAGCTTTAGAGGTGGGTGGATTGATGAAAATTACCTGGCCAGTGATTTGTCTTGCTTGGCTTTTAAAAGTTGCTTAACTTTTCAAATATCATTTCAGGTCTTTCTGAGTTAGCATTTCGAAGTACTGTCTGTCCAGTGTAGTCCATAGTTCACCTGGTTTAGTGCTTGGAATATGCAGGACAGTCCTTATGTATACCTTCCTTAGTTACTTAGTGACCAGGTGGGACTGATAGGGATTGGAGCCCACAGATCTATTCAGTTAATGATGTTTGATCCTTTTTCCATAAAATGTTGGGAAAACATAGACAAATAATCAGATGTTTATATCACATTCTCTAGACTAACTACTATTTGATTTCTAAGATTATATAAAGTTAGTCCTCCAAACCAACTATAACTCGTTGACCTATTTAATAACCTAACTAGCTATTTGATTGACAAATAATTTATAAAATGGTGTATTGAAGTCTGTTTTCTAAATGGTTTGAGATGACAATTCCTGAGCCTGTTTGTAGAAATGCACATAGTATGGTTTCTAAAAACTCTGTGAGGAAAACAACAGTCTCACTGTGACCAAGGAAGTGGGGGAAAGAGTAAAAAGGACCATTTGGCTCTGGGATTCCCCCCCCCCCCCGTTCATTCATGCCAGAGCAAAAGTGAATAACCTGGATGATAGATTTGTGTGAGTTGTAATCTATGAATATCTTTACACATTCAGAACAATAGTGTGCACTTTCCTTTGAGAAGCAAGGCCTCCAGAACTGCACACAGTACTCCAGGTGTGGTCTGACCAGTGCTGTATACAATGGGACTATGACATCTTGTGATTTTGATGTGATGCCCCTGTTGATACAGCCCAAAATGGCATTCGCCTTTTTTACCACAGCATCACACTGTCTGCTCATGTTTAGTTTACAATCCACAAGTACCCCAAGGTCTCGTTCACACACAGTGCTACCTAGAAGCGTATCCCCCATCCAGTAGGCATGCTTTTCATTTTTATGACCCAGATGCAGAACTTTACACTTATCTTTATTAAATTGCATCTTGTTCTCTTTTGCCCATTTTTCCATTGTGTTCAGATCTCATTGAACTCTGTCTCTATCTTCCAGAGTATTTGCCATTCCTCCCAATTTGGTGTCATCTGCAAACTTGATGAGTAGTCCTTCCACCCCCTCATCTAGATCATTAATAAATATGTTAAACAGTACTGGGCCGAGCACCGAACCCTTAGGTACCCGCTACTCACCTCCCTCTAGCCTGATGAAACACTATTGACAACAACTCATTGATTGTGGTTCTCTAACCAATTCCCTATCCACCTAACTATCTGAAAATCCAGATTGCAGTCAATTTATCCATCAGAACATCATGGGGAACTTTATCAAAAACTTTACTAAAATCCAAGTAAATGACATCAACCGAATTTCCACTATCCAGCAAACCTGTTACTTGATCAAAAAAGGAAACCAGGTTGGTCTGATAGGACCTGTTGGAGACAAATCCTTGCTGACTTCCTTGGATCACTAAATTGTCCTCCAGATGTTTGCAGATCGCTCCCTTTAATATCTGCTCCATTATCTTCCCCACAACAGAAGTCAGACTCACTGGTCTGTAGTTTCCCGGGTCATCCTTCCTTCCTTTTTTGAAGATCGGAATAAGAGGCCTCTCTTCCAGTCCTCCAGGACCTGTCCAGTCCTTAAAGAGGTCCTGAAGATGATAGACAAGGGTGTCTGCAAGTTCTCTGGAAAGTTCTTTGAGCACTCTCGGGTGCATTTCATCCAGCCCAGGGGATTTGAACTCATCCAGTGCAGCTAAATGCCTCTCAACAACCTCTCTATCCATGTCAACCTGCCACCCAGACACTATCCTTTGGCTACTGCTATCTCTAGATGTGCCTAAACCCTTTGACTTGTGAGAAAAAATAGGCACTAAGCCTTTCTGCTTTCTCTGCATCTTCCATTAGAGTTTGTCCATCTGCACCCAACAGTGGGACTATTGCCTCCTTTACTTTACGTTTGCTCCTCACATAACTGAAAAATCTTTTCTTGTTACAATGGGCTTCCCTGGCCAATCTTAGTTCACTCTCAGCTTTGGCCTTTCTGATGATTGATCTACAGTGCCTAGTAACCTGTAGGTACTCTTCTTTAGAGCTCTGTCCTTCCCTCCATTTCCTGAACATTTTCCTTGTCTTTCTTAGTTCCTCTTGAAGTTCTCTGTTCATCCAAATAGGCTTCTTAGAGCTCCTGCAGTGATTTCTTCTTTCTGGGATAGTCATTGATTGAGCATGCAATAGCTCTTGTTTGAGTAGCGCCCACCCTTCACATGCTCCCTTCCCTTCCAGCATTCTCATCCATGGTATGACACTCATCATCTCTCTGAGTTTATTAAAGTTTGCCCTACAAAAATCCAACATCCACATCTGGCTACAAGCTTCCTTGCCTCCCCATCTCAAAAGGAATTCTATGAGGACATGGTCACTTCCCCCTAGGGTCCCCACCTCCTTCACCTCATCCACCAACTCTTGCCTGTTGGTCAGTATTAAGTCCAGTATGGCTGAACCTCTTGTGGGTTCATCTACCATTTGATAAATGAAATTGTCAGCCAGGCAGGTCAGAAAATTGCATGACTGAGACCTGCTGTCTCCTCTTTTTCTACGTATTTTGTCAAAGTTTTTTTGGGGGTGGGTGGGATTATAACACAATTGGGTTCCAAGTAAAAAATTATCTTTGACGTGTGCTTGTCTTCCAGAGGGATGGCCTTCCTGCTCTTGTAACATCAAAGAAAGGTCTCATTGCCTTAGCTGGGCAGTGGATGAAGTTCATTGTTGTGACACCAGCCTCCAAAGGGGTGAGTTTACACAGGCCAGCTCAGCCAATGGAACTCCAGTCATCTGTCCCCCATGGCCAAGAGGATGGCTTTGGTGCAGACAATGGAGGTGGTCTTCAAAGTGACACAAGTGCGGATGGAGCAGAGTTTGAATTTGATGCAGGTATTTCACCTATACATTTTCAAAATAACTTCTTCTGTCCATAAATAGCATTTATCTATTTTAGATTCTATTTATTACAAAGTCTCTCTTTAAGTTAGGGGTGGGACATTTCTGGTAAAATAAACTTCAGACCTCTGACACTGTCCTCATGCTTTTCCTGGTGCTTCATGCTTCCCATGATCAGCATTTCAGGGTGCCCTTTGGGCTACAGAGGAGACGAGGAAGCTGACCTCACTGACAGAAATCCCTTCCATGAATGGAGCTTTCCCACAATATTCAAGCTTATCTGTATTTTCAGAGCATTTTTGACATTTGTCCACACTGAATGTCCTCCTGGACTTCTGACTTTTAAAATAATCTGTAGAAGTTAGCTGGTGAGCAACCTACTTTCCTTGCTGAAAAAATACTCCTTAAATAAGAAGCAAAATCTTACTTATTATAAATCTTTGTTCTCAGTAGAGATTCTTCTTTTCTTCTGGATGTGTGTTGTTTTTGTGGGAGGCAGGACAGTAACTTCACAAGGCTGAGGAACCTCCCTGTACAAGGATTCTTGTACAGCAAACACCCATCATGCCCCACCGATTAGTGATAGGCAGTAAACCCTTGAAACAAGAACATCAGTTGTTCAAGTAGAAGAGAACTTTAAGAAGTAGCGAGCTATTGCCATCTTCCCCACATGTGCTCAGGTGTTTAGCTAAGGTCAAAATATTCAAAATATTCAATGTCAGGCAGTAAACTGTATTCTGATCTTTTTTGAGAGTTGCATATGGTAACATGACTTACATCTCTGGTATGAGAGTGTAATTGACACCTCTAAAAGCTTAGGTGTAGCTTATACACAATAGCCACAGAATAATTTTTGAAGTCTCCTGCTTCTAGTTGCTACCTCTAAATTGTAAGAAGCCATAAACTGGCACTCAAAGTACCTCCAGAGAAACCCTTTAATCTCTGCAGAAGGCAGTTGTTTAAAGACAGTTTCATTGTTATGGAAAGAGAAAAAGAAGAAGAGCTGTTTTTTTTGTAACCCACTTTTTACTACCCGAAAGTCAAAGTGGCTTACAATCGCCAATTCTTCCTCCCCTGTGAGGTAGGTGAGGCGGAGAGAGCTCTGAGAGAACTAGACTGGCCCAAGGTCACCCAGCTGGCCGCATGTGGAAGGAGTGGGAATCAAACTCGATTTTCCAGATTAGAGGCTGCCACTCTTAACCAGTACATCAAATGGGTCCATAGCCAGAGTAAGTGTAGTGGGTGGGCCACCCCTATCAGCTTGGGAAACCTATAGTTCCACCTATGTGAGAGACTGTCTTCAATCCGGAGGTAATCCAGTTCCTGAAGGTGAAGTCTACCCTCTGGCCTTGAGTTGGAATATTACGACTGAGATGGACTTCTTTAGAGAAATGTACTTAGCTGAACATCTTGAACTTGCAGTTCTGAGCTCACTTACTTGGGAGAAAAGTTCATTTAAATCAGCAACCAATCAGACAGCGAGGGCTGTCTGGGAATTAAGTGTCTTAAACATGATTAGAATTGGCAGGATTGGTCTGTAAAAACAAGTGCTTTTCTTCTGCATTACCCCTTATGTGATCCCTTTAAAAACATGTTTCCTGTGTATCCACAAAGTGGATTTTTTGCCATGTTCTGGAGTCGACAGTAGTGATATCTGACAATTTGCTACTCTGGCTAACCTTATTTATTAAGGTTAGTGTCAACTGAAAAAACAATAGAATCTTAAAGCATTTTCGGCTGTTCTTGAACATGCAATCAACTGCAGATAATGTCCTTTGGCAGCTAATATATACTCATTCAAAACTATTAGTTCTTAATAGGCAGTCTTTAGTGCTAAATTTGCAACATTAATTCCAGATTTTGAAGGCATGATGTAGTAAAGCAGTAAACATGTTGTGAAAACTCAAAAATAGGCAGCTTAGCCAACGTAAAACTTTAAAAATTCATTGTCATACCCAACTTCAGTATTGCTATACAAAATTATTTAGGTTAAGAATCAAGGAGTCAGCAGTCCACAGACTACAATAATGTCTTTTTTGTAGTATAGAATTGGTGAAATTATTGTCATTGAAATGAAGCTATTGTTTAGTTGACACCTCCTTATGTTCAGTAGTGGAAATATTGAATGCCAGCATTATTTCTGAATGAAGTCATGCAGATGGTTTATGCATGGTATTTTCCAGCAGGATGCTTTTTAATTAATTCAAAGCAGCAAGTAACAGTGATCCTTTGGGGGCAGTGGTCTGAGCACCAGCATCTTCAGAACAGGGACACAGTGATGAAGGTTCATTAACTCAGTTAAGGCAGCCTTTCTCAACCTTCTTAGCACTGAGAAACCCATGAAGCATTCTTCTGGCTTCCACAAATCCCAGAAGTAGTGTGATCGTGCAGAATATGTTGGGAAGCATAGCTGTGTATGCATGCACCTGGCCACTCCTCTTCCCACCTCCTCCAGACCTAGCATTGGCCATTTTGGGAGGGGCAAGCAAGTTGACATGACCATATATGGTCATATTACAAATAAATGTTTGTAATTTATTTGTGATTTGTGATTTGTTAACTCCCGTTCGGGAAACCCTTCCAGGGCCAAGAAGAAACCCCAGGGTTTCATGAAACCCTGGTTGAGAAAACCTGAGTTAAGCATATGGCCACCCAGCGAGGCCTGTTAAATATTCTGTTTTGGTATCCATGTTATATTAATTTAGTACTAACTTTACAGTTGATGCTCTCTGTTTCCTTAGAATATGTTCTTGTGGCCAGGAACTGAGAAAGTTTTTTCCTCCTGTATTACTTGAATACCAGTTTTATGGGACATACAGTGAATTAACTGTGTTGTATTTGATGTCCATTTAGTAACCACAGTGCCCTCTGACATGTTGTCAGAACATCCTCTATTAACTGAGCCATCATCAGTGAGCTTTTATAACTGGATGTCAAATGCTGTGCGCAACAGAGGAAGTGTGGTTCAAGAATCTCCTGTCACCAAATCTGGACACAATAGTCTTCCAACAGGTATTAACTAGAAGCTTTAATAATGCATTTGTAAAAAAAAATAAACTATTCCTGAAGTTTCTATATGAATGAGAAAAACTTCGAGCACGGAATGGTGTCTTCAAATCATTTAAGTTTTGAACATAAGGAGAGTCTTCCTGAATGAAACCAAAGATCTAGCATGTTGTGTCTAATTTCAGTACCAACAGAGAGTGCATAAAATGGTTCTCCATCACCTGGCATTTGGGAGTGCAGGGCCCCTGAACACTCAGGTGCTCTTTAGCTATTGCATCCAATAGCCTGAAGTACCTGGATTATATTGCTACCTACAGTCCAATTAACTGTAGGCTAAAAGTGATGTCTGTGCCAGACCTTGATTTAAAACCACGAGGCAGCTGATATTTTTCAGAAGAGGAACACTCTGCAATGTTCTAATTTGCAATCTTTCTCAAAAAAATAATAATAATAAAGGAGTTGACAATTTCTAGTTTTCACTAAGACTGTTTATGCACTGGGAATTTCACTGCCCAAGCACCCGTGCAAGAACAAAAATCGGAGGTAGATGAGGTGCACCGGGCCAAATGCTCCCCCATGTGGGTGCAGGAAGAGGTGGGGCAATCTGCCACGACTAAAACTCCAGCCTGCAGCCCGGCATGAAACCTCCAGTGCATAAACGGTCTAATTGGGGAACAGCTAATGGTTTTTATTTTTGCTATGCAATCAAAGGCCTGAAACTGTTCTTCGAAAGAGAGATGGAGTGAACACCACATGATGTGTATTTCACCTGATATTTACCAATGCTACTGTTCATAATATTCATACCGCTAGTAATTTCTTCTATATTTGTGCATTGTCAGCTTACACTGAAAGATGCAAAATCCTGCTTTAGGATGCTTAGGGCTAATCCTGCGTTGAGCAGGGGGTTGGACTAGATGGCCTGTATGGCCCCTTCCAACTCTATGATTCTATGATTCTATGAAAATGTCTTTCTCCTTGCACTTCAATTCAGTTCTTCATATATATAGCTATATAAAAGTGAATAAGTCTGCAGTGTTCAGAACTAGGTATGATACAAGGGAATTAAGACAGACATGGTATTGTTTTGTAGGTGTGGCCCCAAATCTTCCCACTATACCTTCTATTTGTTAAAACATTCTATGAATCTTCTTACCCTACAAAGTATGACACATGCATTGAATGCATAAGAAAAAGGTTAACTATGAATTCTACTTTCTGTTCTTGTACTTCTGCTTTCCTGCTATCTGTTTTCTGTAGGTGTTCGGAGTCCTACTGAGCCTGCCTGTAGGGTAATATTTGAGAATGAGCAGGATAACAACAGCTTAAGCAGAACACAGAGAAAGGGCAGTTTAGTCACCTCTGAACCTCCGCATGTGACCTTGATAGTATTTCGAATAGGCATGGTGAATCGCATGCATCTTGAAGCAGGCATCGGTGGGCTAACAAGGGAAGCGGAGCTGCAGAGGATCCATGGGAGTTTTACACTCAAAGAAAAAATGAAAGGTAGATTGAGTATCTGAAAATACATTATTGTTGATCTTCTACGATAATAAAATTAAGTCATAAGTAAAACATTTTTGGTATAAATAAATATACCATTATGTCCTAACCTGGAAAGCCTCCTTTCTGACATTGTATGTTCTTTATTGAAATACGTTCATGGAGAAAATAGTTACCATACCACTGAATAAATAGAGGCATGATATTGTATTTTCTCCCAAATGATGTATTTAAATAATTCGAAAAGTTAGTGTTAAAATGACATCCAGGTTGTTTATTCTGTTCTCGAACGATTACAGTAAGTGCATTTTGGCAATTAAAAATAATTATTCCTTTATACTTTGCCTATGTTATTATGAAAACAAATGCAAACAGTATAAAATTTCACACAGGTTTAACCTATTTTTTTAATTTAAAGATATACTTCATCAAAAGATGACGGAGACAAGTGCTACTGCTCACATTGGTGGTGTTACTATTGTTCTGTTGGAAGGGATCACACCAAATATTCGGTAAGTGCAAGTTAAAAAAAAGTCAATGAATATTCTCCAGCCAGTTGGAAGGTCTCTGTTATACCCAAACAATATAACACGAAGAGCCGCACTATTTTCTTAGGCATTTAATTTAGCTGAATTTTAAAAATCTGTTATAGGCAAAAAAAAACCTTAAGAGAGCAAACGGGCCAAGAAAGAAATGAGTTTTTCTGACTTCATGTTAGGTACAGATGATATTCAGGGAAAATAACATTAAATGTTACTAAAATTGTATAGTATTAAAGAGCAGCTACTTCATAGTGTGAAGTGGCTGGAATCTCAGAGGCTATCTATTCACATAATTTTTAGAACAATAATTGGAACCACCTTAAATCTAAAACCTAAAAGGTGAAGAATGATGTCCCTATGCTATTTACCACTTAGCTAGCACTTTTGCTCAATTGTCAGAGTCCCCAGGTTAAGGGCTGACCACTTTAGACCAAGTCATTGAGGGAGCTGAGCATAAATTCAAAAACTAGAGAGGTAGCCAAGGGCTTAGAGCAGGGGTAGTCAAACTGCGGCCCTCCAGATGTCCATGGACTACAATTCCCAGGCACTGCGGTCGTGCTGCGGCCTTACAATGGTGACAATGACAGGTAATGTAATGTAACAAACTCTATATTTTGAGTGGAAATGTTGGGGGGTTGTCTTATACGCCCAGTCGTCTTATACGTCGGCAAATACGGTAGATGGTCATTAAAAGCTTGCGTGTTGTGAAATAAGTGTTAGATAACAGAATTATTTGATCAAGCTAGATGCGGCAAATTTCTCGTGTAGTAAAGCAGCAGCAAAAACTGTTCATAAATGAAATAGAATAAAATTATATGCAGAGACATGCATGGTGTTTGTGTGTATGTATCTTTCCTATTCATACATGTACTGTTTTTTTTGTGGTGATTAAAATTATTTTGCTGTGCACAACCATATTATTTTGCTGTGCACGACCTTGTTAAAAGCAATGACTGCATAAACTGACAATACACATCCATTTACCCATGCTTAATTTGAGATCAATCTTTGGCTGATGTTTGCTCCCAGCACCTATTTCAAAAGTTAAAGTTGTGGATTTGGAATCTCACACATGTTTTCAGAAATCTGAATATTTGCACCTGTCAGTTTGCCAAATTTGTAAACTTTTTGAACTATTAAGTTGCCAGTGAGTAACTCCACATAGTCCAGTCTTCTGGATTTCATGGATGTGCTTTTAAGGAACTAGTATGTCATGTTTTACAAATTCAGCACGGTTTTTAATGTTCCTGATACTGCTAATTCTTTAACTTAGTTTAATGTAATTAATTATTGATGCTAAATACGTTTCTGCATTTTGAAACTATTTTTAAAAACTTCTTAGAACGGTGGTGAAATGCAGCATTGCCAAATCACAGGCTCTTCACAGTGCCCAAAGAGGGCTGAAATCACAGGCTTTTTCCAGGGCCCAAAGAGGGCTAAAAACAAATAATGCTGCAGTATTCAAAGTTGGTGCTCTCAATATCAACATTCCTCGACATCCAGCTACCCTTCACAGCATGACGGTGCAGAGTTCTCATCAGCTTTCAAAACAGATCTCTGACCTCATCAGACAGCCATCGACAGTGTAAGTATTTGACTCGACAGGTTGCCATTTGGAGATTTCCTGTAAATTTGCAGGGTCATGCCTATATTATGGATTATAATCAGGCAGCTGGGACCCAATGTCTATTGTGTGTCTAATAATTTGTGTTTCTTTGTAATATAAACAGACCGCAGCCTACAAAAGAAGACACAGCAATGCCATTACCTGGAGAAAAGGCTCCCACAAGCGTAAATCAGACGCCTATTGAGACCAGTGAATTTCCGCAGTTGCCTGAGGGCTTGGAGAAGAAGCCCACTGTTCTTAAATTCAGTGCCATGACTGATGGAATTGCTATTGGAGCAGCCCTCTTGCCATCCTTAAAAGCAGAGTACAAGATGGGAAGAATGAGAAGCCATGGAAGGACAGGTAACTGTTCCAATGAGCTTCATGGATCTCCATTTAGGGAATATCACAAATATCATGGCATCATTAAAAGATTCCACTTGTAATATACCACATAATAATTCTACTTGTAATGGGTACATTCAAAAGCATAGATGCTTTTAAGGAACTGAAATTGTAAAATTGCTGTATTATTGTGTGCTGAATTTGTAAAACATGACATACTAGTTCCTTAAAAATAAAATGAGAATAAAGTGCAAAATGTAAATT
Source organism: Paroedura picta (assembly GCF_049243985.1). Taxonomy (NCBI): domain Eukaryota; kingdom Metazoa; phylum Chordata; class Lepidosauria; order Squamata; family Gekkonidae; genus Paroedura; species Paroedura picta. The sequence continues at coordinate 104,381,846 of NC_135375.1, forward strand.
TATTCTCAAATATTTATAATGTATCTATCACTCAATAATTATTGCAGTTTGAAATGCGGCTTATGGTTACAGTCCAGAGCAACTCATGACAAAATTTTCACGTACAGCATTTTGGCTGTTGTCATTTCCTAACAACAGGACTCCAATATTGCTGGGGAATTTCTTTAGAAACTTGAGAGGACAGCAAAAACAATTCATAATGTGCCAGGTCTCGGGGAATGGGCCAGTTTGATGGGAAACCTTCCTAAATCCGGTTGGGTGCTTTTTATGTTTTTGCTTATGAGTAAAGAAATATGGATTCCTCATGATTATGGTTCCATCTCTGAGGAACATCATATTAGACATCTTGTTCAATGCAAGAACTAATACTAGTGGCTTTCTTTGGAGAATGTAGGAGGGCAGGACTCCCATTCTTTGTAATTTTGAAAACCTTTTACTATGTGTATATTATAATATTAAAAATCCCTTTGCCATACATGTCAGCAGCCATGAAGGCATATGAATAGTTCTCAGAATTTCCAACGTGTTCACTGTGGTCTGTGGGCCCTTGTGAGGAAGCGCGCCTGCCTATCCTGGATCCTCTATGGCTCACTGTACCAGGAACCTAGGCGTGATTCTGGACACTTGGAAGTGTCCTCACAATGGAAGCCCAGATCACAAAAGTAGGGCGGCTGGCATTCTACCGCCTCCACCAAGCCAAGCTACTAGCGCCCTACCTGGCCCCGGAACACCTAGCCACAGTGATCCATACGACGGTCACCTCTAGACTGGACTTTTGTAACTCGCTCTACACAGGCCTGCCCTTAGTCTTGACCCGGAAGCTACAGCTGGTTCAAAATGCAGCAGCCAGGATCCTCACTGCAACACTGTGGAGATCCCACATCCGGCCCATTCTCCATCAACTGCAGTGGTTGCCAGTTGAATTCCGGATCAGACTAAAAGTTCTGGTAATTACCTTCAAGGCCATATGCGGTCCGGGCCCAGTGTACCTGAGGGATCGCCTCCCTGCCTACGCCCCCAAAAGAGCCCTGCGCTCCACTGCTACCAACCAACTAAAGGTCCCTGGTCTCAACCAGGGCCAGAGCATTCTCTGTTCTGGCCCCCCCCTGGTGGAACGAGCTCCCGGAGAAGATCAGGGCCCTGACGGAGCTTAAACAGTTCCGCAGGGCTTGCAAGGAGGGGCTCTTCCGCCAGGCATTTGGTTGAGACCAGATATATATAACCAACAGCGACCAAAAGGCCCCTGCTTCCCGCCCCCCTCAGAACACCACCTATACACTCTGGACCTGTTTGTATATTGCAACATTGTATTGTTTATTGGTTACACAATTATAATGTTATATGTTTACAATTATGTTATTATTGCACCGTTACCCAAATGTTTTATAAGACTGTTCCATGTATTGTTCTTGTGTTATTATGTAAACCGCCCAGAGCCCCGGGGAGGGCGGTATATAAATATAATAAATAAAAATAAATATTTCTGTAGTGATTTGTATTGCTAATGTATGATACTAAATTTAGTCATATCTCCTGGTTTTGCAGGTGCACAAAAAAGGTTTACATTTGAATTGCCAAATCACAGGCTGCGATGTACTTTTAAAGTCTCTGCCACTGATATGTCTACCATCCCTCCATCAGCCAGTCTTAACCTTCCTCCTGTAACCATGTTGGTTAAATGCATCATGGAGGAGCATGACAGCTATGCAGAACAGACATGGAGTACAGATGAGCTACCGACTAAACAGGGTTATTATCTACAGGGAAATTCCTCGCGTTGCGTTGCTGAGGTTTGTATTCAGGACTGCCACTATCTTGGAAAGTTATTTTATTATACATGAGTTTTAACATTTGTTTCTGCATAGGACAGTATTTTTGTTGTGATGCTATAAACATGGTCCTCAGCCTTTTGTATCTAACATTCCAGCAACTGTTCTGTCAGAGAACCCGGGTCCCACCATACTTTTTCTGAGAAGGAAGTGTATATGTTTACAGGCTGTTTGTTATTATATTTATCCTTGGGAATGAACAAATTAATAGTTATAGAAATCCTGTGTCAGGCTGGTGGTGCCCATAATACAGCTTGAAAACCTCTGCTGTATTGTAAGACTGGAGCAGACCTCTGCTGTTATCATGTAGATCTTTGCACACATTTTCCTTAGACATTTCATTCTCATAGCAAGCCCTTGACTATATTTCATGTGAGCCGATCAGGTAATCAAGATTGGACAGAATGTGTAGGGTGATTTTAAACTGTTTGTTTGTTTGTTTGATAATTTATTTATTATATTTTCCCACCCTCTTCTTACAGCTCAGGGCAGTTTACATAACACAAGAACATGAACTAAATACAACCAGTAATAGAGACAGTAGTTGAGGTGATATAAATGGCTATGAAACAACCAATAGTAACAATAACAGCAGTAATCATTGAACGTTAACATGTCAACTGTAACTGTAACCCCATAGATCGGTCAATGCAGAATTACTCCTTCTTGTATTTAATGGGCATATCTGAATGAGAAGAGGGGTTTTCAAACAATGATTTTTAGTTAATGTGAGGGAGTTATTAATTTGAATACGTAGTTCTAGAAGAATTTCAGGAAGCCCCGGTATCTTGGAGATGTTCAAAGGGCTAGAATGATCAAATATCTGCAGAATTCCTCAGAGAAGAGCCAGACCATAAAGATAACGGAGCCATCAAGGTTTTCTGAATTATTAATCTTGCTATTTATTATCATTTAGAAATCAGATGGTGGTCCGCAATGTGGTGATGTGCACCGTCTTCGAACGGTGGTGAAATGCAGCATTGCCAAATCACAGGCTCTTCAGAGTGCCCCAAGAGGGCTGAAAACAAATAATGCTGCAGTATTGAAAGTTGGTGCTCTCAGTATCAACATTCCTCAACATCCAGCTGCCCTTCACAGCATGACGGTCCGGAGTTCTCATCAGCTTCCAAAACAGATCTCTGACCTCATCAGACAGCCATCGACAGTGTAAGTATGTGACTCGACATAGGTGGCCATTGGGAGATTTCCTGTAAATTTGCAGGGTCATGCCTATATTATGTATTATAATCAGGCAGCTGGGACCAAATGTCTATTTTGTGTCTAATAATTTGTGTTTCTTTGTAAAATAAACAGACCGCAGCCTACAAAAGGAGACACAGCAATGCCATTACCTGGAGAAAAGGCTCCCACAAGCGTAAATCAGACGCCTACTGAGACCAGTGAATTTCCGCAGTTGCCTGAGGGCTTGGAGAAGAAGCCCGTTCTTCTTAAATTCAGTGCCAGGACTGATGGAATTGTTGTTGGAGCATCCCTCTTGCCATCCTTAAAATCAGAGTACAAGATGGGAAGAATGAGAAGCCACGGAAGGACAGGTAACTGTTCCAATGAGCTTCATGGATCTCTATTTAGGGAATATCACAAATATCATAGCACCATTAAAAGATTCCACTTGTAATATATCACATAACAATTCTACTTGTAATGGGTGCATTCAAAAGCACTGATGCTTCCAGTCAGTTTTTCCACGGCTTTCCTTTGACGACTCCCTTCTCTGAGCTCTATGTGTGACATGACAGGGATGCTTGGAGGAAACAGCAAAAGGCACAGGATTTGAAATATTTTAGTTAAGATTTTTAAAAAATTAGATGAGAATGAAGTGCAAAATTGAAATTATTATCAAATATTTATAATGCAACTATCAGTCAATAATTATTGCAGTTTGAAATGCGGCTGATGGTTACAGTCCAGAGCAACTCATGAGAAAATTTTCACGTGCAGCATTTTGGCTGTTGCCTTTTCCTAACAACAGCACTCCAATATTGCTAGGGAATTTCTTTAGAAACTTGAGAGGACAGCAAAGGCAATTCATAATGTGCCAGGTCTGGGGTTATGGGCCAGTTTAATGGGAAACCTTCCTAAATCCTGTTGGGTGCTTTTTATGTTTTTGCTTATGAGTAAAGAAATATGGATTCCTCATGGTTATGGTTCCATCTCTGAGGAACATCATATTAGACATCTTGTTCAATGAAAGAAAGATCCTCTTGTGGCGCAGAGTGGTAAGGCTGCCGCCATGAGGCTGGGAGTTCAATCCCAGCAGCCACCTCAGGGTTGACTCAGCCTTCCATCCTTCTGAGGTCGTTAAAATGAGTACCCAGCTTGCTGGGGGGTAAACAGTAATGACTGGGGAAGGCACTGGCAAACCACCCCGTATTGAGTCTGCCATGAAAACGCTAGAGGGCGTCACCCCAAGGGTCAGACATGACCTGGTGCTTGCACAGGGGATACCTTTACCTTTACCTTTTACCTTAATGCAAGAACTAATACTAGTGACTTTCTTTGGAGAATGTAGGAGAGCAGGACTCCCATTTTTTTGTAATTTTGAAAACCTTTAATACAAGTGTATATTATAATATTAAAAATCCATTTGCCATACATGTCAGCAGCAATTTTTTAAAAAAAGAACAGCCATGAAGGCGTATGAATAGTTCTCAGACTTTCCAACATGTTCACTGTGGTCTACATTTGCTAAAGTTTAACCACTATATCTTTGCCACGTATGAATCTTGCTGAAAATTTGGTTGGGGATTGGGATGAAACATTCCCTCCACACACAGGCAGTTTAACTGAGCAGCTTGAGCATCACTTGCAGAGAGAGCACAGGTAGCTTTGACCCAAGAAACAGAAGATAGGTGCCTATTTCTGTAGTTATTTGTATTGCTAATGTATGATACTAAATTTAGCCATATCTCCTGGTTTTGCAGGTGCACAAAAAAGGTTTACATTTGACTTGCCAAATCAAAGGCTGCCATGTACTTTTAAAGTCTCTGCAACTGATATGTCTTCCATCCCTCCGTCAGCCAGTCTTAACCTTCCTCCTGTAACCATGTCGGTTAAATGCATCATGGAGGAGCATGACAGCTATACAGATCAGACATGGAGTACAGATGAGCTATCGACTAAACAGGGTTATTATCTACAGGGAAATTCCTCGCGTTGCATTGCTGAGGTTTGTATTCAAGGCTGCCACTATCTTGGAAAGTTATTTTGTTATACATGAGTTTTAACATTTGTTTCTGCATAGAACAGTATTTTTGTTGTGATGCTATAAACATGGTCCTCAGCCTTTTGTATCTAACATTCCAGCAACTGTTCTGTCAGAGAACCTGGGTCCCACCATGCTTTTTCTGAGAAGGAAATGTATATGTTTACAGGCTGTTTGTTTTTATATTTATCCTTGGGAATGAACAAATTAATAGGTATAGAAATCCTGTGTCAGGCTGGTGGTGCCCATAATACAGCTTGAAAACCTCTGTTGTATTGTAAGACTGGAGCATACCTCTGCTGTTATCACGTAGATCTTTGCACACATTATCCTTAGGCATTTCCTTCAGATGCATACCAAGCCCTTGACTGTATTTCATGTGAGCTGATCAGGTAATCAAGATAGGACAGAATGTGTAGGGTGATTTTAAACTGTTTGTTTGGTTGGTTGATAATTTATTTATTATATTTTACCACCCTCTTCTTACAGCTCAGAGCAGTTTACATAACACAAGAACATGAACAAAATACAAACAGTAATAGAGACAGTAATCGAGGTGATCGAAATGGCTAAGCAACAACCAATAGTAACAATAACAGCAGTAATCATTGAACGTTAACATGTCAACTGTAACTGTAACCCCATAGATCGGTCAATGCAGAATTACTCCTTCTTGTATTTAATGGGCATATCTGAATGAGAAGAGGGGTTTTCAAACAATGATTTTTAGTTAATGTGAGGGAGTTATTAATTTGAATACGTAGTTCTAGAAGAATTTCAGGAAGCCCCGGTATCTTGGAGATGTTCAAAGGGCTAGAATGATCAAATATCTGCAGAATTCCTCAGAGAAGAGCCAGACCATAAAGATAACGGAGCCATCAAGGTTTTCTGAATTATTAATCTTGCTATTTATTATCATTTAGAAATCAGATGGTGGTCCGCAATGTGGTGATGTGCACCGTCTTCGAACGGTGGTGAAATGCAGCATTGCCAAATCACAGGCTCTTCAGAGTGCCCCAAGAGGGCTGAAAACAAATAATGCTGCAGTATTGAAAGTTGGTGCTCTCAGTATCAACATTCCTCAACATCCAGCTGCCCTTCACAGCATGACGGTCCGGAGTTCTCATCAGCTTCCAAAACAGATCTCTGACCTCATCAGACAGCCATCGACAGTGTAAGTATGTGACTCGACATAGGTGGCCATTGGGAGATTTCCTGTAAATTTGCAGGGTCATGCCTATATTATGTATTATAATCAGGCAGCTGGGACCAAATGTCTATTTTGTGTCTAATAATTTGTGTTTCTTTGTAAAATAAACAGACCGCAGCCTACAAAAGGAGACACAGCAATGCCATTACCTGGAGAAAAGGCTCCCACAAGCGTAAATCAGACGCCTACTGAGACCAGTGAATTTCCGCAGTTGCCTGAGGGCTTGGAGAAGAAGCCCGTTCTTCTTAAATTCAGTGCCAGGACTGATGGAATTGTTGTTGGAGCATCCCTCTTGCCATCCTTAAAATCAGAGTACAAGATGGGAAGAATGAGAAGCCACGGAAGGACAGGTAACTGTTCCAATGAGCTTCATGGATCTCTATTTAGGGAATATCACAAATATCATAGCACCATTAAAAGATTCCACTTGTAATATATCACATAACAATTCTACTTGTAATGGGTGCATTCAAAAGCACTGATGCTTCCAGTCAGTTTTTCCACGGCTTTCCTTTGACGACTCCCTTCTCTGAGCTCTATGTGTGACATGACAGGGATGCTTGGAGGAAACAGCAAAAGGCACAGGATTTGAAATATTTTAGTTAAGATTTTTAAAAAATTAGATGAGAATGAAGTGCAAAATTGAAATTATTATCAAATATTTATAATGCAACTATCAGTCAATAATTATTGCAGTTTGAAATGCGGCTGATGGTTACAGTCCAGAGCAACTCATGAGAAAATTTTCACGTGCAGCATTTTGGCTGTTGCCTTTTCCTAACAACAGCACTCCAATATTGCTAGGGAATTTCTTTAGAAACTTGAGAGGACAGCAAAGGCAATTCATAATGTGCCAGGTCTGGGGTTATGGGCCAGTTTAATGGGAAACCTTCCTAAATCCTGTTGGGTGCTTTTTATGTTTTTGCTTATGAGTAAAGAAATATGGATTCCTCATGGTTATGGTTCCATCTCTGAGGAACATCATATTAGACATCTTGTTCAATGAAAGAAAGATCCTCTTGTGGCGCAGAGTGGTAAGGCTGCCGCCATGAGGCTGGGAGTTCAATCCCAGCAGCCACCTCAGGGTTGACTCAGCCTTCCATCCTTCTGAGGTCGTTAAAATGAGTACCCAGCTTGCTGGGGGGTAAACAGTAATGACTGGGGAAGGCACTGGCAAACCACCCCGTATTGAGTCTGCCATGAAAACGCTAGAGGGCGTCACCCCAAGGGTCAGACATGACCTGGTGCTTGCACAGGGGATACCTTTACCTTTACCTTTTACCTTAATGCAAGAACTAATACTAGTGACTTTCTTTGGAGAATGTAGGAGAGCAGGACTCCCATTTTTTTGTAATTTTGAAAACCTTTAATACAAGTGTATATTATAATATTAAAAATCCATTTGCCATACATGTCAGCAGCAATTTTTTAAAAAAAGAACAGCCATGAAGGCGTATGAATAGTTCTCAGACTTTCCAACATGTTCACTGTGGTCTACATTTGCTAAAGTTTAACCACTATATCTTTGCCACGTATGAATCTTGCTGAAAATTTGGTTGGGGATTGGGATGAAACATTCCCTCCACACACAGGCAGTTTAACTGAGCAGCTTGAGCATCACTTGCAGAGAGAGCACAGGTAGCTTTGACCCAAGAAACAGAAGATAGGTGCCTATTTCTGTAGTTATTTGTATTGCTAATGTATGATACTAAATTTAGCCATATCTCCTGGTTTTGCAGGTGCACAAAAAAGGTTTACATTTGACTTGCCAAATCAAAGGCTGCCATGTACTTTTAAAGTCTCTGCAACTGATATGTCTTCCATCCCTCCGTCAGCCAGTCTTAACCTTCCTCCTGTAACCATGTCGGTTAAATGCATCATGGAGGAGCATGACAGCTATACAGATCAGACATGGAGTACAGATGAGCTATCGACTAAACAGGGTTATTATCTACAGGGAAATTCCTCGCGTTGCATTGCTGAGGTTTGTATTCAAGGCTGCCACTATCTTGGAAAGTTATTTTGTTATACATGAGTTTTAACATTTGTTTCTGCATAGAACAGTATTTTTGTTGTGATGCTATAAACATGGTCCTCAGCCTTTTGTATCTAACATTCCAGCAACTGTTCTGTCAGAGAACCTGGGTCCCACCATGCTTTTTCTGAGAAGGAAATGTATATGTTTACAGGCTGTTTGTTTTTATATTTATCCTTGGGAATGAACAAATTAATAGGTATAGAAATCCTGTGTCAGGCTGGTGGTGCCCATAATACAGCTTGAAAACCTCTGTTGTATTGTAAGACTGGAGCATACCTCTGCTGTTATCACGTAGATCTTTGCACACATTATCCTTAGGCATTTCCTTCAGATGCATACCAAGCCCTTGACTGTATTTCATGTGAGCTGATCAGGTAATCAAGATAGGACAGAATGTGTAGGGTGATTTTAAACTGTTTGTTTGGTTGGTTGATAATTTATTTATTATATTTTACCACCCTCTTCTTACAGCTCAGAGCAGTTTACATAACACAAGAACATGAACAAAATACAAACAGTAATAGAGACAGTAATCGAGGTGATCGAAATGGCTAAGCAACAACCAATAGTAACAATAACAGCAGTAATCATTGAACGTTAACATGTAAACTGTAACTGTAACCCCATAGATCGGTCAATGCAGAATTGCTCCTTCTTGTATTTAATGGGCATATCTGAATGAGAAGAGGGGTTTTCAAACAATGATTTTTAGTTAATGTGAGGGAGTTAGTAATTGGAATACGTAGTTCTAGAAGAATTTCAGGAAGAACAGGTATCTTGGAAACGTTCAAAGGGTTAGAATGATCAAATATCTGCAGAATTCCTCAAAGAAGAGCCAGACCATAAAGATAACCGAGACATCAAGGTTTTCTGAATTATTAATCTTGCTATTTATTATCATTTAGAAATCAGATGGTGGTCCACAATGTAGTGATGTCCACCGTCTTAGAACGGTGGTGAAATGCAGCATTGCCAAATCACAGGCTCTTTCCAGAGCCCAAAGAGGGCTGAAAACAAATAATGCTGCAGTCTTCAAAGTCGGTGCTCTCAGTATCAACATTCCTCAACATCCGGCTACCCTTCACAGCATGACGATGCCGAGTTCTCATCAGCTTTCAAAACAGATCTCTGACCGCATCAGACAGCCATCGACAGTGTAAGTATTTGACTCGACATAGGTTGCCATTGGGAGATTTCCTGTAAATTTGCATGGTCATGCCTATATTATGGATTATAATCAGGCAACTGGGACCCAATGTCTATTGTGTGTCTAATAATTTGTGTTTCTTTGTAATATAAACAGACCGGAGCCTACAAAAGAAGACACTGCAACACCATTACCTGCAGAAAAGATGCCTACAAGCGTAAACCAGATGCCTATTGAAACCAATGAATTTCCACAGTTGCCTGAGGGCTTGGAAAAGAAGCCCATTCTTCTTAAATTCAGTGCCAGGACTGATGGAATTCCTATTGGAGCAGCCCTCTTGCCATCCTTAAAAGCAGAGTACAAGATGGGAAGAATGAGAAGCCATGGAAGGACAGGTAACTGTTCCAATGAGCTTCATAGATCTCTATTTAGGGAATATCACAAATATCATGGCATCATTAAAAGATTCCACTTGTAATATATCTCATAATAATTCTACTTGTAATGGGGACATTCAAAAGCATTGATGCTTTTAAGGAACTGAAACTGTAAAATTGCTGTAAAATTGCATGCTGAATTTGTAAAACATTACATATTAGTTCCTTAAAAATTAAATGAGAATAAAGTACAAAATTTAAATTATTCTCAAATATTTATAATGTAACTATCAGTCAATAATTATTGCAGTTTGAAATGCGGCTGATGGTTACAGTCCAGAGCAACTCATGACAAAATTTTCACGTACAGCATTTTGGCTGTTGTCATTTCCTAACAACAGCACTCCAATATTGCTAGGGAATTTCTTTAGAAACTTGAGAGGACAGCAAAAACAATTCATAATGTGCCAGGTCTCGGGGAATGGGCCAGTTTAATGGGAAACCTTCCTAAATCCTGTTGGGTGCTTTTTATGTTTTTGCTTATGAGTAAAGAAATGTGGATTCCTCCTGGTTATGGTTCCATCTCTGAGGAACATCATATTAGACATCTTGTTTAATGCAAGAACTAATACTAGTGGCTTTCTTTGGAGAATGTAGGAGGGCAGGACTCCCATTCATTGTAATTTTGAAAACATTTTACTGTAACTGTATATTATAATATTAAAAATCCCTTCGCCATACATGTCAGCAGCATTTTTTTAAAAAAAGAACAGCCATGAAGGCATATGAATAGTTCTCAGAATTTCCAACATGTTCACTGTGGTCTACATTTGCTAAAGTTTAAGCACTATATCTTTGCCACGTATGAATCTTGGTGAAAATTTTGTTGGGGTTTGGGATGAAAAATTCCCTCCACACCCAGGCAGTTTAACTGAGCAGCTTGAGCATCACTTGCAGAGAGAGAACAGGTAGCTTTGACCCATGAAGCAGAAGATAGGTGGCTATTTCTGTAGTTATTTGTATTGCTAATGTATGATACTAAATTTAGCCATATCTCCTGGTTTTGCAGGTGCACAAACAAGGTTTACATTTGAATTGCCAAATCACAGGCTGCGATGTACTTTTAAAGTCTCTGCAACTGATATGTCTTCCATCCCTCCGTCAGCCAGTCTTAACCTTCCTCCTGTAACCATGTCGGTTAAATGCATCATGGAGGAGCATGACAGCTATACAGATCAGACGTGGAGTATAGATGAGATACCGACTAAACAGGGTTATTATCTACAGGGAAATTCCTCGCGTTGCATTGCTGAGGTTTGTATTCAAGACTGCCACTATCTTGGAAAGTTATTTTATTATACGTGAGTTTTAACATTTGTTTCTGCATAGAACAGTATTTTTGTTGTGATGCTATAAACATGGTCCTCAGCCTTTTGTATCTAACATTCCAGCAACTGTTCTGTCAGAGAACCTGGGTCCCACCATGCTTTTTCTGAGAAGGAAATGTATATGTTTACAGGCTGTTTGTTATTATATTTATCATTGGGAATGAACAAATTAATAGTTATAGAAATCCTGTGTCAGGCTGGTGGTGCACATAATACAGCTTGTAAACCTCTGCTGTATTGTAAGACTGGAGCATACCTCTGCTGTTATCACGTAGATCTTTGCACACATTTTCCTTAGGCATTTCATTCTCATGCATACCAATCCCTTGACTATATTTCATGTGAGCTGATCAGGTAATCAAGATTTGACAGAATGTGTAGGGTGATTTCAAACTATTTGTTTGTTTGTTTGTTTGTTTGTTTGTTTGTTTTACCGCCCTCTTCTTACAGCTCAGGGCAGTTTACATAACACAAGAACATGAACAAAATAAAAACAATAATAGAGACAGTAGGTGATAGAAATGGCTAAGCAACAACCAATAGTAACAATAACAGCAGTTATCATTGAACGTTAACATATCAACTGTAACTGTAACCCCATAGATCGGTCAATTCAGAATTGCTCCTTCTTGTATTTAATGGGTATATCTGAATGAGAAGAGGGGTTTTCAAACAATAATTTTCAGTTAATGTGAGGGAGTTAGTAATTTGAATACGTAGTTCTAGAAGAATTTCAGGAAGCCCCGGTATCTTAGAAATGTTCAAAGGGCTAGAATGATCAAATATCTGCAGAATTCCTCCGAGAAGAGCCAGACCATAAAGATAACGGAGACATCAAGGTTTTCTGAATTATTAATCTTGCTATTTATTATCATTTAGAAATCAGATGGTGGTCCGCAATGTGGTGATGTCCACCGTCTTCGAACAGTGGTGAAATCCAGCATTGCCAAATCACAGGCTCTTCACAGTGCCCAAAGAGGGCTGAAAACAAATAATGCTGCAATATTCAATGTTGGTGCTCTCAGTATCAACATTCCTCAACATCCAGCTACCCTTCACAGCATTACGGTGCAGAGTTCTCATCAGCTTTCAAAACAGATCTCTGACCTCATCAGACAGCCATTGACAGTGTAAGTATTTGACTCGACATAGGTGGCCATTGGGAGATTTCCTGTAAATTTATATTATGTATTATAATCAGGCAGCTGGGACCCAATGTCTATTGTGTGTCTAATAGTTTGTGTTTCTTTGTCATATAAACAGACCACAGCCTACAAAAGAAGACACTGCAACACCATTACCTGCAGAAAAAACACCTACAAGCGTAAACCAGACGCCTATTCAAACCAGTGCATTTCCGCAGTTGCCTGAGGGCTTGGAGAAGAAGCCCATTCTTCTTAAATTCAGTGCCAGGATTGATGGAATTGCTACTGGAGCATCCCTCTTGCCATCCTTAAAAGCAGAGTACAAGATGGGAAGAATTAGAAGCCATGGAAGGACAGGTAACTGTTCCAATGAGCTTCATGGATCTCTATTTAGGGAATATCACAAATATCATGGCATCATTAAAAGATTCCACTTGTAATATATCACATAACAATTCTACTTGCAATGGGTACATTCAAAAGCACTGATGCTTCCAGTCAGTTTTTCCACGGCTTTCCTTTGACGACTCCCTTCTCTGAGCTCTGTGTGTGACATGACAGGGATGCTTGGAGGAGACAGGAAAAGGCACAGGTTTTGAAATATTTTAGTTAAGATTTTTAAAAAATTAGATGAGAATGAAGTGCAAAATTTAAATTATTCTCAAATATTTATAACGTAACTATCAGTCAATAATTATTGCAGTTTGAAATGCGGCTTATGGTTACAGTCCAGAGCAACTCATGAGAAAATTTTCACGTACAGCATTTTGGCTGTTGTCATTTCCTAACAACAGCACTCCAATATTGCTAGGGAATTTCTTTAGACACTTGAGAGGACAGCAAAAACAATTCATAATGTGCCAGGTCTCGGGGAATGGGCCAGTTTAATGGGAAACCTTCCTAAATCCTGTCGGGTGCTTTTTATGTTTTTGCTTATGAGTAAAGAAATATGGATTCCTCATGGTTATGGTTCCATCTCTGAGGAACATCATATTAGACATCTTGTTCAATGCAAGAACTACTACTAGTGGCTTTCTTTGGAGAATGTAGGAGGGCAGGACTCCCATTTTTTGTAATTTTGAAAACCTTTTGCTATAAGTGTATATTATAATATTAAAAATTCCTTTGCCATACATCTCAGCAGCAATTTTAAGAAAAAAGAACAGCCATGAAGGCATATGATTAGTTCTCAGAATTTCCAACATGTTCACTGTGGTCTACATTTGCTAAAGTTTAACCACTATATCTTTGCCCCACATATGAATCTTGGTGAAAATTTGATTGGGGTTTGGGATGAAACATTCCCTCCACACAGAGGCAGTTTAACTGAGTAGCTTGAGCATCACTTGCAGAGAGAGAACAGGTAGCTTTGACCCATGGAGCAGAAGATAGGTGGCTACAGGGGCCCTTGTGAGGAAGCGCGCCTGCCTATCCTGGATGGTGTGCAGCACTCTATGGCTCACTGTACCAGGAACCTAGGCGTGATTCTGGACACTTGGAAGTGTCCTCACAATGGAAGCCCAGATCACAAAAGTAGCGCGGCTGGCATTCTACCACCTCCACCAAGCCAAGCTACTAGCGCCCTACCTGGCCCCAGAAAACCTAGCCACAGTGATCCATGCGACGGTCACCTCTAGACTGGACTTTTGTTACTTGCTCTACACAGGCCTGCCCTTAGTCTTGACCCAGAAGCTACAGCTGGTTCAAAATGCAGCGGCCAGGATCATCACTGCAACACCGTGGAGATCCCACATCCGGCCCATTCTCCATCAACTGCAGTGGTTGCCAGTTGAATTTTGGATCAGACTAAAGGTTCTGGTAATTACCTTCAAGGTCATATGTGGTCAGGGCCCAGTGTACCTGAGGGACCGCCTCCCTGCCTATGCCCCCCAAAGAGCCCTACACTCCGCCACCACCAACCAGCTGGTGATCCCTGACCCTAAAGAGGTCTCCCTGGCCTCAACCAGGGCCAGAGCCTTCTCTGTCCTGGCCCCCACCTGGTGGAATGAGCTCCTGGGCAAGATCAGGGCCCTGACGGAGCTTAAACATTTCCGCAGGGCCTGCAAGGAGGAGCTCTTCCGCCAGGCATTTGGTTGAGACCAGATATATATAACCAACAGCAAACAAAGGGCCCCTGCTTCCCGCCCCCCGCAGAACACCACCTATACACTCTGGACCTGTTTGTATGTTGCAACGTTGTATTGTTTATTGGTTACACAATTATAATGTTATATGTTTACAATTATGTTATTATTGCACCGTTACCCAAATGTTTTATAAGACTGTTCCATGTAATGTTCTTGTGTTATTATGTAAACCGCCCTGAGCCCCCGGGGAGGGCGGTATATAAATATAATAATTAAAAATAAATATTTCTGTAGTGGTTTGTATTGCTAATGTATGATACTAAATTTAGCCATATCTCCTGGTTTTGCAGGTGCACTAAAAAGGTTTACATTTGAATTGTCAGATCACAGGCTGCGATGTACTTTTAAAGTCTCTGCAACTGATATGTCTTCCATCCCTCCGTCAGCCAGTCTTAACCTTCCTCCTGTAACCATGTCGGTTAAATGCATCATGGAGGAGCATGACAGCTATACAGATCAGACATGGAGTATAGATGAGATACCGACTAAACAGGGTTATTATCTACAGGGAAATTCCTCGCGTTGCGTTGCTGAGGTTTGTATTCAAGATTGACACTATCTTGGAAAGTTATTTTATTATGCATGAGTTTTAACATTTGTTTCTGCATAGAACAGTATTTTTGTTGTGATGCTATAAACATGGTCCTCAGCCTTTTGTATCTAACATTCCAGCAACTGTTCTGTCAGAGAACCTGGGTCCCACCATGCTTTTCCTGAGAAGGAAATGTATATGTTTACAGGCTGTTTGTTATTATATTAATCATTGGGAATGAACAAATTAATAGTTATAGAGATCCTGTGTCAGGCTGGTGGTGCACATAATACAGCTTGAAATCCTCTGCTGTATTGTAAGAGTGGAGCAGACCTCTGCTGTTATCATGTAGATCTTTGTACACATTATCCTTAGATATTTCATTCTCATGCATACCAAGCCCTGGACTATATTTCATGTGAGCTGATGAGGTAATCAAGATTGGACAGAATGTGTAGAGTGATTTTAAACTATTTGTTTGTTTGTTTATTTATTAATTATATTTTACCACCCTCTTCTTACAGCTCAGGGCAGTTTACATAACACAAGAACATGAACACAATGAAAACAATAATAGAGACTGTAGTCGAGGTGATAGAAATGGCTAAGTAACAACCAATAGTAACAATAACAGCAGTAATCATTGAACGTTAACATGTCAACTGTAACTGTAACCCCATAGATCGGTCAATGCAGAATTGCTCCTTCTTGTATTCAATGGGCATATCTGAATGACAAGAGGGGTTTTCAAACAATAATTTTTAGTTAATGTGAGGGAGTTAGTAATTGGAATACGTAGTTCTAGAAGAATTTCAGGAAGCCCCGATATCTTGGAAATGTTCAAAGGGCAAGAATGATCAAATATCTGCAGAATTCCTCAGAGAAGAGCCAGACCATAAAGATAACGGAGACATCAAGGTTTTCTGAATTATTAATCTTGCTATTTATTATCATTTAGAAATCAGATGGTGGTCCACAATGTGGTGATGTCCTCCATCTTCGAACGGTGGTGAAATGCAGCATTGCCAAATCACAGGCTTTTTCCAGGGCCCCAAGAGGGCTGAAAACAAATAATGCTGCAGTATTCAAAGTTGATGCTCTCAGTATCAACATTCCTCAACATCCAGCTGCCCTTCACAGCATGACGGTCCGGAGTTCTCATCATCTTTCAAAACAGATCTCTGACCTCATCAGACAGCCATTGACAGCGTAAGTATTTGACTCTACTTAGGTTGTCATTGGGAGATTTCCTGTAAATTTGCATGGTCATGCCTATATTATGTATTCTAATCAGGCAGCTGGGACCCAATGTCTATTGTGTGTCTAATAATTTGTGTTTCTTTGTAATATAAACAGACCGCAGCCTACAAAAGAAGACACTGCAACGACATTACCTGCAGAAAACATGCCTACAAGCGTAAACCAGACGCCTATTGAGACCAGTGAATTTCCGCAGTTGCCTGAGGGCTTGGAGAAGAAGCCCATTGTTCTTAAATTCAGTGCCATGACTGATGGAATTGCTATTGGAGCAGCCCTCTTGCCATCCTTAAAAGCAGAGTACAAGATGGGAAGAATGAGAAGCCATGGAAGGACAGGTAACTGTTCCAATGAGCTTCATAGATCTATATTTAGGGAATATCACAAATTATTATTATTAGTAGTAGTATTAGTAGTAGTATTAGTTTTAGTATTTTTAGATTTATTTCCCGCCTTTCCCGACAGGCTCAAGGTGGGTCACAACAACTAACCCCATTAAAATCCCCATTAAAACATCAATCTACTAACATGCCGGCTAAAAATCCCATCCCTCCCTCAATTATTAAAGAGGTGAAGAGGAAAGGATAGGGGATGGAAAGGAAAGGAAAGGATGATCATGTCATCATTAAAAGATTCCACTCCCTTCTCTGAGCTCTGTGTGTGACATGACAAGGATGCTTGGAGGAGACAGGAAAAGGCACAGGTTTTGAAATATTTTAGTTAATATTTTTAAAAAATTAAATGAGAATAAAGTGCAAAATTTAAATTATTCTCAAATATTTATAATGTAACTATCAGTCAATAATTATTGCGGTTTGAAATGCGGCTTATGGTTACAGTCCAGAGCAACTCATGACAAAATTTTGATTTACAGCATTTAGGCTGTTGTCATTTCCTAACAACAGCACTCCAATATTGCTAGGGAATTTCTTTAGAAACTTGAGAGGACAGCAAAAACAATTCATAATGTGCCAGGTCTCGGGGAATGGGCCAGTTTAATGGGAAACCCTCCTAAATCCTGTCGGGTGCTTTTTATGTTTTTGCATATGAGTAAAGAAATATGGATTCCTCATGGTTATGGTTCCATCTCTGAGGAACATCATATTAGACATCTTGTTTAATGCAAGAACTAATACTAGTGGCTTTCTTTGGACAATGTAAGAGGGCAGGACTCCCATTCTTTGTAATTTTGAAAACCTTTTACTATAACTGTATATTATAATATTAAAAATTCCTTCGCCATACATGTCAGCAGCTATTTTTTTTTAAAAAGAACAGCCATGAAGGCATATGAATAGTTCTCAGAATTTCCATCATGTTCACTGTGGTCTACATTTGCTAAAGTTTAACCACTATATCTTTGCCACGTATGAATCTTGGTGAAAATTTGGTTGGGGTTTGGAATGAAAAATTCCCTCCACACCCAGGCAGTTTAACTGAGCAGCTTGAGCATCACTTGCAGAGAGAGAACAGGTAGCTTTGACCCATGAAGCAGAAGATAGGTGGCTATTTCTGTAGTGATTTGTAATGCTAATGTGTCAAAATAAATTTAGCCATATCTCCTGGTTTTGCAGGTGCACAAACAAGGTTTACGTTTGAATTGCCAAATCCCAGGCTGCGATATACTATTATAGTCTCTGCCACTGATATGTCTTCCATCCCTCCGTCAGCCAGTCTTAACCTTCCTCCTGTAACCATGTCGGTTAAATGCATCATGGAGGAGCATGACAGCTATACAGATCAGACATGGAGTATAGATGAGCTACCGACTAAACAGGGTTATTACCTACAGGGAAATTCCTCGCGTTGCATTGCTGAGGTTTGTATTCAAGACTGCCACTATCTTGGAAAGTTATTTTATTATAGATGAGTTTTAACATTTGTTTCTGCATAGAACAGTATTTTTGTTGTGATGCTTTAAACATGGTCCTCAGCCTTTGGTATCTAACATTCCAGCAACTGTTCTGTCAGAGACCCTGGGTCCCACCATGCTTTTTCTGAGAAGGAAATGTATATGTTTACAGGCTGTTTGTTATTATATTTATCATTGGGAATGAACAAATTGTTATAGAAATCCTGTGTCAGGCTGGTGGTGCCCATAATACAGCTTGAAAACCTCTGCTGTATTGTAAGACTGGAGCAGACCTCTGCTGTTATCACGTAGATCTTTGCACACATTTTCCTTAGTCATTTCATTCTGATGCATACCAAGCCCTGGACTATCTGTCATGTGAGCTGATGAGGTAATCAAGATTTGACAGAATGTGTAGGCTGATTTTAAACTATTTGTTTGTTTGTTTATTTATTATATTATATTTTATCACCCTCTTCTTACAGCTCAGGGCTGTTTACATAACACAAGAACATGAACAAAATAAAAACAATAATAGAGACAGTAGTCGAGTTGATAGAAATGGCTCAGTAACAACCAATAGGAACAATAACAGCAGTAATCATTGAACGTTAACATATCAACTGTAACTGTAACCCCATAGATCGGTCAATGCAGTATTGTTCCTTCTTGTATTTAATGGGCACATCTGAATGAGAAGAAGGGTTTTCAAACAATAATTTTTAGTTAATGTGAGGGAGTTAGTAATTGGAATACGTAGTTCTAGAAGAATTTCAGGAAGAACAGGTATCTTGGAAACGTTCAAAGGGCTAGAATGATCAAATATCTGCAGAATTCCTCAGAGAAGAGCCAGACCATAAAGATAACGGAGACATCAAGGTTTTCTGAATTATTAATCTTGCTATTTATTATCATTTAGAAATCAGATGGTGGTCCGCAATGTGGTGATGTCCACCGTCTTAGAACGGTGGTGAAATGCAGCATTGCCAAATCACAGGCTCTTCAGAGTGCCCAAAGAGGGCTGAAAACAAATAATGCTGCAGTCTTCAAAGTTGGTGCTCTCAGTATCAACATTCCTCAACATCCAGCTGCCCTTCACAGCATGACGGTCCGGAGTTCTCATCAGCTTTCAAAACAGATCTCTGACCTCATCAGACAGCCACCGACAGTGTAAGTATTTGACTCGACATAGGTTGCCATTTGGAGATTTCCTGTAAAGTTGCATGGTCATGCCTATATTATGCATTATAATCAGGCAACTGGGACCCAATGTCTATTGTGTTTCTAATAATTTGTGTTTCTTTGTAATGTAAACAGACCGCAGCCTACAAAAGAAGACACTGCAACACCATTACCTGCAGAAAAGACGCCTACAAGCATAAACCAGATGCCTATTGAAACCAATGAATTTCCACAGTTGCCTGAGGGCTTGGAAAAAAAGCCCATTCTTCTTAAATTCAGTGCCAGGACTGATGGAATTGCTATTGGAGCAGCCCTCTTGCCATCCTTAAAAGGAGAGTACAAGATGGGAAGAATGAGAAGCCATGGAAGGACAGGTAACTGTTCCAATGAGCTTCATAGATCTCTATTTAGGGAATATCACAAATATCAGGGCATCATTAAAAGATTCCACTTGTAATATATCACATGATAATTCTACTTGTAATAGGTACATTCAAAAGCATTGATGCTTTTAAGGAACTGAAATTGTAAAATTGCTGTAAAATTGCGTGCTGAATTTGTAAAACATGACATACTAGTTCCTCAAAAATTAAATGAGAATAAATTGCAAAATGTAAATTATTCTCAAATATTTATAATGTAACTATCAGTCAATAATTATTGCAGTTTAATGCAAGAACGAATACTAGTGGCTTTCTTTGGAGAATGTAGGAGGGCAGGACGCCCATTCTTTGTAATTTTGAAAACCTTTTACTATAAGTGTATATTATAATATTAAAAATCCCTTCGCCATACATGTCAGCAGCATTTTTTTAAAAAAAGAACAGCCATGAAGGCATATGAATAGTTCTCAGAATTTCCATCATGTTCACTGTGGTCTACATTTGCTAAAGTTTAACCACTATATCTTTGCCACGTATGAATCTTGGTGAAAATTTGGTTGGGGGTTGGGATGAAACATTCCCTCCACACACAGGCAGTTTAACTGAGCAACTTGAGCATCACTTGCAGAGAGATAACAGGTAGCTTTGACCCATGAAGCAGAAGATAAGTGGCTATTTCTGTAGTTATTTGTATTGCTAATGTATGATACTTAATTTAGCCATATCTCCTGGTTTTGCAGGTGCACAAACAAGGTTTACATTTGAATTGTCATATCAGAGGCTGCGATGTACTTTTAAAGTCTCTGCCACTGATATATCTTCCATCCCTCCGTCAGCCAGTCTTAACCTTCCTCCTGTAACCCTGTCGGGTACATGCATCATGGAGGAGCATGACAGCTATACAGATCAGACATGGAATATAGATGAGCTACCGACTAAACAGGGTTATTACCTACAGGGAAATTCCTCGCGTTGCGTTGCTGAGGTTTGTATTCAAGACTGCCACTATCTTGGAAAGTTATTTTATTATACATGAGTTTTAACATTTGTTTCTGCATAGAACAGTATTTTTGTTGTGATGCTATAAACATGGTCCTCAGCCTTTTGTATCTAACATTCCAGCAACTGTTCTGCCAGAGAACCTGGGTCCCACCATGCTTTTTCTGAGAAGGAAATGTATATGTTTACAGGCTGTTTGTTATTATATTTATCATTGGGAATGAACAAATTGTTATAGAAATCCTGTGTCAGGCTGGTGGTGCCCATAATACAGCTTGAAAACCTCTGCTGTATTGTAAGACTGGAGCATACCTCTGCTGTTATCATGTAGATCTTTGCACACATTATCCTCAGGCCTTTCATTCTGATGAATACCAAGCCCTTGACTATATTTCATGTGAGCTGATCAGGTAATCAAGATTTGACAGAATGTGTAGGGTGATTTTAAACTATTTGTTTTTTTGTTTGTTTTACCACCCTCTTCTTACAGCTCAGGGCAGTTTACATAACACAAGAACATGAACAAAATAAAAACAATAATAGAGACAGTAGGTGATCGAAATGGCTCAGTAACAACCAACAGTAACAATAACAGCAGTAATCATTGAACGTTAACATGTCAACTGTAACTGTAACCCCATAGATCGGTCAATGCAGAATTGCTCCTTCTTGTATTTAATGGGCATATCTGAATGAGAAGAGGGGTTTTCAAACAATAATTTTCAGTTAATGTGAGGGAGTTCGTAATTGGAATACGTAGTTCTAGAAGAATTTCAGGAAGCCCCGGTATCTTGGAAATGTTCAAAGGGCTAGAATGATCAAATATCTGCAGAATTCCTCAGAGAAGAGCCAGACCATAAAGATAACGGAGCCATAAAGGTTTTCTGAATTATTAATCTTGCTACTTATTATCATTTAGAAATCAGGTGGTCTACAATGTGGTGATGTCCACCGTCTTCGAACGGTGGTGAAATGCAGCATTGCCAAATCACAGGCTCTTCACAGTCCCCAACGAGGGCTGAAAACAAAGAATGCTGCAGAATTCAAAGTTGGTGCTCTCAGAATCAACATTCCTCAACATCCAGCTGCCCTTCACAGCATGACGGTGCGGAGTTCTCATCAGCTTTCGAAACAGATCTCTGACCTCATCAGACAGCCACCGACAGTGTAAGTATTTGACTCGACATAGGTTGCCATTGGGAGATTTCCTGTAAATTTGCATGGTCATGCCTATATTATGTATTATAATCAGGCAGCTGGGACCCAATGTCTATTGTGTGTCTAATAATTTGTGTTTCTTTGTAAAATAAACAGACCGCAGCCTACAAAAGAAGACACAGCAATGCCATTACCTGGAGAAAAGGCTCCCACAAGCGTAAACCAGATACCTATTGAAACCAGTGCATTTCCGCAGTTGCCTGAGGGCTTGGAGAAGAAGCCCATTGTTCTTAAATTCAGTGCCAGGACTGATGGAATTGCTATTGGAGCAGCCCTCTTGCCATCCTTAAAACCAGAGTACAAGATGGGAAGAATGAGAAGCCATGGAAGGACAGGTAACTGTTCCAATGAGCTTCATAGATCTCTATTTAGGGAATATCACAAATATCATGGCATCATTAAAGGATTCCACTTGTAATATATCACATAACAATTCTACTTGTAATGGGTACATTCAAAAGCATTGATGCTTCCAGTCAGTTTTTCCACGGCTTTCCTTTGACGAGTCCCTTCTCTGAGCTCTATGTGTGACATGACAGGGATGCTTGGAGGAGACAGGAAAAGGCACAGGATTTGAAATATTTTGGTTAAGTTTTTTTTGAAAATTAAATGAGGATAAAGTGCAAAATTTAAATTATTCTCAAATATTTATAATGTAACTATCAGTCAATAATTATTGCAGTTTGAAATGCGGCTTATGGTTACAGTCCAGAGCAACTCATGAGAAAATTTTCACGTGCAGCGTTTTGGCTGTTATCTTTTCCTAACAACAGCACTCCAATATTGCTAGGGAATTTCTTTAGAAACTTGAGAGGACAGCAAAAACAATTCATAATCTGCCAGGTCTCGGGGAATGGCCAGTTTAATGGGAAACCTTCCTAAATCCTGTTGGGTGCTTTTTATGTTTATGCTTATGAGTAAAGAAATATGGATTCCTCATGGTTATGGTTCCCTCTCTGAGGAACATCAAATTAGACATCTTGTTCAATGCAAGAACTAATACTAGTGGCTTTCTTTGGAGAATGTAGGAGGGCAGGACTCCCATTTTTTTTGTAATTTTGAAAACCTTTTACTTTAAGTGTATATCATAATATTAAAAATCCCTTTGCCATACATTTCAGCAGCAATTTTTTTTAAAAAGAACAGCCATGAAGGCATATGAATAGTTCTCAGAATTTCCAACATGTTCACTGTGGTCTACATTTCTGTAGTGATTTGTATTGCTAATGTATGATACTAAATTTAGCCATATCTCCTGGTTTTTCAGGTGCACAAACAAGGTTTACATTTGAATTGTCATATCACAGGCTGCGATGCACTTTTAAAGTCTCTGCCACTGATATATCTTCCATCCCTCCATCAGCCAGTCTTAACCTTCCTCCTGTAAGCATGTCGGGTACATGCATCATGGAGGAGCATGACAGCTATACAGATCAGACATGGAGTATAGATGAGCTACTGACTAAACAGGGTTATTATCTACAGGGAAATTCCTCGCGTTGCGTTGCTGAGGTTTGTATTCAAGACTTCCACTATTTGGGAAAGTTATTTTATTATACATGAGTTTTAACGTTTCTGCATAGAACAGTATTTTTGTTGTGATGCTATAAACATGGTCCTCAGCCTTTTGTATCTAACATTCCAGCAACTGTTCTGTCAGAGAACCTGGGTCCCACCATGCTTTTTCTGAGAAGGAAATGTATAAGTTTACAGGCTGTTTGTTTTTATATTTATCATTGGTAATGAACAAATTAATAGTTATAGAAATCCTGTGTCAGGCTGGTGGTGCAAATAATACAGCTTGAAAACCTGTGCTGTATTGTAGGACTGGAGCATACCTCTGCTGTTATCACGTAGATCTTTGCACACATTTTTAGTAGAAACTTGTCTTTTCAATCTGGTTTACTTGAAGTGGGAAAATGTTTAGTTCAGGAATAGATTTTTTCTCGAAGCCAGTTTTATCACGCATTCGTTTATGATAAGCATTATCTTTCTCTGCCAGGTTGGTTCATTTGGACATAATCTCACCACAGACCTTTTGAACCACCTAGTTTTTGTTCAGAAAGTCTTCATGAAAGAGCTCAATGAAGCGATGCAGAAAGTTTCAGGTAAGTGTAATGGCTTTTGAATTTTAGTCGAATGTTACTTTCTAGTAGATAGAACCAGCTTTTCCTCTAGATCTCACACAATTCCCTTCTTTAGTTACAGCCCCCCATACTACATGGCTTTTGTTCATTCAGAGAAGACAGGCACCCCTAGTATCCCCCCCTGAAGAGCTGGGTGAGGGAGGGGCCGGGCGGGAAGAGAGGGGATGGGGGTCTGCCGCCAGGTAAATTTTAACCACGGTGGGGTTTTAATTGTTCAAATTTTTATCTTTGTGGGGTTTTACGATGTGACTGTAACCTGCCCTGAGACAGTCTCGAGAGCAGCAGGATATAAATCAAATAAACAAACAAATAATCCTTATTGTAGCATTTTAAAGGTCTTTTTTTCACAAGTGGAAAAACTTGTCAAAACTAACCCATTGTTTATGGTTTAAATGAAGCAAGAAATAATCAAGTGTGTGCTAGGAAAACCAGTGCCATACTTTCTTGAACGTTCAAATCTGGCTCCTCTTTTATGAGATTGACTTCAGAATAAGAAGCCTTCTTGACAAAAGCTGTGTTGGATGGATCGTATTTATTTCAAGCATCTCTCAACTATTCCCCCAATAGAGAACCCAGAGTAGCTTATATTGGTCTCCTGTTCACCATTTTACACTCACACTAACCCTGAAAGACAGGCTAAGCTGAAAGTCACCAAGCACGTTTGCATGGCAGACTGGGAATTAAACCACTGCACAGCTCCTAGGTTTTATCTATAAATAATATCAAAATTTGTAATCCTTGGCAAAATTCTGGAAATATACGAAATATCCTTGCAGGAGTGGAGCCACCTAGTCCTCTTTGGAATGCGCATGATGGGACAACGGATGGAGAGAAGCCAAAGATTCTCCTCTATTCTTTCAGTCTACAGTTTAAGGTAGTTTTTGTCTCTTGCATGTTTGCCACAGTATGACAAGGGGTACCTTTCCCCCATTTTAAAAGCACATTAATAGTATGCGTTTAATCAGTTTTTGAGCCATAATGAGTAGGTTATGCCCTGCATCACGTCTTAACCTCATTCTCAGTAGGAAGGGTGCTCCTTGTTCTTTTTTCTGTGTCTGTTCTGCTTCTTCATAAATAGCAGATCCCTACTGTTCTGCCCTTTTAAGCTTAAGGGTAATCTTAGATTTACTTGCAATTTTAAATGATTATGTTGTATTCTACTTCATTTTTCAGCCAAAACAATTGGCTTCCAAACACTCGTGTACCTAGTGTATTTGACACCTGGAGGAGATAATTTTTAACACCCCACTCCTACCTCCATAGGAAGCCTGTAAACAAAGAGAGACGTTTCTGTCTTTGAGACATGTACAGGTTGTTGTGAAAGAACAATCTTAGCAAGAGGGGGGGGGGGGGAGAAAAGATGAGGGTCTTCTTTGCATTGCAAGAAACAAGGAGGCGTTTGAGTAACTCTTGGGGCACTCCCTTCTGGGAACCATTTCCTCATCTCATTCCTCAAGCCAGAGATTTCTGCCTCTTTCTTTGACCATTGGCAATACTAGAGCAACAGGCATACCACTGCCTCTTTTAATCCCTCCGGGAATTCTCCTGCTGAGAGGGAGAGGTTGATTATTTCCCAGAGGGGGGCTCCAATGCTTATGTCTGTTGTTTTTAGGAGCCACGATGGACATGGGTCTAGTGGTTGGCCTCAGTGCTGCCAGCATCCTGTCCACTTCATTTAGTGAGAGTCGTCTGAAGTGACTCCTTGTTCTCTCCTTGTTCTCTCCAAAGATGGACAAGGGGCCTCTAGTTCACTTACTGTGTCCAAAGTTAGAGAAAGGTCATGCCGAAAGTGACTTGCAAATGCCTCAGCTAACGTCTAATTGGCTACTGCTGATTTCGCAAGTTATTTTAGGCAACTACTTTTTCATGAAATCTGTTGAAAGACCGAAAACTTATTGAAAACTTTATTAAAAAAATGTTTGAGAGACCATTGAAGCATACCTTTAATAGCCTTTGTTTTTCTTACCAGGGTATCCAGGTGACAGCCACAACACCATATGTGAGGGCTGTAAGATTCGAAACAGGATTGACAGAACTGGAGCTGTCCAACAGAATCCAAACAAAAGCAGTGTCTGGCAGTAGCAGCTCCTTAAAGCTTTTTGGTAAATGCCAGGTGGATTTGAATCCGGCATTAGGGCAAACTATTAAACATCACGTAAGTTTACATCCTTCGTATGGTTCTCAAAATAAGATTTAAAAGGAGATGCCAAAAACAGCTTTGCAAAACACTGTGGAAATGAACAACCACCCTGAATTTTAGTTTGTTTGTACGATGTCAAAGTGGGTCCTTTTTAATGTTGAAGTCTCATGTTTAATATCTCTGGGCTATCTGAAGGTTTATGAAGAAGCTGGATCAGACTTCCATCAGGTTGCTTCTTTTAAGACTGGAATTGGATTAAGAAATGCCCTCAGAGAGGAAATCGGTGGCTCATCGGATCGTGCAGCTGTGCTCATCACTTTAAACAGACCCGTTGTCTTTGCTCAGCCTGTGGCCTTTGATAGAGGTACTGCTAGATGCTGTGTCTGTTGTATGAAGATTTATATGCCTTCTGAACACCAGTATTTGGGGAGGAAAATGTATTAGAGAGCCAGTTTGGTGTAGTGAGGAGTACGGACTTCTAATCTGGCATGCTGGGTTCGATTCTGCACTCCCCCACATGCAGCCAGCTGGGTGACCTTGGGCTCGCCACGGCACTGATAAAGCTGTTCTGACCAGCCAGTGATATCAGGGCTCTCTCAGCCTCACCCACCTCACAGGGTGTCTGTTGTGGGGAGAGGAAAGGGAAGGTGACTGTAAGCCGCTTTGAGCCTCCTTCGGGTAGGGAAAAGCAGCATATAAGAACCAACTCTTCTTCTTCTTCTTCTTCTTCTTCTTCTTCTTCTTCTTCTTCTTCTTCTTCTTCGTTTGAACTGTAAAGAAATCCCAATTTCAGGCAATATGCTGCCTTTGTTCTTCAACATAGTTTGGGAACTGAAATGCAAATAACTTTCTAGCTCTTCCGGGATAGCGTTATTGTTAAAATCAAGGTTGGATTATACGCAGTTATGAGCTAACATCATGCAAAATGTTTTTCCCCCTAAAAAGCTGTGCTTTTCTGGCTGAATTATAAGGCTGCTTATGACAACTGGAGTGAACAGAGACTGGCCTTGCGTAAAGACATCCACATGGCCACAAAGGAAATAGTTGACATGTCACCTGGAATCCAGCCGACATCTGCTCAGGCATTGGGAACACTCTTTCTTCAGCTAACAGTTAATGATTTAGGAATTTGCCTGCCCATCACAAGTGCACCACAGGTATTGAAGAATATATGATTTCATTATTGAAATAACAATTTGTCCACATCCAAACATTTTTCATAAAACCGTCTCAAAGTTTTAATATTGCATTAACACTATAATTTGAAATGCCAAACTAATATGTTTATGCTAACAATGTGAACTAAAATACTAATTACCTAACAATTTGCCACAGTTACAGTGGAACTTAAATGTTGGGGTAGAATGGAATTTTGGTTCTAGAAATTCTTCTAACATGCTTCTTAGATACTGTGGCAATGAACTTATCCAAAAACCTACAATACATTAATTTAAACATCAAAATATTTTCCTTAGCGTAGAATTTTAATTACTATTCATTTAATTTATTTGAAGAAAAACTCCATCCTGTCCCTCTGCCTGGATGTAATAACTTTAAAAGTATTTTCTTAAACATTTAATTCTCTGTTAATCATTTATATACTAGTAAGCAAGCCCGCTGCAGGGGAATGCAGCGGGCGCTAGGTGCTTACTTGAGTCGGCGGCGGCAGTCGGACAAAGCCCAGAACTCTGTTGCATGTCTCCTCCTCCTCCTCCTCCTATGAATGCTGCCAGTGACAGAATGCCTATACAGGTGTGAAACGAGCAATTTGTTTCCTTTCAGCTACACTACAACTCCGAGATGTTAAAGACTGAATGGCCGAATGCATCCCGTGGTTCATCTCTGCCAAGAACCCTTTGCAAAGAATCCAAGCTGCATGGTATGAAATAATATAATGTATTCATTTTGAAATACATCCAGTTCTACAGAGCTTCTGCCTGAAATGTTGATGAGTTACTCTTGGGGTTATGAATGACCTTGTAGCCCCATATTTTGGCAGTCATGGCCTCCTGTGGTAGCCATTTTGTGATTGTGCCCACCACCTTGCGTCAGAATAACAATGGGGCCCACAGGATCAAAAAGGCTGGGAAATCCATCCCCATTTGACTAGGACCATTTTTGACTTCCAAATAAACTTAGATGTTTACATGATGTAATTTGGATGCTAAAATCTGATACTGGATTCAAGATCCGGAATTCTTTAATATTTATTTTTAAACATTATCCTTCACTTTTATTCTCTCTATTCTTATATTATTAGACATTTTTTCACAAATGGTTTTGTGAAAACCTCTATGAACGTAGAGGTTTAACGTGGTTTTAGAGAATTGGATGCAACATTGGCAAACATTAAAATTCTGTAATCATAATTCAAACTGACAAGCACTTTGAGCTACATTTTACTTTTTCATATAGAAGAATAAACCAAAGATAGCAACATAGGGATTTTGAGGTCAAGATGAAGAGGGCTTTCTACAATCTTTGTAGTTTAAAACATTGGCAGTGCCTTACAAGGCATTTTGAGGCGAAGCATTATGAATACAAATAGAGTTGACCAAATATGGCATCTATTTTTGTATTAAGTGTCAGGATTTTACCTCTGGCAATCAAAAGTGAATTGATACTTCCCCTTAATGGAATAAAAATTCTTCAACTTCCAAATATATCTAGGTCTTCAGAGGAACTATCCTCTTCATTTCTTGAGTATGGAAATCCTAATTTCACAAACCACACTATAATTATGTTAGTGATGGGAGTTCTAAAATTATACTCCCATGCAATTTAATGTCTCTTTTTTTTTAAGTATACCCCCTTCCCCGTTTGCTTCTTCATGGAATTCTTAGCCCCATTTATTCAACTTCTATAGTACTTTAGGATTCTCCTTTAGGATTCTCTCCAGCTACTGCAAATTAGATTAGACTGAGAGAATATGACTGGCCCAAGGTCTCCCAGCGAGCTTCTGTGGCACACATAGAGATTTGAAGAGACTAGTCCAACCACTGCACCAGCTCTGAATAGTTTGATATACTCTTTAAATTGGGCTAATGCCTTGCTCACTCCCAATTCAGATGATTATTGAACACATTAAAAAGTCTCTGTACCAAGACTTGTGGGATCCTACTGCTTGCTTCCCTCTGCAGAACTGTCCATTTATGCCTGCTCTCTGCTTTCTGTCTTTAGCCAACCCAACCAGTCCCCGTGATTATTCAGCTGACTGATGACGACTCTGGGTGCAATCTCAACTCCTTCCCTCCCCACTTTTCCAAAGCGGAAGAAAACCATCAAATCATTAAACCTCAGTCAGGGCCTGTTCCTAACTTTGCATGGCCACCTTTCTACCGAATGGGCTATTGAAATGCAGCCATTCAGGACAGAGTTGTTTTTAACTGCTATCTGTTTAATTTTATAGAAAGCTTATTCATTGATTTGGTAGCTATTTTTCTTGCTGTTTCAAATTACATGTATTTAAGTCATGCCGTCTTGATGATGTATATGCAAAAGGCTAGGATTCGGGCTCTTGAGCAAAAATAGATTTATCCAATGAGTTAGAAAATCCATTTCTCAATTTGTATTCTAATGAAAGCTGGTTAACTGGTATTTCACTGAACGCTTTTTTAAAAAAACCTTTCGGCCAAAGGGAAGGGAAGAGGTGGCATAAAAACAGCAAAATTGTACGCCTGGGTTGCACTGCAGTCTTTGCCGGAGGAAATGGTGATTAGCCCCTGCTTGTTGGATTTCCTAGAAAAGGCACTTGAAACCATTCTTATAACTCCAATAAAAAGGAACGATGCAGGTACCATATGACAAACTAACTTATTTCTATCACAGCTACAATTTGTTCCATGTTCCCCTGCTTAATTATTAAAACTAATTTCTTTGTCTTATTAAAAGCTGTTAGCACCCAAGATGAAGATATCGGGCAGTTGGATATGCAAGATCCCTTAGAAGAGTCCACAGCCTCCTTGGTGTCCTCATCAACCTTCCCTGTGGACGTGGTGGTTTATATAAGAGTTCAGGTGAGAAGGAAGACAGCAAGACCTGGAGGCAGTTCCGGTGCCGTTGAAGTTGACGACACAGTGGATGGGAAAATGCCATGATGCTCTTCATGACAACGTAACATTTAGAAGAAGGAGCATAATCAGCGGAACTGTGGTCTCAATAACTCTGAAGGGTGCTCAGCAATGTCCCTTCAGACATTCCACCTTTAAATAAATGTTTCTGCTGCATGTTTGCCGTTTGATTTCCTAGAATGGTTCTAATGTTGTTTACCTGAATAAGCCATCATGCAGATATTGATATTCAGGATAGAAATATTGTACATATTCGTTGCAACTGGTGTGTTTGTGTCTTAAAAAAAACAGTTTTTAAAGGGAAAGGGGCTTTTCGGGAGCATGAACACAACTGTCCATTGGCTGTTCTGTTTGATTTACGGCCAGGGGCGGGAAGAAGCACAGAAAAATATCGCTTCCTTTGCTGCAATTCCAGCGAGACCAGAAACCTGTGGGGTATGAATACAACGCTGCTGGGACTTCAATATTCCACTAAAATTAAAGGTATGAGGAATGCCGAAATTCCACTATTAAATATAGCGTTTCTGCATACTGAAAACAATTGGCAACATTGGTCCTTGTGCGGAAAGGCCCCAAGGTCTGCGTTCATTCACAGATCCAGCACAACGCCACTAAAGACAATGAAGAGAGACTTCAAGTAGTTGGCTGAGAGCCTGCCCAAGGCTTTTGGGCTGGGGCCTCAGACTACGAAGGATTTCAAGGAGGTGTCTGACTCCCTGCCCAAGGTTTCTGGGCTGGGGACTCCAAAGGTGGCATACACAGGCATGCAATCGACAGCCTCTGCAGAGTGAGCCCCCCCCAGGTCTCGGGGGTGGGTTTCTCCACTACCAGCTGGGACTGGAAGGTGAACGATGCAGAGCACTGCAGGAGACAAAAGGGGCCGGCGTGCCTCAGTGGTGAGATTGTTCCAGTCCCTAGGATATCCCTAGCTGCGAGGCAGAGCCCTTGCAGGAGCCAAAACCACCCCAGGAGTGGGGGGATCTCCAAGTTGCCAGGCAGGACAGGGGCCAGGTCAAGCACCCCACACCTGGGAACAAGAGAAACTGTGTGTGAGGGAGGGTAGAAGGCTGGTGAACAATTGCAGGCTTGTGTGTTCCTTCGGCCTCCTTGCCCCTTCACTTGGGTCACCATTTCACCTGAAAAGTTTTTAACATTCTTCCCCCCCCCCCCTCACACACACACAAAGAACACGGTCGTCTGTCTACCAGAGAAGTGGTTGGCTGCAAGATTTCAGGAGAGCTGGGCAGCCACTATCTTTGACAGATGGATGTTCTCACTCATGTCAAAAGGCCACAGGATAGAGTTCTCTGGTGGGTCAAGCGATGGAAGTTCACCTTCGTGGGTTCTGTGCATTCCCACATGGGTCCTGTGAAGATCGCAGGCCTGCTTCGGAGAAATAACTTAAAGCTCAAAAACACTCCCAAGAGTGTTAGCCCCTCCCACATGGGGAGTTTTACTTTACCCTTACCCTTACCTTGAGGATTGGTTGCTGGTAGGCCATTCTCGGGAAGAGGTTGAAACCGCTATAGCAGCCTCGCTGCATCTTCTGTGATTCTTGGGTTTTAACACCAATTTATAAAAATCTTGTTTAATACCTACGCAGTCCCTAGAGTTTATAGGTGCTCTTTTGGGTGGCTGCAGAAACACCTGACAGAACGCGTCGGATTTCTGCCTTCTATCTTACCTAACCTCGTTAAAGGAGTCCGGGCTTGCCAATTCGTCAATCAGAGCTCACCTTGGTGCTACTTCAGCCTCACATGAGTTTGTGTGTGGCAAACCTATTTTTTTCATACCCCAAGTTGCACATTATTATTATTATTATTATTATTATTATTATTATTATTATTATTATTTAGATTTATTTCCCGCCACTCCCCGTAGGCTCGTGGCGGGTCACAATAGTCTTATCCCCATTAAAATGCCCATTAAAAGACTTTGGAAACAATCCCAACATGGCAGAAGCTCTCCTTATTCCTACCCCCTGCTATCAGAGCGGCAGGGAGGGTGGGGAGGAGATCTAACTTACTAGGTCCGGGGGGGGGGGGGATGCTGGCACTCATTCGCTGACCGTGGCCTCAACCGAAAACCTGGCGGAAGAGCTCCGTCTTGCAGGCCCTGCGGAAAGCTGGTAAATCCCGCAGGGCCCGCACCTGGGAGATCATTCCACCAGGTAGGGGCCAGGACCGAAAAGGTTTTAAAGGTTTGAAGAATTTGTTTCCCCCAGTTGCACCTGTAATCCCTCAATGGAGCTTGTCCCTTGTTCTTTCTGTGCTTACCCATAAACCATTTGAACCGTTGGCAACGACAGACTTGTCTCTTTCGTTATACAAAGTGGCCTTTTTGGTTGCGATAACATCAGCATGTAGAGTGGGGGAACTGGCAGCCTTGTCTACGGAACCACCTTTTTTTGCAAATTTTCACAGATAAAGTTATTTTACACTCCGGTGTGGCGTTTTTACCAAAGGTAGTCTCTAAATTACACCTGGGACAATCTTTAGTGCTTTCCCAAATCCGACATATCTTTTCGAAAGACAAATGAACACCTTGGTTGTTCGTAGAACTGTCCTTTTTTATTTAGATATGGCAAAAGACTTTAGGAAAAACAAATCACTTTTCATTTGCTTTCAAGGCATCAATAAAGGTAAAGCAGCGTCTTCACAGACGATATCCGGGTCGATTGTGCATGCAATCAGACATGCATACAGACTTTCAAAACTTGACTGTCCTCTGACACTCACTGCACATTCCACAGGGGCCAACGTTACATCAGCAGCATTCACAGCAGGGCTCCCTATGTCCGACATCTGCAGGGCAGCCACCTGGTTGCAGTCAAGTAACTTTACTCCAATTTATCTTTACGGCAGTCTGTGAATTGCCTGGGGTGGGTCTGAGCCGATTAGGAACCTCCAATTCCCAGAGTCTTGGCTTGGAGATGATATCTGTGCATCCTCTCCAATACCTCGTCTGCCTGTGGGCTAAAGAGATCTACCCCATCGAAGGGTAAATCTTCTAAGGCTTCTCGGATGTCCCCTGATAAGGTAGAAGGTAGAACACTCTGATTACTGTCATACAGGTGATTTAGATCTATATATGCCTTGCATGTAAAAACCTGTCATGTCATTTAGAAGCGTCTTTGGTGTGTTCTCAGTCTGTTGGGATTCTTTTCCCGGTGAAGAACATTGTGTTCATTGAACCGACACGTGAAGTCTGAAATGATCCAGTTTAGATAAAGCCTTTCTGTCACCTTTAGGTGCATCAGTTATCAACATCTGGGATAGGAATTGGAGAACAGTCAAGCAGTTACCTCTTTAGTTTTTCATCTTGTCATTAATATACCAAATTTCCCTTTGGGTCTCAGCTTTTCCACTTGATCTGTTATTTTTGCTTCTAGGTTAATAAGTGTCCATAATGTTTCTCAAGATTAATGTTAATATCATCTGGACATTCGACTGGCCTTGATTGTAGCTAGGGCTTTCTTGGCCCTGGCTCCTGCCTGGTGGAATGAGCTCCTGGTGGAGGTCTGGGCCCTGATGGAGCAGATGGTGTTCCACATAGCCTGTAAACTGGTGCTCTTCCACCAGGTAAAACAAGGACAACTATGGGCCTCCCTCCCCTTCTCCGATTGCAGGTTCTCCAAGTACAACTGGGTGATCCCCAGCATAGAAAGATCTCCCATCATAGACCTGAAAAAACTGATATAAAATGCCAGGGGAGCTAATAGCAATAAATAATTTTAAACTGAAATGTTTTTATGTTTTTTACTTATATTAAAATTTATTATATTTTAATTTATATTTATATTTATATATTTATATATTTATAATATTTATATTAATTTATATTTAATTTATATTAAAATTTATATTAAAATTTCACTCTAAGCCTCCCTGAGCCTGCGTGCAGGAGGAGGGAGGGTTGCCTTGTACTGATGTCTCTTCAACTCTGTACCAAATTTTCATTTGTGGGGTGTATGAGGCATCCATGGAAGATGAAAACAGTCTGCTGTTAAGGGGTAAGGGAATCAAGACATTTTGAAAGCTAAAATATATTCCTCAAAAATAAGATCCAGAATAGAAGTTCATGTACATATAATATGTAGTTCGTGTACATATTAATTTGCATATTATTAGTCATTGTTCTAATCTCTGTCCATCTTTATCTGTTTGCTGAATGCTAAACTTAAAGCAAGTAAAATATATAGTTCTGTTTTCTATATAGTTATGTTTTCTATATTTTCATAATATATAGTTATGTTTTCATAATATATAGTTATGTTTTCTATATTTAATCTTTTAAGATAATCTGTGTCTCTGGCCCTTGTCCAACTCCTGATTAATTAAAGTACACGATGACCCGCATAGCAGTAGATGGCAGGGGTAGTCAAACTGCAGCCCTCCAGATGTCCATGAACTACAATTCCCATGAGCCCCTGCCAGCATTGGGTAGTAGGGGGGTCGTAGGACTTACCCGTGAGTGTGGTGTTGGGGGGTGGCGGGAAAGGAGCAGGGAAGTGGCGTCTTCCACGCGGTGTCCCTGCTCCATTCCCGAGGGCGATGGGAAGGAGTCCCCTGGCGGGTGAGGCCGTGCCAAGCGGCCGATTGGGGCAAGAGTGGCACTCGTAGGGGCGAATCAGGAGCCGCTTTGCGGCTTCATGGCTCCTGATTCGCTCGTTAAAGAGATTTTTATCACGAGCAGAGACCGCCCTAACTCCTCCCCAATAGCCCTTAGGGCTTTATTTAATCCACTCCGCAGGAGCGGTTAAAGATAATGTGAAAAGCTGCTGTGGGTCCAGATCAGGGAGAAAAGATACAAATAAAATAAATTAGGCATAACTTAGAACAGCCAGTGATAGTTTTTATTAGAATATGGGTCTTTCTCTATAGAATGAATAAAACATAGACTGATGTGTTTCTTTAAATCTTTAACAAATGGTTTTCTTAAGTAAATTTTGATATAAAGAGCAAATTGAGATTGGATTTTCCCATTAAGTTTCAATATGGATCATGTGCCTCTATTCATATTTTATTTTGTAGGTTATGGTTTTGGTGGTCAGATGATAATACAAAGAGTAAAAGAAGCAAGAATAAGTGCAGCTGTCTTGGTGGCTGTAGGTTTTTTGGTGGCACAGTGTTGGGACTAGATTTCTTCAAACTTGAAGATTTGACACCCTCAAGGAGCTCTGCTTTTTCAAGTACAAGTGCAGAATCTGATATGTTTTATGGACAATCTTTATTGCAACCAGGAGAATGGATTATTACCAAAGAACTTCCAAAAACTATTGATGGTAATCTTATATTTATGTATATATTGTTGTTGTTGTTAGGTGCGAAGTCGTGTCCGACCCATCGCGACCCCATGGACAATGATCCTCCAGGCCTTCCTGTCTTCTACCATTCCCCAGAGTCCATTTAAGTTTGCTTCAGTGACTCCATCCAGCCACCTCGTTCTTTGTCGTCCCCTTCTTCTTTTGCCCTCAATCGCTCCCAGCATGAGGCTCTTCTCCAGGGAGTCCTTCCTTCTCATGAGGTGGCGAAAGAATTTGAGTTCCATCTTCAGGATCTGGCCTTCTAAGGAGCAGTCAGGGCTGATCTCCTCTAGGACTGACCGGTTTGTTCGCCTTGCAGTCCAAGGGACTCGCAAGAGTCTTCTCCAGCACCAGAGTTCAAAAGCCTCAATTCTTTGATGCTCGGCCTTCCTTATGGTCCAACTTTCACAGCCATACATTGCAACTGGGAAGACCATAGCCTTGACTAAACGCACTTTTGTTGGCAGGGTGATATCTCTGCTTTTTAGTATGCTGTCTAGATTTGCCATAGCTTTTCTCCCCAGGAGCAAGCATCTTTTAATTTCTTTGTTGCAGTCCCCATCTGCAGTGATCTGCGGTCCCCATCAACAGGCTCTTTAGTTCCTCTTCACTTTCTGCCATTAGAGTGGTATCATCTGCATATCTGAGGTTGTTGATATTTCTTCCTGCAATCTCGATCCCAATTTGTGACTCCTCCAACCCCGCCTTTCTCATGATGTGCTCCGCGTACAAGTTAAATAGGCAAGGCGACAGTATACAGCCTTGCCGAACTCCTTTCTCAATTTTGAACCAATCAGTGATTCCATGTTCAGTTCTCATTGTTGCTTCTTGACCTGCATATAAGTTTCTCAAGAGACAAATAAGATGCTCTGGTATTCTGGTATGTATATATAGGACACCATATATATATATATAGGACATATTTTGCAGTCTTTTAAAGAATTTAGTAAATTACCTCTCAGGCACTTGTGACATAATTGGAGTTGCTGATACAAAAATGATGGACATCATAACTATGCAAAATATAACTTTGTAATTCTTTGACACCCTAGGATAATTTATTTTGCTGCTTGTTCCTCACTTGGTTAGGGTCATACTGTTTTTTACACACTCACAAGAACGATGTATTAAACAGAAGGTGTTCTTGAAAACTGTCCCATCATAGAGCAATGCCGAAGCTTTTGCCTATATTATCCAATATGTGGTCTCTCTTTCTTAGGTAAATCAAATGCTGTTAAAAGAAAAGAATGGGAGTGTCGACCTATGGGAATAGAATTGGAAAGAAAATCACAACACCTGAATTGACAAGTACCACTGTGATCTCCCAGTTCTTCCTCTTCTCCAGAGGAGAATAGTAGCTCTAGTGCTGCCCTTCCCTTACTGGCAGGTGAGAGGGAAAGCCCTTCTGCAGCTGAGGACAGCTTGGGCCAAAAGGAATTCTTGGCGGGTACAAAAGGAGATGATGTCCACGGATGGTAAGTGTACTGCTTCTGTTGACACTTTTTGTTCCCCAATGCAGATGCTTGGATATATAGAAAATAAAAACTTCCGTGGTCGTATATCAGGAATATGGATAAGACACAGTGCTACTGCTTGGCACAGTGTTTTGTTGTTGCTATGGCTTGTGCACAATAAAGACTGTTGTGTGTGTCATGTGCATACTCATAATTGAGATTTAAATGCTGTTGCAGTTATTGGGAGCCAGCCTGTTTACTTTGGCTTGTGGGCCTGGTACACTTGCATTTGCAGATTGCCCTTCAGAGAGAGTGGAAAACAACTCTGAATTACTTGCAATTTTCCTGCAACTTGTGAATATGGTCAGCATTCTGGCTAAAAATGTCATATCAGAAAATGTTCACCCTCTTCTTTTTGTTGCTAATGTTTAGTTCAGTGGCAGACTCTCCAGGAAGTAGTCTGGTGTCACCGAAATCCCAAGAGAGACCTGCTGGTGAAAAAAAGCAAGCCAAACAAATCGATTATGGGAGAGGCTCT
Source organism: Paroedura picta (assembly GCF_049243985.1). Taxonomy (NCBI): domain Eukaryota; kingdom Metazoa; phylum Chordata; class Lepidosauria; order Squamata; family Gekkonidae; genus Paroedura; species Paroedura picta. Next base: position 104,419,427 of record NC_135375.1, read on the forward strand.
ATCTACCATAGTGTAGAAAGACCCTTAACTACAACATTACATGGAGAAGCTAATCAGGATCCAAAGAGCTTATCAATGAGAACGCATCCTTCCTTAGCTTCATTTGTTTCTGATTTGGGAGGAGAAGATGACCTTGTTATAGAAGCTGAGAAGGCTCCAGAGAATAAACAGATCACCTCCCAGCAGCCTGTAATGAACTGTTATCAAAACTACCTTACCCAATATCAGCCGGTCAACTGGTCCAAAAAGCATCCAAGAAAGAAAAGGACCTCATTACATCAATCATTAGACCAGGAGACTGTCCCAGCCTTTAAGGTAAAAAGAAGTCAACAAATCAGGCAAAGCAATCAGTGTATCAGGAGGGCGTGTTTTCAGTGGCTCCGTTTTATGGCCCAATTTTATTTGATCTTGATAATGAGTAATAAACTGTTTGAGCAAACTATGTAGCACTCTAGACTTTAGAACAATATATCTGAGATGTGTTGTTTCAGGCAACGGCCTGTTGGGTTAAGGCAACATTCTTTCAAGAACAATATCCCAGGAACAGGAGAATTCAGCCAAATATTCAGGGAACAGGTATACAGGAACAGGTTGCTGGCTTGACCATCACTAGCTAAGGACAATGGAGTGCTCTCAGGTCAACAGTGTTATGTCCAAGAATGTCAGAAATGTGACTGTTCCAGGTTCTGCTTCCCTAGGAGAGTGTTTACCAACCTTTTCAGATGGTGATTCATACTTTATATATTAACCCATCCAGGGCTGCCTTGTTTTTTCGGTGCCCTAGGCAAACTATGACCTTGGCAATTCCTCTATTCCAGCATTCCATTTTCTACATTGCCCAATCAGGTGATTTTGAGAAACCAGCAAACAAAAAAGAGTTGCCTCTGCTATGAATCCCAGCCTCCTCCTCCTCTGCCAGCTGGGCCTGAGCTAGAGTTTATGAGGAATGCTTGGGGGGAGGGCAGTGTTTTGAGGGGAAACAACAAGATGGCAGATTCCAGTGAAGAGTCTGGCAGCAAAAGGCTCAATGCAGTGCAACTTCTGCAGCTGACAGAGGGCCGTGAAGCAGTGAAGGGGACTGAGCAAGTGTTTGGGCTGTTGAAGAAGCAGCACCAAGACAGAGGCCATTTGCATACACACACCTGTTTCTATTCTCCTCTGTGTCAAGCGCAGACAAAACTCACAAACAAACTTCTATAGAAAGAAAGCTTTAATTGGAAGTAGATCTAGTCACTATAACAGTCGAAGTCAAGACTGTTTGATAATAGGACAACATTGGGCAACATTGTTTCACAGCGGTGTGAAAACGCAAGGATCAAAGAGGGGGAGAATCAAAGGAAAACTACAGGCATAAGCATTCTGGTACCTGGGAACGTTTCTGTAAAGGCACAGCACTCCAAGATGGAGTCCCTCAGGTTCACTGGAATCACAAGCATGGCAGAGAGCAGGGACTGATCCTGACACTCTGTTTATTCCATGGTTTGCTGGACTGCTCCCTGCTACTTCCCAGTCTCCCCTCCTTTCAGCTACTACAGTTAAGTTCTTAGTTGTCTGATGGCTTTTTTCTCCTTGTTAATGTCACAAAGAAGGAGGGGGAGAGGTGAATGTGAGAAATTAGAGAGGAGGAAAGGCAGAGAAAGATGGAAAGGGCAGAAACTGCCATTAGGAAAGACTGGCCTCCGTTCTTCTTTCGGGAGGCTTCCTGACATTTGTGGATCCTAACCCACACATTGGGAAACACTCCCTCAGGATACAGTGGACTTACATCAAAGTAGTTTGTTGTGTCTCATTGTGCTTTTGAAAGTGTAAACTGCTTTTATGAATGAGTTGAGTTTCTACCAAGAATGTCAGAATGCAGTGAAGAGAATTACCGATTTTTTTAAAATTCCAGGGAACACTTGTGATTCAGAATGTTACTTAGAAACTGAAATATATATATATATAATATGCTCCATAGCTTTTATGCTTTACATATCAATATCTAAATCTATATTTAAGTATGAAGGGCATTTAGGAGCCATGTTTCTTCAACAATGTAAAATAAATATCTTTTATATGTAAAGTCAGATGTGCAGATATGGGCATGTTTATTGAGCAGGACAAAATATAAATAGTCTTCCTTTAAAGACAAATGTGCTGTATAAAAGTTCTAGAATAGTGACAAGGTTTTGTGTGTGTTCTAGACTGTTAAACAGGGCCTCACAGCTAATGCTTTACTGGATCGAGGAATGCAGTTTACGGGATCAACATCAAAGTGAGTAACAAGTTGCAATATGTTTGCAGTATTCTAAGGTTGCCAGTTGTGGCCTGGATCAGGTTCAAGGTTCTGGTTTTGATCTTTAAGGCCCTTGGTGATCTGGGATACACATATCTGCGGGACCGCCTGTTTCCTTATGCCCCCTGCAGGGCTTTGCGCTCTCTGGGTACCAACTTGGTGGTCATTCCTGGCCCCAGTGAATCTTGCCTGGTCTTGGCCAGGGCCAGGACCTTTTTGGTCCTGGCCCATACCTGGCGGAATGAGCTCCAGGAAGAGCTGCAGGCCCTGCAGGAGCTTTTGACATTTCATAGGGCCTGTTAAACGGAGCTCTTCCTCCAGATCTATTGGCGAGACCAGTGCAGGAAGAAGATCAGATGAGCAAGGAAGATACGCCACCGAACTTCGGAACATCATTGGTGTTGTCAGCTGATGTAATACCTTTCGCAGTCATGGGAGGGGGTTCTGGCAGTCGTGGGAGGGGAGGGGGTTTTAGTGCCATACTGTATTATGTTGTGTGAATGTTAATTTTAATAGTGTTTTATTGTATGTGGCATTTTATTGTGTAACCCGCCATGAGCTGGCTTGTCAGGAGCCAAATAAATAAATAAATAAATAAATAATACTCTGCAAAGAGGAACATGTACATAGTGTTGCTTTATGGTTGGTACATAGTCGTATTTCTTTTCCCTGATCAGTACTCTTCCTCTGATTGAATCAAGTTCATATATGTTGATTTGCAGAATGAAATCATACCAACGGAAAGCATGGAGCGTATGTGACGGGAAGCTAGAACTAAGCTGATAGTCTGCATTTTCTTTCTTTGAGAATATTGGAGGGAAACACATTGGGGGTTTGGTTCTGCCTCGGGGAGAGAGCCATGAGAGCTCAAGTCTGGTTGAGGAAAAGAGCAGGTGTGGAGTGAAGGGTAACTCTGCTTGGCGGTGTGGCAGAGTGTTTTGGCTCTACTTCTGACAAGAGGACCCAGTTGTTAGGGTTGTCTCTAGCAATGAGTAGACATTCTGCCATTTAGTCTGACTCTTGTGCACCTCAAAGCTTAGCTCACAGCAGCAAATCCAAAGCCTAGACACCCGTTATCTTTAGAATACCTTGCAACTGAGAGGAAAGTTTATAACTTAAAATAAACCTGGTTCCCTCAAGGCTGTGTGAGTCCCTTAGTTGATAGAAATGGCCTGTCACAGTTTTCTCCTAGGAATATATAGCAATATATTACTGTAGTTGTATTCTCCTTTCATAATGCACTGCTCTTATCACAATGGGATGAGGCACCTGGAAAATACAGAACGGGACACAAGCACATCTGCCTTAACTAGACTGTTCTAGTGTTCTGAGAATAGGTTCCGATGCTTAGCCGTGTCGGTCCAAAGTAGTAGAACAACATTTGTGTTCAATGACACCTCTAGGACTAGAAAAGTTGGATTCTGGGTTTAAGCTTTCATGTACATGTATCTGATGAGGTGTGCATACAAACGAAAACTTTGTGGATCTGAAAGGTGCTGCGGGGCACAAACTTTTCTGAGATAAATTGTGTGTTGTGTTTACTAACCAACTACAATAGTTGTGTGTTTAATGTTCTTGGTTGCCAGAATGAGACTTTTTATCTGTTTAATGATAACCAAAATTACTGAAAGAAAATTCTTTTGAGGCTAATATAGGCTCGTAGCAATCCTAGCAGGCGAATGACCCAGTGCTGCATTCCTCATAACCCAAGTGATTGTTATCTGCAATTACATTGTCCTTGTGTGAACATCTGTTGCTCTTAAAATTAGGCAGCTTATTAAACTCTTGCTCCTTCTGTGCTTGGTATCAAGAAGCAGCTGCATCTTGACAAGTTGTTTGTCCACCTAACTAACTGAACACCATAAATTCCACTGCTGTCTATGAGCACTTGGAATTCATTTTGTAGCATGGCCTCTTGAGAAGCAACAACTTGTTTCTGTTATTGTTTTGTTTATTAAGCACACCTTATACCCCCTTGGAAAAGAAAATCCTTGACAATACGGATGATGAAACAATAACAGAAGAATGGACTCTGGATCACCCCATTTCTCAGACCAGAACAACTGTCATTGTGGAAATAAAGGGGACTGTGGATGTTGTTCTCACTCCACTTGTAGCAGAGGCTTTGGACAGGTATTTCACAATTTTTTTAAAACATAGCAACTTTGAATATAATGCTTGTTTTACAATGTAACTGATAAGATCATCTGTACAAGCTTCTGCTCAGCTGCAATAGCGTGTCATGATACTGTGCTTATGCATCCAAATACGAAGGGCATTGTTCTTCAGCAATTACATGACGTGCAACTAAGCATTGTGAGGTTTGCATATGTCAGATATGGGCTGAGAGAAGTCTTGGCAGAAATAGGAATGTTAGTGAACATTCTTTGCCCATCCCTTTCAGTGGAATTAGAAGCTTCTCTCCTGCTTTTGCAGCAGTAATATCACTATGGCAAAGCACTAGAAAGTTTTTTAAACTTAATTTTTAGAAAAGGGTTGGCTCCTTTCTCTCTCACTGGGAAATTCTTGGCAACTTACATTGTGTGCATTTGTGTGTTGAAGGCTCTGATAATTTTTGTGCTGCTTATAACTTATGTTGAGAACACCTAGAAAAGGCCTTTGACAGTGACCTTAATTGACAGGCAAGCTCATACAAGAGAAACCTGCACTTCGGGGGCTCTAGACCAGGGGTAGTCAAACTGCGGCCCTCCAGATGTCCATGGACTACAATTCCCAGGAGCCCTTGCCAGCATTCGCCTGCTCTAGACTGTCTCATAAGGCAACACAAACACTTCAAATTGTGCTGGGGAGAATTGTGCAGGATGATAAGTAAAGGTGTTTGAGCACCAGTGAAATTTGCTTAGTATGGTGAGTCCAGATGTTAGTTTGGTCACAGCATTCTGGATTTGTTAAAGTTTCCAAAGACTCTTCACAGGCAGCCTCATGTTTAATATGGTTTGAATCCTACAGATCATTTCCACGAAAGGAAGGGACATTCCTCTGTGGAATGGACTTTTCTCACCACTGTTTCTCCAAATGCTGCTCCTTGGGGACTAGGGGACCCCCCCCCCCGAGATTACATGAGAGGGGTTTAGAGGTCTGCAGCTAGAGATGAGTCTTGGGGAAAAGCCACCTTCCTGTGGAATTCAATCCTACCCAGTGTCGACATTTAGTATAGGGATGTGCCTTATAAGTAAACTGCATTGAACTCATTTCCCTTGCAGGTATATACAGGCCATGGTTCACTGTGCTAGCACATGCCATCCTGCAGCTATTGTCGATAATCTGCATTCTGAGGTCCTCAGAGAAGCTGTACAGAACAGGAAAACGACTTTCTCCGAAAAGGTATGTGTGTTATATAGCCAAACATTTTGGCTTAGGATGCCCCAACCATACTCTTTGTTCACGTGAGGCATCCAAAGGATCGCGATCACGACACAGCCATTTCCCAGAGAATCTACTTGTAAACGGGAAGTGAGGATGAACATCTTTAAGGATGTGAATGTGTGATTCCTTTAAGAAAAGTGGTGAATCTATGATCATCCTTCCCCGGGATCCATCAGTCTTTTAAAAATCTGTTCTTTTTATTTGTTTCTGCAGTAAATAATTTCCAGAGCTCTGTGAATGAATTTAGTTAATTTCATTTCTACCACCCAAGGCAGGGGGGTGAAATCAGTGTACACAATCAGGGTACAGGGGAGATGCAAAATTGATGAAGAGAGGTTTTTTATCTTCATGCATCACTACTGGAATTCCAAGCAGAAGGGCAGGCACTGCGGTGAACAGACAGTTTCTCTGCCAAGCGGCATCAAGTAGGAAAGAGGACGTTTTTTCTGCGTTTCCTTTCATTTAAGTCTTGGTGGAATCGCCAGGGATCTTCTTGTGCCTGAAGTGTCCTTGCTGGGTCACCTTTTCTTTAGTGTACAGGGTGAGGTGTGCCTGGAACAGGAGGCAGTTGGCGGAAGGAAATTGGTTTCCTATGAACAGGGGTGAAAGTAGAGAAGCAGAAAGGGGTATTTCAAAGAAGGTAGCCCCACAGCTTCTCCTTGTACCTTATTTTCTGTTTTGTTATTATAGGGTTTTTTTAAGGTTCAGCTTTCGTTCTCTCTATTTTTGACACCAGTTCTCCTGGAATTTATTGTTTCTAAAGCTGAATCCTGGTGCTGTGTGGCTATCAGGTTTCCCTTTGAAATGAGTATTCTTGGGTAATTCCAAAATCGTGCACCCTTGATCTTTGGAGCAGATTCTCTTTATCACAGCTGGGGTGGCCTTGCACAGGATGCCTAGGAGAACAGCACCATTAGGCTTGCCGAAACTGGTTATTAGGCAACAGGGGCTCAGTGGAGCTCCTAGCGAAGACTGATGCTGCCCTTCAAAATTCCAGGTGCTGTTCCTTCTTTTCCCCATCTCTCTTCCAGCATTATTAATGGACTGAGAGGAGATGGGACTAGGAGGGAGGCTTCCCCCCTGAGACTTGGGGGCAGGGCATGAATGTGAAGGTCTCTCCATGATCCTCTTCTGCACACTCCTCGGGAATAAACAGCTTTAAAAATGCATTAGATTCATGGAGGATAGATCTGTCAGTGGTTACTAACCATAGGATTGAGGGGAACATCCACATTCAGAAACATTAATCCTCTGAATCCCAGAGCCAGGAGGTAACATCAGGTGAAGCGCCTTCCAGAGGAACTGGTTGGCCACTGTGTGAGACAGGATGTTGAACTAGATGGACTAGTCATCTGATCTAGGGTTTTATTATGTTATTGAATTGAATGTGTATGAATAAATTATATGGTCATTAAAGACAGCATTTTAGCACACAAACTGGCATTATACTGCCCCCTGCTTTTTAAAAGTTATCCTCCAAGCAGGATATTAGAGGATCAGAAACAGAGACCACAGGAACTACTCAAGTAAAAACACAAACAAATCTTTCTCTCAAGCAAGGTCATGTGACTATTAAAGGACTTCAGGCCAGTGTTACACTCCCTAAGGTAATAACCAGTCTGGTGAATAGCCTTGCACGATAGAAGCCTCTAGGCTTTATAGTACCTATATATTTTAGAAAAGCATGTGGTTATATGAATTTAATGGATTATTTAATAGGCTTGTTTAGAAATTGTGGGTTTGTATGTGAAGGAATGGAAGTTTGTTATCATGTAATTACTTAAAATATGAATATAGGGTTTATTGATCTTTGGGCCCCTTTTCATAGGTGAATTTGTGTTTGCTGCAAGCATCAGTGGAAGAATCAACAAGCAACGCTGCAGGGAAAAGCGTCATCCATGTTTCCTTAGTGGCTTTGTGCTTTGATAGGATTGCCACACATGTTCATATGAACAGGTAAGGCAGTGCCTTCCCATAAGAACACGTAAAAAGCTTACCATCCTGCTAACGACGTGCTGAGCATCTGATTGGCCCTCACTGGGGGACGTGCCCTCAATAGCGTGACAGCAGTCCCCAACAGAGGGCCAATCAGAGGCTCTTCCCCATCTCCCTGCTCCTCCTCCTTGCCATTTGCTAGCACCTGACAGGAGGAAGAGCAGCCAGGAGGTAAGCCCAGGAGCTGGGAATGGCCATCTGTTGCATTTTCATTTAGGAGAGTAGAATTTAGAAATTCTGACACCTTTGATTAAATCAGTTGTTAAACCTGTATTAATCTTATTTGCAAAAATAGACTGGCACTTTCAGTCTATAATTATTATAGACTGTAAACTGTATTTGTATTATAGACTGTAAACTGTATTTTTTATAAGTAATCATGATCTAACCTATAATTATAAGCATTTGCATCAATTAAATAGAAAAATAAGAATAATTGAGATAATATAACAATCAAAGTATGTTCATCCACTCGGACAATTAATTTAAAAGATTAACTGTCAATTCAAACATTTTATTTATTTGTTATTTTATTGTTGTTTTATCATTTTATTTTAACCTGCCATGATTCTTAGAGAGTGGCGGTATATAAATCAAATAATAAATAAATCAAATAAATAAATGTATTGTTTATATATAGCCCTTTCCAGGAGCTCAGGCTGGTTTACATCTAAAAATACATTAAAACCGTATCATAAGAGTAAAGTAGATCGATACTTCCGAAAAGGCAGCTTCAAGCTTGTAAATACTAGTAATATAATCCACAGGTTAGCTTCCTTTGTGAATGTCAAAACTCAGTTGCCGTTTGAAAGAAAGAAGATGACTAGCAGCTTTTACAGGCCTTAAAGGAAAGAAAGAATGCAACAGAGCTTTCCAGCTCACATGTCATATAACCGAAAGGAAAGGAGCGGTATAGATGACATTCCAACTCATTTATCATTTCAAGGTGCCTCCGCCTTTGAAGATGTCTGCCGTAGCTGATGTAGCAGAGGGCTGCTCCTTCCCCTCCCCTTGTATCGCTCCCGTGTGACCACCAAATGCACTTGTTGTGATCACAGAGGTGCTTCCTCCTCTGTGCAGGCAGATTTGAACTTGGGCTGCCAGAAAGGTGCCATCCTTTCAGCTCTGCTTTTACCCTCCCAGTTCTGGTATAGAGGAAATGGTCTCAGACCCTTTGAAGAATTGTTGGGTGACTCTGGCTGAGACAGTGAACATGTCCACTTCCCTGTCCCCTCCATGATGGATGGCTTGTTAAATGCACAAAATCAGTGTGTGTTCAGGTCTTATCAATTCTTCTTTTCTCTCGGAACCGGCTCATGGTGGGTTACAGACAGACCAAAAATTAAAAACCCTAATCAAATGAACCATTCTGTTTGTGTCAAGTGAAAACAATTACAGGTAAAGGTGAAGGTATCCCCTGTGCAAGCACAGGGTCATGTCTGACCCTTGGGGTGACGCCCTCTAGCGTTTTCATGGCAGACTCAATACGGGGTGGTTTGCCAGTGCCTTCCCCAGTCATCACCATTTACCCCCCAGCAAGCTGGGTACTCATTTTACCGACCTCAGAAGGATGGAAGGCTGAGTCAACCTTGAGCCGGCTGCTGGGATTGAACTCCCAGCCTCATGGGCAGAGCTTTCAGACTGCATTTCTGCTGCCTTACCACTCTGCGCCACAAGAGGCTCTTTGAAAACAATTGGGTATCAGTAAATCATCTTAAAAGGAATATTTGTTGTATTCATAGCTGATTTTCTTTCCCACAGGCAACTGGACCTTCTAAGCACTGCAACGCCTGCTGTTGGCGCTTGGCTTGTTCCTATTGATCAAGTGAAATCCTCTTTAAACAAACTGGAAACAGAAGGAACATTACGAGTTTGTGCTGTCATGGACTGCATAATGACCGAAGCTTTAGAGGTGGGTGGATTGATGAAAATTACCTGACCAGTGATTTGTCTTGCTTGGCTTTTAAAAGTTGCTTAACTTTTCAAATTTCATTTCAGGTCTTTTTGAGTTAGCATTTCGAAGTCCTGTCTGTCCAGTGTAGTCCATAGTTCACCTGGTTTAGTGCATGGAATATGCAGGACAGTCCTTATGTATACCTTCCTTAGTTACTTAGTGACCAGGTGGGACTGGTAGGGATTGGATCCCACAGATCTATTCAGTTAATGATGTTTGATCCTTTTTCCATAAAATGTTGTGAAAACATAGACAAATAATCAGATGTTTATATCACATTCCCTAGACTAACTACTATTTGATTTCTAAGATTATATAAAGTTAGTCCTCCAAACCAACTATAACTCGCTGATCTATTTAATAACCTAAATAGCTATTTGATTGACAAATAATTTATAAAATGGTGTATTGAAGTCTGTTTTCTAAATGGTTTGAGATGACAATTCCTGAGCCTGTTTGTAGAAATGCACATAGTATGGTTTCTAAAAACTCTGTGAGGAAAACAACAGTCTCACTGTGACCAAGGAAGGGGGGGAAAGAGTAAAAAGGACCATTTGGCTCTCATTCATGCCAGAGCAAAATGGAATAACCTGAATGATAGATTTGTGTGAGTTGTAATCTATGAATATCTGTACACATTCGGAACAATAGTGTGCACTTTCCTTTGAGAAGGGAGGCCTCCAGAACTGCACACAGTACTCCAGGTGTGGTCTGACCAGTGCCGTATACAATGGGACTATGACATCTTGTGATTTTGATGTGATGCCCCTGTTGATACAGCCCAAAATGGCATTCCCCTTTTTTACCGCAGCATCACACTGTCTGCTCATGTTTAGTTTACAATCCACAAGTACCCCAAGGTCTCGTTCACACATAGTGCTACCTAGAAGCGTATCCCCCATCCAGTAGGCATGCTTTTCATTTTTCTGACCCAGATGCAGAACTTTACACTTATCTTTATTAAATTGCATCTTGTTCTCATTTGCCCATTTCCCCATTGTGTTCAGATCTCGTTGAACTCTGTCTCTATCTTCCGGAGTATTTGCCATTCCTCCCAATTTGGTGTCATCTGCAAACTTGATGAGTAGTCCTTCCACCCCCTCATCTAGATCATTAATAAATATGTTAAAAAGTACCGGGCCGAGCACCAAGCCCTGAGGTACCCGCTACTCACCTCCCTCTAGTCTGATGAAACACCATTGACAACAACTCATTGAGTGTGGTTCTCTAACCAATTCCCTATCCACCTAACTATCTGAAAATCCAGATTGCAGTCAATTTATCCATCAGAACATCATGGGGAACTTTATAAAAAACTTTACTAAAATCCAAGTAAACAACATCAACCGAATTTCCACGATCCAGCAAACCTGTTACTTGATCAAAAAAGGAAACCAGGTTGGTCTGATAGGACCTGTTGTAGACAAATCCTTGCTGACTTCCTTGGATCACTAAATTGTCCTCCAGATGTTTGCAGATCGCTTCCTTTAATATCTGCTCCATTATCTTCCCCACAACAGAAGTCAGACTCACTGGTCTGTAGTTTCCCGGGTCATCCTTCCTCCCTTTTTTGAAGATTGGAATAAGAGTGCTCTCTTCCAGTCCTCCGGGACCTTTCCAGTCCTTAAAGAGGTCCTGAAGATGATAGACAAGGGTTCTGCAAGTTCTCTGGAAAGTTCTTTGAGCACTCTCGGGTGCATTTCATCTAGCCCAGGGGAATTGAACTCATCCAGTGCAGCTAAATGCTTCTCGACAACCTCTCTATCCATGTCAACCTGCCACCCAGACACTATCCTTTGGCTACTGCTATCTCTAGATGTGCCTAAACCTTTTGACCTGTGGGAAAAAACAGATGTAAAATAGGAACTAAGCCTTTCTGCTTTCTCTGCATCTTCCATTAGAGTTTGTCCATCTGCACCCAACAGTGGGACTATTGCCTCCTTTACTTTACGTTTGCTCCTCACATAACTGAAAAATCTTTTCTTGTTACAATGGGCTTCCCTGGCCAATCTTAGTTCACTCTCAGCTTTGGCCTTTCTGATGATTGATCTACAGTGCCTAGTAACATGTTAGGTACTCTTCTTTAGAGCTCTGTCCTTCCCTCCATTTCCTGAATATTTTCCTTGTCTTTCTTAGGTCCTCTTGAAGTTCTCTGTTCATCCAAATAGGCTTCTTAGAGTTCCTGCAGTGTTTTCTTCTTTCTGGGATAGTCATTGATTGAGCATGCAATAGCTCTTGTTTGAGTAGCGCCCACCCTTCACATGCTCCCTTCCCTTCCAGCATTCTCATCCATGGTATGACACTCATCATGTCTCTCAGTTTATTAAAGTTTGCCCTACGAAAATCCAACATCCACATCTGGCTACAAGCTTCTTTGCCTCCCCATCTCAAAAGGAATTCTATGAGGACATGGTCACTTCCCCCTAGGGTCCCCACCTCCTTCACCTCATCCACCAACTCTTGCCTGTTGGTCAGTATTAAGTCCAGTATGGCTGAACCTCTTGTGGGTTCATCTACCATTTGATAAATGAAATTGTCAGCCAGGCAGGTCAGAAAGTTGCATGACTGAGACCTGCTGTCTCCTCTTTTTCTACGTATTTTGTCAAAGTTTTTTGGGGGTGGGTGGGTGGGATTATAACACAATTGGGTTCCAAGTAAAAATTATCTTTGACGTGTGCTTGTCTTCCAGAGGGATGGCCTTCCTGCTCTTGTAACATCAAAGAAAGGTCTCATTGCCTTAGCTGGGCAGTGGATGAAGTCCATTGTTGTGACACCAGCCTCCAAAGGGGTGAGTTTACACAGGCCAGCTCAGCCAATGGAACTCCAGTCATCTGTCCCCCATGGCCAAGAGGATGGCTTTGGTGCAGACAATGGAGGTGGTCTTCAAAGTGACACAAGTGAGGATCGAGCAGAGTTTGAATTTGATGCAGGTATTTCACCTATACATTTTCAAAATAACTTCTTCTGTCCATAAATAGCATTTATCTATTTTACATTTTATTTATTACAAAGCCTCTCTTTAAGTTAGGGGTGGGACATTTCTGGTAAAACAAACTTCAGACCTCTGACACTGTCCTCATGCTTTTCCTCATGCTTCCCATGATCAGCATTTCAGGGTGCCCTTTGGGCTACAGAGGAGACGAGGAAGCTGACCTCACTGACAGAAATCCCTTCCATGAATGGAGCTTTCCCACAATATTCAAGCTTATCTGTATTTTCAGAGCATTTTTGACATTTGTCCACACTGAATGTCCTCCTGGACTTCTGACTTTTAAAATAATCTGTAGACGTTAGCTGGTGAGCAACCTACTTTCCTTGCTGAAAAAATACTCCTTAAATAAGAAGCAAAATCTTACTTATTATAAACCTTTGTTCTCAGTAGAGATTCTTCTTTTCTTCTGGATGTGTGTTGTTTTTGTGGGAGGCAGGACAGTAACTTCACAAGGCTGAGGAACCTCCCTGTACAAGGATTCTTGTACAGCAAACACCCATCATGCCCCACCGATTAATGATAGGCAGTAAACCCTTGAAACAAGAACATCAGTTGTTCAAGTAGAAGAGAACTTTAAGAAGCAGCGAGCTATTGCCATCTTCCCCACATGTGCTCAGGTGTTTAGCTAAGGTCAAAATATTCAATTTCAGGCAGTAAACTGTCCTCTGATCTTTTTTGAGAGTTGAATATGGTAACATGACTTACATCTCTGGTACGAGAGTGGAATTGACACCTCTAAAAGCTTAGGTGTAGCTTATACACAATAGCCACAGAATAATTTTTGAAGTCTCCTCCTTCTAGTTGCTACCTCTAAATTGTAAGAAGCCATAAACTGGCACTCAAAGTACCTCCAGAGAAACCCTTTAATCTCTGCAGAAGGCAGGTGTTTAAAGATAGTTTCATTGTCATGGAAAGAGAAAAAGAAGAAGAGCTATTTTTTTTAACCCACTTTTTACTTATCGAAAGTCAAAGTGGCTTACAATTGCCTATTCTTCCTCCCCTGTGAGGAAGAATTTTCCAGATTAGAGGCTGCCACTCTTAACCAGTACATCAAATGGGTCCATAGCCAGAGTAAGTGTAGTGGATGGGCCACCCCTATCAGTTGGGGAAACCTATAGTTCCACCTATGTGAGAGACTGTCTTCAATCAGGAGGTAATCCAGTTCCTGAAGGTGAAGTCTACCCTCTGGCCTTGAGTTGGAATATTACGACTGAGATGGACTTCTTTAGAGAAATGTACTTAGCTGAACATCTTGAACTTGCAGTTCTGAGCTCACTTACTTGGAAGAAAAGTTCATTTAAATCAGCAACCAATCAGACAGCGAGGGCTGTCTGGGAATTAAACATGATTAGAATTGGCAGGATCGGTCTGTAAAAACAAGTGCTTTTCTTCTGCATTACCCCTTATGTGATCCCTTTAAAAACATGTTTTCTGTGTATCCACAAAGTGGATTTTTTGCCATGTTCTGGAGTCGACAGTAGTGATATCTGACAATTTGCTACTCTGGCTAACCTTATTTATTAGGGTTAGTGTCATCTGAAAAAACAATAGAATCTTAAACATTTTCGGCTGTTCTTGAACATGCAATCAACTGCAGATAATGTCCTTTGGCAGCTATTACATACTCATTCAAAATTGTTAATTCTTAATAGGCAGTCTTTAGTGCTAAATTTGCAACATTAATTCCAGAATTTGAAGGCATGATGTAGTAAAGCAGTAAACATGTTGTGAAAACTCAAAAATAGGCAGCTTAGCCAACGTAAAACTTTAAAAATTCATTGTCATACCCAACTTCAGTATTGCTATACAAAATTATTTAGGTTAAGAATCAAGGAGTCAGCAGTCCACAGACTACAATAATGTCTTTTTTTGTAGTATAGAATTGGTGTCATTATTGTCATTGAAATGAAGCTATTGTTTAGTTGACACCTCCTTATGTTCAGTAGTGGAAATATTGAATGCCAGCATTATTTCTGAATGAAGTCATGCAGATGGTTTATGCATGGTATTTTCCAGCAGGATGCTTTTTAATTAATTCAAAGCAGCAAGTAACAGTGATCCTTTGGGGGCAGTGGTCTGAGCACCAGCATCTTCAGAACAGGGACACAGTGATGAAGGTTCATTAACTCAGTGAAGGCAGCCTTTCTCAGCCTTCTCACCACTGAGAAACCCATGAAGCATTTTTCTGGCTTCCAGAAACCCCAGAAGTAGTGTGATCGTGCAGAATGTGGTTGGGAAACATAGCTGTGCATGCATGCACCTGGCCACTCCTCTTCCCACCTCCTCTAGACCTAGCATTGGCTATTTGGGGAGGGGCGAGCAAGTTGACATGACCATATATGGTCATATTACAAATAAATGTTTGTAATTTATTTGTAATTTGTTAACTCCCACCCGTTCGGGAAACCCTTCCAGGGCCAAGAAGAAACCCCAGGGTTTCATGAAACCCTGGTTGAGAAAACCTGAGTTAAGCATATGGCCACCCAGCGAGGCCTGTTAAATATCCTGTTTTTGTATCCCTGTTATATTAATTTAGTACTAACTTTGCAGTTGATGCTCTCTGTTTCCTTAGAATATGTTCTTGTGGCCAGGAACTGAGAAAGTTTTTTCCTCCTGTATTACTTGAATACCAGTTTTATGGGACATACAGTGAATTAACTGTGTTGTATTTGATGTCCATTTAGTAACCACAGTGCCCTCTGACATGTTGTCAGAACATCCTCTATTAACTGAGCCATCATCAGTGAGCTTTTACAACTGGGTGTCAAATGCTGTGGGCAACAGAGGAAGTGTGGTTCAAGAATCTCCTGTCACCAAATCTGGACACAATAGTCTTCCAACAGGTATTAACTAGAAGCTTTAATAATGCATTTAAAAAAATAAATAAACTATTCCTGAAGTTTCTACATGAATGAGAAAAACTTCGAACATGAAATGGTGTCTTCAAATCATTTGAGTTTTGAACATAAGGAGAGTCTTCCTGAATGAGACCAAAGATCTAGCATGTTGTGTCTAATTTCAGTACCAACAAAGAGTGCATAAAATGGTTCTCCATCAACTGGCATTTGGGAGTGCAGGGCCCCTGAACACTCAGGTGCTCTTTAGCTATTGCATCCAATAGCCTTAAGTACCTGGATTATATTGCTACCTACAGTCCAATTAACTGTAGGCTAAAAGTGATGTCTGTGCCAGACCCTGATTTAAAACCACGAGGCAGCTGATATTTTCCAGAAGAGGAAGATTCTGCAATGTTCTAATTTGCAATCTTTCTCACAAAAAAATAAAATAATAAAGGAGTTGACAATTTCTAGTTTTCACTAATTGGGGAACAGCTAATGGTTTTTATTTTTGCTATGCAATCAAAGGCCTGAAACTGTTCTTCGAAAGAGAGATGGAGTGAACGCCACATGATGTGTATTTCCCCTGATATTTACCAATGCTACTGTTCATAATATTCACTTCAGTTCAGTTCTTCATATATATAGCTATATAAAACTGAATGAGTCTGCAGTGTTCAGAACTAGGTATGATACAAGGGAATTAAGACAGACATGGTATTGTTTTGTAGGTGCGGCCCCAAATCTTCCCACTATACCTTCTATTTGTTAAAACATTCTATGAATCTTCTTACCTACAAAGTATGACACATGCATTGAATGCATAAGAAAAAGGTTAACTATGAATTCTACTTTCTGTTCTTGTACTTCTGCTTGCCTGCTATCTATTTTCTGTAGGTGTTCAGAGTCCTACTGAGCCTGCCTGTACAGTAATATTTGAGAATGAGCAGGATAACAACAGCTTAAGCAGAACACAGAGAAAGCGCAGTTTAGTCACCTCTGAACCTCTGCGTGTGACCTTGATAGTATTTCGAATAGGCATGGTGAATCGCATGCATCTTGAAGCAGGCATCGGTGGGCTAACAAGGGAAGCTGAGCTGAAGAGGATCCATGGGAGTTTTACACTCAAAGAAAAAATGAAAGGTAGATTGAGTATCTGAAAATACATTATTGTTGGTCTTCTTGGATAATAAAATTAAGTAATAAGTAAAACATTTTTGGTATAAATAAATATACCATTATGTCCTAATCTGGAAAGCCTCCTTTCTGACATTGTATGTTCTTTATTGAAATACATTCATGGAGAAAATAGTTACCATACCGCTGAATAAATAGAGGCATAATATTGTATTTTCTCCCAAATGATGTATTTAAATAATTCAAAAAGTTAGTGTTAAAATGACATCCAGGTTGTTTATTCTGTTCTCGAACGATTTTTGCAACGAAATTTGCAACATTAATTCCAGATTTTGAAGGCATGATGTAGTAAAGCAGTAAACATGTTGTGAAAACTCAAAAATAGGCAGCTTAGCCAACGTCAAACTTTAAAAATTCATTGTCATACCCAACTTCAGTATTGCTATACAAAATTATTTAGGTTAAGAATCAAGCAGTCAGCAGTCCACAGACTACAATAATGTCTTTTTTTGTAGTATAGAACTGGTGTCATTATTATCGTTGAAATGAAGCTATTGTTTAGTTGACACCTCCTTATGTTCAGTAGTGGAAATATTGAATGCCAGCATTATTTCTGAATGAAGTCGTGCAGACCGTTTATGCATGGTATTTTCCAGCAGTATGCTTTTTAATTCATTCAAAGCAGCAAGTAACAGTGATCCTTTGAGGGCAGTGGTCTAAGCACCAGCATCTTCAGAACAGGGACACAGAGATGAAGGTTCGTTAACTCAGTGAAGGCAGCCTTTCTCAGCCTTCTTACCACTGAGAAACCCATGAAGCATTCTTCTGGCTTCCAGAGATCCCAGAAGTAGTGTGATCGTGCAGAATGTGGTTGGGAAGCATAGCTGTGCATGCATGCACCTGGCCACTCCCCTTCCCACCTCCTCCAAGACCTAGCATTGGCCATTTTGGGAGGGGCGAGCAAGTTGACATGACCATATATGGTTATATTACAAATAAATGTTTGTAATTTATTTGTAATTTGTTAACTCCCACCCGTTCTGGAAACCCTTCCAGGGCCAAGAAGAAACCCCAGGGTTTCATGAAACCCTGGTTGAGAAAACCCGAGTTAAGCATATGGCCACCCAGCGAGGCCTGTTAAATATCCTGTTTTTGTATCCCTGTTATATTAATTTAGTACTAACTTTGCAGTTGATGCTCTCTGTTTCCTTAGAATATGTTCTTGTGGCCAGGAACTGAGAAAGTTTTTCCCTCCTGTATTACTTGAATACCAGTTTTATGGGACATACAATGAATTAACTGTGTTGTATTTGATGTCCATTTAGTAACCACAGTGCCCTCTGACATGTTGTCAGAACATCCTCTATTAACTGAGCCATCATCAGTGAGCTTTTACAACTGGGTGTCAAATGCTGTGGGCAACAGAGGAAGTGTGGTTCAAGAATCTCCTGTCACCAAATCTGGACACAATAGTCTTCCAACAGGTATTAACTAGAAGCTTTAATAATGCATTTAAAAAAATAAATAAACTATTCCTGAAGTTTCTACATGAATGAGAAAAACTTCGAACATGAAATGGTGTCTTCAAATCATTTGAGTTTTGAACATAAGGAGAGTCTTCCTGAATGAGACCAAAGATCTAGCATGTTGTGTCTAATTTCAGTACCAACAAAGAGTGCATAAAATGGTTCTCCATCAACTGGCATTTGGGAGTGCAGGGCCCCTGAACACTCAGGTGCTCTTTAGCTATTGCATCCAATAGCCTTAAGTACCTGGATTATATTGCTACCTACAGTCCAATTAACTGTAGGCTAAAAGTGATGTCTGTGCCAGACCCTGATTTAAAACCACGAGGCAGCTGATATTTTCCAGAAGAGGAAGATTCTGCAATGTTCTAATTTGCAATCTTTCTCACAAAAAAATAAAATAATAAAGGAGTTGACAATTTCTAGTTTTCACTAATTGGGGAACAGCTAATGGTTTTTATTTTTGCTATGCAATCAAAGGCCTGAAACTGTTCTTCGAAAGAGAGATGGAGTGAACGCCACATGATGTGTATTTCCCCTGATATTTACCAATGCTACTGTTCATAATATTCACTTCAGTTCAGTTCTTCATATATATAGCTATATAAAACTGAATGAGTCTGCAGTGTTCAGAACTAGGTATGATACAAGGGAATTAAGACAGACATGGTATTGTTTTGTAGGTGCGGCCCCAAATCTTCCCACTATACCTTCTATTTGTTAAAACATTCTATGAATCTTCTTACCTACAAAGTATGACACATGCATTGAATGCATAAGAAAAAGGTTAACTATGAATTCTACTTTCTGTTCTTGTACTTCTGCTTGCCTGCTATCTATTTTCTGTAGGTGTTCAGAGTCCTACTGAGCCTGCCTGTACAGTAATATTTGAGAATGAGCAGGATAACAACAGCTTAAGCAGAACACAGAGAAAGCGCAGTTTAGTCACCTCTGAACCTCTGCGTGTGACCTTGATAGTATTTCGAATAGGCATGGTGAATCGCATGCATCTTGAAGCAGGCATCGGTGGGCTAACAAGGGAAGCTGAGCTGAAGAGGATCCATGGGAGTTTTACACTCAAAGAAAAAATGAAAGGTAGATTGAGTATCTGAAAATACATTATTGTTGGTCTTCTTGGATAATAAAATTAAGTAATAAGTAAAACATTTTTGGTATAAATAAATATACCATTATGTCCTAATCTGGAAAGCCTCCTTTCTGACATTGTATGTTCTTTATTGAAATACATTCATGGAGAAAATAGTTACCATACCGCTGAATAAATAGAGGCATAATATTGTATTTTCTCCCAAATGATGTATTTAAATAATTCAAAAAGTTAGTGTTAAAATGACATCCAGGTTGTTTATTCTGTTCTCGAACGATTTTTGCAACGAAATTTGCAACATTAATTCCAGATTTTGAAGGCATGATGTAGTAAAGCAGTAAACATGTTGTGAAAACTCAAAAATAGGCAGCTTAGCCAACGTCAAACTTTAAAAATTCATTGTCATACCCAACTTCAGTATTGCTATACAAAATTATTTAGGTTAAGAATCAAGCAGTCAGCAGTCCACAGACTACAATAATGTCTTTTTTTGTAGTATAGAACTGGTGTCATTATTATCGTTGAAATGAAGCTATTGTTTAGTTGACACCTCCTTATGTTCAGTAGTGGAAATATTGAATGCCAGCATTATTTCTGAATGAAGTCGTGCAGACCGTTTATGCATGGTATTTTCCAGCAGTATGCTTTTTAATTCATTCAAAGCAGCAAGTAACAGTGATCCTTTGAGGGCAGTGGTCTAAGCACCAGCATCTTCAGAACAGGGACACAGAGATGAAGGTTCGTTAACTCAGTGAAGGCAGCCTTTCTCAGCCTTCTTACCACTGAGAAACCCATGAAGCATTCTTCTGGCTTCCAGAGATCCCAGAAGTAGTGTGATCGTGCAGAATGTGGTTGGGAAGCATAGCTGTGCATGCATGCACCTGGCCACTCCCCTTCCCACCTCCTCCAAGACCTAGCATTGGCCATTTTGGGAGGGGCGAGCAAGTTGACATGACCATATATGGTTATATTACAAATAAATGTTTGTAATTTATTTGTAATTTGTTAACTCCCACCCGTTCTGGAAACCCTTCCAGGGCCAAGAAGAAACCCCAGGGTTTCATGAAACCCTGGTTGAGAAAACCCGAGTTAAGCATATGGCCACCCAGCGAGGCCTGTTAAATATCCTGTTTTTGTATCCCTGTTATATTAATTTAGTACTAACTTTGCAGTTGATGCTCTCTGTTTCCTTAGAATATGTTCTTGTGGCCAGGAACTGAGAAAGTTTTTCCCTCCTGTATTACTTGAATACCAGTTTTATGGGACATACAATGAATTAACTGTGTTGTATTTGATGTCCATTTAGTAACCACAGTGCCCTCTGACATGTTGTCAGAACATCCTCTATTAACTGAGCCATCATCAGTGAGCTTTTACAACTGGATGTCAAATGCTGTGGGCAACAGAGGAAGTGTGGTTCAAGAATCTCCTGTCACCAAATCTGGACACAATAGTCTTCCAACAGGTATTAACTAGAAGCTTTAATAATGCCTTGTTTTTTAAAATAAACTATTCCTGAAGTTTCTACATGAATGAGAAAAACTTCAAACATGAAATGGTGTCTTCAAATCATTTAAGTTTTGAACATAAGGAGAGTCTTCCTGAATGAAACCAAAGATCTAGCATGTTGTGTCTAATTTCAGTACCAACAGAGAGTGCATAAAATGGTTCTCCATCAACTGGCATTTGGGAGTGCAGGGCCCCTGAACACTCAGGTGCTCTTTAGCTATTGCATCCAATAGCCTTAAGTACCTGGATTATATTGCTACCTACAGTCCAATTAACTGTAGGCTAAAAGTGATGTCTGTGCCAGACCCTGATTTAAAACCACGAGGCAGCTGATATTTTTCAGAAGAGGAACACTCTGCAATGTTCTAATTTGCAATCTTTCTAAAAAAAATAATAATAATAAAGGAGTTGACAATTTCTAGTTTTCACTAAGACTGTTTATGCACTGGGGACTTCACTGCCCCAGCTCTCGTGCAAGAACAAAAATCGGAGGTAGATGAGGTGCACCGGGCCAAATGCTCCCCCATGTGGGTGCAGGAAGAGGTGGGGCAATCTGCCACGACTAAAACTCCAGCCTGCAGCCCGGCATGAAGCCTCCAGTGCATAAACGGTCTAATTGGGGAACAGCTAATGGTTTTTATTTTTGCTATGCAATCAAAGGCCTGAAACTGTTCTTCGAAAGAGAGATGGAGTGAACACCACATGATGTGTATTTCACCTGATATTTACCAATGCTACTGTTCATAATATTCATACCGCTAGTAATTTCTTCTATATTTGTGCATTGTCAGCTTACACTGAAAGATGCAAAATCCTGCTTTAGGATGCTTAGGGCTAATCCTGCGTTGAGCAGGGGGTTGGACTAGATGGCCTGTATGGCCCTTCCAACTCTGATTCTATGATTCTATGATTCTATGAAAATGTCTTTCTCCTTGCACTTCAATTCAGTTCTTCATATATATAGCTATATAAAACTGAATAAGTCTGCAGTGTTCAGAACTAGGTATGATACAAGGGAATTAAGACAGACATGGTATTGTTTTGTAGGTGTGGCCCCAAATCTTCCCACTATACCTTCTATTTGTTAAAACATTCTATGAATCTTCTTACCTACAAAGTATGACACATGCATTGAATGCATAAGAAAAAGGTTAACTATGAATTCTACTTTCTGTTCTTGTACTTCTGCTTTCCTGCTGTCTGTTTTCTGTAGGTGTTCGGAGTCCTACTGAGTCTGCCTGTAGGGTAATATTTGAGAATGAGCAGGATAACAACAGCTTAAGCAGAACACAGAGAAAGCGCAGTTTAGTCACCTCTGAACCTCCGCATGTGACCTTGATAGTATTTCGAATAGGCATGGTGAATCGCATGCATCTTGAAGCAGGCATCGGTGGGCTAACAAGGGAAGCTGAGCTGAAGAGGATCCATGGGAGTTTTACACTCAAAGAAAAAATGAAAGGTAGATTGAATATCTGAAAATACATTATTGTTGATCTTCTACGATAATAAAATTAAGTCATAAGCAAAACATTTTTGGTATAAATAAATATACCATTATGTCCTAATCTGGAAAGCCTCCTTTCTGACATTGTATGTTCTTTATTCAAACACATTCATGGAGAAAATAGTTACCATACCGCTGAATAAATAGAGGCATAATATTGTATTTTCTCCCAAATGATGTATTTAAATAATTCAAAAAGTTAGTGTTAAAATGACATCCAGGTTGTTTATTCTGTTCCCGAACGATTACAGTAAGTGCATTTTGGCAATTAAAAATAATTATTCCTTTATACTTTGCCTATGCTATTATGAAAACAAATGCAAACAGTATAAAATTTCACACAGGTTTAACCTATTTTTTTAATTTAAAGATATACTTCATCAAAAGACGATGGAGACAAGTGCTACTGCTCACATGGGTGGTGTTAATATTGTTCTGTTGGAAGGGATCACATCAAATATTCGGTAAGTGCAAGTTAAAAAAAAGTCAATGAAGATTCTCCAACCAGTTGGAAGGTCTCTGTTATACCCAAACAATATAACACGAAGAGCCGCACTATTTTCTTAGGCATTTAATTTAGCTGAATTTTAAAAATCTGTTATAGGCAAAAAAAAACTTAAGAGAGCAAACGGGCCAAGAAAGAAATGAGTTTTTCTGACTTCATTTTAGGTATATAATTGCACCCACAAATGATATTCAGGGAAAATAACATGAAATGTTACTAAAATTGTATAGTATTAAGGAGCAGCTACTTCATAGTGTGAAGTGGCTGGAATCTCAGAGGCTATCTATTCACATAATTTTTAGAACAATAATTGGAACCACCTTAAATCTAAAATCTAAAAGGTGAACAATGATGTCCCTCTGTTATTTACCACTTAGCTAGCACTTTGGCTCAATTGCCAGAGTCCCCAGGTTAATGAATATCAGCTCTGCTATGAGTCCAACGTCAAGAGTTCAATATTGCTTAACAGCAGAGTTGAACAATATCATATATACGTTCATATTTATTTATTTAGATTTATATACCGCTCTTCCTGGGTGGGCTCACGGCAGTTTACAAGCAATAAAAGAATAAAAACAGAATAAAACCCCATAATTTCCCTTAAAAAAGGCAAAAAACCTACTAAGTATCTCATCCCTTCATCTAGCCAGGGGCCAACCTTCCCGTTAGGTATCAGATCAATCAGATGAACACGAGGGAATCCCAAATCGAATATAATTTCATGGTTCAACACTCAAAAAAGTTAGGAACTGCCAGATACAGAATTGTACCACATATTTCATACAGTTTTGTCATCTTGTATGAAACTAGGAATCTGAAACAAAATAGCTTGGAATTTCACATTGGAATTGGAATTAAAGAATAAAGTTTAAAGGCACACTAAAGGAGAAATCTGAATGTTGCTTAGAGATGGGAGTATAGAAGAAACTCAAGTCCAATTTAATTCAGGAGCTGATCAGTCCTAAATTCTATCACGGCTCTCCAATGCCCATAACACTCTCTGTTATTTCTTTTTGTGTCTGCTGAGCTTTTCAGAAGATGGGTGGGGCCACTGTAAGGTAGGGCTAGTATGGAGATTGGTAAGGACCTGTGCTTTCCTTAGTCATTGCATGATTCTAGCACCCTTCAGACTTCCCTTCGTCCCAGGAAGTTTGATTCCTGTGGCAGCCATTTTGGACTGGCGCTCACCTCTCAAAAATTGACAAAGATGCACACAGGCTCGAAAACATTGCGAACCCTGATGCAGTAGTTGATCAGAAATGCTCCTTGTGTACCCAAAGCGATTTTGTGCATGAGAGATTTAGAAGTGACGTTGAAATTTATCAAAACAATGCATAGAAATAAGGGTTGGATTACTCCACATAAGCTACAGGTCTCTGAGCAAGGCTGCATGAAAGCAGTTGTTTCCTCTAAGTGCACTACACAGAAGAAAACATTAATAAAATCTCTGGGACTTTCATATAATGGGTGTGATCAGCTTTTTTGCTCAGGCGTAGCCCATTTCTTTCTTTATCACAACACAAATGGCTTTTGTCCATTTAGATCCCATGACTCCCAACATAATGTTTTGCTGTCAGATTGGATCCTGAAAAAGCTTACTAGCTGCAGTTCAGAAGACCCGAGAGCATATGAGGTTCTAGTTGCTTTCTGAAGCGGTAAAAAAATGTAGGAGGAATTTCCACGTTCCAGAGCCAATAATGAATGTTCTGGCAGTGATTTTTCTGGATATCAGGTTTAAAATAGGGTTGAAAGCATGAAAGTTTACTCATTGAGCCATGCAAAGTTACAATTAACTATGAGTGAGGGATGGGAGTGGGTTTTCACTTGAATATATCCACTATCAGCTATATTCAAACCATAACTATGTGGGTTTTTTTGTCTTTTAAAAATATGCAGTGCTTTTTTGTGTTTTCAGCTCAGATCAGGAATATAATTACAGTATTTGCTGGCATATAAGACTACTTCCCCCCCCCTAAAAAACATGCCTTCAAGTGGGGGGGTCGTCCTATACGCCGGGTGCACTTCAATTGGGATAGACATAGCTGCTCATAGTGGCCTCCCAAAGGCCCATTATGCACGGCCGCCGAAACGGCGATTTCGGGTCACATGGAAAACGCGGAGGGGGAAGACGCGACGCATACCGGTTATGCACGGGGCGGGGCGCGACGGCGGCAAAACCCAGAGTAACCGATTATGCACGCGCCGATCCGGGCGCCGCTTCTGGTTGCGCCCCGCTCACCCGGAAGCTGCGCTTTCTTCCGCGTTTCACTGACGCGGCTTTTTCGGCGGCATGCACCGAAGCTGCAGCCGGTTGCAGCCGGCTCCGTGCGTTATCCGTGATTTTAGTCGCCGCCATTCCACCCCGAATGTGCGCTAAAACCCCTGTGCATAATGGGTTAATGCCTGCCCGGTGCCCATAGTGGCCTCCCGATGCCCGCCCACCTCATTCTACATACCACCCAGTATCGCATGGTATCCAGTGCAGCCGTGGCGGGTCATCATCATGGCTGCAGCGAGCATCAGCAGCGAGACAGGGGTGCCAGCCTTTTTGGCGTGACAGGCCCGTTCTGCTCGACGGGAAGCTGCGGCGCTCTGGCCCGCCCCTTGTCTACGCAGAGCTTGCACATGCGCACTTGCACACTAGTGCCGGTCACAGGGAGATGCAGGGGCGGGCTGGAGGCACTGCGGCTGCGCTGCGGCCGTACAATGGTAACAATGACAGGTACTGTAATGTAATATAACAAACTCTATATTTTGAGTGGAAATGTCGTCTTATACTCTGGCAAATACAGTAGATGGTCATTAAAAGCTTGCGTGTTGTGAAATAAGTGTTAGTGTTAGTGTTTTGCTAGATAACAGAATTATTTGATCAAGCTAGATGCGGCAAATTTCTCGTGTAGTAAGGAGTAGCAAAAATTGTTCATAAATGAAATAGAATAAAATGCAGATGCAGATCTATGCATGGTGTTTGTGTGTATGTATCTTTCCTATTCATACATGTACTGTTTTTTTTGTGTGGTGATTAAAATTATTTTGCTGTGCACGGCCATATACCTTGTTAAAAGCAATGACTGCATAAACTGACAATACACATCCATTAACCCGTGCTTAATTTGAGATCAATCTTTGGCTGATGTTTGCTCACAGCACCTATTTCAAAAGTTAAAGTTGTGGATTTGGAATCTCACACATGTTTTCAGAACTCTGAATATTTGCACCTGTCAGTTTGCCAAATCTGTAAACTTTTTGAACTATGAAGTTGCCAGTGAGTAACTCCACATAGTCCAGTCTTCTGGATTTCATGGATGTGCTTTTAAGGAACTAGTATGTCATGTTTTACAAATTCAGCACGGTTTTTAATGTTCCTGATGCTGATAATTCTTTAACTAAGTTTAATGTAATTCATTATTGATGCTAAATACGTTTCTGCATTTTGAAACTATTTTTAAAAACTGCAATTTTCTTCTTCTTAGAACGGTGGTGAAATGCAGCATTGCCAAATCACAGGGTCTTCACAGTGCCCCAAGAGGGCTGAAAACAAATAATGCTGCAGTATTCAAAGTTGGTGCTCTCAGTATCAACATTCCTCAACATCCAGCTGCCCTTCACAGCATGACGGTGCGGAGGTCTCATCAGCTTCCAAAACAGATCTCTGTCCTCATCAGACAGCCATCGACAGTGTAAGTATTTGACTTGACTTAGGTTGCCATTGGGAGATTTCCTGTAAATTTGCAGGGTCATGCCTATATTATGGATTATAATCAGGCAGCTGGGACCCAATGTTTATTGTGTGTCTAATAATTTGTGTTTCTTTGTAATATAAACAGACCGCAGCCTACAAAAGAAGACACTGCATTACCTGCAGAAAAAACGCCTACAAGCGTAAACCAGACGCCTATTGAAACCAGTGCATTTCCGCAGTTGCCTGAAGGCTTGGAGAAGAAGCCCACTGTTCTTAAATTCAGTGCCAGGATTGATGGAATTGCTATTGGAGCATCCCTCTTGCCATCCTTAAAAGCAGAGTACAAGATAGGAAGAATGAGAAGCCATGGAAGGACAGGTAACTGTTCCAATGAGCTTCATGGATCTCTATTTAGGGAATATCACAAATATCATGGCATCATTAAAAGATTCCACTTGTAATATATCACATAATAATTCTACTTGTAATGGGTACATTCAAAAGCATTGATGCTTTTAAGGAACTGAAATTGTAAAATTGCTGTAAAATTGCATGCTGAATTTGTAAAACATGACATACTAGTTCCTTAAAAATTAAATGAGAATAAAGTGCAAAATTTAAATTATTCTCAAATATTTATAATGTAACTATCAGTCAATAATTATAGCAGTTTGAAATATGGCTTATGGATACAGTCCAGAGCAACTCATGACAAAATTTTAATGTACAGCATTTTGGCTGTTGTCTTTTACTAACAACAGCACTCCAATATTGCTAGGGAATTTCTTTAGACACTTGAGAGGACAGCAAAAACAATTCATAATGTGCCAGGTCTCGGGGAATGGGCCAGTTTGATGGGAAACCTTCCTAAATCCTGTCGGGTGCTTTTTATGTTTTTGCTTATGAGTAAAGAAATATGGATTCCTCATGGTTATGGTTACATCTCTGAGGAACATCATATTAAACACCTTGTTTAATGCAAGAACTAATACTAGTGGCTTTCTTTGGAGATTGTAGGAGGGCAGGACTCCCATTTTTTGTAATTTTGAAAACCTTTTACTATAAGTGTATATTATAACATTAAAAATCCCTTTGCCATACATCTCAGCAGCAATTTTTTAAAAAAAGAACAGCCATGAAGGCATATGAATAGTTCTCAGTCTTTCCAACATGTTCACTGTGGTCTACATTTGCTAAAGTTTAACCACTATATCTTTGCCACGTATGAATCTTGGTGAAAATTTGGTTTGGGATTGGGATGAAACATTCCCTCCACACAGAGGCAGTTTAACTGAGCAGCTTGAGCATCACTTGCAGAGAGAGAACAGGTAGCTTTGACCCATGAAGCAGGAGATAGGTGGCTATTTCTGTAGTGATTTGTATTGCTAATGTATGATACTAAATTTAGCCATATCTCCTGGTTTTGCAGGTGCACAAACAAGGTTTGCATTTGAATTGCCAAATCACAGGCTGCGATGTACTTTTAAAGTCTCTGCAACTGATATGTCTTCCATCCCTCCGTCAGCCAGTCTTAACCTTCCTCCTGTAACCATGTCGGTTAAATGCATCATGGAGGAGCATGACAGCTATACAGATCAGACATGGAGTACAGATGAGCTACCGACTAAACAGGGTTATTATCTACAGGGAAATTCCTCGCGTTGCATTGCTGAGGTTTGTATTCAAGATTGACACTATCTTGGAAAGTTATTTTATTATACATGAGTTTTAACATTTGTTTCTGCATAGAACAGTATTTTTGTTGTGATGCTATAAACATGGTCCTCAGCCTTTTGTATCTAAGATTCCAGCAACTGTTCTGTCAGAGAACCCGGGTCCCACCATGCTTTTTCTGAGAAGGAAGTGTATATGTTTACAGGCTGTTTGTTATTATATTAATCATTGGGAATGAACAAATTAATAGTTATAGAAATCCTGTGTCAGGCTGGTGGTGCCCATAATACAGCTTGAAAACCTCTGCTGTATTGTAAGACTGGAGCATACCTCTGCTGTTTTCATGTAGATCTTTGCACACATTTTCCTTAGACATTTCATTCTGATGCATACCAAGCCCTTGACTATATTTCATGTGAGCTGATCAGGTAATCAAGATTGGACAGAATGTGTAGGGTGATTTTAAACTGTTTGTTTGTTTGTTTGTTGTTTGATAATTTATTTATTATATTTTCCCACCCTCTTCTTACAGCTCAGGGCAGTTTACATAACACAAGAACATGAACAAAATACAAACAGTAATAGAGACAGTAGTAGAGATGATAGAAATGGCTACGTAACAACCAATAGTAACAATAACAGCCGTAATCATTGAACGTTAACATGTCAACTGTAACTGTAACCCCATAGATCGGTCAATGCAGAATTGCTCCTTATTCTATTTAATGGGCATATCTGAATGAGAAGAGGGGTTTTCAAACAATGATTTTCAGTTAATGTGAGGGAGTTAGGAATTTGAATACGTAGTTCTAGAAGAATTTCAGGAAGCACCGGTATCTTGAAAACGTTCAAAGGGCTAGAATGATCAAATATCTGCAGAATTCCTCAGAGAAGAGCCAAACCATAAAGATAACGGAGCCATCAAGTTTTTATGAATTATTAATCTTGCTATTTATTATCATTTAGAAATCAGATGGTGGTCCGCAATGTGGTGATGTCCACCGTCTTCGAACGGTGGTGAAATGCAGCATTGCCAAATCACAGGCTCTTCACAGTGCCCCAAGAGGGCTGAAAACAAATAATGCTGCAGTATTCAAAGTTGATGCTTTCAGTATCAACATTCCTCAACATCCAGCTGCCCTTCACAGCATGACGGTGCGGAGTTCTCATCAGCTTTCAAAACAGATCTCTGACCTCATCAGACAGCCATCGACAGTGTAAGTATTTGACTCGACATAGGTTGCCATTGGGAGATTTCCTGTAAATTTGCAGGGTCATGCCTATATTATGTATTATAATCAGGCATCTGGGACCCAATGTCTATTGTGTGTCTAATAATTTGTGTTTCTTTGTAAAATAAACAGACCGCAGCCTACAAAAGGAGACACAGCAATGCCATTACCTGGAGAAAAGGCTCCCACAAGCGTAAATCAGATGCCTACTGAGACCAGTGAATTTCCGCAGTTGCCTGAGGGCTTGGAGAAGAAGCCCACTTTTCTTAAATTCAGTGCCAGGACTGATGGAATTGCTATTGGAGCAGCCCTCTTGCCATCCTTAAAATCAGAGTACAAGATGGGAAGAATGAGAAGCCACGGAAGGACAGGTAACTGTTCCAATGAGCTTCATAGATCTCTATTTAGGGAATATCACAAATATCATGTCATCATTAAAAGATTCCACTTGTAATATATCACATAACAATTCTACTTGTAATGGGTACATTCAAAAGCTTTGATGCTTCCAGTCAGTTTTTCCACGGCTTTCCTTTGACGACTCCCTTCTCTGAGCTCTGTGAGTGACATGACAGGGATGCTTGGAGGAGACAGGAAAAGGCACAGGTTTTGAAATATTTTAGTTAAGATTTTTAAAAAATTAAATGAGAATAAAGTGCAAAATTTAAATTATTCTCAAATATTTATAATGTAACTATCAGTCAATAATTATTGCAGTGTGAAATGCGGCTTATGTTTACAGTCCAGAGCAACTCGTGAGAAAATTTTCATGTACAGCATTTTGGCTGTTGTCATTTCCTAACAACAGCACTCCAATATTGCTGGGGAATTTCTTTAGACACTTGAGAGGACAGTAAAAACAATTCATAATGTGCCAGGTCTCGGGGAATGGGCTAGTTTAATGGGAAACCTTCCTATATCCTGTCGGGTGCTTTTTATGTTTATGCTTATGAGTAAAGAAATATGGATTCCTCATGGTTATGGTTCCATCTCTGAGGAACATCATATTAGACATCTTGTTCAATGCAAGTAAGATCCTCTTGTGGCGCAGAGTGGTAAGGCAGCCGCCATGAGGGTGGGAGTTCAATCCCAGCAGACACCTCAAGGTTGACTCAGCCTTCCATCCTTCTGAGGTTGGTAAAATGAGTACCCAGCTTGCTGGGGGGTAAACAGTAATGACTGGGGAAGGCACTGGCACACCACCCCGTATTGAGTCTGCCATGAAAACGCTAGAGGGCATCACCCCAAGGGTCAGACATGACCCGTTGCTTGCACAGGGGATACCTTTACCTTTACCTTTTACCTTAATGCAAAAACTAATACTTGTGACTTTCTTTGAAGAATGTAGGAGGGCAGGACTCCCATTTTTTGTAATTTTGAAAACCTTTAATAGAAGTGTATATTATAATATTAAAAATCCATATGCCATACATGTCAGCAGCAATTTTTTTAAAAAAAGAACAGCCATGAAGGCGTATGAATAGTTCTCAGACTTTCCAACATGTTCACTGTGGTCTACATTTGCTAAAGTTTAACCACTATATCTTTGCCACGTATGAATCTTGCTGAAAATCTGGTTAGGGATTGGGATGAAACATTCCCTCCACATACAGGTAGTTTAACTGAGCAGCTTGAGCATCACTTGCAGAGAGAGAACTGGTAGCTTTGACCCATGAAGCAGAAGATAGGTGGCTATTTCTGTAGTTATTTGTATTGCTAATGTATGATACTAAATTTAGCCATATCTCCTGGTTTTGCAGGTGCACAAAAAAGGTTTACATTTGACTTGCCAAATCACAGGCTGCGATGTACTTTTAAAGTCTCTGCAACTGATATGTCTTCCATCCCTCCATCAGCCAGTCTTAACCTTCCTCCTGTAACCATGTCGGTTAAATGCATCATGGAGGAGCATGACAGCTATACAGATCAGACATGGAGTATAGATGAGCTATCGACTAAACAGGGTTATTATCTACAGGGAAATTCCTCGCGTTGCGTTGCTGAGGTTTGTATTCAAGATTGACACTATCTTGGAAAGTTATTTTATTATACATGAGTTTTAACATTTGTTTCTGCATAGAACAGTATTTTTGTTGTGATGCTATAAACATGGTCCTCAGCCTTTTGTATCTAAGATTCCAGCAACTGTTCTGTCAGAGAACCCGGGTCCCACCATGCTTTTTCTGAGAAGGAAGTGTATATGTTTACAGGCTGTTTGTTATTATATTTATCATTGGGAATGAACAAATTAATAGTTATAGAAATCCTGTGTCAGGCTGGTGGTGCCCATAATACAGCTTGAAAACCTCTGCTGTATTGTAAGACTGGAGCATACCTCTGCTGTTTTCATGTAGATCTTTGCACACATTTTCCTTAGACATTTCATTCTCATGCATACCAAGCCCTTGACTATATTTCATGTGAGCTGATCAGGTAATCAAGATAGGACAGAATGTGTAGGGTGATTTTAAACTATTTGTTTGTTTGTTTGGTTGATAATTTATTTATTATATTTTACCGCCCTCTTCTTACAGCTCAGGGCAGTTTACATAACACAAGAACATGAACAAAATACAAACAGTAATAGAGACAGTAGGTGATAGAAATAGCTAAGTAACAACCAATAGTAACAATAGCAGCAGTAATCATTGAACGTTATCATATCAACTGTAACTGTAACCCCATAGATCGGTCAATGCAGAATTGCTCCTTCTTGTATTTAATGGGTATATCTGAATGAGAAGAGGGGTTTTCAAACAATAATTTTTAGTTAATGTGAGGGAGTTAGTAATTTGAATACGTAGTTCTAGAAGAATTTCAGGAAGCCCAGGTATCTTGGAAATGTTCAGAGGGCTAGAATGATCAAATATCTGCAGAATTCCTCCGAGAAGAACCAGACCATAAAGATAACGGAGACATCAAGGTTTTCTGAATTATTAATCTTGCTATTTATTATCATTTAGAAATCAGATGGTGGACCACAATGTAGTGATGTCCACCGTCTTCGAACGGTGGTGAAATGCACCATTGCCAAATCACAGGCTCTTCAGAGTGCCCCAAGAGGGCTGAAAACAAATAATGATGCAGTATTCAAAGTTGGTGCTCTCAGTATCAACATTCCTCAACATCCAGCTACCCTTCACAGCATGACGGTGCAGAGTTCTCATCAGCTTTCAAAACGGATCTCTGACCTCATCAGACAGCCATTGACAGTGTAAGTATTTGACTCGACATAGGTGGCCATTGGGAGATTTCCTGTAAATTTATATTATGTATTATAATCAGGCAGCTGGGACCCAATGTCTATTGTGTGTCTAATAATTTGTGTTTCTTTGTCATATAAACAGACCACAGCCTACAAAAGAAGACACTGCAACACCATTACCTGCAGAAAAAACACCTACAAGCGTAAACCAGACGCCTATTCAAACCAGTGCATTTCCGCAGTTGCCTGAGGGCTTGGAGAAGAAGCCCGTTCTTCTTAAATTCAGTGCCAGGACTGATGGAATTGCTATTGGAGCAGCCCTCTTGCCATCCTTAAAATCAGAGTACAAGATGGGAAGAATGAGAAGCCATGGAAGGACAGGTAACTGTTCCAATGAGCTTCATGGATCTCTATTTAGGGAATATCACAAATATCATGGCATCATTAAAAGATTCCACTTGTAATATATCTCATAATAATTCTACTTGTAATGGGTACATTCAAAAGCATTGATGCTTGTAAGGAACTGAAACTGTAAAATTGCTGTAAAATTGCATGCTGAATTTGTAAAACATGACATATTAGTTACTTAAAAATTAAATGAGAATAAAGTACAAAATTTAAATTATTCTCAAATATTTATAATGTAACTATCAGTCAATAATTATTGCAGTTTGAAATGAGGCTGATGGTTACAGTCCAGAGCAACTCATGACAAAATTTTCACGTACAGCATTTTGGCTGTTGTCATTTCCTAACAACAGCACTCCAATATTGCTAGGGAATTTCTTTAGACACTTGAGAGGACAGCAAAAACAATTCATAATGTGCCAGGTCTCGGGGAATGGGCCAGTTTAATGGGAAACCTTCCTAAATCCTGTTGGGTGCTTTTTATGTTTTTGCTTATGAGTAAAGAAATGTGGATTCCTCATGGTTATGGTTCCATCTCTGAGGAGCATCATATTAGACATCTTGTTTAATGCAAGAACTAATACTAGCGGCTTTCTTTGGAGAATGTAGGAGGGCAGGACTCCCATTCTTTGTAATTTTGAAAACCTTTTACTGTAAGTGTATATTTTAATATTAAAAATCCCTTCGCCATACATGTCAGCAGCATTTTTTTAAAAAAAGAACAGCCATGAAGGCATATGAACAGTTTTCAGAATTTCCAATATGTTCACTGTGGTCTACATTTGCTAAAGTTTAACCACTATATCTTTGCCACGTATGAATCTTGGTGAAAATTTTGTTGGGGTTTGGGATGAAACATTCCCTCCACACACAGGCAGTTTAACTGAGCAGCTTGAGCATCACTTGCAGAGAGAGAACAGGTAGCTTTGAGCCATGAAGCAGAAGATAGGTGGCTATTTCTGTAGTGATTTCTATTGCTAATGTATGATACTAAATTTAGCCATATCTCCTGGTTTTGCAGGTGCACAAAAAAGATTTACATTTGAATTGCCAAATCACAGGCTGCGATGTACTTTTAAAGTCTCTGCAACTGATATGTCTTCCATCCCTCCGTCAGCCAGTCTTAACCTTCCTCCTGTAACCATGTTGGTTAAATGCATCATGGAGGAGCATGACAGCTATGCAGATCAGACATGGAGTATAGATGAGCTACCGACTAAACTGGGTTATTATCTACAGGGAAATTCCTCGCGT
This sequence comes from Paroedura picta, assembly GCF_049243985.1. NCBI lineage: Eukaryota > Metazoa > Chordata > Lepidosauria > Squamata > Gekkonidae > Paroedura > Paroedura picta. Next base: position 104,453,614 of record NC_135375.1, read on the forward strand.
TGCATTGCTGAGGTTTGTATTCAAGATTGACACTATCTTGGAAAGTTATTTTATTTTATCATTGGTAATGAACACATTTATAGTTATAGAAATCCTGTGTCAGGCTGGTGGTGCCCATAATACAGCTTGAAAACCTCTGCTGTATTGTAAGACTGGAAAATACCTCTGCTGTTTTCATATAGATCTTTGCACAGATTTTCCTTAGACATTTCATTCTCATGCATACCAAGCCCTTGACTATATTTCATGTGAGCTGATCAGGTAATCAAGATTGGACAGAATGTGTACGGTGATTTTAAACTATTTGTTTGTTTGTTTATTTATTTATTTATTATATTTTACCACCCTCTTCTTACAGCTCAGGGCAGTTTACATAACACAAGAACATGAACAAAATAAAAACAGTAATAGAGACAGTAGTTGAGGTGATAGATATGGCTAACAACCAATAGTAACAATAACAGCAGTAATCATTGAACGTTAACATATCAACTGTAACTGTAACCCCATAGATCGGTCAATTCAGAATTGCTCCTTCTTGTATTTAATGGGCATATCTGAATGAGAAGAGGGGTTTTCAAACAATGATTTTTAGTTAATGTGAGGGAATTAGTAATATGAATACGTAGTTCTAGAAGAATTTCAGGAAGCCCCGGTATCTTGGAAATGATCAAATATCTGCAGAATTCCTCCGAGAAGAGCCAGACCATAAAGATAACTGAGACATCAAGGTTTTCTGAATTATTAATCTTGCTATTTATTATCATTTAGAAATCAGATGGTGGACCACAATGTGGTGATGTCCACCGTCTTCGAACGGTGGTGAAATGCAGCATTGCCAAATCACAGGCTCTTCACAGTGCCCCAAGAGGGCTGAAAACAAATAATGCTGCAGTATTCAAAGTTGGTGCTCTCAGTATCAACATTCCTCAACATCCAGCTGCCCTTCACAGCATGACGGTGTGGAGTTCTCATCAGCTTCCTAAACAGATCTCTGACCTCATCAGACAGCCATCGACAGTGTAAGTATTTGACTCGACTTAGTTTGCCATTGGGAGATTTCCTGTAAATTTGCAGGGTCATGCCTATATTATGGATTATCATCAGGCAGCTGGGACCAAATGTCTATTTTTTGTCTAATAATTTGTGTTTCTTTGTAAAATAAACAGACCGCAGCCTACAAAAGAAGACACAGCAATGCCATTACCTGGAGAAAAGGCTCCCACAAGCGTAAACCAGACGCCTACTGAGACCAGTGAATTTCCACAGTTGCCTGAGGGCTTGGAGAAGAAGCCCACTTTTCTTAAATTCAGTGCCAGGACTGATGGAATTCCTATTGGAGCAGCCCTCTTGCCATCCTTAAAAGGAGAGTACAAGATGGGAAGAATGAGAAGCCACGGAAGGACAGGTAACTGTTCCAATGAGCTTCATAGATCTCTATTTAGGGAATATCACAAATATCATGGCATCATTAAAAGATTCCACTTGTAATATATCACATAACAATTCTACTTGCAATGGGTACATTCAAAAGCACTGATGCTTCCAGTCAGTTTTTCCACGGCTTTCCTTTGACGACTCCCTTCTCTGAGCTCTGTGTGTGACATGACAAGGATGCTTGGAGGAGACAGGAAAAGGCACAGGTTTTGAAATATTTTAGTTAAGATTTTTAAAAAATTAGATGAGAATGAAGTGCAAAATTTAAATTATTCTCAAATATGTATAACGTAACTATCAGTCAATAATTATTGCAGTTTGAAATGCGGCTTATGGATACAGTCCAGAGCAACACATGAGAAAATTTTCACGTACAGCATTTTGGCTGTTGTCATTTCCTAACAACAGCACTCCAATATTGCTGGGGAATTTCTTTAGACACTTGAGAGGACAGTAAAAACAATTCATAATGTGCCAGGTCTCGGGGAATGGGCCAGTTTAATGGGAAACCTTCCTAAATCCTGTTGGTTGCTTTTTATGTTTTTGCTTATGAGTAAAGAAATATGGATTCCTCATGGTTATGGTTCCATCTCTGAGGAACATCATATTAGACATCTTGTTTAATGCAAGAACTAATACTAGTGGCTTTCTTTGGACAATGTAGGAGGGCAGGACTCCCATTCTTTGTAATTTTGAAAACCTTTTACTATAAGTGTATATTATAATATTAAAAATCCCTTCGCCATACATGTCAGCAGCATTTTTTAAAAAAAAGAACAGCCATGAAGGCATATGAATAGTTCTCAGAATTTCCAACATGTTCACTGTGGTCTACATTTGCTAAAGTTTAACCACTATATCTTTGCCACGTATGAATCTTGGTGAAAATTTGGTTGGGGTTTGGGATGAAACATTCCCTCCACACACAGGCAGTTTAACTGAGCAGCTTGAGCATCACTTGCAGAGAGAGAACAGGTAGCTTTGACCCATGAAGCAGAAGATAGGTGGCTATTTCTGTAGTTATTTGTATTGCTAATGTATGATACTAAATTTAGCCATATCTCCTGGTTTTGCAGGTGCACAAAAAAGGTTTACATTTGAATCGCCAAATCACAGGCTGCGATGTACTTTTAAAGTCTCTGCCACTGATATGTCTTCCATCCCTCCGTCAGCCAGTCTTAACCTTCCTCCTGTAACCATGTCGGGTACATGCATCATGGAGGAGCATGACAGCTATACAGATCAGACATGGAGTATAGATGAGCTACCGACTAAACGGGGTTATTATCTACAGGGAAATTCCTCGCGTTGCATTGCTGAGGTTTGTATTCAGGACTGCCACTATCTTGGAAAGTTATTTTATTATACATGAGTTTTAACATTTGTTTCTGCATAGAACAGTATTTTTGTTGTGATGCTATAAACATGGTCCTCAGCCTTTTGTATCTAACATTCCAGCAACTGTTCTGTCAGAGAACCTGGGTCCCACCATGCTTTTTCTGAGAAGGAAATGTACATGTTTACAGGCTGTTTGTTATTATATTTATCATTGGGAATGAACAAATTAATAGTTATAGAGATCCTGTGTCAGGCTGGTGGTGCCCATAATACCGCTTGAAAACCTCTGCTGCATTGTAAGACTGGAGCATACCTCTACTGTTATCATGTAGATCTTTGCACACATTTTCCTTAGACATTTCATTCTCATGCATACCAAGCCCTTGACTATATTTCATGTGAGCTGATCAGGTAATCAAGATTGGACAGAATGTGTAGGGTGATTTTAAACTGTTTGTTTGTTTGTTTGTTTTACCGCCCTCTTCTTACAGCTCAGGGCAGTTTACATAACACAAGAACATGAACAAAATAAAAACAATAATAGAGACAGTAGTAGAGGTGATCGAAATGGCTAAGTAACAACCAACAGTAACAATAACTGCAGTAATCATTGAACGTTAACATATCAACTGTAACTGTAACCCCATAGATCGGTCAATGCAGAATTGCTCCTTATTCTATTTAATGGGCACATCTGAATGAGAAGAGGGGTTTTCAAACAATAATTTTCAGTTAATGTGAGGGAGTTAGAAATTTGAATACGTAGTTCTAGAAGAATTTCAGGAAGCCCCGGTATCTTGAAAACGTTCAAAGGGCTAGAATGATCAAATATCTGCAGAATTCCTCAGAGAAAAGCCAGACCATAAAGATAACGGAGACATCAAGGTTTTCTGAATTATTAATCTTGCTATTTATTATCATTTAGAAATCAGATGGTGGTCCGCAATGTGGTGATATCCACCGTCTTAGAACAGTGGTGAAATGCAGCACTGCCAAATCACAGGCTCTTCACAGTCCCCCAAGAGGGCTGAAAACAAATAATGCTGCAGTATTCAAAGTTGGTGCTCTCAGTATCAACATTCCTCAACATCCAGCTGCCCTTCACAGCATGACGGTGCAGAGTTCTCATCAGCTTTCAAAACAGATCTCTGACCTCATCAGACAGCCACCAACAGTGTAAGTATTTGACTCGACATAGGTTGCCATTGGGAGATTTCCTGTAAATTTGCAGGGTCATGCCTATATTATGTATTATCATCAGGCATCTGGGACCCAATGTCTATTGTGTGTCTAATAATTTGTGTTTCTTTGTAATATAAACAGACCACAGCCTACAAAAGAAGACACTGCAACACCATTACCTGCAGAAAAGACGCCTACATGTGTAAACCAGACGCCTATTGAAACCAGTGAATTTCCGCAGTTGCCTGAGGACTTGGAGAAGAAGCCCATTGTTCTTAAATTCAGTGCCAGGACTGATGGAATTGCTGTTGGAGCATCCCTCTTGCCATCCTTAAAAGCTGAGTACAAGATGGGAAGAATGAGAAGCCATGGAAGGACAGGTAACTGTTCCAATGAGCTTCATAGATCTCTATTTAGGGAATATCACAAATATCATGGCATCATTATAAGATTCCACTTGTAATATATCACATAACAATTCTACTTGTAATGGATACAAATACTTTGGCCACCTCATGAGAAGGAAGGACTCCCTGGAGAAGAGCCTAATGCTGGGAGCGATCGAGGGCAAAAGAAGAAGGGGATGACAAAGAATGAGGTGGCTGGATGGAGTCACTGAAGTAGTAGGTGCAAACTTAAATGGTCTCCGGGGAATGGTAGAGGAAAGGAAGGCCTGAGGATCATTGTCCATGGGGTTGCGATGGGTCGGAGACGACTTCGCACCTAACAACAAGAAATGGGTGCATTCAAAAGCATTGCTGCTTCCAGTCAGGTTTTCCACGGCTTTCCTTTGACGACTCCCTTCTCTGAGCTCTATGTGTGACATGACAGGGATGCTTGGAGGAGACAGGAAAAGGCACAGGTTTTGAAATATTTTAGTTAAGATTTTTAAAAAATTAAATGAGAATAAAGTGCAAAATTTAAAATATTCTCAAATATTTATAATGTAACTATCAGTCAATAATTATTGTGGTTTGAAATGCGGCTTATGGTCAAAGTCCAGAGCAACTCATGACAAAATTTTGATTTACAGCATTTAGGCTGTTGTCATTTCCTAACAACAGCACTCCAATATTGCTAAGGAATTTCTTTAGAAACTTGAGAGGACAGCAAAAACAATTCATAATGTGCCAGGTCTCGGGGAATGGGCCAGTTTAATGGGAAACCCTCCTAAATCCTGTCGGGTGCTTTTTATGTTTTTGCATATGAGTAAAGAAATATGGATTCCTCATGGTTATGGTTCCATCTCTGAGGAACATCATATTAGACATCTTGTTTAATGCAAGAACTAATACTAGTGGCTTTCTTTGGACAATGTAGGAGGGCAGGACTCCCATTCTTTGTAATTTTGAAAACCTTATAATATATAAGTATATATTATAATATTAAAAATCCCTTCGCCATACATGTCAGCAGCATTTTTTTAAAAAAAGAACAGCCATGAAAGCATAGGAATAGTTCTCAGAATTTCCAACATGTTCACTGTGGTCTACATTTGCTAAAGTTTAACCACTATATCTTTGCCACGTATGAATCTTGGTGAAAATTTGGTTGGGGTTTGGGATGAAACATTCCCTCCACACACAGGCAGTTTGAGCAGCTTGAGCATCACTTGCAGAGAGAGAACAGGTAGCTTTGACCCATGAAGCAGAAGATAGGTGGCTATTTCTGTAGTTATTTGTATTGCTAATGTATGATACTTAATTTAGTCATATCTCCTGGTTTTGCAGGTGCACAAACAAGGTTTACATTTGAATTGTCATATCAGAGGCTGCGATGTACTTTTAAAGTCTCTGCCACTGATATGTCTTCCATCCCTCCGTCAGCCAGTCTTAACCTTCCTCCTGTAACCATGTCGGGTACATGCATCATGGAGGAGCATGACAGCTACACAGATCAGACATGGATTATAGATGAGCTATCAACTAAACAGGGTTATTATCTACAGGGAAATTCCTCGCGTTGCGTTGCTGAGGTTTGTATTCAAGACTGCCACTATCTTGGAATGTTATTTTGTTATATGTGAGTTTTAACATTTGTTTCTGCATAGAACAGTATTTTTGTTGTGATGCTATAAACATGGTCCTCAGCCTTTTGTATCTAACATTCCAGCAACTGTTCTGTCAGAGACCCTGGGTCCCACCATGCTTTTTCTGAGAAGGAAATGTATAAGTTTACAGGCTATTTGTTATTATATTTATCATTGGGAATGAATAAATTGTTATAGAAATCCTGTGTCAGGCTGGTGGTGCCCATAATACAGCTTGAAAACCTCTGCTGTATTGTAAGACTGGAGCAGACCTCTGCTGTTATCACGTAGATCTTTGCACACATTTTTAGTAGAAAGTTGTCTTAACAGATTTTCAATCTGGTTTACTTGAAGTGGGAAAATGTTTAGTGCAGGAATAGATTTGATGCCCCCCCCCTTTGTTCTCGAAGCCAGTTTTATCAGGCATTCGTTTATGATAAGCATTATCTTTCTCTGCCAGGTTGGTTCATTTGAACATAATCTTACCACAGACCTTTTGAACCACCTAGTTTTTGTTCAGAAAGTCTTCATGAAAGAGCTCAATGAAGTGATACAGATGGTTTCAGGTAAGTGTAATGGCTTTTGAATTTTAGTCGAATTTTACTTTCTAGTAGATAGAACCAGCTTTTCCTCTAGATCTCACCCAATCCCCTTCTTTAGTTACAGCCCCCCATACTACATGGCCTTTGTTCATTCAGAGAAGTCAGGCACCCCTAGTATCCCCCCCTGAAGAGCTGGGTGAGGGAGGGGCCGGGCGGGAAGAGAGGGGATGGGGGTCTGCCGCCAGGTAAATTTTAACCACTGTGGGGTTTTAATTGTTCACATTTTTATCTTTGTGGGTTTAACGTTGTGACTGTAACCTGCCGTGAGACAGTCTCAAGAGCAGCAGGATATAAATCAAATAAACAAACAAATAATCCTTATTGTAGCATTTTAAAGGTCTTTTTTTCACAAGTGGAAAAACGTGTCAAAACTAACCCATTGTTTATGGTTTAAATGAAGCAAAAAATAATCAAGTGTGTGCTAGGAAAACCAGTGCCATACTTTCTTGAACGTTCAAATCTGGAGCCTCTTTTATAAGATTGACTTCAGAATAAGAAGCCTTCTTGACAAAAGCTGTGTTGGATGGATCGTATTTATTTCATGCATATCTCAACTATTCCCCCAATAGGGAACCCAGAGTAGCTTATATTGGTCTCCTGTTCACCATTTTACACTCACACTAACCCTGAAAGACAGGCTAAGCTGAAAGTCACCAAGCACGTTTGCATGGCAGACTGGGAATTAAACCACTGCACAGCTCCTAGGTTTTGTCTATAAACAATATGAACATTTGTAATCCTTGGCAAAATTCTGGAAATATACGAAATATCCTTGCAGGAGTGGAGCAACCTAGTCCTCTTTGGAATGAGCATGATGGGACAACGGATGGAGAGAAGCCAAAGATTCTCCTCTATTCTTTCAGTCTACAGTTTAAGGTAGTTTTTGTCTCTTGCATGTTTGCCACAGTATGACTAGGGGTACCTTTCCCCCATTTTAAAAGCACATTAATAGTATGCGTTTAATCAGTTTTTGAGCCATAATGAATAGGTTATGCCCTGCATCACGTCTTAGACTACCTCATTCTCAGTAGGAAGGGTGCTCCTTGTTCTTTCTTCTGTGTCTAGGCTGCTTCTTCATAAATAGCAGATCCCTACTGTTCTGCCCTTTTAAGCTTAAGGGTAATCTTAGATTTACTTGCAATTTTAAATGATTATGTTGTATTCTACCTCATTTTTCAGCCAAAACAATTGGCTGAAAACAAAACAAAACAAAACAAACACTCGTGTACCTAGTGTGTTTGACCCCTGGGGGAGATCATTTTTAACACCCCACTCCTACCTCCATAGGAAGCCTGTAAACAAAGAGGGACGTTTCTGTCTTTGAGACATGTACAGGTTGCTGTGAAAGAACCATCTTAGCAAGAGGGGGGGGGGAGAAAAGATGAGGGTCTTCTTTGCATTGCAAGAAACAAGGAGGCGTTTGAGTAACTCTTGGGGCACTCCCTTCTGGGAACCATTTCCTCGTCTCATTCCTCCAGCCAGAGATTTCTGCCTCTTTCTTTGACCATTGGCAATACTAGAGCAACGGGCATACCACTGCCTCTTTTAATCCCTCCGGGAATTCTCCTGCTGAGAGGGAGAGGTTGATTATTTCCCAGAGGGGGGCTCCAATGCTTATGTCTGTTGTTTTTAGGAGCCACGATGGACATGGGTCTAGTGGTTGCCTCAGTGCTGCCAGCATCCTGTCCACTTCATTTAGTGAGAGTCGTCTGAAGTGACTCCTTGTATTCTCCAAAGACGGACAAGGGGCCTCTAGTTCACTTACTGTGTCCAAAGTTAGAGAAAGGTCATGGCGAATCTGCAAAGTGACTTGCAAATGCCTCAGCTAATGTCCAATTGGCTACTGCTGATTTCGCTATTATTTTAGGCAACTACTTTTTCAAGAAATCTGTTGAAAGACCGAAAACTTATTGAAAACTTTATTTAAAAAATGTTTGAGAGACCGCTGAAGCATACCTTTAATAGCTTTTGTTTTTCTTACCAGGGTATCCGGGTAACAGCCACAACACCATCCGTGAGGGCTGTAAGATTCGAAACAGGATTGACAGAACTGGAGCTGTCCAACAGAATCCAAACAAAAGCAGTGTCTGGCAGTAGCAGCTCCTTAAAGCTTTTTGGTAAATGCCAGGTGGATTTGAATCCGGCATTAGGGCAAACTGTTAAACATCACGTAAGTTTACATCCTTCGTATGGTTCTCAAAATAAGATTTAAAAGGAGATGCCAAAAACAGCTTTGCAAAACACTGTGGAAATGAACAACCACCCTGAATTTTAGTTTGTTTGTACGATGTCAAAGTGGGTCCTTTTTAATGTTGAAGTCTCATGTTTAATATCTCTGGGCTATCTGAAGGTTTATGAAGAAGCTGGATCAGACTTCCATCAGGTTGCTTCTTTTAAGACTGGAATTGGATTAAGAAATGCCCTCAGAGAGGAAATCGGTGGCTCATCGGATCGTGCAGCTGTGCTCATCACTTTAAACAGACCCGTTGTCTTTGCTCAGCCTGTGGCCTTTGATAGAGGTACTGCTAGATGCTGTGTCTGTTGTATGAAGATTTATATGCCTTCTGAACACCAGTATTTGGGGAGGAAAATGTATTAGAGAGCCAGTTTGGTGTAGTGGTTAGGAGTACGGACTTCTAATCTGGCATGCTGGGTTCGATTCTGCACTCCCCCACATGCAGCCAGCTGGGTGACCTTGGGCTCGCCACGGCCCTGATAAAGCTGTTCTGACCAGCCAGTGATATCAGGGCTCTCTCAGCCTCACCCACCTCACAGGGTGTCTGTTGTGGGGAGAGGAAAGGGAAGGTGACTGTAAGCCGCTTTGAGCCTCATTCGGGTAGGGAAAAGCAGCATATAAGAACCAACTCTTCTTCTTCTTCTTCTTCTTCTTCTTCTTCTTCTTCTTCTTCTTCTTCTTCGTTTGAACTTTAAAGAAATCCCAATTTCAGGCAATATGCTGCCTTTGTTCTTCAACATACTTTGGGAACTGAAATGCAAATAACTTTCTAGCTCTTCTGGGATAGCATTATTGCTAAAAGCAAGGTGAGGTTATACGCACTTATGAGCTAACATTGTGCAAAAATTTTTTTCCCCTAAAAAGCTGTGCTTTTCTGGCTGAATTATAAGGCTGCTTATGACAACTGGAGTGAACAGAGACTGGCCTTGCGTAAAGACATCCACAAGGCCACAAAGGAAATAGTTGACATGTCACCTGGAATCCAGCAGACATCTGCTCAGGCATTGGGAACACTCTTTCTTCAGCTAACAGTTACTGATTTAGGAATTTGCCTGCCCATCACAAGTGCACCACAGGTATTGAAGAATGTATGATTTCATTATTGAAATAACAATTTGTCCACATCCAAAAATTTTTCATAAAACCGTCTCGAAGTTTTAATATTGCATTAACGCTATAATTTGATATGCTAACAATGTGAACTAAAATACTAATTACCTAACAATTTGCCACAGTTACAGTGGAACTTAAATGTTGGGGTAGAATGGAATTTTGGTTCTAGAAATTCTTCTAACATGCTTCTTAGATACTGTGGCAATGAACTTGTCCAAAAACCTACAATACATTAATTTAAACATCAAAATATTTTCCTTAGCGTAGAATTTTAATTACTATTCATTTAATTTATTTGAAAAAAACTCCATCCTGTCCCTCTGCCTGGATGTAATAACTTTAAAAGTATTTTCTTAAACATTTAATTCTCTGTTAATCATTTATATACTAGTAAGCAAGCCCGCTGCAGGGGAATGCAGCGGGCGCTAGGTGGTTACTTGAGTCGTCGGCGGCGGCGGCGGCGGCGGCGGGCTGGTCGTCGGCAGGCTGGTCGGCAGCGGCAGTCGGACAAAGCCCAGAACTCTGTTGCATGTCTCCTTCTCCTCCTCCTATGAATGCTGCCAGTGACAGAATGCCTATACAGGTGTGAAACGAGCAATTTGTTTCCTTTCAGCTACACTACAACTCCGAGATGTTAAAGACCGAATGGCCAAATGCATCCCGTGGTTCATCTCTGCCAAGAACCCTTTACAAAGAATCCAAGCTGCATGGTATGAAATAATATAATGTATTCATTTTGAAATACATCCAGTTCTACAGAGCTTCTGCCTGAAATGTTGATGAGTTACTCTTGGGGTTATGAATGACCTTGTACCCCCATATTTTGGCAGTCATGGCCTCCTGTGGTAGCCATCTTGTGATTGTGCCCACCACCTTGCGTCAGAATAACAATGGGGCCCACAGGATCAAAAAGGCTGGGAAATCCATCCCCATTTGACTAGGACCATTTTTGACTTCCAAATAAACTTAGATGTTTACATGATGTAATTTGGATGCTAAAATCTGATACTGGATTCAAGATCCGGAATTCTTTAATATTTATTTTTAAACATTATCCTTCACTTTTATTCTCTCTATTCTTATATTATTAGACATTTTTTCACAAATGGTTTTGTGAAAACCTCTATGAACGTAGAGGTTTAACGTGGTTTTAGAGAATTGGATGCAACATTGGCAAACATTAAAATTCTGTAATCATAATTCAAACTGACAAGCACTTTGAGCTACATTTTACTTTTTCATATAGAAGAATAAACCAAAGATAGCAACATAGGGATTTTGAGGTCAAGATGAAGAGGGCTTTCTACAATCTTTGTAGTTTAAAACATTGGCAGTGCCTTACAAGGCATTTTGAGGCGAAGCATTATGAATACAAATAGAGTTGACCAAATATGGCATCTATTTTTGTATTAAGTGTCAGGATTTTACCTCTGGCAATCAAAAGTGAATTGATACTTCCCATTAATGGAATAAAAATTCTTCAACTTCCAAATATATCTAGGTCTTCAGAGGAACTATCCTCTTCATTTCTTGAGTATGGAAATCCTAATTTCACAAACCACACTATAGTTATGTTAGTGATGGGAGTTCTAAAATTATACTCCCATGCAATTTAATGTCTCTTTTTTTTAAGTATACCCCCTTCCCCGTTTGCTTCTTCATGGAATTCTTAGCCCCATTTATTCAACTTCTATAGTACTTTAGGATTCTCCTTTAGGATTCTCTCCAGCTACTGCAAATTAGATTAGACTGAGAGAATATGACTGGCCCAAGGTCTCCTAGCGAGCTTCTGTGGCACACATAGAGATTTGAAGAGACTAGTCCAACCACTGCACCAGCTCTGAATAATTTGATATACTCTTTAAATTGGGCTAATGCCTTGCTCACTCCCAATTCAATGATTATTGAACACATTAAAAAGTCTCAGTACCAAGACTTGTGGGATCCTACTGCTTGCTTCCCCCTGCAGAACTGTCCATTTATGCCTGCTCTCTGCTTTCTGTCTTTAGCCAACCCAACCAGTCCCCGTGATTATTCAGCTGACTGATGACGACTCTGGGTGCAATCTCAACTCCTTCCCTCCCCACTTTTCCAAAGCGGAAGAAAACCATCAAATCATTAAACCTCAGTCAGGGCCTGTTCCTAACTTTGCATGGCCACCTTTCTACCGAATGGGCTATTGAAATGCAGCCATTCAGGACAGAGTTGTTTTTTACTGCTATCTGTTTAATTTTATAGAAAGCTTATTCATTGATTTGGTAGCTATTTTTCTTGCTGTTTCAAATTACATGTATTTAAGTCATGCCGTCTTGATGATGTATATGCAAAAGGCTAGGATTCGGGCCCTTGAGCAAAAATAGATTTATCCAATGAGTTAGAAAATCCATTTCTCAATTTGTATTCTAATGAAAGCTGGTTAACTGGTATTTCACTGAACGCTTTTTTAAAAAAACCTTTCGGCCAAAGGGAAGGGAAGAGGTGGCATAAAAACAGCGAAATTGCACGCCTGGGTTGCACTGCAGTCTTTGCCGGAGGAAATGGTGATTAGCCCCTGCTTGTTGGATTTCCTAGAAAAGGCACTTGAAACCATTCTTATAACTCCAATAAAAAGGAACGATGCAGGTACCATATGACAAACTAACTTATTTCTATCACAGCTACAATTTGTTCCATGTTCCCCTGCTTTATTATTAAAACTAATTTCTTTGTCTTATTAAAAGCTGTTAGCACCAAAGATGAAGATATCGGGCAGTTGGATATGCAAGATCCCTTAGAAGAGTCCACAGCCTCCTTGGTGTCCTCATCAACCTTCCCTGTGGACGTGGTGGTTTATGTAAGAGATCAGATGAGGAGGAAGACAGCAAGACTTGGAGGCAGTTCCGGTGCCGTTGAAGTTGACGACACAGTGGATGGGAAAATGCCATAATGCTCTTGATGACAACGTAACATTTAGAAGAAGGAGCATAATCAGCGGAACTGTGAATAACTCTGAAGGGTGCTCAGCAATGTCCCTTCAGACATTCCACCTTTAAATAAATGTTTCTGCTGCATGTTTGCCGTTTGATTTCATAGAATGGTTCTAATGTTGTTTACCTGAATAAGCCATCATGCAGATATTGATATTCAGGATAGAAATATTGTACATATTCGTTGCAACTGGTGTGTTTGTGTCTTAAAAAAAAAACAGTTTTTAAAGGGAAAGGGGCTTTTCGGGAGCATGAACACATCTGTCCATTGGCTGTTCTGTTTGATTTATGGCCAGGGGCGGGAAGAAGCACAGAAAAATATCGCTTCCTTTGCTGCAATTCCAGCGAGACCAGAAACCTGTGGGGTATGAATACAACGCTACTGGGACGCTATTGATTCCACTAAAATTAAAGGTATGAGGAATGCCGAAATTCCACTATTAAATATAGCGTTTCTGCATACTGAAAACGATTGGCAACATTGGTCCTTGTGCGGAAAGGCCCCAAGGTATGCGTTCATTCACAGATCCAGCACAACGCCACTAAAGACAATGAAGAGAGACTTCAAGTAGTTGGCTGAGAGCCTGCCCAAGGCTTTTGGGCTGGGGCCTCAGACTACGAAGGATTTCAAGGAGGTGTCTGACTCCCTGCCCAAGGTTTCTGGGCTGGGGACTCCAAAGGTGGCATACACAGGCATGCAATCGACAGCCTCTGCAGAGTGAGCCCCCCCCCCCAGGTCTCGGGGGTGGGTTTCTCCACTACCAGCTGGGACTGGAAGGTGAACGATGCAGAGCACTGCAGGAGACAAAAGGGGCCGGCGTGCCTCAGTGGTGAGATTGTTCCAATCCCTAGGATATTCCTAGCTGCGAGGCAGAGCCCTTGCAGGAGCCAAAACCACCCCAGGAGTGGGGGGATCTCCAAGTTGCCAGGCAGGACAGGGGCCAGGTCAAGCACCCCACACCTGGGAACAAGAGAAAGTGTTTGTGTGTGTGGGGGGGGGTAGAAGGATGGTGAACAATTGCAGGCTTGTGTGTTCCTTCGGCCTCCTTGCCCCTTCACTTGGGTCACCATTTCACCTGAAAAGTTTTTAACATTCTTCCCCCCCACCCACACACACACACAAAGAACACGGTCGTCTGTCTACCAGAGAAGTGGTTGGCTGCAAGATTTCAGGAGAGCTGGGCAGCCACTATCTTTGACAGATGGATGTTCTCACTCATGTCAAAAGGCCACAGGATAGAGTTCTCTGGTGGGTCAAGCAATGGAAGTTCATCTTCGTGGGTTCTGTGCATTCCCACATGGGTCCTGCGAAGATCGCAGGCCTGCTTCGGAGAAATAACTTAAAGCTCAAAAACACTCCCAAGAGTGCTAGCCCCTCCCACATGGGGAGTTTTACTTTACCCTTATCCTTACCTTGAGGATTGGTTGCTGGTAGGCCATTCTCGGGAAGAGGTTGAAACCGCTATAGCAGCCTCGCTGCATCTTCTGTGATTCTTGGGTTTTAACACCAATTTAGAAAAACCTTGTTTAATACCTCGTTAAAGGAGTCCGGGCTTGCCAATTCGTCAATCAGAGCTCACCTTGGTGCTACTTCAGCCTCACATGAGTTTGTGTTTGGCAAACCTATTTTTTTCATACCCCAAGTTGCACATTATTATTATTAATTATTATTTATTATTATTATTATTAATTAGATTTATTTCCCGCCAGTCCCCGTAGGCTCGTGGCGGGTCACAATAGTCTTATCTCCATTAAAATACCCATTAAAAGACTTTGAAAACAATCCCAACATGGCGGAAGCTCTCCTTATTCCTACCCCCTGCTATCAGAGCGGCAGGGAGGGTGGGGAGGAGATCTAACTTACTAGGTCCGGGGGGAGGGGATGCTGGCACTCATTCGCTGACCCCGGCCTCAACCAAAAACGTGGCGGAAGAGCTCCGTCTTGCAGGCCCTGCGGAAAGCTGGTAAATCCCGCAGCTCACCCGGGAGCTCATTCCACCAGGTAGGGGCCAGGACCGAAAAGGTTTTAAAGGTTTGAAGAATTTGTTTCCCCCAGTTGCACCTGTAATCCCTCAATGGAGCTTGTCACTTGTTCTTTCTGTGCTTACCCATAAACCATTTGAATCGCTGGCAACAACAGACTTGTCTCTTTCGTTATACAAAGTGGCCTTTTTGTTTGTGATAACATCGGCGCGTAGAGTGGGGGAACTGGCAGCCTTGTCTACGGAACCACCTTTTTTTGCAAATTTTCACAGATAAAGTTATTTTACACTCCGGTGTGGCGTTTTTACCAAAGGTAGTCTCTAAATTACACCTGGGACAATCTTTAGTGCTTTCCCAAATCCGACATATCTTTTCGAAAGACAAATGAACACCTTGGTTGTTCGTAGAACTGTCCTTTTTTATTTAGATATGGCAAAAGACTTTAGGAAAAACAAATCACTTTTCATTTGCTTTCAAGGCATCAATAAAGGTAAAGCAGCGTCTTCACAGACGATATCCGGGTCGATTGTGCAAGCAATCAGACATGCATACAGACTTTCAAAACTTGACTGTCCTCTGACACTCACTGCACATTCCACAGGGGCCAACGTTACATCAGCGGCATTCGCAGCAGGGCTCCCTATGTCCGACATCTGCAGGGCAGCCACCTGGTTGCAGTCAAGTAACTTTACTCCAATTTATCTTTACGGCAGTCTGTGAATTGCCTGGGGTGGGTCTGAGCCGATTAGGAACCTCCAATTCCCAGAGTCTTGGCTTGGAGATGATATTTGTGCATCTTCTCCAATACCTCGTCTGTCTGTGGGCTAAAGAGATCTACCCCATCGAAGGGTAAATCTTCTAAGGCTTCTCGGATATCCCCTGATAAGGTAGAAGGTAGAACACTCTGATTACTGTCAGACAGGTGATTTAGATCTATATATGCCTTGCATGTAAAAACCTGTCATGCCATTTAGAAGCGTCTTTGGTGTGTTCTCATTATGTTGGGATTCTTTTCCCGGTGAAGAACATTGTGTTCATTGAACCGACAGTGAAGTCTGAAATGATCCAGTTTAGCCTTGTACTGATGTCTCTTCAAACTCTGTACCAACTTTTCATTTGTGGGGTGTATGAGGCATCCATGGAAGATGAAAACAGTCTGGTATTAAGGGGTAAGGGAATCAAGTCATTTTGAAAGCTAAAATATATTCCTCAAAAATAAGATCCAGACTAGAAGTTCATGTACATATTAATTTGCATATTATTAGTCATTGTTCTCATCTCTGTCCATCTTTATCTGTTTGCTGAATGCTAGTTAACTTAAAGCAAGTAAAATATATAGCTATGTTTTCTATATTTAATCTTTTAAGATGATCTGTGTCTCTGGCCCTTGTCCAACTCCTGATGAATTAAAGTACACGATGACCCGCATAGCAGTAGATGGCAGGGGTAGTCAAACTGCGGCCCTCCAGATGTCCATGAACTACAATTCCCATGAGCCCCTGCCAGCATTGGGTAGTAGGGGGGTAGTAGGGGGGTCGTAGGACTTACCCGTGAGTGTGGTGTTGGGGGGTGGCGGGAAAGGAGCAGAGATGTGGCGTCTTCCACGCGGTGTCCTTTCCCGAGGGTGATGGGAAGGAGTTCCCTGGCGGGCGAGGCCGTGCCAAGCGGCCGATGGGGGCAAGAGTGGCACTCGTAGGGGCGAATCAGGAGCCACTTAAAGGGATTTTTATCACGAGCAGAGACCGCCCTAACCCCTCCCCAATAGCCCTTAGGGCTTTATTTAATCCACTCCGCAGGAGCGGTTAAAGATAATGTGAAAAGCTGCTGTGGGTCCAGATCAGGGAGAAAAGATACAAATAAAATAAATTAGGCATAACTTAGAACAGCCAGTGATAGTTTTTATTAGGATATGGGTCTTTCTCTATAGAATGAATAAAACATAGACTGATGTGTTTCTTTAAATCTTTAATAAATGGTATTCTTAAGTAAATTTTGATATAAAGAGCAAATTGAGATTGGATTTTCCCATTAAGTTTCAATATGGATCATGTGCCTCTATTCATATTTTATTTTGTAGGTTATGGTTTTGGTGGTCAGATGATAATACAAAGAGTAAAAGAAGCAAGAATAAGTGCAGCTGTCTTGGTGGCTGTAGGTTTTTTGGTGGCACAGTGTTGGGACTAGATTTCTTCAAACTTGAAGATTTGACACCCTCAAGTAGCTCTGCTTTTTCAAGTACAAATGCAGAATCTGATATGTTTTATGGACAATCTTTATTGCAACCAGGAGAATGGATTATTACCAAAGAACTTCCAAAAACTATTGATGGTAATCTTATATTTATTATGTATATATTGTTGTTGTTGTTAGGTGCGAAGTCGTGTCCGACCCATCGTGACCCCATGGACAATGATCCTCCAGGCCTTCCTGTCTTCTACCATTCCCCAGTGTCCATTTAAGTTTGCACCGACTGCTTCAGTGACTCCATCCAGCCACCTCGTTCTCTGTCATCCTCTTCTTCTTTTGCCCTCCATCGCTCCCAGCATTAGGCTCTTCTCCAGGGAGTCCTTCCTTCTCATGAGGTGGCGAAAGTATTTGAGTTCCATCTTCAGGATCTGGCCTTCTAAGGAGCAGTCAGGGCTGATCTCCTCTAGGACTGACCGGTTTGTTCGCCTTGCAGTCCAAGGGACTCGCAAGAGTCTTCTCCAGCACCAGAGTTCAAAAGCCTCAGTTCTTTGACACTCGGCCTTCCTTATGGTCCAACTTTCACAGCCATACATTGCAACTGGGAAGACCATAGCCTTGACTAAACGCACTTTAGTTGGCAGGATGATGTCTCTGCTTTTTAGTATGCTGTCTAGATTTGCCATAGCTTTTCTCCCCAGGAGCAAGCATCTTTTAATTTCTTTGTTGCAGTCCCCATCTGCAGTGATCTGCGGTCCCCATCAACAGGCTCTTTAGTTCCTCTTCACTTTCTGCCATTAGAGTGGTATCATCTGCATATCTGAGGTTGTTGATATTTCTTCCTGCAATCTCGATCCCAATTTGTGACTCCTCCAACCCCGCCTTTCTCATGATGTGCTCCGCGTACAAGTTAAATAGGCAAGGCGACAGTATACAGCCTTGCCGAACTCCTTTCTCAATTTTGAACCAATCAGTGATTCCATGTTCAGTTCTCATTGTTGCTTCTTGACCTGCATATAAGTTTCTCAAGAGACAAATAAGATGCTCTGGTATTCCGGTATTTATATATAGGACACCTATATAGGTGTATATATAGGACACCATATATATATATATATGCTGTTAAAAGAAAAGAATGGGAGTGTCGACCTATGGGAATAGAATTGGAAAGAAAATCACAACACCTGAATTGACAAGTACCACTGTGATCTCCAGAGGAGAATAGTAGCTCTAGTGCTGCCCTTCCCTTACTTGCAGGTGAGAGGGAAAGCCCTTCTGCAGCTGAGGACAGCTTGGGCCAAAAAGAATTCTTGGCGGGTACAAAAGGAGATGATGTCCACGGATGGTAAGTGTACTGCTTCTGTTGACACTTTTTGTTCCCCAATGCAGATGCTTGGATATATAGAAAATAAAAACTTCCGTGGTAGTATATCAGGAATATGAATAAGACACAGTGCTACTGCTTGGCACAGTGTTTTGTTGTTGCTATGGCTTGTGCACAATAAAGACTGTTGTGTGTGTCATGTGCATACTCATAATTGAGATTTAAATGCTGTTGCAGTTATTGGGAGCCAGCCTGTTTACTTAGGCTTGCGGGCCTGGTAGACTTGCATTTGCAGATTGCCCTTCAGAGAGAGTGGAAAACAACTCTGAATTACTTGCAAATTTCCTGCAACTTGCTAATATGGTCAGCATTCTGGCTAAAAATGTCATATCAGAAAATGTTCACCCTCTTCTTTTTGTTGCTAATGTTTAGTTCAGTGGCAGACTCTCCAGGAAGTAGTCTGGTGTCACCGAAATCCCAAGAGAGACCTGCTGGTGAAAAAAAGCAAGCCAAACAAATCGATTATGGGAGAGGCTCTATCTACCATAGTGTAGAAAGACCCTTAACTACAACATTACATGGAGAAGCTAATCAGGATCCAAAGAGCTTATCAATGAGAACACATCCTTCCTTAGCTTCATTTGTTTCTGCTTTGGGAGGAGAAGATGACCTTGTTATAGAAGCTGAGAAGGCTCCAGAGAATGAACAGATCACCTCCCAGCAGCCTGTAATGAACTGTTATCAAAACTACCTTACCCAATATCAGCCGGTCAACTGGTCCAAAAAGCATCCAAGAAAGAAAAGGACCTCATTACATCAATCATTAGACCAGGAGACTGTCCCAGCCTTTAAGGTAAAAAGAAGTCAACAAATCAGGCAAAGCAATCAGTGTATCGGGAGGGTGTGTTTTCAGTGGCTCCGTTTTATGGCCCATTTTTATTTGATCTTGATAATGAGTAATAAACTGTTTGAGCAAACTATGTAGCACTCTAGACTTTAGAACAATATATCTGAGATGTGTTGTTTCAGGCAACGGCCTGTTGGGTTAAGGCAACATTCTTTCAAGAACAATATCCCAGGAACAGGAGAATTCAGCCAAATATTCAGGGAACAGGTATACAGGAACAGGTTGCTGGCTTGACCATCACTAGCTAAGGACAATGGAGTGCTCTCAGGTTAACAGTGTTATGTCCAAGAATGTCAGAAATGTGACTGTTCCAGGTTCTGCTTCCCTAGGAGAGTGTTTACCAACCTTTTCAGATGGTGATTCATACTTTATATAGTGACCCATCCAGGGCTGCCTTGTTTTTTCGGTGCCCTAGGCAAACTATGACCTTGGCAATTCCTCTATTCCAGCATTCCATTTTCTACGTTGCCCAATCAGGTGATTTTGAGAAACCAGCAAACATCACACAAAGAGTTGCCTCTGCTATGAATCCCAGCCTCCTCCTCCTCTGCCAGCTGGGCCTGAACTAGAGTTTATGATGAATGCTTGGGGGGGGGGGCAGTGTTTTGAGGGGAAACAACAAGATGGCAGATTCCAGTGAAGAGTCTGGCAGCAAAAGGCTCAATGCAGTGCAACTTCTGCAGCTGACAGAGGGCAGTGAAGGGGACTGAGCAAGTGTTTGGGCTGCTGAAGAAGCAGCACCAAGACAGAGGCCATTCGCATACACACACCTGTTTCTATTCTCCTCTGTGTCAAGCGCAGACAAAACTCACAAACAAACTTCTATAGAAAGAAAGCTTTAATTGGAAGTAGATCTAGTCACTATAACAGTCGAAGTCAAGACTGTTCGATAATAGGACAGCAAGCGGTTATCCATACATTTCTCCCGCCGAAAACCCAAGCGTTCCTAAGGGAGGGGGGGGGACCCCTCACCCAGGTGCCATCCCAGGCTTCCTGCCAAGGTGTTGAAGTTAGCACGGCCTTGGTCAGGCTGGCACCTCGGGCTAGCATATAAGATGTTTACAGGAAGTGGGCAACATTGTTTCACAGCGGGGAGACTATGCGGTGTGAAAACGCAAGGATCAAAGAGGGGGAGAATCAAAGGAAAACTACAGGCATAAGCATTCTGGTACCTGGGAACGTTTCTGTAAAGGCACAGCACTCCAAGATGGAGTCCCTCAGGTTCACTGGAATCACAAGCATGGCAGAGAGCAGGGACTGATCCTGACACTCTGTTTATTCCATGGTATGCTGGACTGCTCCCTGCTACTTCCCAGTCTCCCCTCCTTTCAGCTACTACAGTGAAGTTCTTAGTTGTCTGATGGCTTTTTTCTCCTTGTTAATGTCACAAAGAAGGAGGGGGAGAGGTGAATGTGAGAAATTAGAGAGGAGGAAAGGCAGAGAAAGATGGAAAGGACAGAAGCTGCCATTAGGAAAGGCTGGCCTCCGGTCTTCTTTCGGGAGGCTTCCTGACATTTGTGGATCCTAACCCACACATTGGGAAACACTCCCTCAGGATACAGTGGACTTACATCAAAGTAGTTTGTTGTGTCTCATTGTGCTTTTGAAAGTGTAAACTGCTTTTATGAATGAGTTGAGTTTCTACCAAGAATGTCAGAATGCAGTGAAGAGAATTACCGATTTTTTTAAAATTCCAGAGAACACTTGTGATTCAGAATGTTACTTAGAAACTGAAAAATATATATATAAAATATGCTCCATAGCTTTTATGCTTTACATATCAATATCTAAATCTATATTTAAGTATGAAGGGCATTTAGGAGCCATGTTTCTTCAACAATGTAAAATAAATATCTTTTATATGTAAAGTCAGATGTGCAGATATGGGCATGTTTATTGAGCAGGACAAAATATAAATAGTCTTCCTTTAAAGACAAATGTGCTGTATAAAAGTTCTAGAATAGTGACAAGGTTTTGTGTGTGTTCTAGACTGTTAAACAGGGCCTCACAGCTAATGCTTTACTGGATCAAGGAATGCAGTTTACGGGATCAACATCAAAGTGAGTAACAAGTTGCAATACGTTTGCAGTATTCTAAGGTTGCCAGTTGTGGCCTGGATCAGGTTCAAGGTTCTGGTTTTGATCTTTAAGGCCCTTGGTGGTCTGGGATACACATATCTGCGGGACCGCCTGTTTCCTTATGCCTCCTGCAGGGCTTTGCGCTCTCTGGGTACCAACTTGCTGGTCATTCCTGGCCCCAGTGAATCTTGCCTGGTCTTGGCCAGGGCCAGGACCTTTTTGGTCCTGGCCCATACCTGGTGGAATGAGCTCCAGGAAGAGCTGCAGGCCCTGCAGGAGCTTTTGACATTTCGTAGGGCCTGTTAAACGGAGCTCTTCCTCCAGATCTATTGGCGAGACCAGTGCAGGAAGAAGATCAGATGAGCAAGGAAGATACGCCACCGAACTTTGGAACATCATTGGTGTTGTCAGCTGATGTAATCCCTTTGGCAGTCATGGGAGGGGGTTCTGGCAGTCGTGGGAGGGGGTTTTAGTGCCATACTGTATTATGTTGTGTGAATGTTAATTTTAATAGTGTTTTATTGTATGTGGCGTTTTATTGTGTAACCCGCCATGAGCTGGCTTGTCAGGAGCCAAATAAATAAATAAATAAATAAATAATACTCTGCAAAGAGGAACATGTACATAGTGTTGCTTTATGGTTGGTACATAGTCGTATTTCTTTTCCCTGATCAGTACTCTTCCTCTGATTGAATCAAGTTCATATATGTTGATTTGCAGAATGAAATCATACCAACGGAAAGCATGGAGCGTGTGTGAAGGGAAGCTAAAACTAAGCTGATAGTCTGCATTTTCTTTCTTTGAGGATATTGGAGGGAAACACATTGGGGGTTTGGTTCTGCCTCGGGGAGAGAGCCATGAGAGCTCAAGTCTGGTTGAGGAAAAGAGCAGGTGTGGAGTGAAGGGTAGCTCTGCTTGGCGGTGTGGCAGAGTGTTTTGTCTCTACTTCTGACAAGAGGACCCAGTTGTTAGGGTTGTCTCTAGCAATGAGTAGACATTCTGCCATTTAGTCTGACTCTTGTGCACCTCAAAGCTTAGCTCACAGCAGCAAATCCAAAGCCTAGACACCCATTATCTTTAGAATACTTTGCAACTGAGAGGAAAGTTTGTAACTTAAAATAAACCTGGTTCCCTCAAGGCTGTGTGAGTCCCTTAGTTGATAGAAATGGCCTGTCACAGTTTTCTCCTAGGAATATATAGCAATATATTACTGTAGTTGTATTCTCCTTTCATAATGCACTGCTCTTATCACAATGGGATGAGGCACCTGGAAAATACAGAAGGGGACACAAGCACATCTGTCTTAACTAGACTGTTCTAGTGTTCTGAGAATAGGTTCCGATGTTTAGCCGTGTCGGTCCAAAGTAGTAGAACAACATTTGAGTTCAATGACACCTCTAGGACTAGAAAAGTTGAATTCTGGGTTTAAGCTTTCATGTACATGTATCTGATGAGGTGTGCATACAAACGAAAACTTTGTGGATCTGAAAGGTGCTGCGGGGCACAAACTTTTCTGAGATAAATTGTGTGTTGTGTTTACTAACCAGCTACAATAGTTGTGTGTTTAATGTTCTTGGTTGTCAGGATGAGACTTTTTATCTGTTTAATGATAACCAAAATTACTGAAAGAAAATTCCTTTGAGGCTAATATAGGCTCGTAGCAACCCTAGCAAGCGAATGACCCAGTGCTGCATTCCTCACAACCCAAGTGATTGTTATCTGCAATTACATTGTCCTTGTGTGAACATCTGTTGCTCTTAAAATTAGGCAGCTTATTAAACTCTTGCTCCTTCTGTGCTTGGCATCAAGAAGCAGCTGCATCTTGACAAGTTGTTTGTCCACCTAACTAACTAAACACCATAAATCCCACTGCTGTCTATGAGCGCTTGGAATTCATTTTGTAGCATGGCCTCTTGAGAAGCAACAACTTGTTTCTGTTATTGTTTTGTTTATTAAGCACACCTTATACCCCCTTGGAAAAGAAAATCCTTGCCAATACGGATGATGAAACAATAACAGAAGAATGGACTCTGGATCACCCCATTTCTCAGACCAGAACAACGGTCATTGTGGAAATAAAGGGGACTGTGGATGTTGTTCTCACTCCACTTGTAGCAGAGGCTTTGGACAGGTATTTCACAATTTTTTAAAAACATAGCAACTTTGAATATAATGCTTGTTTTACAATGTAACTGATAAGATCATCTGTACAAGCTTCTGCTCAGCTGCAATAGCGTGTCATGATACTGTGCTTATGCATCCAAATACGAAGGGCATTGTTCTTCAGCAATTACATGACGTGCAACTAAGCATTGTGAGGTTTGCATATGTCAGATATGGGCTGAGAGAAATCTTGGCAGAAATAGGAATGTTAGTGAACATTCTTTGCCCATCCCTTTCAGTGGAATTAGAAGCTTCTCTCCTGCTTTTGCAGCAGTAATATCACTATGGCAAAGCACTAGAAAGTTTTTTAAACTTAATTTTTTGAAAAGGGTTGGCTCCTTTCTCTCTCACTGGGAAAATCTTGGCAGCTTACATTGTGTGCATTTGTGTGTTGAAAGCTCTGATAATTTTTGTGCTGCTTATAACTTATGTTGAGAACACCTAGAAAAGGCCTTTGACAGTGACCTTAATTGACAGGCAAGCTCATACAAGAGAAACCTGCCCTTCGGGGGCTCTAGACTGTCTCATAAGGCAACACAAACACTTCATATTGTGCTGAGGAGAATTGTGCAGGATGATAAGTAAAGGTGTTTGAGCACCAGTGAAATTTGCTTAGTATGGTGAGTCCAGATGTTAGTTTGGTCACAGCATTCTGGATTTGTTAAAGTTTCCAAAGACTCTTCACAGGCAGCCTCATGTTTAATATGGTTTGAATCCTACAGATCATTTCCACGAAAGGAAGGGACATTCCTCTGTGGAATGGACTTTTCTC
Organism: Paroedura picta; assembly: GCF_049243985.1. Lineage (NCBI taxonomy): Eukaryota > Metazoa > Chordata > Lepidosauria > Squamata > Gekkonidae > Paroedura > Paroedura picta. Next base: position 104,477,928 of record NC_135375.1, read on the forward strand.
ACCACTGTTTCTCCAAATGCTGCTCCTTGGGGACTAGGGGACCCCCCCCCCCGAGATTACATGAGAGGGGTTTTAGAGGTCTGCAGCTAGAGATGAGTCTTGGGGAAAAGCCACCTTCCTGTGGAATTCAATCCTACCCAGTGTTGACATTTAGTATAGGGATGAGTCTTATAAGTAAACTGCATTGAACTCATTTCCCTTGCAGGTATATACAGGCCATGGTTCACTGTGCTAGCACATGCCATCCTGCAGCTATTGTGGATAATCTGCATTTCGAGGTCCTCAGAGAAGCTGTACAGAACAGGAAAACTACTTTCTCCGAAAAGGTATGTGTGTTATATAGCCAAACATTTTGGCTTAGGATGCCCCAACCATACTCTTTGTTCACGTGAGGCATCCAAAGGATCGCGATCACGACACAGCCATTTCCCAGAGAATCTACTTGTAAGCGGGAAGTGAGGATGAACATCTTTAAGGATGTGAATGTGTGATTCCTTTAAGAAAAGTGGGGAATCTATGATCATCCTTCCCCGGGATCCATCAGTCTTTTAAAAATCTGTTCTTTTTATTTGTTTCTGCAGTAAATAATTTCCAGAGCTCTGTGAATGAATTTAGTTAATTTCATTTCTACCACCCAAGGCAGGGGGGTGAAATCAGTGTACACAATCAAGGTACAGGGGAGATGCGAAATTGATTAAGAGAGGTTTTTTTATCTTCATGCATCACTACTGGAATTCCAAGCAGAAGGGCAGGCACTGCGGTGAACAGACAGTTTCTCTGCCAAGCGGCATCAAGTAGGAAAGAGGACGTTTTTTCTGCGTTTCCTTTCCTTTAAGTCTTGGTGGAATCGCCAGGGATCTTCTTGTGCCTGAAGTGTCCTTGCTGGGTCACCTTTTCTTTAGTGTACAGGGTGAGGTGTGCCTGGAACAGGAGGCAGTTGGCGGAAGGAAATTGGTTTCCTATGAACAGGGGTGAAAGTAGAGAAGCAGAAAGGGGTATTTCAAAGAAGGTAGCCCCACAGCTTCTCCTTGTACCTCATTTTCTGTTTTGTTATTATAGGGTTTTTTTAAGGTTCAGCTTTCGTTCTCTCTATTTTTGACACCAGTTCTCCTGGAATTTATTGTTTCTAAAGCTGAATCCTGGTGCTGTGTGGCTATCAGGTTTCCCTTTGAAATGAGTATTCTTGGGTAATTCCAAAATCGTGCACCCTTGATCTTTGGAGCAGATTCTCTTTATCACAGCTAGGGTGGCCTTGCACAGGATGCCTAGGAGAACAGCGCCATTAGGCTTGCCGAAACTGGTTATTAGGCAACAGGGGCTCAGTGGAGCTCCTAGCTAAGACTGATGCTGCCCGTCAAAATTCCAGGTGCTGTTCCTTCTTTTCCCCATCTCTCTTCCAGCATTATTAATGGACTGAGAGGAGATGGGACTAGGAGGGAGGCCTTCCCCCTGAGACTTGGGGGCAGGTCATGAATGTGAAGGTCTCTCCATGATCCTCTTCTGCACACATCCACATTCAGAAACATTAATCCTCTGAATCCCAGAGCCAGGAGGTAACATTAGGTGAAGGGCCTTCCAGAGGAACTGGTTGGCCACTGTGTGAGACAGGATGTTGAACTAGATGGACTAGTCATCTGATCTAGGGTTTTATTATGTTATTGAATTGAATGTGTATGAATAAATTATATGGTCATTAAAGACAGCATTTTAGCACACAAACTGGCATTATTCTGCCCCCTGCTTTTCAAAAGTTATCCTCCAAGCAGGATATTAGAGGATCAAAAACAGAGACCACAGGAACTACTCAAGTAAAAACACAAATAAATCTTTCTCTCAAGCAAGATCATGTGACTATTAAAGGACTTCAGGCCAGTGTTACACTCCCTAAGGTAATAACCAGTCTGGTGAATAGCCTTGCACGATAGAAGCCTCTAGGCTTTATAGTACCTATATATTTTAGAAAAGCATGTGGTTATATGAATTTAATGGATTATTTGTTTGTTGTTTAGAAATTGTGGGTTTGTATGTGAAGGAATGGAAGTTTGTTATCATGTAATTTCTTAAAATATGAATATAGGGTTTATTGATCTTTGGGCCCCTTTTCATAGGTGAATTTGTGTTTGCTGCAAGCATCAGTGGAAGAATCAACAGGCAACGCTGCAGGGAAAAGCGTCATCCATGTTTCCTTAGTGGCTTTGTGCTTTGATAGGATTGCCGCACATGTTCATATGAACAGGTAAGGCAGTGCCTTCCCATCAGAACACGTAAAAAGCTTACCATCCTGCTAACGACGTGCTGAGCATCTGATTGGCCCTCACTGGTTGGCCCTCAATAGCGTGATAGCAGTCCCCAACAGAGGGTCAATCAGAGGCTCTTCCCCATCTCCCTGCTCCTCCTCCTTGCCATTTGCTAGCACCTGACAGGAGGAAGAGCAGCCAGGAGGTAAGCCCAAGAGCTGGGAATGGCCATCTGTTGCATTTTCATTTAGGAGAGTAGAATTTAGAAATTCTGACACCTTTGATTAAATCAATTGTTAAACCTGTATTAATCTTATTTGCAAAAATAGACTGGCACTTTCAGTCTATAATTATTATAGACTGTAAACTGTATTTGTATTTTTTATAAGTAATCATGATCTAACCTATAATTATAAGCATTTGCATCAATTAAATAGAAAAATAAGAATAATTGAGATAATATAACAATCAAAGTATGTTCATCCACTCGGACAATTAAGTTAAAAGATTAACTGTCAATTCAAACATTTTATTTATTTGTTATTTTATTGTTGTTTTATCATTTTATTTTAACCTGCCATGATTCTTAGAGAGTGGCGGTATATAAATCAAATAATAAATCAATCAAATAAATAAATGTATTGTTTATATATTGCCCTTTCCAGGAGCTCAGGCTGGTTTACATCTAAAAATACATTAAAACCGTATCATAAGAGTAAAGTAGATCGATACTTCCGAAAAGGCAGCTTCAAGCTTGTAAATACTAGTAATATAATACACAGGTTAGCTTCCTTTGTGAATGTCAAAACTCAGTTGCCGTTTGAAAGAAAGAAGATGACTAGCAGCTTTTACAGGCCTTAAAGGAAAGAAAGAATGCAACAGAGCGTTCCAGCTCACATGTCATATAACCGAAAGGAAAGGAGCGGTATAGATGGCATTCCAACTCACTTATCATTTCAAGGTGCCTCCGCCTTTGAAGATGTCTGCCGTAGCTGATGTAACAGAGGGCTGCTCCTTCCCCTCCCCTTGTATCGCTCCCGTGTGACCACCAAATGCACTTGTTGTGATCACAGAGGTGCTTCCTCCTCTGTGCAGGCAGATTTGAACTTGGGCTGCCAGAAAGGTGCCATCCTTTCAGCTCTGCTTTTACCCTCCCAATTCTGGTATAGAGGAAATGGTCTCAGACCCATTGAAGAATTGTTGGGTGACTCTGGCTGAGACAGTGAACATGTCCACTTCCCTGTCCCCTCCATGATGGATGGCTTGTTAAATGCACAAAATCAGTGTGTGTTCAGGTCTTATCAATTCTTCTTTTCTCTCGGAACCGGCTCGTGGTGGGTTACAGACAGACCAAAAATTAAAAACCCTAATCAAATGAACCATTCTGTTTGTGTCAAGTGAAAACAATTAAAGGTGAAGGTGAAGGTATCCCCTGTGCAAGCACCGAGTCATGTCTGACCCTTGGGGTGACGCCCTCCAGCGTTTTCATGGCAGATTCAATACGGGGTGGTTTGCCAGTGACTTCCCCAATCATTACCGTTTACCCCCCAGCAACCTGGGTACTCATTTTACCGACCTCAGAAGGATGGAAGGCTGAGTCAACCTTGAGCCGGCTGCTGGGATCAAACTCCCAGCCTCATGGGCAGAGCTTTCAGACTGCATTTCTGCTGCCTTACCACTCTGCACCACAAGAGGCTCTTTGAAAACAATTGGGTATCAGTAAATCATCTTAAAATGAATATTTGTTGTATTCATAGCTGATTTTCTTTCCCACAGGCAACTGGACCTTCTAAGCACTGCAACGCCTGCTGTTGCCGCTTGGCTTGTTCCTATTGATCAAATGAAATCCTCTTTAAACAAACTGGAAACAGAAGGAACATTACGATTTTGTGCTGTCATGGACTGCATAATGACCGAAGCTTTAGAGGTGGGTGGATTGATGAAAATTACCTGGCCAGTGATTTGTCTTGCTTGGCTTTTAAAAGTTGCTTAATTTTTCAAATATCATTTCAGGTACCTGACCAGTGATTTGTCTTGCTTGGCTTTTAAAAGTTGCTTAACTTTTCAAATATCATTTCAGGTTTTTCTGAGTTAGCATTTCGAAGTCCTGTCTGTCCAGTGTAGTCCATAGTTCACCTGGTTTAGTGCTTGGAATATGCAGGACAGTCCTTATGTATACCTTCCTTAGTTACTTAGTGACCAGGTGGGACTGATAGGGATTGGAGCCCACAGATCTATTCAGTTAATGATGTTTGATCCTTTTTCCATAAAATGTTGGGAAAACATAGACAAATAATCAGATGTTTATATCACATTCTCTAGACTAACTACTATTTGATTTCTAAGATTATATAAAGTTAGTCCTCCAAACCAACTATAACTCGTTGACCTATTTAATAACCTAACTAGCTATTTGATTGACAAATAATTTATAAAATGGTGTATTGAAGTCTGTTTTCTAAATGGTTTGAGATGACAATTCCTGAGCCTGTTTGTAGAAATGCACATAGTATGGTTTCTAAAAACTCTGTGAGGAAAACAACAGTCTCACTGTGACCAAGGAAGTGGGCGAAAGAGTAAAAAGGACCATTTGGCTCTGGGATCCCCCCCCCCCCGGTTCATTCATGCCAGAGCAAAAGTGAATAACCTGGATGATAGATTTGTGTGAGTTGTAATCTATGAATATCTTTACACATTCAGAACAATAGTGTGCACTTTCCTTTGAGAAGTGAGGCCTCCAGAACTGCACACAGTACTCCAGGTGTGGTCTGACCAGTGCCGTATACAATGGGACTATGACATCTTGTGATTTTGATGTGATGCCTCTGTTGATACAGCCCGAAATGGCATTCGCCTTTTTTACCGCTGCATCACACTGTCTGCTCATGTTTAGTTTACAATCCACAAGTACCCCAAGGTCTCGTTCACACACAGTGCTACCTAGAAGCGTATCCCCCATCCAGTAGGCATGCTTTTCATTTTTCTGACCCAGATGCAGAACTTTACACTTATCTTTATTAAGTTGCATCTTGTTCTCATTTGCCCATTTTTCCATCGTGTTCAGATCTCGTTGAACTCTGTCTCTATCTTCCGGAGTATTTGCCATTCCTCCCAATTTGGTGTCATCTGCAAACTTGATGAGTAGTCCTTCCACCCCCTCATCTAGATCATTAATAAATATGTTAAAAAGTACTGAGCCCTGAGGTACCCGCTACTCACCTCCCTCTAGTCTGATGAAACACCACTGACAGCAACTCATTGAGTGTTGTTCTCTAACCAATTCCCTATCCACCTATCTGAAAATCCACATTGCAGTCAATTTATCCATCAGAACATCATGGGGAACTTTATCAAAAGCTTTACTAAAATCCAAGTAAACGGCATCAACCGAATTTCCACGATCCAGCAAACCTGTTACTTGATCAAAAAAGGAAACCACGTTGGTCTGATAGGACCTGTTGGAGACAAATCCTTGCTGACTTCCTTGGATCACTAAATTGTCCTCCAGATGTTTGCAGATCGCTCCCTTTAATATCTGCTCCATTATCTTCCCCACAACAGAAGTCAGACTCACTGGTCTGTAGTTTCCCGGGTCATCCTTCCTCCCTTTTTTGAAGATCGGAATAAGAGTGCTCTCTTCCAGTCCTCCGGGACCTCTCCAGTCCTTAAAGAGGTCCTGAAGATGATAGACAAGGGTTCTGCAAGTTCTCTGGAAAGTTCTTTGAGCATTTCGGGTGCATTTCATCCAGCCCAGGGGATTTGAACTCATCCAGTGCAGCTAAATGCTTCTCGACAACCTCTCTATCCATGTCAACCTGCCACCCAGACACTATCCTTTGGCTACTGCTATCTCTAGATGTGCCTAAACCCTTTGACCTGTGGGAAAAAACAGATGTAAAATAGGCACTAAGCCTTTCTGCTTTCTCTGCATCTTCCATTAGAGTTTGTCCATCTGCACCCAACAGAAGAAGAAGAAGAAGAAGAGTTGGTTCTTATATGCCGCTTTTCCCTACCCGAAGGAGGCTCAGAGCGGCTGACAGTCGCCTTCCCATTCCTCTCCCCACAACAGACACCCTGTGGGGTGGGTGAGGCTGAGAGAGCCCTGATATCACTGCCCGGTCAGAACAGTTTTATCAGTGCAGTGGCGAGCCCAAGGTCACCCAGCTGGCTGCATGTGGGGGAGCGCAGAATCGAACCTGGCATGCCAGATTAGAAGTCTGCACTCCTAACCACTACACCAAACTGGCAACAGTGGGACTATTGCCTCCTTTACTTTACGTTTGCTCCTCACATAACTGAAAAATCTTTTCTTGTTACAATGGGCTTCCCTTGCCAATCTTAGTTCACTCTCAGCTTTGGCCTTTCTGATGATTGATCTACAGTGCCTAGTAACCTGTAGGTACTCTTCTTTAGAGCTCTGTCCTTCCCTCCATTTCCTGAACATTTTCCTTTTCTTTCTTAGTTCCTCTTGAAGTTCTCTGTTCATCCAAATAGGCTTCTTAGAGCTCCTGCAGTGTTTTCGTCTTTCTGGGATAGTCATCGATTGAGCATGCAATAGCTCTTGTTTGAGTAGCGCCCACCCTTCACATGCTCCCTTCCCTTCCAGCATTCTCATCCATGGTATGACACTCATCATGTCTCTGAGTTTATTAAAGTTTGCCCTACGAAAATCCAACATCCGCATCTGGCTACAAGCTTCCTTGCCTCCCCATCTCAAAAGGAATTCTATGAGGACATGGTCACTTCCCCCTAGGGTCCCCACCTCCTTCACCTCATCCACCAACTCTTGCCTGTTGGTCAGTATTAAGTCCAGTATGGCTGAACCTCTTGTGGGTTCATCTTCCATTTGATAAATGAGATTGTCAGCCAGGCAGGTCAGAAAGTTGCATGACTGAGACCTGCTGTCTCCTCTTTTTCTACGTATTTTGTCAAAGTTTTTTGGGGTGGGTGGGATTATAACACAATTGGGTTCCAAGTAAAAAATTATCTTTGACGTGTGCTTGTCTTCCAGAGGGATGGCCTTCCTGCTCTTGTAACATCAAAGAAAGGTCTCATTGCCTTAGCTGGGCAGTGGATGAAGTTCATTGTTGTGACACGAGCCTCCAAAGGGGTGAGTTTACACAGGCCAACTCAGCCAATGGAACTCCAGTCATCTGTCCCCCATGGCCAAGAGGATGGCTTTGGTGCAGACAATGGAGGTGGTCTTCAAAGTGACACAAGTGCGGATGGAGCAGAGTTTGAATTTGATGCAGGTATTTCACCTATACATTTTCAAAATAACTTCTTCTGTCCATAAATAGCATTTATCTATTTTACATTTTATTTATTACAAAGTCTCTCTTTAAGTTAGGGGTGGGACATTTCTGGTAAAACAAGCTTCAGACCTCTGACACTGTCCTCATGCTTTTCCTGGTGCTTCCTGCTTCCCATGATCAGCATTTCAGGGTGCCCTTTGGGCTACAGAGCAGACGAGGAAGCTGACATCACTGACAGAAATCCCTTCCATGAATGGAGCTTTCCCACAATATTCAAGCTTATCTGTATTTTCAGAGCATTTTTGACATTTGTCCACACTGAATGTCCTCCTGGACTTCTGACTTTTAAAATAATCTGTAGAAGTTAGCTGGTGAGCAACCTACTTTCCTTGCTGAAAAAATACTCCTTAAATAAGAAGCAAAATCTTACTTATTATAAATATTTGTTCTCAGTAGAGATTCTTCTGGATGTGTGTTGTTTTTGTGGGAGGCAGGACAGTAACTTCACAAGGCTGAGGAACCTCCCTGTACAAGGATTCTTGTACAGCAAACACCCATCATGCCCCACCGATTAGTGATAGGCAGTAAACCCTTGAAACAAGAACATCAGTTGTTCAAGTAGAAGAGAACTTTAAGAAGCAGCAAGGTATTGCCATCTTCCCCACATGTGCTCAGGTGTTTAGCTAAGGTCAAAATATTCAATTTCAGGCAGTAAACTGTCCTCTGATCTTTTTTGAGAGTTGAATATGGTAACATGACTTACATCTCTGGTACGAGAGTGTAATTGACACCTCTAAAAGCTTAGGTGTAGCTTATACACAATAGCCACAGAATAATTTTTGAAGTCTCCTCCTTCTAGTTGCTACCTCTAAATTGTAAGAAGCCATAAACTGGCACTCAAAGTACCTCCAGAGAAACCATTTAATCTCTGCAGAAGGCAGGTGTTTAAAGATAGTTTCATTGTCATGGAAAAAGAAAAAAAAGAAGAGCTGTTTTTTTTAACCCACTTTTTACTTATCGAAAGTCAAAGTGGCTTACAATTGCCTATTCTTCCTCCCCTGTGAGGAAGAATTTTCCAGATTAGAGGCTGCCACTCTTAACCAGTACATCAAATGGGTCCATAGCCAGAGTAAGTGTAGTGGGTGGGCCACCCCTATCAGTTGGGGAAACCTATAGTTCCACCTATGTGAGAGACTGTCTTCAATCAGGAGGTAATCCAGTTCCTGAAGGTGAAGTCTACCCTCTGGCCTTGAGTTGGAATATTACCACTGAGATGGACTTCTTTAGAGAAATGTACTTAGCTGAACATCTTGAACTTGCAGTTCTGAGCTCACTTACTTGGAAGAAAAGTTCATTTAAATCAGCAACCAATCAGACAGCGAGGGCTGTCTGGGAATTAAGTGTCTTAAACATGATTAGAATTGGCAGGATTGGTCTGTAAAAACAAGTGCTTTTCTTCTGCATTAGCCCTTATGTGATCCCTTTAAAAACATGTTTTCTGTGTATCCACAAAGTGGATTTTTTGCCATGTTCTGGAGTCGACAGTAGTGATATCTGACAATTTGCTACTCTGGCTGACCTTATTTATTAAGGTTAGTGTCAACTGAAAAAACAATAGCACCTTAAGCATTTCCGGCTGTTCTTGAACATGCAATCAACTGCAGATAATGTCCTTTGGCAGCTAATACATACTCATTCAAAACTATTAGTTCTTAATAGGCAGTCTTTAGTGCTAAATTTGCAACATTAATGTCTTTTTTTTGTAGTATGTAACTGGTGTCATTATTATCATTGAAATGAAGCTATTGTTTAGTTGACACCTCCTTATGTTCAGTAGTGGAAATATTGAATGCCAGCATTATTTCTGAATGAAGTCATGCAGATGGTTTATGCATGGTATTTTCCAGCAGGATGCTTTTTAATTAATTCAAAGCAGCAAGTAACAGTGATCCTTTGAGGGCAGTGGTCTGAGCACCAGCATCTTCAGAACAGGGACACAGTGATGAAGGCTTATTAATTCAGTTAAGGCAGCCTTTCTCAGCCTTCTTACCACTGAGAAACCCATGAAGCATTCTTCTGGCTTCCACAAATCCCAGAAGTAGTGTGATCGTGCAGAATATGGTTGGGAAGCTTAGCTGTGTATGCATGCACCTGGCCACTCCTCTTCCCACCTCCTCCAGACCTAGCATTGGCCATTTTGGGAGGGGCGAGCAAGTTGACGTGACCATATATGGTCATATAACAAATAAATGTTTGTAATTTATTTGTAATTTGTTAACTCCCACCCGTTCGGGAAACCCTTCCAGGGCCAAGAAGAAACCCCAGGGTTTCATGAAACCCTGGTTGAGAAAACCCGAGTTAAGCATATGGCCACCCAGCGAGGCCTGTTAAATATCCTGTTTTTGTATCCCTGTTATATTAATTTAGTACTAACTTTGCAGTTGATGCTCTCTGTTTCCTTAGAATATGTTCTTGTGGCCAGGAACTGAGGAAGTTTTATCCTCCTGTATTACTTGAATACCAGTTTCATGGGACATACAGTGAATTAACTGTGTTGTATTTGATGTCCATTTAGTAACCACAGTGCCCTCTGACATGTTGTCAGAACATCCTCTATTAACTGAGCCATCATCAGTGAGCTTTTACAACTGGGTGTCAAATGCTGTGGGCAACAGAGGAAGTGTGGTTCAAGAATCTCCTGTCACCAAATCTGGACACAATAGTCTTCCAACAGGTATTAACTAGAAGCTTTAATAATGCATTTTTTTTTAAAAAATAAACTATTCCTGAAGTTTCTACATGAATGAGAAAAACTTTGAACACGGAATGGTGTCTTCAAATCATTTGAGTTTTGAACATAAGGAGAGTCTTCCTGAATGAGACCAAAGATCTAGCATGTTGTGTCTAATTTCAGTACCAACAGAGAGTGCATAAAATGGTTCTCCATCAACTGGCATTTGGGAGTGCAGGGCCCCTGAACACTCAGGTGCTCTTTAGCTATTGCATCCAATAGCCTGAAGTACCTGGATTATATTGCTACCTACAGTCCAATTAACTGTAGGCTAAAAGTGATGTCTGTGCCAGACCCTGATTTAAAACCACGAGGCAGCTGATATTTTCCAGAAGAGGAAGATTCTGCAATGTTCCAATTTGCAATCTTTCTCACAAAAAAATAAAATAATAAAGGAGTTGACAATTTCTAGTTTTCACTAATTGGGGAACAGCTAATGTTTTTTTATTTTTGCCATGCAATCAAAGGCCTGAAACTGTTCTTCGAAAGAGAGATGGAGTGAACGCCACATGATGTGTATTTCACCTGATATTTACCAATGCTACTGTTCATAATATTCACTTCAGTTCAGTTCTTCATATATATAGCTATATAAAACTGAATAAGTCTGCAGTGTTCAGAAGTAGGGATGATACAAGGGAATTAAGACAGACATGGTATTGTTTTGTAGGTGTGGCCCCAAATCTTCCCACTATACCTTCTATTTGTTAAAACATTCTATGAATCTTCTTACCTACAAAGTATGACACATGCATTGAATGCATAAGAAAAAGGTTAACTATGAATTCTACTTTCTGTTCTTGTACTTCTGCTTGCCTGCTATCTGTTTTCTGTAGGTGTTCGGAGTCCTACTGAGCCTGCCTGTACAGTAATATTTGAGAATGAGCAGGATAACAACAGCTTAAGCAGAACACAGAGAAAGCGCAGTTTAGTCACCTCTGAACCTCCGCATGTGACCTTGATAGTATTTCGAATAGGCATGGTGAATCGCATGCATCTTGAAGCAGGCATCGGTGGGCTAACAAGGGAAGCTGAGCTGCAGAGGATCCATGGGAGTTTTACACTCAAAGAAAAAATGAAAGGTAGATTGAGTATCTGAAAATACATTATTGTTGATCTTCTACGATAATAAAATTAAGTCATAAGCAAAACATTTTTGGTATCAATAAATATACCATTATGTCCTAATCTGGAAAGCCTCCTTTCTGACATTGTATGTTCTTTATTGAAATACATTCATGGAGAAAATAGTTACCATACCGCTGAATAAATAGAGGCATAATATTGTATTTTCTCCCAAATGATGTATTTAAATAATTCAAAAAGTTAGTGTTAAAATCACATCCAGGTTGTTTATTCTGTTCTCGAACGATTTTTGCAATGAAATTTGCAACATTAATTCCAGGTTTTGAAGGCATGATGTAGTAAAGCAGTAAACATGTTGTGAAAACTCAAAAATAGGCAGCTTAGCCAACGTCAAACTTTAAAAATTAATTGTCATACCCAACTTCAGTATTGCTATACAAAATTATTTAGGTTAAGAATCAAGGAGTCAGCAGTCCACAGACTACAATAATGTCTTTTTTTGTAGTATAGAACTGGTGTCATTATTATCGTTGAAATGAAGCTATTGTTTAGTTGACACCTCCTTATGTTCAGTAGTGGAAATATTGAATGCCAGCATTATTTCTGAATGAAGTCATGCAGACGGTTTATGCATGGTATTTTCCAGCAGTATGCTTTTTAATTCATTCAAAGCAGCAAGTAACAGTGATCCTTAGAGGGCAGTGGTCTGAGCACCAGCATCTTCAGAACAGGGACACAGTGATGAAGGCTTATTAATTCAGTTAAGGCAGCCTTTCTCAGCCTTCTTACCACTGAGAAACCCATGAAGCATTCTTCTGGCTTCCAGAGATCCCAGAAGTAGTGTGATCGTGCAGAATGTGGTTGGGAAGCATAGCTGTGCATGCATGCACATGGCCACTCCCCTTCCCACCTCCTCCAAGACCTAGCATTGGCCATTTTGGGAGGGGCGAGCAAGTTGACGTGACCATATATGGTCATATTACAAATAAATGTTTGTAATTTATTTGTAATTTGTTAACTCCCACCCGTTCTGGAAACCCTTCCAGGGCTAAGAAGAAACCCCAGGGTTTCATGAAACCCTGGTTGAGAAAACCCGAGTTAAGCATATGGCCACCCAGCGAGGCCTGTTAAATATCCTGTTTTTGTATCCCTGTTATATTAATTTAGTACTAACTTTGCAGTTGATGCTCTCTGTTTCCTTAGAATATGTTCTTGTGGCCAGGAACTGAGAAAGTTTTATCCTCCTGTATTACTTGAATACCAGTTTTATGGGACATACAGTGAATTAACTGTGTTGTATTTGATGTCCATTTAGTAAACGCAGTGCCCTCTGACATGTTGTCAGAACATCCTCTATTAACTGAGCCATCATCAGTGAGCTTTTACAACTGGGTGTCAAATGCTGTGGGCAACAGAGGAAGTGTGGTTCAAGAATCTCCTGTCACCAAATCTGGACACAATAGTCTTCCAACAGGTATTAACTAGAAGCTTTAATAATGCCTTGTTTTTTAAAATAAACTATTCCTGAAGTTTCTACATGAATGAGAAAAACTTCGAACACGGAATGGTGTCTTCAAATAATTTGAGTTTTGAACATAAGGAGAGTCTTCCTGAATGAGACCAAAGATCTAGCATGTTGTGTCTAATTTCAGTACCAGCAGAGAGTGCATAAAATGGTTCTCCATCACCTGGCATTTGGGAGTGCAGGGCCCCTGAACACTCAGGTGCTCTTTAGCTATTGCATCCAATAGCCTTAAGTACCTGGATTATATTGCTACCTACAGTCCAATTAACTGTAGGCTAAAAGTGATGTCTGTGCCAGACCCTGATTTAAAACCACGAGGCAGCTGATATTTTTCAGAAGAGGAACACTCTGCAATGTTCTAATTTGCAATCTTTCTAAAAAAAAAATAATAATAAAGGAGTTGACAATTTCTAGTTTTCACTAAGACTGTTTATGCACTGGGGACTTCACTGCCCCAGCTCCCGTGCAAGAACAAAAATCGGAGGTAGATGAGGTGCACCGGGCCAAATGCTCCCCCATGTGGGTGCAGGAAGAGGTGGGGCAATCTGCCACGACTAAAACTCCAGCCTGCAGCCCGGCATGAAACCTCCAGTGCATAAATGGTCTAATTGGGGAACAGCTAATGGTTTTTATTTTTGCTATGCAATCAAAGGCCTGAAACTGTTCTTCGAAAGAGAGATGGAGTGAACACCACATGATGTGTATTTCACCTGATATTTACCAATGCTACTGTTCATAATATTCATACCGCTAGTAATTTCTTCTATATTTGTGCATTGTCAGCTTACACTGAAAGATGCAAAATCCTGCTTTAGGATGCTTAGGGCTAATCCTGCGTTGAGCAGGGGGTTGGACTAGATGGCCTGTATGGCCCCTTCCAACTCTATGATTCTATGATTCTATGAAAATGTCTTTCTCCTTGCACTTCAATTCAGTTCTTCATATATATAGCTATATAAAAGTGAATAAGTCTGCAGTGTTCAGAACTAGGGATGATACAAGGGAATTAAGACAGACATGGTATTGTTTTGTAGGTGTGGCCCCAAATCTTCCCACTATACCTTCTATTTGTTAAAACATTCTATGAATCTTCTTACCTACAAAGTATGACACATGCATTGAATGCATAAGAAAAAGGTTAACTATGAATTCTACTTTCTGTTCTTGTACTTCTGCTTTCCTGCTGTCTGTTTTCTGTAGGTGTTCAGAGTCCTACTGAGCCTGCCTGTACAGTAATATTTGAGAATGAGCAGGATAACAACAGCTTAAGCAGAACACAGAGAAAGCGCAGTTTAGTCACCTCTGAACCTCTGCGTGTGACCTTGATGGTATTTCGAATAGGCATGGTGAATCGCATGCATCTTGAAGCAGGCATCGGTGGGCTAACAAGGGAATCTGAGCTGAAGAGGATCCATGGGAGTTTTACACTCAAAGAAAAAATGAAAGGTAGATTGAGTATCTGAAAATACATTATTGTTGATCTTCTTGGATAATAAAATTAAGTAATAAGTAAAACATTTTTGGTATAAATAAATATACCATTATGTCCTAATCTGGAAAGCCTCCTTTCTGACATTGTATGTTCTTTATTGAAATACATTCATGGAGAAAATAGTTACCATACCGCTGAATAAATAGAGGCATAATATTGTATTTTCTCCCAAATGATGTATTTAAATAATTCAAAAAGTTAGTGTTAAAATGACATCCAGGTTGTTTATTCTGTTCTCGAACGATTTTTGCAACGAAATTTGCAACATTAATTCCAGATTTTGAAGGCATGATGTAGTAAAGCAGTAAACATGTTGTGAAAACTCAAAAATAGGCAGCTTAGCCAACGTCAAACTTTAAAAATTCATTGTCATACCCAACTTCAGTATTGCTATACAAAATTATTTAGGTTAAGAATCAAGCAGTCAGCAGTCCACAGACTACAATAATGTCTTTTTTTGTAGTATAGAACTGGTGTCATTATTATCGTTGAAATGAAGCTATTGTTTAGTTGACACCTCCTTATGTTCAGTAGTGGAAATATTGAATGCCAGCATTATTTCTGAATGAAGTCGTGCAGACCGTTTATGCATGGTATTTTCCAGCAGTATGCTTTTTAATTCATTCAAAGCAGCAAGTAACAGTGATCCTTTGAGGGCAGTGGTCTAAGCACCAGCATCTTCAGAACAGGGACACAGAGATGAAGGTTCGTTAACTCAGTGAAGGCAGCCTTTCTCAGCCTTCTTACCACTGAGAAACCCATGAAGCATTCTTCTGGCTTCCAGAGATCCCAGAAGTAGTGTGATCGTGCAGAATGTGGTTGGGAAGCATAGCTGTGCATGCATGCACCTGGACACTCCCCTTCCCACCTCCTCCAAGACCTAGCATTGGCCATTTTGGGAGGGGCGAGCAAGTTGACGTGACCATATATGGTTATATTACAAATAAATGTTTGTAATTTATTTGTAATTTGTTAACTCCCACCCGTTCTGGAAACCCTTCCAGGGCCAAGAAGAAACCCCAGGGTTTCATGAAACCCTGGTTGAGAAAACCCGAGTTAAGCATATGGCCACCCAGCGAGGCCTGTTAAATATCCTGTTTTTGTATCCCTGTTATATTAATTTAGTACTAACTTTGCAGTTGATGCTCTCTGTTTCCTTAGAATATGTTCTTGTGGCCAGGAACTGAGAAAGTTTTTTTCCTCCTGTATTACTTGAATACCAGTTTTATGGGACATACAGTGAATTAACTGTGTTGTATTTGATGTCCATTTAGTAACCACAGTGCCCTCTGACATGTTGTCAGAACATCCTCTATTAACTGAGCCATCATCAGTGAGCTTTTACAACTGGATGTCAAATGCTGTGGGCAACAGAGGAAGTGTGGTTCAAGAATCTCCTGTCACCAAATCTGGACACAATAGTCTTCCAACAGGTATTAACTAGAAGCTTTAATACTGCCTTGTTTTTTAAAATAAACTATTCCTGAAGTTTCTACATGAATGAGAAAAACTTCAAACATGAAATGGTGTCTTCAAATCATTTAAGTTTTGAACATAAGGAGAGTCTTCCTGAATGAGACCAAAGATCTAGCATGTTGTGTCTAATTTCAGTACCAACAGAGAGTGTATAAATTGGTTCTCCATCAACTGGCATTTGGGAGTGCAGGGCCCCTGAACATTCAGGTGCTCTTTAGCTATTGCATCCAATAGCCTGAAGTACCTGGATTATATTGCTACCTACAGTCCAATTAACTGTAGGCTAAAAGTGATGTCTGTGCCAGACCTTGATTTAAAACCACGAGGCAGCTGATATTTTTCAGAAGAGGAACACTCTGCAATGTTCTAATTTGCAATCTTTCTAAAAAAATAATAATAATAAAGGAGTTGACAATTTCTAGTTTTCACTAAGACTGTTTATGCACTGGGGACTTCACTGCCCCAGCTCCCGTGCAAGAACAAAAATCGGAGGTAGATGAGGTGCACCGGGCCAAATGCTCCCCCGTGTGGGTGCAGGAAGAGGTGGGGCAATCTGCCACGACTAAAACTCCAGCCTGCAGCCCAGCATGAAACCTCCAGTGCATAAACGGTCTAATTGGGGAACAGCTAATGGTTTTTATTTTTGCTATGCATTCAAAGGCCTGAAACTGTTCTTCGAAAGAGAGATGGAGTGAACACCACATGATGTGTATTTCACCTGATATTTACCAATGCTACTGTTCATAATTTTCACTTCAATTCAGTTCTTCATATATATAGCTATGTAAAACTGAATAAGTCTGCAGTGTTCAGAACTGGGTATGATACAAGGGAATTAAGACAGACATGGTATTGTTTTGTAGGTGTGGCCTCAAATCTTCCCACTATACCTTCCATTTGTTAAAACATTCTATGAATCTTCTTACCCTACAAAGTATGACACATGCATTGAATGCATAAGAAAAAGGTTAACTATGAATTCTACTTTCTGTTCTTGTACTTCTGCTTTCCTGCTATCTGTTTTCTGTAGGTGTTCGGAGTCCTACTGAGCCTGCCTGTAGGGTAATATTTGAGAATGAGCAGGATAACAACAGCTTAAGCAGAACACAGAGAAAGGGCAGTTTAGTCACCTCTGAACCTCCGCATGTGACCTTGATAGTATTTCGAATAGGCATGGTGAATCGCATGCATCTTGAAGCAGGCATCGGTGGGCTAACAAGGGAAGCGGAGCTGCAGAGGATCCATGGGAGTTTTACACTCAAAGAAAAAATGAAAGGTAGATTGAGTATCTGAAAATACATTATTGTTGATCTTCTACGATAATAAAATTAAGTCATAAGTAAAACATTTTTGGTATAAATAAATATACCATTATGTCCTAACCTGGAAAGCCTCCTTTCTGACATTGTATGTTCTTTATTGAAATACGTTCATGGAGAAAATAGTTACCATACCACTGAATAAATAGAGGCATGATATTGTATTTTCTCCCAAATGATGTATTTAAATAATTCGAAAAGTTAGTGTTAAAATGACATCCAGGTTGTTTATTCTGTTCTCGAACGATTACAGTAAGTGCATTTTGGCAATTAAAAATAATTATTCCTTTATACTTTGCCTATGTTATTATGAAAACAAATGCAAACAGTATAAAATTTCACACAGGTTTAACCTATTTTTTTAATTTAAAGATATACTTCATCAAAAGATGACGGAGACAAGTGCTACTGCTCACATTGGTGGTGTTACTATTGTTCTGTTGGAAGGGATCACACCAAATATTCGGTAAGTGCAAGTTAAAAAAAAAGTCAATGAAGATTCTCCAGCCAGTTGGAAGGTCTCTGTTATACCCAAACAATATAACACGAAGAGCCGCACTATTTTCTTAGGCATTTAATTTAGCTGAATTTTAAAAATCTGTTATAGGCAAAAAAAAACCTTAAGAGAGCAAACGGGCCAAGAAAGAAATGAGTTTTTCTGACTTCATGTTAGGTACAGATGATATTCAGGGAAAATAACATTAAATGTTACTAAAATTGTATAGTATTAAAGAGCAGCTACTTCATAGTGTGAAGTGGCTGGAATCTCAGAGGCTATCTATTCACATAATTTTTAGAACAATAATTGGAACCACCTTAAATCTAAAATCTAAAAGGTGAAGAATGATGTCCCTATGCTATTTACCACTTAGCTAGCACTTTGGCTCAATTGCCAGAGTCCCCAGGTTAAGGGCTGACCACTTTAGACCAAGCCATTGAGGGAGCTGAGCATAAATTCAAAAACTAGAGAGGTAGCCAAGGGCTTAGAGCAGGGGTAGTCAAACTGCGGCCCTCCAGATGTCCATGGACTACAATTCCCAGGCACTGCGGTCGTGCTGCGGCCTTACAATGGTGACAATGACAGGTAATGTAATGTAACAAACTCTATATTTTGAGTGGAAATGTTGGGGGGTTGTCTTATACGCCCAGTCGTCTTATACGTCGGCAAATACGGTAGATGGTCATTAAAAGCTTGCGTGTTGTGAAATAAGTGTTAGATAACAGAATTATTTGATCAAGCTAGATGCGGCAAATTTCTTGTGTAGTAAGCAGCAGCAAAAACTGTTCATAAATGAAATAGAATAAAATCATATGCAGAGACATGCATGGTGTTTGTGTGTATGTATCTTTCCTATTCATACGTGTACTGTTTTTTTTTTGTGGTGATTAAAATTATTTTGCTGTGCACGACCTTGTTAAAAGCAATGACTGCATAAACTGACAATACACATCCATTAACCCGTGCTTAATTTGAGATCAATCTTTGGCTGATGTTTGCTCCCAGCACCTATTTCAAAAGTTAAAGTTGTGGATTTGGAATCTCACACATGTTTTCAGAAATCTGAATATTTGCACCTGTCAGTTTGCCAAATTTGTAAACTTTTTGAACTATTAAGTTGCCAGTGAGTAACTCCACATAGTCCAGTCTTCTGGATTTCATGGATGTGCTTTTAAGGAACTAGTATGTCATGTTTTACAAATTCAGCACGGTTTTTAATGTTCCTGATGCTGCTAATTCTTTAACTAAGTTTAATGTAATTCATTATTGATGCTAAATACGTTTCTGCATTTTGAAACTATTTTTAAAAACTTCTTAGAACGGTGGTGAAATGCAGCATTGCCAAATCACAGGCTCTTCACAGTGCCCCAAGAGGGCTGAAAACAAATAATTCTGCAGTATTCAAAGTTGGTGCTCTCAATATCAACATTCCTCGACATCCAGCTACCCTTCACAGCATGACGGTGCAGAGTTCTCATCAGCTTTCAAAACAGATCTCTGACCTCATCAGACAGCCATCGACAGTGTAAGTATTTGACTCGACAGGTTGCCATTTGGAGATTTCCTGTAAATTTGCCTGGTCATGCCTATATTATGGATTATAATCAGGCATCTGGGACCCAATGTCTATTGTGTGTCTAATAATTTGTGTTTCTTTGTAATATAAACAGACCACAGCCTACAAAAGAAGACACTGCAACGCCATTACCTGCAGAAAGGACGCCTACTAGCATAAACCAGACGCCTATTGAGACCAGTGAATTTCCGCAGTTGCCTGAGGGCTTGGAGAAGAAGCCCATTCTTCTTAAATTCAGTGCCAGGACTGATGGAATTCCTATTGGAGCAGCCCTCTTGCCATCCTTAAAAGCAGAGTACAAGATGGGAAGAATGAGAAGCCATGGAAGGACAGGTAACTGTTCCAATGAGCTTCATAGATCTCTATTTAGGGAATATCACAAATATGATGGCATCATTAAAAAATTCCACTTGTAATATATCACATAATAATTCTACTTGTAATGGGTACATTCAAAAGCATAGATGCTTTTAAGGAACTGAAATTGTAAAATTGCTGTATTATTGTGTGCTGAATTTGTAAAACATGACATACTAGTTCCTTAAAAATAAAACGAGAATAAAGTGCAAAATGTAAATTTATTCTCAAATATTTATAATGTATCTATCACTCAATAATTATTGCAGTTTGAAATGCGGCTTATGGTTACAGTCCAGAGCAACTTATGACAAAATTTTCATGTACGGCATTTTGGCTGTTGTCATTTCCTAACAACAGCACTCCAATATTGCTAGGGAATTTCTTTAGAAACTTGAGAGGACAGCAAAAACAATTCATAATGTGCCAGGTCTCAGGGAATGGGCCAGTTTAATGGGAACCCTTCCTAAATCCTGTCGGGTGCTTTTTATGTTTTTGCTTATGAGTAAAGAAATGTGGATTCCTCATGGTTATGGTTCCATCTCTGAGGAACATCATATTAGACATCTTGTTTAATGCAAGAACTAATACTAGTGGCTTTCTTTGGAGAATGTAGGAGGGCAGGACTCCCATTCTTTGTAATTTTGAAAACCTTTTACTATAAGTGTATATTATAATATTAAAAATCCCTTTGCCATACATGTCAGCAACCATGAAGGCATATGAATAGTTCTCAGAATTTCCAACGTGTTCACTGTGGTCTGTGGGCCCTTGTGAGGAAGCGCGCCTGCCTATCCTGGATCCTCTATGGCTCACTGTACCAGGAACCTAGGCGTGATTCTGGACACTTGGAAGTGTCCTCACAATGGAAGCCCAGATCACAAAAGTAGGGCGGCTGGCATTCTACCGCCTCCACCAAGCCAAGCTACTAGCGCCCTACCTGGCCCCGGAACACCTAGCCACAGTGATCCATACGACGGTCACCTCTAGACTGGACTTTTGTAACTCGCTCTACACAGGCCTGCCCTTAGTCTTGACCCGGAAGCTACAGCTGGTTCAAAATGCAGCAGCCAGGATCCTCACTGCAACACTGTGGAGATCCCACATCCGGCCCATTCTCCATCAACTGCAGTGGTTGCCAGTTGAATTCCGGATCAGACTAAAAGTTCTGGTAATTACCTTCAAGGCCATATGCGGTCCGGGCCCAGTGTACCTGAGGGATCGCCTCCCTGCCTACGCCCCCAAAAGAGCCCTGCGCTCCACTGCTACCAACCAACTAAAGGTCCCTGGCCCTAAAGAAGTCCGCCTGGTCTCAACCAGGGCCAGAGCATTCTCTGTTCTGCCCCCCCCCCCTGGTGGAACGAGCTCCCGGAGAAGATCAGGGCCCTGACGGAGCTTAAACAGTTCCGCAGGGCTTGCAAGGAGGGGCTCTTCCGCCAGGCATTTGGTTGAGACCAGATATATATAACCCACAGCGACCAAAAGGCCCCTGCTTCCCGCCCCCCTCAGAACACCACCTATACACTCTGGACCTGTTTGTATATTGCAACATTGTATTGTTTATTGGTTACACAATTATAATGTTATATGTTTACAATTATGTTATTATTGCACCGTTACCCAAATGTTTTATAAGACTGTTCCATGTATTGTTCTTGTGTTATTATGTAAACCGCCCAGAGCCCCGGGGAGGGCGGTATATAAATATAATAAATAAAAATAAATATTTCTGTAGTGATCTGTATTGCTAATGTATGATACTAAATTTAGCCATATCTCCTGGTTTTGCAGGTGCACAAAAAAGGTTTACATTTGAATTGCCAAATCACAGGCTGCGATGTACTTTTAAAGTCTCTGCCACTGATATGTCTACCATCCCTCCATCAGCCAGTCTTAACCTTCCTCCTGTAACCATGTTGGTTAAATGCATCATGGAGGAGCATGACAGCTATGCAGATCAGACATGGAGTACAGATGAGCTACCGACTAAACAGGGTTATTATCTACAGGGAAATTCCTCGCGTTGCGTTGCTGAGGTTTGTATTCAGGACTGCCACTATCTTGGAAAGTTATTTTATTATACATGAGTTTTAACATTTGTTTCTGCATAGGACAGTATTTTTGTTGTGATGCTATAAACATGGTCCTCAGCCTTTTGTATCTAACATTCCAGCAACTGTTCTGTCAGAGAACCCGGGTCCCACCATACTTTTTCTGAGAAGGAAGTGTATATGTTTACAGGCTGTTTGTTATTATATTTATCCTTGGGAATGAACAAATTAATAGTTATAGAAATCCTGTGTCAGGCTGGTGGTGCCCATAATACAGCTTGAAAACCTCTGCTGTATTGTAAGACTGGAGCAGACCTCTGCTGTTATCATGTAGATCTTTGCACACATTTTCCTTAGACATTTCATTCTCATAGCAAGCCCTTGACTATATTTCATGTGAGCCGATCAGGTAATCAAGATTGGACAGAATGTGTAGGGTGATTTTAAACTGTTTGTTTGTTTGTTTGATAATTTATTTATTATATTTTCCCACCCTCTTCTTACAGCTCAGGGCAGTTTACATAACACAAGAACATGAACAAAATACAACCAGTAATAGAGACAGTAGTAGAGGTGATATAAATGGCTACGAAAAAACCAATAGTAACAATAACAGCAGTAATCATTGAACGTTAACATGTCAACTGTAACTGTAACCCCATAGATCGGTCAATGCAGAATTACTCCTTCTTGTATTTAATGGGCATATCTGAATGAGAAGAGGGGTTTTCAAACAATGATTTTTAGTTAATGTGAGGGAGTTATTAATTTGAATACGTAGTTCTAGAAGAATTTCAGGAAGCACCGGTATCTTGGAGATGTTCAAAGGGCTAGAATGATCAAATATCTGCAGAATTCCTCAGAGAAGAGCCAGACCATAAAGATAACGGAGCCATCAAGGTTTTCTGAATTATTAATCTTGCTATTTATTATCATTTAGAAATCAGATGGTGGTCCGCAATGTGGTGATGTGCACCGTCTTCGAACGGTGGTGAAATGCAGCATTGCCAAATCACAGGCTCTTCAGAGTGCCCCAAGAGGGCTGAAAACAAATAATGGTGCAGTATTGAAAGTTGGTGCTCTCAGTATCAACATTCCTCAACATCCAGCTGCCCTTCACAGCATGACGGTCCGGAGTTCTCATCAGCTTCCAAAACAGATCTCTGACCTCATCAGACAGCCATCGACAGTGTAAGTATGTGACTCGACATAGGTGGCCATTGGGAGATTTCCTGTAAATTTGCAGGGTCATACCTATATTATGTATTATAATCAGGCAGCTGGGACCAAATGTCTATTTTGTGTCTAATAATTTGTGTTTCTTTGTAAAATAAACAGACCGCAGCCTACAAAAGAAGACACAGCAATGCCATTACCTGGAGAAAAGGCTCCCACAAGCGTAAATCAGACGCCTACTGAGACCAGTGAATTTCCGCAGTTGCCTGAGGGCTTGGAGAAGAAGCCCGTTCTTCTTAAATTCAGGGCCATGACTGATGGAATTGCTATTGGAGCATCCCTCTTGCCATCCTTAAAAGCAGAGTACAAGATGGGAAGAATGAGAAGCCATGGAAGGACAGGTAACTGTTCCAATGAGCTTCATAGATCTCTATTTAGGGAATATCACAAATATCATGTCATCATTAAAAGATTCCACTTGTAATATACCACATAACAATTCTACTTGTAATGGGTACATTCAAAAGCATTGATGCTTCCAGTCAATTTTTCCACGGCTTTCCTTTGACGACTCCCTTCTCTGAGCTCTATGTGTGACATGACAGGGATGCTTGGAGGAGACAGCAAAAGGCACAGGATTTGAAATATTTTAGTTAAGATTTTTAAAAAATTAGATGAGAATGAAGTGCAAAATTGAAATTATTATCAAATATTTATAATGTAACTATCAGTCAATAATTATTGCAGTTTGAAATGCGGCTTATGGTTACAGTCCAGAGCAACTCATGAGAAAATTTTCACGTGCAGCATTTTGGCTGTTGTCTTTTCCTAACAACAGCACTCCAATATTGCTAGGGAATTTCTTTAGAAACTTGAGAGGACAGCAAAGGCAATTCATAATGTGCCAGGTCTGGGGTTATGGGCCAGTTTAATGGGAAACCTTCCTAAATCCTGTTGGGTGCTTTTTATGTTTTTGCTTATGAGTAAAGAAATATGGATTCCTCATGGTTATGGTTCCATCTCTGAGGAACATCATATTAGACATCTTGTTCAATGAAAGAAAGATCCTCTTGTGGCGCAGAGTGGTAAGGCTGCAGCCATGAGGCTGGGAGTTCAATCCCAGCAGCCACCTCAGGGTTGACTCAGCCTTCCATCCTTCTGAGGTCGTTAAAATGAGTACCCAGCTTGCTGGGGGGTAAACAGTAATGACTGGGGAAGGCACTGGCAAACCACCCCGTATTGAGTCTGCCATGAAAACGCTAGAGGGCGTCACCCCAAGGGTCAGACATGACCTGGTGCTTGCACAGGGGATACCTTTACCTTTACCTTTTACCTTAATGCAAGAACTAATACTAGTGACTTTCTTTGGAGAATGTAGGAGGGCAGGACTCCCATTTTTTTGTAATTTTGAAACCTTTAATA
Organism: Paroedura picta; assembly: GCF_049243985.1. Classification (NCBI taxonomy): domain Eukaryota; kingdom Metazoa; phylum Chordata; class Lepidosauria; order Squamata; family Gekkonidae; genus Paroedura; species Paroedura picta. Next base: position 104,502,190 of record NC_135375.1, read on the forward strand.
CAAGTGTATATTATAATATTAAAAATCCATTTGCCATACATGTCAGCAGCAATTTTTAAAAAAAAGAACAGCCATGAAGGCGTATGAATAGTTCTCAGACTTTCCAACATGTTCACTGTGGTCTACATTTGCTAAAGTTTAACCACTATATCTTTGCCACGTATGAATCTTGCTGAAAATTTGGTTGGGGATTGGGATGAAACATTCCCTCCACACAAAGGCAGTTTAACTGAGCAGCTTGAGCATCACTTGCAGAGAGAGCACAGGTAGCTTTGACCCAAGAAACAGAAGATAGGTGCCTATTTCTGTAGTTATTTGTATTGCTAATGTATGATACTAAATTTAGCCATATCTCCTGGTTTTGCAGGTGCACAAAAAAGGTTTACATTTGACTTGCCAAATCACAGGCTGCCATGTACTTTTAAAGTCTCTGCAACTGATATGTCTTCCATCCCTCCGTCAGCCAGTCTTAACCTTCCTCCTGTAACCATGTCGGTTAAATGCATCATGGAGGAGCATGACAGCTATACAGATCAGACATGGAGTACAGATGAGCTATCGACTAAACAGGGTTATTATCTACAGGGAAATTCCTCGCGTTGCATTGCTGAGGTTTGTATTCAAGGCTGCCACTATCTTGGAAAGTTATTTTGTTATACATGAGTTTTAACATTTTTTTCTGCATAGAACAGTATTTTTGTTGTGATGCTATAAACATGGTCCTCAGCCTTTTGTATCTAACATTCCAGCAACTGTTCTGTCAGAGAACCTGGGTCCCACCATGCTTTTTCTGAGAAGGAAATGTATATGTTTACAGGCTGTTTGTTTTTATATTTATCCTTGGGAATGAACAAATTAATAGGTATAGAAATCCTGTGTCAGGCTGGTGGTGCCCATAATACAGCTTGAAAACCTCTGTTGTATTGTAAGACTGGAGCATACCTCTGCTGTTATCACGTAGATCTTTGCACACATTATCCTTAGGCATTTCCTTCAGATGCATACCAAGCCCTTGACTGTATTTCATGTGAGCTGATCAGGTAATCAAGATAGGACAGAACGTGTAGGGTGATTTTAAACTGTTTGTTTGGTTGGTTGATAATTTATTTATTATATTTTACCACCCTCTTCTTACAGCTCAGAGCAGTTTACATAACACAAGAACATGAACAAAATACAAACAGTAATAGAGACAGTAGTCGAGGTGATCGAAATGGCTAAGCAACAACCAATAGTAACAATAACAGCAGTAATCATTGAACGTTAACATGTAAACTGTAACTGTAACCCCATAGATCGGTCAATGCAGAATTGCTCCTTCTTGTATTTAATGGGCATATCTGAATGAGAAGAGGGGTTTTCAAACAATGATTTTTAGTTAATGTGAGGGAGTTAGTAATTGGAATACGTAGTTCTAGAAGAATTTCAGGAAGAACAGGTATCTTGGAAACGTTCAAAGGGTTAGAATGATCAAATATCTGCAGAATTCCTCAGAGAAGAGCCAGACCATAAAGATAACGGAGACATCAAGGTTTTCTGAATTATTAATCTTGCTATTTATTATCATTTAGAAATCAGATGGTGGTCCACAATGTAGTGATGTCCACCGTCTTAGAACGGTGGTGAAATGCAGCATTGCCAAATCACAGGCTCTTTCCAGAGCCCAAAGAGGGCTGAAAACAAATAATGCTGCAGTCTTCAAAGTCGGTGCTCTCAGTATCAACATTCCTCAACATCCAGCTGCCCTTCACAGCATGATGGTGCGGAGTTCTCATCAGCTTTCAAAACAGATCTCTGACCGCATCAGACAGCCATCGACAGTGTAAGTATTTGACTCGACATAGGTTGCCATTGGGAGATTTCCTGTAAATTTGCATGGTCATGCCTATATTATGGATCATAATCAGGCAACTGGGACCCAATGTCTATTGTGTGTCTAATAATTTGTGTTTCTTTGTAATATAAATAGACCGGAGCCTACAAAAGAAGACACTGCAACACCATTACCTGCAGAAAAGATGCCTACAAGCGTAAACCAGATGCCTATTGAAACCAATGAATTTCCACAGTTGCCTGAGGGCTTGGAAAAGAAGCCCATTCTTCTTAAATTCAGTGCCAGGACTGATGGAATTCCTATTGGAGCAGCCCTCTTGCCATCCTTAAAAGCAGAGTACAAGATGGGAAGAATGAGAAGCCATGGAAGGACAGGTAACTGTTCCAATGAGCTTCATAGATCTCTATTTAGGGAATATCACAAATATCATGGCATCATTAAAAGATTCCACTTGTAATATATCTCATAATAATTCTACTTGTAATGGGGACATTCAAAAGCATTGATGCTTTTAAGGAACTGAAACTGTAAAATTGCTCTAAAATTGCATGCTGAATTTGTAAAACATTACATATTAGTTCCTTAAAAATTAAATGAGAATAAAGTACAAAATTTAAATTATTCTCAAATATTTATAATGTAACTATCAGTCAATAATTATTGCAGTTTGAAATGCGGCTGATGGTTACAGTCCAGAGCAACTCATGACAAAATTTTCACGTACAGCATTTTGGCTGTTGTCATTTCCTAACAACAGCACTCCAATATTGCTAGGGAATTTCTTTAGAAACTTGAGAGGACAGCAAAAACAATTCATAATGTGCCAGGTCTCGGGGAATGGGCCAGTTTAATGGGAACCCTTCCTAAATCCTGTCGGGTGCTTTTTATGTTTTTGCTTATGAGTAAAGAAATGTGGATTCCTCATGGTTATGGTTCCATCTCTGAGGAACATCATATTAGACATCTTGTTTAATGCAAGAACTAATACTAGTGGCTTTCTTTGGAGTATGTAGGAGGGCAGGACTCCCATTCTTTGTAATTTTGAAAACCTTTTACTGTAAGTGTATATTTTAATATTAAAAATCCCTTCGCCTTACATGTCAGCAGCATTTTTTTAAAAAAAGAACAGCCATGAAGGCATATGAATAGTTTTCAGAATTTCCAATATGTTCACTGTGGTCTACATTAGCTAAAGTTTAAACACTTTATCTTTGCCACGTATGAATCTTGGTGAAAATTTTGTTGGGGGTTGGGATGAAACATTCCCTCCACACAGAGGCAGTTTAACTGAGCAGCTTGAGCATCACTTGCAGAGAGAGAACAGGTAGCTTTGACCTATGAAGCAGAAGATAGGTGCCTATTTCTGTATTTATTTGTATTGCTAATGTATGATACTAAATTTAGCCATATCTCCTGGTTTTGCAGGTGCACAAAAAAGATTTACATTTGAATTGCCAAATCACAGGCTGCGATGTACTTTTAAAGTCTCTGCAACTGATATGTCTTCCATCCCTCCGTCAGCCAGTCTTAACCTTCCTCCTGTAACCATGTCGGTTAAATGCATCATGGAGGAGCATGACAGCTATGCAGATCAGACATGGATTATAGAAGAGCTACCGACTAAACAGGGTTATTATCTTCAGGGAAATTCCTCGCGTTGCATTGCTGAGGTTTGTATTCAAGATTGACACTATCTTGGAAAGTTATTTTATTTTATCCTTGGGAATGAACAAATTAATAGTTATAGAGATCCTGTGTCAGGCTGGTGGTGCACATAATACAGCTTGAAAACCTCTGCTGTATTGTAAGTCTGGAGCAGACCTCTGCTGTTTTCATGTAGATCTTTGCACACATTTTCCTTAGACATTTCATTCTGATGCATACCAAGCCCTTGACTATATTTCATGTGAGCTGATCAGGTAATCAAGATTGGACAGAATGTGTAGGGTGATTTTAAACTGTTTGTTTGTTTATTTATTTATTATATTTTCCCACCCTCTTCTTACAGCTCAGGGCAGTTTACATAACACAAGAACATGAACAAAATAAAAACAGTAATAGAGACAGTAGTTGAGGTGATAGAAATGGCTAACAACCAATAGTAACAATAACAGCAGTAATCATTGAACGTTAACATGTCAACTGTAACTGTATCCCCATAGATCGGTCAATGCAGTATTGCTCCTTCTTGTATTTAATGGGCACATCAGAATGAGAAGAGGGGTTTTCAAACAATGATTTTTAGTTAATGTGAGGGAATTAGTAATATGAATACGTAGTTCTAGAAGAATTTCAGGAAGAACAGGTATCTTGGAAATGATCAAATATCTGCACAATTCCTCAGAGAAGAGCCAGACCATAAAGATAACTGAGACATCAAGGTTTTCTGAATTATTAATCTTGCTATTTATTATCATTTAGAAATCAGATGGTGGACCACAATGTGGTGATGTCCACCGTCTTCGAACGGTGGTGAAATGCAGCATTGCCAAATCACAGGCTCTTCAGAGTGCCCCAAGAGGGCTGAAAACAAATAATGCTGCAGTATTCAAAGTTGGTGCTCTCAGTATCAACATTCCTCAACATCCAGCTGCCCTTCACAGCATGACGGTGTGGAGTTCTCATCAGCTTCCTAAACAGATCTCTGACCTCATCAGACAGCCATCGACAGTGTAAGTATTTGACTCGACTTAGGTTGCCATTGGGAGATTTCCTGTAAATTTGCAGGGTCATGCCTATATTATGTATTATCATCAGGCAGCTGGGACCCAATGTCTATTGTGGGTCTAATAATTTGTGTTTCTTTGTAAAATAAACAGACCGCAGCCTACAAAAGAAGGCACTGCAACGTCATTACCTGCAGAAAAGACGCCTACAAGCGTAAACCAGACGCCTACTGAGACCAGTAAATTTCCGCAGTTGCCTGAGGGCTTGGAGAAGAAGCCCACTTTTCTTAAATTCAGTGCCAGGACTGATGGAATTCCTATTGGAGCAGCCCTCTTGCCATCCTTAAAATCAGAGTACAAGATGGGAAGAATGAGAAGCCACGGAAGGACAGGTAACTGTTCCAATGAGCTTCATGGATCTCTATTTAGGGAATATCACAAATATCATGGCATCATTAAAAGATTCCACTTGTAATATATCACATAACAATTCTACTTGCAATGGGTACATTCAAAAGCACTGATGCTTCCAGTCAGTTTTTCCACGGCTTTCCTTTGACGAGTCCCTTCTCTGAGCTCTGTGTGTGACATGACAAGGATGCTTGGAGGAGACAGGAAAAGGCACAGGTTTTGAAATATTTTAGTTAAGATTTTTAAAAAATTAGATGAGAATGAAGTGCAAAATTTAAATTATTCTCAAATATTTATAACGTAACTATCAGTCAATAATTATTGCAGTTTGAAATGCGGCTTATGGTTACAGTCCAGAGCAACTCATGACAAAATTTTCACGTATAGCATTTTGGCTGTTGTCATTTCCTAACAACAGCACTCCAATATTGCTGGGGAATTTCTTTAGACACTTGAGAGGACAGTAAAAACAATTCATAATGTGCCAGGTCTCGGGGAATGGGCCAGTTTAATGGGAAACCTTCCTAAATCCTGTTGGGTGCTTTTTATGTTTTTGCTTATGAGTAAAGAAATATGGATTCCTCATGGTTATGGTTCCATCTCTGAGGAACATCATATTAGACATCTTGTTTAATGCAAGAACTAATACTAGTGGCTTTCTTTGGAGAATGTAGGAGGGCAGGACTCCCATTCTTTGTAATTTTGAAAACCTTTTACTATAAGTGTATATTATAATATTAAAAATCCCTTCGCCATACATGTCAGCAGCATTTTTTTAAAAAAAGAACAGCCATGAAGGCATATGAATAATTCTCAGAATTTCCAACATGTTCACTGTGGTCTACATTTGCTAAAGTTTAACCACTATATCTTTGCCACGTATGAATCTTGATGAAAATTTGGTTGGGGTTTGGGATGAAACATTCCCTCCACACACAGGCAGTTTAACTGAGCAGCTTGAGCATCACTTGCAGAGAGAGAACAGGTAGCTTTGACCCATGAAGCAGAAGATAGGTGGCTATTTCTATAGTTATTTGTATTGCTAATGTATGATACTAAATTTAGCCATATCTCCTGGTTTTGCAGGTGCACAAAAAAGGTTTACATTTGAATCGCCAAATCACAGGCTGCGATGTACTTTTAAAGTCTCTGCCACTGATATGTCTTCCATCCCTCCGTCAGCCAGTCTTAACCTTCCTCCTGTAACCATGTCGGGTACATGCATCATGGAGGAGCATGACAGCTATACAGATCAGACATGGAGTATAGATGAGCTACCGATTAAACGGGGTTATTATCTACAGGTAAATTCCTCGCGTTGCGTTGCTGAGGTTTGTATTCAGGACTGCCACTATCTTGGAAAGTTATTTTATTATACATGAGTTTTAACATTTGTTTCTGCATAGAACAGTATTTTTGTTGTGATGCTATAAACATGGTCCTCAGCCTTTTGTATCTAACATTCCAGCAACTGTTCTGTCAGAGAACCTGGGTCCCACCATGCTTTTTCTGAGAAGGAAATGTACATGTTTACAGGCTGTTTGTTATTATATTTATCATTGGGAATGAACAAATTAATAGTTATAGAGATCCTGTGTCAGGCTGGTGGTGCCCATAATACAGCTTGAAAACCTCTGCTGCATTGTAAGACTGGAGCATACCTCTGCTGTTATCATGTAGATCTTTGCACACATTTTTCTAGGCATTTCATTCTGATGCATACCAAGCCCTTGACTATATTTCATGTGAGCTGATCAGGTAATCAAGATTGGACAGAATGTGTAGGGTGATTTTAAACTGTTTGTTTGTTTGTTTGTTTTACCGCCCTCTTCTTACAGCTCAGGGCAGTTTACATAACACAAGAACATGAACAAAATAAAAACAATAATAGAGACAGTAGTAGAGGTGATCGAAATGGCTAAGTAACAACCAACAGTAACAATAACAGCAGTAATCATTGAACGTTAACATATCAACTGTAACTGTAACCCCATAGATCGGTCAATGCAGAATTGCTCCTTATTCTATTTAATGGGCACATCTGAATGAGAAGAGGGGTTTTCAAACAATAATTTTCAGTTAATGTGAGGGAGTTAGAAATTTGAATACGTAGTTCTAGAAGAATTTCAGGAAGCCCCGGTATCTTGAAAACGTTCAAAGGGCTAGAATGATCAAATATCTGCAGGATTCCTCAGAGAAGAGCCAGACCATAAAGATAACGGAGACATCAAGGTTTTCTGAATTATTAATCTTGCTATTTATTATCATTTAGAAATCAGATGGTGGTCCGCAATGTGGTGATGTGCACCGTCTTCGAACGGTGGTGAAATGCAGCACTGCCAAATCACAGGCTCTTCACAGTCCCCCAAGAGGGCTGAAAACAAATAATGCTGCAGTCTTCAAAGTTGGTGCTCTCAGAATCAACATTCCTCAACATCCAGCTGCCCTTCACAGCATGACGGTGCGGAGTTCTCATCAGCTTCCAAAACAGATCTCTGACCTCATCAGACAGCCATCGACAGTGTAAGTATTTGACTCGACATAGGTTGCCATTTGGAGATTTCCTGTAAATTTGCAGGGTCATGCCTATATTATGTATTATCATCAGGCAGCTGGGACCCAATGTCTATTGTGTGTCTAATAATTTGTGTTTCTTTGTAATATAAACAGACCACAGCCTACAAAAGAAGACACTGCAACGCCATTACCTGCAGAAAAGATGCCTACAAGTGTAAACCAGACGCCTATTGAAACCAGTGAATTTCCGCAGTTGCCTGAGGACTTGGAGAAGAAGCCCATTGTTCTTAAATTCAGTGCCAGGACTGATGGAATTGTTGTTGGAGCATCCCTCTTGCCATCCTTAAAAGCTGAGTACAAGATGGGAAGAATGAGAAGCCACGGAAGGACAGGTAACTGTTCCAATGAGCTTCATAGATCTCTATTTAGGGAATATCACAAATATCATGGCATCATTAAAAGATTCCACTTGTAATATATCACATAACAATTCTACTTGTAATGGATACAAATACTTTGGCCACCTCATGAGAAGGAAGGACTCCCTGGAGAAGAGCCTAATGCTGGGAGCGATCGAGGGCAAAAGAAGAAGGGGATGACAAAGAATGAGGTGGCTGGATGGAGTCACTGAAGTAGTAGGTGCAAACTTAAGTGGACTCCGGGGAATGGTAGAGGACAGGAAGGCCTGGAGGATCATTGTCCATGGGGTTGCGATGGGTCGGAGACGACTTCGCACCTAACAACAAGAAATGGGTGCATTCAACAGCATTGATGCTTCCAGTCAGTTTTTCCACGGCTTTCCTTTGACGACTCCTATCTCTGAGCTCTATGTGTGACATGACAGGGATGCTTGGAGGAGACAGGAAAAGGCACAGGTTTTGAAATATTTTAGTTAAGATTTTTAAAAAATTAAATGAGAATAAAGTGCAAAATTTAAAATATTCTCAAATATTTATAATGTAACTATCAGTCAATAATTATTGTGGTTTGAAATGCGGCTTATGGTCAAAGTCCAGAGCAACTCATGACAAAATTTTGATTTACAGCATTTAGGCTGTTGTCATTTCCTAACAACAGCACTCCAATATTGCTAAGGAATTTCTTTAGAAACTTGAGAGGACAGCAAAAACAATTCATAATGTGCCAGGTCTCGGGGAATGGGCCAGTTTAATGGGAAACCCTCCTAAATCCTGTCGGGTGCTTTTTATGTTTTTGCATATGAGTAAAGAAATATGGATTCCTCATGGTTATGGTTCCATCTCTGAGGAACATCATATTAGACATCTTGTTTAATGCAAGAACTAATACTAGTGGCTTTCTTTGGACAATGTAGGAGGGCAGGACTCCCATTCTTTGTAATTTTGAAAACCTTTTACTATAAGTATATATTATAATATTAAAAATCCCTTCGCCATACATGTCAGCAGCATTTTTTTAAAAAAAGAACAGCCATGAAGGCATAGGAATAGTTCTCAGAATTTCCAACATGTTCACTGTGGTCTACATTTGCTAAAGTTTAACCACTATATCTTTGCCACGTATGAATCTTGGTGAAAATTTGGTTGGGGTTTGGGATGAAACATTCCCTCCACACACAGGCAGTTTGAGCAGCTTGAGCATCACTTGCAGAGAGAGAACAGGTAGCTTTGACCCATGAAGCAGAAGATAGGTGGCTATTTCTGTAGTTATTTGTATTGCTAATGTATGATACTTAATTTAGTCATATCTCCTGGTTTTGCAGGTGCACAAACAAGGTTTACATTTGAATTGTCATATCAGAGGCTTCAATGTACTTTTAAAGTCTCTGCCACTGATATGTCTTCCATACCTCCGTCAGCCAGTCTTAACCTTCCTCCTGTAACCATGTCGGGTACATGCATCATGGAGGAGCATGACAGCTACACAGATCAGACATGGATTATAGATGAGCTATCAACTAAACAGGGTTATTATCTACAGGGAAATTCCTCGCGTTGCGTTGCTGAGGTTTGTATTCAAGACTGCCACTATCTTGGAATGTTATTTTATTATACATGAGTTTTAACATTTGTTTCTGCATAGAACAGTATTTTTGTTGTGATGCTATAAACATGGTCCTCAGCCTTTTGTATCTAACATTCCAGCAACTGTTCTGTCAGAGAACCTGGGTCTCACCATGCTTTTTCTGAGAAGGAAATGTATATGTTTACAGGCTGTTTGTTATTATATTTATCATTGGGAATGAATAAATTGTTATAGAAATCCTGTGTCAGGCTGGTGGTGCCCATAATACAGCTTGAAAACCTCTGCTGTATTGTAAGACTGGAGCAGACCTCTGCTGTTATCACGTAGATCTTTGCACACATTTTTAGTAGAAAGTTGTCTTAACAGATTTTCAATCTGGTTTACTTGAAGTGGGAAAATGTTTAGTGCAGGAATAGATTTGATGCCCCCCCCCTTTGTTCTCGAAGCCAGTTTTATCAGGCATTCGTTTATGATAAGCATTATCTTTCTCTGCCAGGTTGGTTCATTTGAACATAATCTTACCACAGACCTTTTGAACCACCTAGTTTTTGTTCAGAAAGTCTTCATGAAAGAGCTCAATGAAGCGATGCAGAAAGTTTCAGGTAAGTGTAATGGCTTTTGAATTTTAGTCAAATTTTACTTTCTAGTAGCTAGAACCAGCTTTTCCTCTAGATCTCACCCAATCCCCTTCTTTAGTTACAGCCCCCATACTCCATGGCCTTTGTTCATTCAGAGAAGACAGGCACCCCTAGTATCCCCCCCTGAAGAGCTGGGTGAGGGAGGGGCCGGGCGGGAAGAGAGGGGATGGGGGTCTGCCGCCAGGTAAATTTTAACCACTGTGGGGTTTTAATTGTTCACATTTTTATCTTTGTGGGTTTAACGTTGTGACTGTAACCTGCCGTGAGACAGTCTCAAGAGCAGCAGGATATAAATCAAATAAACAAACAAATAATCCTTAATGTAGCATTTTAAAGGTCTTTTTTTCACAAGTGGAAAAACTTGTCAAAACTAACCCATTGTTTATGGTTTAAATGAAGCAAAAAATAATCAAGTGTGTGCTAGGAAAACCAGTGCCATACTTTCTTGAACATTCAAATCTGGCTCCTCTTTTATAAGATTGACTTCAGAATAAGAAGCCTTCTTGACAAAAACTGTGTTGGATGGAGCGTATTTATTTCATGCATGTCTCAACTATTCCCCCAATAGGGAACCCAGAGTAGCTTATATTGGTCTCCTGTTCACCATTTAACACTCACACTAACCCTGAAAGACACGTTAAGCTGAAAGTCACCAAGCACGTTTGCATGGCAGACTGGGAATTAAACCACTGCACAGCTCCTAGGTTTTGTCTATAAATAATATGAAAATTTGTAATCCTTGGCAAAATTCTGGAAATATACGAAATATCCTTGCAGGAGTGGAGCAACCTAGTCCTCTTTGGAATGAGCATGATGGGACAACGGATGGAGAGAAGCCAAAGATTCTCCTCTATTCTTTCAGTCTACAGTTTAAGGTAGTTTTTGTCTCTTGCATGTTTGCCACAGTATGACTAGGGGTACCTTTCCCCCATTTTAAAAGCACATTAATAGTATGCGTTTAATCAGTTTTTGAGCCATAATGAATAGGTTATGCCCTGCATCACGTCTTAGACTACCTCATTCTCAGTAGGAAGGGTGCTCCTTGTTCTTTCTTCTGTGTCTAGGCTGCTTCTTCATAAATAGCAGATCCCTACTGTTCTGCCCTTTTAAGCTTAAGGGTAATCTTAGATTTACTTGCAATTTTAAATGATTATGTTGTATTCTACCTCATTTTTCAGCCAAAACAATTGGCTGAAAACAAAACAAAACAAAACAAACACTCGTGTACCTAGTGTGTTTGACACCTGGAGGAGATCATTTTTAACACCCCACTCCTACCTCCATAGGAAGCCTGTAAACAAAGAGGGACGTTTCTGTCTTTGAGACATGTACAGGTTGCTGTGAAAGAACAATCTTAGCAAGAGGGGGGGGGGAGAAAAGATGAGGGTCTTCTTTGCATTGCAAGAAACAAGGAGGCGTTTGAGTAACTCTTGGGGCACTCCCTTCTGGGAACCATTTCCTCATCTCATTCCTCAAGCCAGAGATTTCTGCCTCTTTCTTTGACCATTGGCAATACTAGAGCAATGGGCATACCACTGCCTCTTTTAATCCCTCCGGGAATTCTCCTGCTGAGAGGGAGAGGTTGATTATTTCCCAGAGGGGGGCTCCAATGCTTATGCCTGTTGTTTTTAGGAGCCATGATGGACATGGGTCTAGTGGTTGCCTCAGTGCTGCCAGCATCCTGTCCACTTCATTTAGTGAGAGTCGTCTGAAGTGACTCCTTGTATTCTCCAAAGACGGACAAGGGGCCTCTAGTTCACTTACTGTGTCCAAAGTTAGAGAAAGGTCATGGCGAATCTGCAAAGTGACTTGCAAATGCCTCAGCTAATGTCCAATTGGCTACTGCTGATTTCGCTATTATTTTAGGGAACTACTTTTTCAAGAAATCTGTTGAAAGACTGAAAACTTATTGAAAACTTTATTTAAAAAATGTTTGAGAGACCGCTGAAGCATACCTTTAATAGCTTTTGTTTTTCTTACCAGGGTATCCGGGTAACAGCCACAACACCATCCGTGAGGGCTGTAAGATTCGAAACAGGATTGACAGAACTGGAGCTGTCCAACAGAATCCAAACAAAAGCAGTGCCTGGCAGTAGCAGCTCCTTAAAGCTTTTTGGTAAATGCCAGGTGGATTTGAATCCGGCATTAGGGCAAACTATTAAACATCACGTAAGTTTACATCCTTCGTATGGTTCTCAAAATAAGATTTAAAAGGAGATGCCAAAAACAGCTTTGCAAAACACTGTGGAAATGAACAACCACCCTGAATTTTAGTTTGTTTGTACGATGTCAAAGTGGGTCCTTTTTAATGTTGAAGTCTCATGTTTAATATCTCTGGGCTATCTGAAGGTTTATGAAGAAGCTGGATCAGACTTCCATCAGGTTGCTTCTTTTAAGACTGGAATTGGATTAAGAAATGCCCTCAGAGAGGAAATCGGTGGTTCATCGGATCGTGCAGCTGTGCTCATCACTTTAAGCAGACCCGTTGTCTTTGCTCAGCCTGTGGCCTTTGATAGAGGTACTGCTAGATGCTGTGTCTGTTGTATGAAGATTTATATGCCTTCTGAACACCAGTATTTGGGGAGGAAAATGTATTAGAGAGCCAGTTTGGTGTAGTGAGGAGTACGGACTTCTAATCTGGCATGCTGGGTTCGATTCTGCACTCCCCCACATGCAGACAGCTGTGTGACCTTGGGCTCGCCACGGCACTGATAAAGCTGTTCTGACCAGCCAGTGATATCAGGGCTCTCTCAGCCTCACCCACCCCACAGGGTGTCTGTTGTGGGGAGAGGAAAGGGAAGGTGACTGTAAGCCGCTTTGAGCCTCCTTCGGGTAGGGAAAAGCAGCATATAAGAACCAACTCTTCTTCTTCTTCTTCTTCTTCTTCTTCTTCTTCTTCTTCGTTTGTACTTTAAAGAAATCCCAATTTCAGGCAATATGCTGCCTTTGTTCTTCAACATACTTTGGGAACTGAAATGCAAATAACTTTCTAGCTCTTCTGGGATAGCATTATTGCTAAAAGCAAGGTGAGGTTATACACACTTATGAGCTAACATTGTGCAAAATGTTTTTTCCCCTAAAAAGCTGTGCTTTTCTGGCTGAATTATAAGGCTGCTTATGACAACTGGAGTGAACAGAGACTGGCCTTGCGTAAAGACATCCACATGGCCACAAAGGAAATAGTTGACATGTCACCTGGAATCCAGCCGACATCTGCTCTGGCATTGGGAACACTCTTTCTTCAACTAACAGTTAATGATTTAGGAATTTGCCTGCCCATCACAAGTGCACCACAGGTATTGAAGAATATATGATTTCATTATTGAAATAACAATTTGTCCACATCCAAAATTTTTTCATAAAACCGTCTCAAAGTTTTAATATTGCATTAATGCTATAATTTGAAATGCCAAACTAATATGTTTATGCTAACAATGTGAACTAAAATACTAATTACCTAACAATTTGCCACAGTTACAGTGGAACTTAAATGTTGGGGTAGAATGGAACTTTGGTTCTAGAAATTCTTCTAACATGCTTCTTAGATACTGTGGCAATGAACTTATCCAAAAACCTACAATACATTAATTTAAACATCAAAATATTTTCCTTAGCGTAGAATTTTAATTACTATTCATTTAATTTATTTGAAAAAAAACTCCATCCTGTCCCTCTGCCTGGATGTAATAACTTTAAAAGTATTTTCTTAAACGTTTAATTCTCTGTTAATCATTTATATACTAGTAAGCAAGCCCGCTGCAGGGGAATGCAGCGGGCGCTAGGTGCTTACTTGAGTCGGCGGCGGCGGCGGGCTGGTCGTCGGCAGGCTGGTCGGCAGCGGCAGTCGGACAAAGCCCAGAACTCTGTTGCATGTCTCCTTCTCCTCCTCCTCCTATGAATGCTGCCAGTGACAGAATGCCTATACAGGTGTGAAACGAGCAATTTGTTTCCTTTCAGCTACACTACAACTCCGAGATGTTAAAGACTGAATGGCCAAATGCATCCCGTGGTTCATCTCTGCCAAGAACCCTTTGCAAAGAATCCAAGCTGCATGGTATGAAATAATATAATGTATTCATTTTGAAATACATCCAGTTCTACAGAGCTTCTGCCTGAAATGTTGATGAGTTACTCTTGGGGTTCTGAATGACCTTGTACCCCCATATTTTGGCAGTCATGGCCTCCTGTGGTAGCCATTTTGTGATTGTGCCCACCACCTTGCGTCAGAATAACAATGGGGCCCACAGGATCAAAAAGGCTGGGAAATCCATCCCCGTTTGACTAGGACCATTTTTGACTTCCAAATAAACTTAGATGTTTACATGATGTAATTTGGATGCTAAAATCTGATACTGGATTCAAGATCCGGAATTCTTTAATATTTATTTTTAAACATTATCCTTCACTTTTATTCTCTCTATTCTTATATTATTAGACATTTTTTCACAATGGTTTTGTGAAAACCTCTATGAACGTAGAGGTTTAACGTGGTTTTAGAGAATTGGATGCAGCATTGGCAAACATTAAAATTCTGTAATCATAATTCAAACTGACAAGCACTTTGAGCTAAATTTTACTTTTTCATATAGAAGAATAAACCAAAGATAGCAACATAGGGATTTTGAGGTCAAGATGAAGAGGGCTTTCTACAATCTTTGTAGTTTAAAACATTGGCAGTGCCTTACAAGGCATTTTGAGGCGAAGCATTATGAATACAAATAGAGTTGACCAAATATGGCATCTATTTTTGTATTAAGTGTCAGGATTTTACCTCTGGCAATCAAAAGTGAATTGATACTTCCCATTAATGGAATAAAAATTCTTCAACTTCCAAATATATCTAGGTCTTCAGAGGAACTATCCTCTTCATTTCTTGAGTATGGAAATCCTAATTTCACAAACCACACTATAGTTATGTTAGTGATGGGAGTTCTAAAATTATACTCCCATGCAATTTAATGTCTCTTTTTTTTAAGTATACCCCCTTCCCCGTTTGCTTCTTCATGGAATTCTTAGCCCCATTTATTCAACTTCTATAGTACTTTAGGATTCTCCTTTAGGATTCTCTCCAGCTACTGCAAATTAGATTAGAGTGAGAGAATATGACTGGCCCAAGGTCTCCCAGCGAGCTTCTGTGGCACACATAGAGATTTGAAGAGACTAGTCCAACCACTGCACCAGCTCTGAATAATTTGATATACTCTTTAAATTGGGCTAATGCCTTGCTCACTCCCAATTCAGATGATTATTGAACACATTAAAAAGTCTCAGTACCAATACTTGTGGGATCCTACTGCTTGCTTCCCCCTGCAGAACTGTCCATTTATGCCTGCTCTCTGCTTTCTGTCTTTAGCCAACCCAACCAGTCCCCGTGATTATTCAGCTGACTGATGACGACTCTGGATGCAATCTCAACTCCTTCCCTCCACACTTTTCCAAAGCGGAAGAAAACCATCAAATCATTAAACCTCAGTCAGGGCCTGTTCCTAACTTTGCATGGCCACCTTTCTACCGAATGGGCTATTGAAATGCAGCCATTCAGGACAGAGTTGTTTTTAACTGTTATCTGTTTAATTTTATAGAAAGCTTATTCATTGATTTGGTAGCTATTTTTCTTGCTGTTTCAAATTACATGTATTTAAGTCATGCCGTCTTGATGATGTATATGCAAAAGGCTAGGATTCGGGCTCTTGAGCAAAAATAGATTTATCCAATGAGTTAGAAAATCCATTTCTCAATTTGTATTCTAATGAAAGCTGGTTAACTGGTATTTCACTGAACGCTTTTTAAAAAAAACCTTTCGGCCAAAGGGAAGGGAAGAGGTGGCATAAAAACAGCAAAATTGCACGCCTGGGTTGCACTGCAGTCTTTGCCGGAGGAAATGGTGATTAGCCCCTGCTTGTTGGATTTCCTAGAAAAGGCACTTGAAACCATTCTTATAACTCCAATAGAAAGGAACGATGCAGGTACCACATGACAAACTAACTTATTTCTATCACAGCTACAATTTGTTCCATGTTCCCCTGCTTAATTATTAAAACTAATTTATTTGTCTTATTAAAAGCTGTTAGCGCCCAAGATGAAGATATCGGGCAGTTTGATATGCAAGATGCCTTAGAAGAGTCCACAGCCTCCTTGGTGTCCTCATCAACCTTCCCTGTGGACGTGGTGGTTTATGTAAGAGTTCAGGTGAGGAGGAAGACAGCAAGACTTGGAGGCAGTTCCGGTCCCGTTGAAGTTGACGGCACAGTGGATGGGAAAATGCCATGATGCTCTTCATGACAACGTAACATTTAGAAGAAGGAGCATAATCAGCGGAACTGTGAATAACTCTGAAGGGTGCTCAGCAATGTCCCTTCAGACATTCCACCTTTAAATAAATGTTTCTGCTGCATGTTTGCCGTTTGATTTCATAGAATGGTTCTAATGTTGTTTACCTGAATAAGCCATCATGCAGATATTGATATTCAGGATAGAAATATTGTACATATTCGTTGCAACTGGTGTGTTTGTGTCTTAAAAAAAACAGTTTTTAAAGGGAAAGGGGCTTTTCGGGAGCATGAACACATCTGTCCATTGGCTGTTCTGTTTGATTTACGGCCAGGGGCGGGAAGAAGCACAGAAAAATATCGCTTCCTTTGCTGCAATTCCAGCGAGACCAGAAACCTGTGGGGTATGAATACAACGCTACTGGGACGCTATTGATTCCACTAAAATTAAAGGTATGAGGAATGCCGAAATTCCACTATTAAATATAGCGTTTCTGCATACTGAAAACAATTGGCAACATTGGTCCTTGTGCGGAAAGGCCCCAAGGTATGCGTTCATTCACAGATCCAGCACAACGCCAATAAAGACAATGAAGAGAGACTTCAAGTAGTTGGCTGAGAGCCTGCCCAAGGCTTTTGGGCTGAGGCCTCAGACTACGAAGGATTTCAAGGAGGTGTCTGACTCCCTGCCCAAGGTTTCTGGGCTGCGGACTCCGAAGGTGGCGTACACAGGCATGCAATCAACAACCTCTGCAGAGTGAGCCCCCCCCAGGTCTCGGGGGTGGGTTTCTCCACTACCAGCTGGGACTGGAAGGTGAACGATGCAGAGCGCTGCAGGAGACAAAAGGGGCCGGCGTGCCTCAGTGGTGAGATTGTTCCAGTCCCTAGGATATCCCTAGCTGCGAGGTAGAGCCCTTGCAGGAGCCAAAACCACCCCAGGACTGGGGGGATCTCCAAGATGCCAGGCAGGACAGGGGCCAGGTCAAGCACCCCACACCTGGGAACAAGAGAAAGTGTGTGTGGGGGGGGGGTAGAAGGATGGTGAACAATTGCAGGCTTGTGTGTTCCTTCGGCCTCCTTGCCCCTTCACTTGGGTCACCATTTCACCTGAAAGGTTTTTAACATTCTCCCCCCCCCCTCACACACACACAAAGAACACGGTCGTCTGTCTACCAGAGAAGTGGTTGGCTGCAAGATTTCAGGAGAGCTGGGCAGCCACTATCTTTGACAGATGGATGTTCTCACTCATGTCAAAAGGCCACAGGATAGAGTTCTCTGGTGGGTCAAGCGATGGAAGTTCACCTTCGTGGGTTCTGTGCAGTCCCACATGGGTCCTGTGAAGATCGCAGGCCTGCTTCGGAGAAATAACTAGCCAACTTAAAGCTCAAAAACACTCCCAAGAGTGCTAGCCCCTCCCACATGGGGAGTTTTACTTTACCCTTACCCTTACCTTGAGGATTGGTTGCTGGTAGGCCATTCTCGGGAAGAGGTTGAAACCGCTATAGCAGCCTCGCTGCATCTTCTGTGATTCTTGGGTTTTAACACCAATTTAGAAAATCCTTGTTTAATACGTACGCAGGCCCTAGAGTTTATAGGTGCTCTTTTGGGTGGCTGCAGAAACACCTGACAGAACGCGTCGGATTTCTGCCTTCTATCTTACCTAACCTCGTTAAAGGAGTCCGGGCTTGCCAATTCGTCAATCAGAGCTCACCTTGGTGCTACTTCAGCCTCACATGAGTTTGTGTGTGGCAAACCTATTTTTTTCATACCCCAAGTTGCACATTATTATTATTAATTATTATTATTATTAATTAGATTTATTTCCCGCCAGTCCCCGTAGGCTCGTGGCGGGTCACAATAGTCTTATCCCCATTAAAATACCCATTAAAAGATTTTAAAAACAATCCCAACATGGCGGAAGCTCTCCTTATTCCTACCCCCTGCTATCAGAGCGGCAGGGAGGGTGGGGAGGAGATCTAACTTACTAGGTCCAGGGTGGGGGGGGGGGATGCTGGCACTCATTCGCTGACCCCGGCCTCAACCGAAAACTGGTGGAAGAGCTCCGTCTTGCAGGCCCTGCGGAAAGCTGGTAAATCCCGCAGCTCACCCGGGAGCTCATTCCACCAGGTAGGGGCCAGGACCGAAAAGGTTTTAAAGGTTTGAAGAATTTGTTTCCCCCAGTTGCACCTGTAATCCCTCAATGGAGCTTGTCCCTTGTTCTTTCTGTGCTTACCCATAAACCATTTGAACCGTTGGCAACAACAGACTTGTCTCTTTCGTTATACAAAGTGGCCTTTTTGGTTGCGATAACATCAGCATGTAGAGTGGGGGAACTGGCAGCCTTGTCTACGGAACCACCTTTTTTTGCAAATTTTCACAGATAAAGTTATTTTACACTCCAGTGTGGCGTTTTTACCAAAGGTAGTCTCTAAATTACACCTGGGACAATCTTTAGTGCTTTCCCAAATCCGACATATCTTTTCGAAAGACAAATGAACACCTTGGTTGTTCGTAGAACTGTCCTTTTTTATTTAGATATGGCAAAAGCCTTTAGGAAAGACAAATCACTTTTCATTTGCTTTCGAGGCATCAATAAAGGTAAAGCAGCGTCTTCACAGACGATATCCGGGTCGATTGTGCAAGCAATCAGACATGCATACAGACTTTCAAAACTTGACTGTCCTCTGACACTCACTGCACATTCCACAGGGGCCAACGTTACATCAGCGGCATTCACAGCAGGGCTCCCTATGTCCGACATCTGCAGGGCAGCCACCTGGTTGCAGTCAAGTAACTTTACTCCAATTTATCTTTACGGCAGTCTGTGAATTGCCTGGGGTGGGTCTGAGCCGATTAGGAACCTCCAATTCCCAGAGTCTTGGCTTGGAGATGATATTTGTGCATCTTCTCCAATACCTCGTCTGCCTGTGGGCTAAAGAGATCTACCCCATCGAAGGGTAAATCTTCTAAGGCTTCTCGGATATCCCATGATAAGGTAGAAGGTAGAACACTCTGATTACTGTCATACAGGTGATTTAGATCTATATATGCCTTGCATGTAAAAACCTGTCATGCCATTTAGAAGTGTCTTTGGTGTGTTCTCATTATGTTGGGATTTTTTTCCCGGTGAAGAACATTGTGTTCATTGAACCGACAGTGAAGTCTGAAATGATCCAGTTTAGCCTTGTACTGATGTCTCTTCAAACTCTGTACCAACTTTTCATTTGTGGGGTGTATGAGGCATCCATGGAAGATGAAAACAGTCTGGTATTAAGGGGTAAGGGAATCAAGTCATTTTGAAAGCTAAAATATATTCCTCAAAAATAAGATCCAGACTAGAAGTTCATGTACATATTAATTTGCATATTATTAGTCATTGTTCTCATCTCTGTCCATCTTTATCTGTTTGCTGAATGCTAGTTAACTTAAAGCAAGTAAAATATATAGTTATGTTTTCTATATTTAATCTTTTAAGATGACCTGTGTCTCTGGCCCTTGTCCAACTCCTGATGAATTAAAGTACACGATGACCTGCATAGCAGTAGATGGCAGGGGTGGTCAAACTGCGGCCCTCCAGATGTCCATGAACTACAATTCCCATGAGCCCCTGCCAGCATTGGGTAGTAGGGGGGTAGTAGGGGGGTCGTAGGACTTACCCGTGAGTGTGGTGTTGGGGGGTGGCGTCTTCCACGCGGTGTCCCTGCTCCTTTCCCGAGGGCGATGGGAAGGAGTCCCCTGGCGGGTGAGGCCGTGCCAAGCGGCCGATGGGGGCAAGAGTGGCACTCGTAGGGGCGAATCAGGAGCCGCTTAAAGAGATTTTTATCACGAGCAGAGACCGCCCTAACCCCTCCCCAATAGCCCTTAGGGCTTTATTTAATCCACTCCGCAGGAGCGGTTAAAGATAATGTGAAAAGCTGCTGTGGGTCCAGATCAGGGAGAAAAGATACAAATAAAATAAATTGGGCATAACTTAGAACAGCCAGTGATAGTTTTTATTAGAATATGGGTCTTTCTCTATAGAATGAATAAAACATAGACTGATGTGTTTCCTTAAATCTTTAATAAATGGTATTCTTAAGTAAATTTTGATATAAAGAGCAAATTGAGATTGGATTTTCCAATTAAGTTTCAATATTGATCATGTGCCTCTATTCATTTTTTATTTTGTAGGTTATGGTTTTTGTGGTCAGATGATAATACAAAGAGTAAAAGAAGCAAGAATAAGTGCAGCTGTCTTGGTGGCTGTAGGTTTTTTGGTGGCACAGTGTTGGGACTAGATTTCTTCAAACTTGAAGATTTGACACCCTCAAGGAGCTCTGCTTTTTCAAGTACAAATGCAGAATCTGATATGTTTTATGGACAATCTTTATTGCAACCAGGAGAATGGATTATTACCAAAGAACTTCCAAAAACTATTGATGGTAATCTTATATTTATGTATATATTGTTGTTGTTGTTAGGTGCGAAGTCGTGTCCGACCCATCGTGACCCCATGGACAATGATCCTCCAGGCCTTCCTGTCTTCTACCATTCCCCAGAGTCCATTTAAGTTTGCACCTACTGCTTCAGTGACTCCATCCAGCCACCTCATTCACTGTCGTCCCCTTCTTCTTTTGCCCTCAATCGCTCCCAGCATTAGGCTCTTCTCCAGGGAGTCCTTCCTTCTCATGAGGTGGCGAAAGTATTTGAGTTCCATCTTCAGGATCTGGCCTTCTAAGGAGCAGTCAGGGCTGATCTCCTCTAGGACTGACCGGTTTGTTCGCCTTGCAGTCCAAGGGACTCGCAAGAGTCTTCTCCAGCACCAGAGTTCAAAAGCCTCAATTCTTTGATGCTCGGCCTTCCTTATGGTCCAACTTTCACAGCCATACATTGCAACTGGGAAGACCATAGCCTTGACTAAACGCACTTTTGTTGGCAGGGTGATGTCTCTGCTTTTTAGTATGCTGTCTAGATTTGCCATAGCTTTTCTCCCCAGGAGGAAGCATCTTTTAATTTCTTTGTTGCAGTCCCCGCCGTGATCTGCGGTCCCCATCAACAGGCTCTTTAGTTCCTCTTCACTTTCTGCCATTAGAGTGGTATCATCTGCATATCTGAGGTTGTTGATATTTCTTCCTGCAATCTCGATCCCAATTTGTGACTCCTCCAACCCCGCCTTTCACAACACCTGAATTGACAAGTACCACTGTGATCTCACAGTTCTTCCTCTTCTCCAGAGGAGAATAGTAGCTCTAGTGCTGCCCTTCCCTTACTTGCAGGTGAGAGGGAAAGCCCTTCTGCAGCTGAGGACAGCTTGGGCCAAAAAGAATTCTTGGCGGGTACAAAAGGAGATGATGTCCACGGATGGTAAGTGTACTGCTTCTGTTGACACTTTTTGTTCCCCAATGCAGATGCTTGGAAATATAGAAAATAAAAACTTCCGTGGTAGTATATCAGGAATATGGATAAGACACAGTGCTACTGCTTGGCACAGTGTTTTGTTGTTGCTATGGCTTGTGCACAATAAAGACTGTTGTGTGTGTCATGTGCATACTCATAATTGAGATTTAAATGCTGTTGCAGTTATTGGGAGCCAGCCTGTTTACTTTGGCTTGCGGGCCTGGTACACTTGCATTTGCAGATTGCCCTTCAGAGAGAGTGGAAAACAACTCTGAATTACTTGCAAATTTCCTGCATCTTGTGAATATGGTCAGCATTCTGGCTAAAAATGTCATATCAGAAAATGTTCACCCTCTTCTTTTTGTTGCTAATGTTTAGTTCAGTGGCAGACTGTCCTGGGAGTAGTCTGGTGTCACCGAAATCCCAAGAGAGACCTGCTGGTGAAAAAAAGCAAGCCAAACAAATCGATTATGGGAGAGGCTCTATCTACCATAGTGTAGAAAGACCCTTAACTACAACATTACATGGAGAAGCTAATCAGGATCCAAAGAGCTTATCAATGAGAACACATCCTTCCTTAGCTTCATTTGTTTCTGCTTTGGGAGGAGAAGATGACCTTGTTATAGAAGCTGAGAAGGCTCCAGAGAATGAACAGATCACCTCCCAGCAGCCTGTAATGAACTGTTATCAAAACTACCTTACCCAATATCAGCCGGTCAACTGGTCCAAAAAGCATCCAAGAAAGAAAAGGACCTCATTACATCAATCATTAGACCAGGAGACTGTCCCAGCCTTTAAGGTAAAAAGAAGTCAACAAATCAGGCAAAGCAATCAGTGTATCGGGAGGGCGTGTTTTCAGTGGCTCCGTTTTATGGCCCAATTTTATTTGATCTTGATAATGAATAATAAACTGAGCAAACTATGTAGCACTCTAGACTTTAGAACAATATATCTGAGATGTGTTGTTTCAGGCAACGGCCTGTTGGGTTAAGGCAACATTCTTTCAAGAACAATATCCCAGGAACAGGAGAATTCAGCCAAATATTCAGGGAACAGGTATACAGGAACAGGTTGCTGGCTTGACCATCACTAGCTAAGGACAATGGAGTGCTCTCAGGTCAACAGTGTTATGTCCAAGAATGTCAGAAGTGTGACTGTTCCAGGTTCTGCTTCCCTAGGAGAGTGTTTACCAACCTTTTCAGATTGTGATTCATACTTTATATAGTGACCCACCCAGGGCTGCCTTGTTTTTTCGGTGCCCTAGGCAAACTATGACCTTGGCAATTCCTCTATTCCACCCTTCCATTTTCTACATTGCCCAATCAGGTGATT
Source organism: Paroedura picta (assembly GCF_049243985.1). NCBI lineage: Eukaryota > Metazoa > Chordata > Lepidosauria > Squamata > Gekkonidae > Paroedura > Paroedura picta. The sequence continues at coordinate 104,525,237 of NC_135375.1, forward strand.
TTGAGAAACCAGCAAACATCACACAAAGAGTTGCCTCTGCTATGAATACCAGCCTCCTCCTCCTCTGCCAGCTGGGCCTGAGCTAGAGTTTATGAGGAATGCTTGGGGGGGGGCAGTGTTTTGAGGGGAAACAACAAGATGGCAGATTCCAGTGAAGAGTCTGGCAGCAAAAGGCTCAATGCAGTGCAACTTCTGCAGCTGACAGAGGGCCGTGAAGCAGTGAAGGGGACTGAGCAAGTGTTTGGGCTGTTGAAGAAGCAGCACCAAGACAGAGGCCATTTGCATACACACACCTGTTTCTATTCTCCTCTGTGTCAAGCGCAGACAAAACTCACAAACAAACTTCTATAGAAAGAAAGCTTTAATTGGAAGTAGATCTAGTCACTATAACAGTCGAAGCCAAGACTGTTTGATAATAGGACAACATTGGGCAACATTGTTTCACAGCGGGGAGACTATGCGGTGTGAAAACGCAAGGATCAAAGAGGGGGAGAATCAAAGGAAAATTATAGGCATAAGTATTCTGGTACCTGGGAACGTTTCTGTAAAGGCACAGCACCCCAAGATGGAGTCCCTCAGGTTCACTGGAATCACAAGCATGGCAGAGAGCAGGGACTGATCCTGACACTTTGTTTATTCCATGGTATGCTGGACTGCTCCCTGCTACTTCCCAGTCTCCCCTCCTTTCAGCTACTACAGTGAAGTTCTTAGTTGTCTGATGGCTTTTTTCTCCTTGTTAATGTCACAAAGAAGGAGGGGGAGAGGTGAATGTGAGAAATTGGAGAGGAGGAAAGGCAGAGAAAGATGGAAAGGGCAGAAGCTGCCATTAGGAAAGACTGGCCTCCGGTCTTCTTTCGGGAGGCTTCCTGACATTTGTGGATCCTAACCCACACATTGGGAAACACTCCCTTAGGATAGAGTGGACTCACATCAAAGTAGTTTGTTGTGTCTCATTGTGTTTTTGAAAGTGTAAACTGCTTTTATGAATGAGTTGAGTTTCTACCAAGAATGTCAGAATGCAGTGAAGAGAATTACCGATTTTTTAAAATTCCAGGGAACACTTGTGATTTAGAATGTTACTTAGAAGCTGAAATATATATATATAAAATATGCTCCATAGCTTTTATGCTTTACATATCAATATCTAAATCTATATTTAAGTATGAAGGGCATTTAGGAGCCATGTTTCTTCAACAATGTAAAATAAATATCTTTTATATGTAAAGTCAGATGTGCAGATATGGGCATGTTTATTGAGCAGGAGAAAATATAAATAGTCTTCCTTTAAAGACAAATGTGCTGTATAAATGTTCTAGAATAGTGACAAGGTTTTGTGTGTGTTCTAAATTGTTAAACAGGGCCTCACAGCTAATGCTTTACTGGATCGAGGAATGCAGTTTACGGGATCAACATCAAAGTGAGTAACAAGTTGCAATATGTTTGCAGTATTCTAAGGTTGCCAGTTGTGGCCTGGATCAGGTTCAAGGTTCTGGTTTTGATCTTTAAGGCCCTTGGTGGTCTGGGATACACATATCTGCGGGACCGCCTGTTTCCTTATGCCTCTTGCAGGGCTTTGCACTCTCTGGGTACCAACTTGCTGGTCATTCCTGGCCCCAGTGAATCTTGCCTGGTCTTGGCCAGGGCCAGGACCTTTTTGGTCCTGGCCCATACCTTGCGAAATGAGCTCCAGGAAGAGCTGCATGCCCTGCAGGAGCTTTTGACATTTTGTAGGGCCTGTTAAACGGAGCTCTTCCTCCAGATCTATTGGCGAGACCAGTGCAGGAAGAAGATCAGATGAGCAAGGAAGGTACGCCACCGAACTTTGGAACATCATTGGTGTTGTCAGCTGATGTAATCCCTTTGGCAGTCATGGGAGGGGGCTCTGGCAGTTGTGGGAGGGGAGGGGGTTTTAGTGCCATACTGTATTATGTTGTGTGAATGTTAATTTTAATAGGGTTTTATTGTATGTGGCGTTTTATTGTGTAACCCGCCATGAGCTGGCTTGTCAGGAGCCAAATAAACAAACAAACAAACAAATAAATAAATAAATAATACTCTGCAAAGAGGAACATGTACGTAGTGTTGCTTTATGGTTGGTTCATAATCGTATTTCTTTTCCCTGATCAGTACTCTTCCTCTGATTGAATCAAGTTCATATATGTTGATTTTCAGAATGAAATCATACCAACGGAAAGCATGGAGCGTGTGTGAAGGGAAGCTAAAACTAAGCTGATAGTCTGCATTTTCTTTCTTTGAGAATATTGGAGGGAAACACATTGGGGATTTGGTTCTGCCTTGGGGAGAGAGCCATGAGAGCTCAAGTCTGGTTGAGGAAAAGAGCAGGTGTGGAGTGAAGGGTAGCTCTGCTTGGCGGTGTGGCAGAGTGTTTTGGCTCTACTTCTGACAAGAGGACCCAGTTGTTAGGGTTGTCTCTAGCAATGAGTAGACATTCTGCCATTTAGTCTGACTCTTGTGCACCTCAAAGCTTAGCTCACAGCAGCAAACCCAAAGCCTAGACACCCGTTATCTTTAGAATACCTTGCAACTGAGAGGAAAGTTTATAACTTAAAATAAACCTGGTTCCCTCAAGGCTGTGTGAGTGCCTTAGTTGATAGAAATGGCCTGTCACAGTTTTCTCCTAGGAATATATAGCAATATATTACTGTAGTTGCATTCTCCTTTCATAATGCACTGCTCTTATCACAATGGGATGAGACACCTGGAAAATACAGAAGGGGACACAAGCAGATCTGTCTTAACTAGACTGTTCTAGTGTTCTGAGAATAGGTTCCGATGCTTAGCCGTGTCGGTCCAAAGTAGTAGAACAACATTTGAGTTCAATGACACCTCTAGGACTAGAAAAGTTGAATTCTGGGTTTAAGCTTTCATGTACATGTATCTGATGAGGTGTGCATACAAACGAAAACTTTGTGGATCTGAAAGGTGCTGCGGGGCACAAACTTTTCTGAGATAAATTGTGTGTTGTGTTTACTAACCAGCTACAATAGTTGTGTGTTTAATGTTCTTGGTTGTCAGGATGAGACTTTTTATCTGTTTAACGATAACCAAAATTACTGAAAGAAAATTCCTTTGAGGCTAATATAGGCTCGTAGCAACCCTAGCAAGCGAATGACCCAGTGCTGCATTCCTCACAACCCAAGTGATTGTTATCTGCAATTACATTGTCCTTGTGTGAACATCTGTTGCTCTTAAAATTAGGCAGCTTATTAAACTCTTGCTCCTTCTGTGCTTGGCATCAAGAAGCAGCTGCATCTTGACAAGTTGTTTGTCCACCTAACTAACTAAACACCATAAATCCCACTGCTGTCTATGAGCGCTTGGAATTCATTTTGTAGCATGGCCTCTTGAGAAGCAACAACTTGTTTCTGTTATTGTTTTGTTTATTAAGCACACCTTATACCCCCTTGGAAAAGAAAATCCTTGCCAATACGGATGATGAAACCATAACAGAAGAATGGACTCTGGATCACCCCATTTCTCAGACCAGAACAACGGTCATTGTGGAAATAAAGGGGACTGTGGATGTTGTTCTCACTCCACTTGTAGCAGAGGCTTTGGACAGGTATTTCACATTTTTTTTAAAACATAGCAACTTTGAATATAATGCTTGTTTTACAATGTAACTGATAAGATCATCTGTACAAGCTTCTGCTCAGCTGCAATAGCGTGTCATGATACTGTGCTTATGCATCCAAATACGAAGGGCATTGTTCTTCAGCAATTACATGACGTGCAACTAAGCATTGTGAGGTTTGCATATGTCAGATATGGGCTGAGAGAAGCCTTGGCAGAAATAGGAATGTTAGTGAACATTCTTTGCCCATCCCTTTCAGTGGAATTAGAAGCTTCTCTCCTGCTTTTGCAGCAGTAATATCACTATGGCAAAGCACTAGAAAGTTTTTTAAACTTAATTTTTAGAAAAGGGTTGGCTCCTTTCTCTCTCACTGGGAAATTCTTGGCAACTTACATTGTGTGCATTTGTGTGTTGAAGGCTCTGATAATTTTTGTGCTGCTTATAACTTATGTTGAGAACACCTAGAAAAGGCCTTTGACAGTGACCTTAATTGACAGGCAAGCTCATACAAGAGAAACCTGCACTTCGGGGGCTCTAGACCAGGGTTAGTCAAACTGCGGCCCTCCAGATGTCCATGGACTACAATTCCCAGGAGCCCTTGCCAGCATTCGCCTGCTCTAGACTGTCTCATAAGGCAACACAAACACTTCAAATTGTGCTGAGGAGAATTGTGCAGGATGATAAGTAAAGGTGTTTGAGCACCAGTGAAATTTGCTTTGTATGGTGAGTCCAGATGTTAGTTTGGTCACAGCATTCTGCATTTGTTAAAGTTTCCAAAGACTCTTCACAGGCAGCCTCATGTTTAATATGGTTTGAATCCTACAGATCATTTCCACGAAAGGAAGGGACATTCATCTGTGGAATGGACTTTTCTCACCACTGTTTCTCCAAATGCTGCTCCGTGGGGACTAGGGGACCCCCCCCCCCCCGAGATTACATGAGAGGGGTTTAGAGGTCTGCAGCTAGAGATGAGTCTTGGGGAAAAGCCACCTTCCTGTGGAATTCAATCCTACCCAGTGTTGACATTTAGTATAGGGATGAGTCTTATAAGTAAACTGCATTGAACTCATTTCCCTTGCAGGTATATACAGGCCATGGTTCACTGTGCTAGCACATGCCATCCTGCAGCTATTGTGGATAATCTGCATTTCGAGGTCCTCAGAGAAGCTGTACAGAACAGGAAAACGACTTTCTCCGAAAAGGTATGTGTGTTATATAGCCAAACATTTTGGCTTAGGATGCCCCAACCATACTCTTTGTTCACGTGAGGCATCCAAAGAATCGCGATCACGACACTGCCATTTCCCAGAGAATCTACTTGTAAGCGGGAAGTGAGGATGAACATCTTTAAGGATGTGAATGTGCGATTCCTTTAAGAAAAGTGGTGAATCTATGATCATCCTTCCCTGGGATCCATCAGTCTTTTAATAATCTGTTCTTTTTATTTGTTTCTGCAGTAAATAATTTCCAGAGCTCTGTGAATGAATTTAGTTAATTTCATTTCTACCACCCAAGGCAGGGGGGTGAAATCAGTGTACACAATCAGGGTACAGGGGAGATGCGAAATTGATGAAGAGAGGTTTTTTATCTTCATGCATCACTACTGGAATTCCAAGCAGAAGGGCAGGCACTGTGGTGAACAGACAGTTTCTCTGCCAAGCGGCATCAAGTAGGAAAGAGGACGTTTTTTCTGCGTTTCCTTTAAGTCTTGGTGGAATCGCCAGGGATCTTCTTGTGCCTGAAGTGTCCTTGCTGGGTCACCTTTTCTTTAGTGTACAGGGTGAGGTGTACCTGGAACAGGAGGCAGTTGGCGGAAGGAAATTGGTTTCCTATGAACAGGGGTGAAAGTAGAGAAGCAGAAAGGGGTGTTTCAAAGAAGGTAGCCCCACAGCTTCTCCTTGTACCTCATTTTCTGTTTTGTTATTACAGGGTTTTTTTAAGGTTCAGCTTTCGTTCTCTCTATTTTTGACACCAGTTCTCCTGGAATTTATTGTTTCTAAAGCTGAATCCTGGTGCTGTGTGGCTATCAGGTTTCCCTTTGAAATGAGTATTCTTGGGTAATTCCAAAATCGTGCACCCTTGATCTTTGGAGCAGATTCTCTTTATCACAGCTAGGGTGGCCTTGCACAGGATGCCTAGGAGAACAGCACCATTAGGCTTGCCGAAACTGGTTATTAGGCAACAGGGGCTCAGTGGAGCTCATAGCTAAGACTGATGCTGCCCTTCAAAATTCCAGGTGCTGTTCCTTCTTTTCCCCATCTCTCTTCCAGCATTATTAATGGACTGAGAGGAGATGGGACTAGGAGGGAGGCCTTCCCCCTGAGACTTGGGGGCAGGGCATGAATGTGAAGGTCTCTCCATTATCCTCTTCTGCACACTCCTCGGGAATAAACAGCTTTAAAAAGGGATTAGATAGATTCATGGAGGATATATCTGTCAGTGGTTACTAACCATAGGATTGAGGGGAAACATCCACATTCAGAAACATTAATCCTCTGAATCCCAGAGCCAGGAGGTAACATTAGGTGAAGGGCCTTCCAGAGGAACTGGTTGGCCACTGTGTGAGACAGGATGTTGAACTAGACGGACTAGTCATCTGATCTAGGGTTTTATTATGTTATTGAATTTAATGTATATGAATAAATTATATGGTCATTAAAGACAGCATTTTAGCACACAAACTGGCATTATTCTGCCCCCTGCTTTTTAAAAGTTATCCTCCAAGCAGGATATTAGAGGATCAAAAAGCAGAGACCACAGGAACTACTCAAGAAAAACACAAACAAATCTTTCTCTCAAGCAAGGTCATGTGACTATTAAAGGACTTCAGGCCAGTGTTACACTCCCTAAGGTAATAACCAGTCTGGTGAATAGACTGGCACGATAGAAGCCTCTAGGCTTTATAGTACCTGTATATTTTAGAAAAGCATGTGGTTATATGAATTTAATGGATTATTTAATAGGCTTGTTTAGAAATTGTGGGTTTGTATGTGAAGGAATGGAAGTTTGTTATCATGTAATTTCTTAAAATATGAATATAGGGTTTATTGATCTTTGGGCCCCTTTTCATAGGTGAATTTATGTTTGCTGCAAGCATCAGTGGAAGAATCAACAGGCAACGCTGCAGGGAAAAGCGTCATCCATGTTTCCTTAGTGGCTTTGTGCTTTGATAGGATTGCCGCACATGTTCATATGAACAGGTAAGGCAGTGCCTTCCCATCAGAACACGTAAAAAGCTTACCATCCTGCTAACGACGTGCTGAGCTTCTGATTGGCCCTCACTGGGGGACGTGCCCTCAATAGCGTGACAGCAGTCCCCAACAGAGGGCCAATCAGAGGCTCTTCCCCATCTCCCTGCTCCTCCTCCTTGCCATTTGCTAGCACCTGACAGGAGGAAGAGCAGCCAGGAGGTAAGCCCAGGAGCTGGGAATGGCCATCTGTTGCATTTTCATTTAGGAGAGTAGAATTTAGAAATTCTGACACCTTTGATTAAATCAGTTGTTAAACCTGTATTAATCTTATTTGCAAAAATAGACTGGCACTTTCAGTCTATAATTATTATAGACTGTACACTGTATTTGTATTTTTTATAAGTAATCATGATCTAACCTATAATTATAAGCATTTGCATCAATTAAATAGAAAAATAAGAATAATTGAGATAATATAAAAATCAAAGTATGTTCATCCACTCGGATAATTAATTTAAAAGATTAACTGTCAATTCAAACATTTTATTGGCTTGTTAAATGCACAAATGTGTGTATAGGTCTTATCAATTATTCTTTTCTCTTGGAACCAGCTCATGGTGGGTTACAGACAGACCAAAAATTAAAAACCCTAATCAAATGAACCATTCTGTTTGTGTCAAGTGAAAACAATTAATGGAGAAGGTGAAGGTATCCCCTGTGCAAGCCCCGGGTCATGTCTGACCCTTGGGGTGACTCCCTCTAGCGTTTTCATGGCAGACTCAATACGGGGTGGTTTGCCAGTGCCTTCCCCAGTCATTACCGTTTACCCCCCAGCAACAAACTGGGTACTCATTTTACCGACCTCGGAAGGATGGAAGGCTGAGTCAACCTTGAGCCGGCTGCTGGGATTGAACTCCCACACTCATGGGCAGGCTTTCAGACTGCATTTCTACTGCCTTACCACTCTGCGCCACAAGAGGCTCTTTGAAAACAATTGGGTATCAGTAAATCATCTTATAAGGAATATTTGTTGTATTCATAGCTGATTTTCTTTCCCACAGGCAACTGGACCTTCTAAGCACTGCAACGCCTGCTGTTGGCGCTTGGCTTGTTCCTATTGATCAAGTGAAATCCTCTTTAAACAAACTGGAAACAGAAGGAACATTACGAGTTTGTGCTGTCATGGACTGCATAATGACCGAAGCTTTAGAGGTGGGTGGATTGATGAAAATTACCTGGCCAGTGATTTGTCTTGCTTGGCTTTTAAAAGTTGCTTAACTTTTCAAATATCATTTCAGGTCTTTCTGAGTTAGCATTTCGAAGTACTGTCTGTCCAGTGTAGTCCATAGTTCACCTGGTTTAGTGCTTGGAATATGCAGGACAGTCCTTATGTATACCTTCCTTAGTTACTTAGTGATCAGGTGGGACTGATAGGGATTGGAGCCCACAGATCTATTCAGTTAATGATGTTTGATCCTTTTGCCATAAAATGTTGTGAAAACATAGACATAGAAATCATAGAAAACATACATCAGATGTTTATATCACATTCTCTAGACTAACTACTATTTAATTTCTAAGATTATATAAAGTTAGTCCTCCAAACCAACTATAACTCGTTGACCTATTTAATAACCTAACTAGCTATTTGATTGACAAATAATTTATAAAATGGTGTATTGAAGTCTGTTTTCTAAATGGTTTGAGATGACAATTCCTGAGCCTGTTTGTAGAAATGCACATAGTATGGTTTCTAAATACTCTGTGAGGAAAACAACAGTCTCACTGTGACCAAGGAAGTGGGGGAAAGAGTAAAAAGGACCATTTGGCTCTTGGATTCCCCCCCCCCGTTCCTTCATGCCAGAGCAAAAGTGAATAACCTGGATGATAGATTTGTGTGAGTTGTAATCTATGAATATCTTTACACATTCAGAACAATAGTGCACTTTTCTTTGAGAAGCAAGGCCTCCAGAACTGCACACAGTACTCCAGGTGTGGTCTGACCAGTGCCGTATACAATGGGACTATGACATCTTGTGATTTTGATGTGATGCCCCTGTTGATTCAGCCCAAAATGGCATTCGCCTTTTTTACCACAGCATCACACTGTCTGCTCATGTTTAGTTTACAATCCACAAAAACCCCAAGGTCTCGTTCACACACAGTGCTACCTAGAAGGGTATCCCCCATCCAGTAGGCATGCTTTTCATTTTTCTGACCCAGATGCAGAACTTTACACTTATCTTTATTAAATTGCATCTTGTTCTCATTTGCCCATTTTTCCATTGTGTTCAGATCTCATTGAACTCTGTCTCTATCTTCCGGAGTATTTGCCATTCCTCCCAATTTGGTGTCATCTGCAACCTTGATGAGTAGTCCTTCCACCCCCTCATCTAGATCATTAATAAATATGTTAAACAGTACTGGGCCGCGCACCGAGCCCTTAGGTACCCGCTACTCACCTCCCTCTAGCCTGATGAAACACTATTGACAACAACTCATTGATTGTGGTTCTCTAACCAATTCCCTATCCACCTAACTATCTGAAAATCCAGATTGCAGTCAATTTATTCATCAGAACATCATGGGGAACTTTATCAAAAGCTTTACTAAAATCCAAGTAAATGACATCAACCGAATTTCCACGATCCAGCAAACCTGTTACTTGATAAAAAAGGAAACCAGGTTGGTCTGATAGGACCTGTTGGAGACAAATCCTTGCTGACTTCCTTGGATCACTAAATTGTCCTCCAGATGTTTGCAGATCGCTCACTTTAATATCTGCTCCATTATCTTCCCCACAACAGAAGTCAGACTCACTGGTCTGTAGTTTCCCGGGTCATCCTTCCTCCCTTTTTTGAAGATCGGAATAAGAGTGCTCTCTTCCAGTCCTCCAGGACCTCTCCAGTCCTTAAAGAGGTCCTGAAGATGATAGACAAGGGTGTCTGCAAGTTCTCTGGAAAGTTCTTTGAGCACTCTCGGGTGCATTTCATCCAGCCCAGGGGATTTGAACTCATCCAGTGCAGCTAAATGCCTCTCAACAACCTCTCTATCCATGTCAACCTGCCACCCAGACACTATCCTTTGGCTACTGCTATCTCTAGATGTGCCTAAACCCTTTGACCTGTGGGAAAAAACAGATGTAAAATAGGCACTAAGCCTTTCTGCTTTCTCTGCATCTTCCATTAGAGTTTGTCCATCTGCACCCAACAGTGGGACTATTGCCTCCTTTACTTTACGTTTTCTCCTCACATAACTGAAAAATCTTTTCTTGTTACAATGGGCTTCCCTGGCCAATCTTAGTTCACTCTCAGCTTTGGCCTTTCTGATGATTGATCTACAGTGCCTAGTAACCTGTAGGTACTCTTCTTTAGAGCTCTGTCCTTCCCTCCATTTCCTGAACATTTTCCTTTTCTTTCTTAGTTCCTCTTGAAGTTCTCTGTTCATCCAAATAGGCTTCTTAGAGCTCCTGCAGTGATTTCTTCTTTCTGGGATAGTCATTGATTGAGCATGCAATAGCTCTTGTTTGAGTAGCGCCCACCCTTCACATGCTCCCTTCCCTTCCAGAATTCTCATCCATGGTATGACACTCATCATGTCTCTGAGTTTATTAAAGTTTGCCCTACGAAAATCCAACATCCGCATCTGGCTACAAGCTTCCTTGCCTCCCCATCTCAAAAGGAATTCTATGAGGACATGGTCACTTCCCCCTAGGGTCCCCACCTCCTTCACCTCATCCACCAACTCTTGCCTGTTGGTCAGTATTAAGTCCAGTATGGCTGAACCTCTTGTGGGTTCATCTACCATTTGATAAATGAAATTGTCAGCCAGGCAGGTCAGAAAATTTCATGACTGAGACCTTCTGTCTCCTCTTTTTCTACGTATTTTGTCAAAATGTTTTGGGGGTGGGTGGGATTATAACACAATTGGGTTCCAAGTAAAAAATTATCTTTGACGTGTGCTTGTCTTCCAGAGGGATGGCCTTCCTGCTCTTGTAACATCAAAGAAAGGTCTCATTGCCTTAGCTGGGCAGTGGATGGAGTTCATTGTTGTGACACCAGCCTCCAAAGGGGTGAGTTTACACAGGCCAACTCAGCCAATGGAACTCCAGTCATCTGTCCCCCATGGCCAAGAGGATGGCTTTGGTTTAGACAATGGAGGTGGTCTTCAAAGTGACACAAGTGCGGATGGAGCAGAGTTTGAATTTGATGCAGGTATTTCACCTATACATTTTCAAAATAACTTCTTCTGTCCAAAGATAGCATTTATCTATTTTACATTTTATTTATTACAAAGTCTCTCTTTAAGTTAGGGGTGGGACATTTCTGGTAAAACAAACTTAAGACCTCTGACACCATCCTCATGCTTTTCCTGGTGCTTCCTGCTTCCCACGATCAGCATTTCAGGGTGACCTTTGGGCTACAGAGGAGACGAGGAAGCTGACCTCACTGACAGAAATCCCTTCCATGAATGGAGCTTTCCCACAATATTCAAGCTTATCTGTATTTTCAGAGCATTTTTGACATTTGTCCACACTGAATGTCCTCCTGGACTTCTGACTTTCAAAATAATCTGTAGACGTTAGCTGGTGAGCAACCTACTTTCCTTGCTGAAAAAATACTCCTTAAATAAGAAGCAAAATCTTACTTATTATAAATCTTTGTTCTCAGTAGAGATTCTTCTGGATGTGTGTTGTTTTTGTGGGAGGCAGGACAGTAACTTCACAAGGCTGAGGAACCTCCCTGTACAAGGATTCTTGTACAGCAAACACCCATCATGTCCCACCGATTAGTGATAGGCAGTAAACCCTTGAAACAAGAACATCAGTTGTTCAAGTAGAAGAGAACTTTAAGAAGCAGCGAGCTATTGCCATCTTCCCCACATGTGCTCAGGTGTTTAGCTAAGGTCAAAATATTCAATGTCAGGCAGTAAACTGTCCTCTGATCTTTTTTGAGAGGTGCATATGGTAACATGACTTACATCTCTGGTATGAGAGTGTAATTGACACCTCTAAAAGCCTAGGTGTAGCTTATACACAATAGCCACAGAATAATTTTTGAAGTCTCCTGCTTCTAGTTGCTACCTCTAAATTGTAAGAAGCCATAAACTGGCACTCAAAGTACCTCCAGAGAAACCTTTTAATCTGTGCAGAAGGCAGGTGTTTAAAGACAGTTTCATTGTCATGGAAAGAGAAAAAGAAGAAGAGCTGCTTTTTTTGTAACCCACTTTTTACTTATCGAAAGTCAAAGTGGCTTACAATCGCCAATTCTTCCTCCCCTGTGAGGTAGGTGAGGCAGAGAGAGCTCTGAGAGAACTAGACTGGCCCAATGTCACCCAGCTGGCCGCATGTGGAAGGAGTGGGAATCAAACTCGATTTTCCAGATTAGAGGCTGCCACTCTTAACCAGTACATCAAATGGGTCCATAGCCAGAGTAAGTGTAGTGGGTGGGCCACCCCTATCAGGTTGGGAAACCTATAGTTCCACCTATGTGAGAGACTGTCTTCAATCAGGAGGTAATCCAGTTCCTGAAGGTGAAGTCTACCCTCTGGCCTTGAGTTGGAATATTATGACTGAGATGGACTTCTTTAGAGAAATGTACTTAGCTGAACATCTTGAACTTGCAGTTCTGAGCTCACTTACTTGGGAGAAAAGTTCATTTAAATCAGCAACCAATCAGACAGCGAGGGCTGTCTGGGAATTAAATGTCTTGAAGTCGTGCAGACGGTTTATGCATGGTATTTTCCAGCAGGATGCTTTTTAATTAATTCAAAGCAGCAAGTAACAGTGATCCTTTAGGGGCAGTGGTCTGAGCACCAGCATCTTCAGAACAGGGACACAGAGATGAAGGTTCATTAACTCAGTGAAGGCAGCCTTTCTCAGCCTTCTCACCACTGAGAAACCCATGAAGCATTCTTCTGGCTCCCAGAAACCCCAGAAGTAGTGTGATCGTGCAGAATGTGGTTGGGAAGCATAGCTGTGCATGCATGCACCTGGCCACTCCTCTTCCCACCTACTCTAGACCTAGCATTGGCCATTTTGGGAGGGGCGAGCAAGTTGACATGACCATATATGGTCATGTTACAAATAAATGTTTGTAATTTATTTGTAATTTGTTAACTCCCACCCGTTCTGGAAACCCTTCCAGGGCCAAGAAGAAACCCAAGGGTTTCATGAAACCCTGGTTGAGAAAACCCGAGTTAAGCATATGGCCACCCAGCGAGGCCTGTTAAATATCCTGTTTTTGTATCCCTGTTATATTAATTTAGTACTAACTTTGCAGTTGATGCTCTCTGTTTCCTTAGAATATGTTCTTGTGGCCAGGAACTGAGAAAGTTTTTTCCTCCTGTATTACTTGAATACCAGTTTTATGGGACATACAGTGAATTGTGTTGTATTTGATGTCCATTTAGTAACCACAGTGCCCTCTGACATGTTGTCAGAACATCCTCTATTAACTGAGCCATCATCAGTGAGCTTTTATAACTGGATGTCAAATGCTGTGCGCAACAGAGGAAGTGTGGTTCAAGAATCTCCTGTCACCAAATCTGGACACAATAGTCTTCCAACAGGTATTAACTAGAAGCTTTAATAATGCATTTGTAAAAAAAAAAAAACTATTCCTGAAGTTTCTACATGAATGAGAAAAACATCGAGCACGGAATGGTGTCTTCAAATCATTTAAGTTTTGAACATAAGGAGAGTCTTCCTGAATGAGACCAAAGATCTAGCATGTTGTGTCTAATTTCAGTACCAACAAAGAGTGCATAAAATGGTTCTCCATCAACTGGCATTTGGGAGTGCAGGGCCCCTGAACACTCAGGTGCTCTTTAGCTATTGCATCCAATAGCCTTAAGTACCTGGATTATATTGCTACCTACAGTCCAATTAACTGTAGGCTAAAAGTGATGTCTGTGCCAGACCCTGATTTAAAACCACGAGGCAGCTGATATTTTCCAGAAGTGGAACATTCTGCAATGTTCTAATTTGCAATCTTTCTCACAAAACAATTAATAAAGGAGTTGACAATTTCTAGTTTTCACTAATTGGGGAACAGCTAATGGTTTTTATTTTTGCTATGCAATCAAAGTCCTGAAACTGTTCTTCGATAGAGAGATGGAGTGAACGCCACATGATGTGTATTTCACCTGATATTTACCAATGCTACTGTTCATAATATTCATACCGCTAGTAATTTCTTCTATATTTGTGCATTGTCAGCTTACACTGAAAGATGCAAAATCCTGCTTTAGGATGCTTAGGGCTAATCCTGCGTTGAGCAGGGGGTTGGACTAGATGGCCTGTATGGCCCCTTCCAACTCTATGATTCTATGATTCTATGAAAATGTCTTTCTCCTTGCACTTCAATTCAGTTCTTCATATATATAGCTATATAAAACTGAATAAGTCTGCAGTGTTCAGAACTAGGGATGATACAAGGGAATTAAGACAGACATGGTATTGTTTTGTAGGTGTGGCCCCAAATCTTCCCACTATACCTTCTATTTGTTAAAACATTCTATGAATCTTCTTACCTACAAAGTATGACACATGCATTGAATGCATAAGAAAAAGGATAACTATGAATTCTACTTTCTGTTCTTGTACTTCTGCTTTCCTGCTATCTGTTTTCTGTAGGTGTTCGGAGTCCTACTGAGTCTGCCTGTAGAGTAATATTTGAGAATGAGCTGGATAACAACAGCTTAAGCAGAACACAGAGAAAGCGCAGTTTAGTCACCTCTGAACCTCCGCATGTGACCTTGATAGTATTTCGAATAGGCATGGTGAATCGCATGCATCTTGAAGCAGGCATCGGTGGGCTAACAAGGGAAGCTGAGCTGAAGAGGATCCATGGGAGTTTTACACTCAAAGAAAAAATGAAAGGTAGATTGAGTATCTGAAAATACATTATTGTTGATCTTCTACGATAATAAAATTAAGACATAAGTAAAACATTTATTTCTTTATTCTGTTCTCGAACGATTACAGTAAGTGCATTTTGGCAATTAAAAATAATTATTCCTTTATGCTTTGCCTATGCTATTATGAAAACAAATGCAAACAGTATAAAATTTCACACAGGTTTAACCTATTTTTTTTAATTTAAAGATATACTTCATCAAAAGATGACGGAGACAAGTGCTACTGCTCACATTGGTGGTGTTACTATTGTTCTGTTGGAAGGGATCACACCAAATATTCGGTAAGTGCAAGTTAAAAAAAAAGTCAATGAAGATTCTCCAACCAGTTGGAAGGTCTCTGTTATACCCAAACAATATAACACGAAGAGCCGCACTATTTTCTTAGGCATTTAATTTAGCTGAATTTTAAAAATCTGTTATAGGCAAAAAAAAACTTAAGAGAGCAAACGGGCCAAGAAAGAAATGAGTTTTTCTGACTTCATTTTAGGTATATAATTGCACCCACAAATGATATTCAGGGAAAATAACATTAAATGTTACTAAAATTGTATAGTATTAAGGAGCAGCTACTTCATAGTGTGAAGTGGCTGGAATCTCAGAGGTTACCTATTCACATAATTTTTAGAACAATAATTGGAACCACCTTAAATCTAAAACCTAAAAGGTGAAGAATGATATCCCTCTGTCATTTACCACTTAGCTAGCACTTTGGCTCAATTGCCAGAGTCCCCAGGTTAAGGGCTGACCACTTTAGACCAAGCCATTGAGGGAGCTGAGCATAAATTCAAAAACTAGAGCGGTAGCCAAGGGCTTAGAGCAGGGGTAGTCAAACTGCGGCCCTCCAGATGTCCATGGACTACAATTTCCAGGAGCCTCTGCCAGAATTGTAGTCCATGGACATCTGGAGGGCCGCAGTTTGACTACCCCTGGCTTAGAGAGCCAGAACCCCCTCAGGTATGGAGCAGGTAGGGAGCATGAATGGATCTGAGAGATGCCAGGCAGGGCAAGTTCTGAAAACCCCCAAGCATTCTGTCCTTTGCCCATCTTCTGCTCGCTGTGAATTTATTCTAAATATGCCTCTTGTTTGCTCTCCCCTTTCCTTTCAACCTGAAAGTGATCATTTCAATTTTATAATGTGTGGTTTTTTCGTAGTAGGCAAATTTCTGAACGTTTTAAATCAAGAATTTAATGAGCTATGCAGCTTTATGACAATGGAGAATATTAATAGTGGTCTGGATCCTGTCATCCTGTTCTGCTGTCTGTTTCTATGTAAGGTGAATCCTGCTGATCAAATTCTTCTGCCCAAAGAGTAGGCTTTTGCATTAGCAGGAAGTTCCTATGCTGGAGCAGTGCAGCAGTATGAGTGAAACAGACTGAAAAGGTCCATCCAAATTGTGCTAGAGCCTCAGGACTCCCTGTGGAGAGTCTTAAAACAGTCGTTGCCTTCTTATGCCGTGTGTTTCATACGCAAAATGTATCTTTTCAGAGAACACTTAATTTGCTGTGCTGAATAATACTAATTGCTTCATTGTTTACAATGAACATCTGATGTCGATGCAGAGGTCTTCACCTATTCGTTCATGAACCTCACTTTGATAGCTTGCTTAACTGATCCACTTTTCCAGTGTTTCTCAGTTTCCACATTTCCTTTGAGTATTCTCTTTTGGTTTCCAGAAGATTGGTACGCTCTTTCCAGTACCTTCTTTTGAAACACCAGTACTTATCCTGAATTTTTAACTGACTTTTGAGGTATCCGAAAACCAGGGATCTCTTCACTCTTCAGAGCTAACTTCCTATTTGACTGGGGAGAGAAATTCTCCTCTAACTATAAGATCTATCTGTTACTTGCAGCAATATTCTGGGTTCAGATGTGTGCCCTCGCTATTTTTTTAAATCTCACTTTTTCATACTATAAAACACAGATCAACAAATTTAACACAAAAACACGATGTGACCGAAGAATTACACATAATTAATATCAGGTCTGCTATGAGTCCAACGTCAAGAGTTCAATATTGCTTAACAGCAGAGTGGAACAATATCATATATACGTTCATATTTATTTATTTAGATTTATATACCGCTGTTCCTGGGTGGGCTCACGGCAGTTTACAAGCAATAAAAGAATAAAAACAGAATAAAACCCCATAATTTCCCTTTAAAAAGGCAAAAAACCTACTAAGTATCTCATCCCCTCATCTAGCCAGGGGCCCACCTTCCCGTTAGGTATCAGATCAATCAGATGAACACGGGGGAATCCCAAATCAATTATAATTTCATGGTTCAACTCTCAAAAAAGTTAGGAACTGCCAGATACAGAATTGTACCACATATTTAATACAGTTTTGTCATCTTGTATGAAACTAGGAATCTGAAACAAAATAGCTTGGAATTACACATTGGAATTGGAATTAAAGAATACAGTTTAAAGGCACACTAAAGGAGAAATAGAGCCTCTTGTGGCGCAGAGTGGTAAGGCAGCAGATATGCTTTCTGAAGATCTGCCCATGAGGCTGGGAGTTCAATCCCAGCAGCCGGCTCAAGGTTGACTCAGCCTTCCATCCTTCCGAGGTCGGTAAAATGAGTACCCAGCTTGCTGGGGGGTAAACGATAATGACTGGGGAAGACACTGGCAAACCACCCCGTATTGAGTCTGCCATGAAAACGCTAGAGGGCGTCACCCCAAGGGTCAGACATGACCCGGTGCTTGCACAGGGGATACCTTTACCTTAAAGCAGAAATCTGAATGTTGCTTAGAGATAGGAGTATAGAAGAAACTCAAGTCCAATTTACTTCAGGAGCTGACCAGTCCTAAATTCTATCATTTTCTATGTGATATAGCACACGACTCTCCTCTGCCCATGTGTGCCCTGGCACTCTCTGTTATTTCTTTTTGTGTCTGCTGAGCTTTTCAGAAGATGGGTGGGGCCATTGTAAGGTAGGGCTAGTATGGAGATTGGTAAGGACCTGTGCTTTCCTTAGTCATTGCATTATTCTATCACCCTTCAGACTTCCCTTCGTCCCAGGAAGTTTGATTCCTGTGGCAGCCATTTTGGACTGGTGCTCACCTCTCAAAAATTGACAAAGGTGCACACAGGCTCGAAAACATTGCGAACCCTGATGCAGTAGTTGATCAGAAATGCTCCTTGTGTACCCAAAGCGATTTTGTGCATGAGAGATTTTGAAGTGACGTTGAAATTTATCAAAACAATGCATAGAAATAAGGGTTGGATTACTCCACATAAGCTACAGGTCTCTGAGCAAGGCTGCATGAAAGCAGTTGTTTCATCTAAGTGCACTACACAGAAGAAAACATTAATAAAATCTCTGGGACTTTTATATAATGGGTGTGATCAGCTTTTTTGCTCAGGCGTAGCCCATTTCTTTCTTTATCACAACACAAATAGCTTTTGTCCATTTAGATCCCATGACTCCCAACATAATGTTTTGCTGTCAGATTGGATCCTGAAAAAGCTTACTAGCTGCAGTTCAGAAGACCCGAGAGCACATGAGGTTCTAGTTGCTTTCTGAAGCGGTAAAAAAATGTAGGAGGAATTTCCACGTTCCAGAGCCAATAATGAATGTTCTGGCAGAGATTTTTCTGGATATCAGGTTTAAAATAGGGTTGAAAGCATGAAAGTTTACTCATTGAGCCATGCAAACGTACAATTAACTTTGAGTGAGGGATGGGAGTGGGTTTTCACTTGAATCAACTATATTCAAACCATAACCATGAGGGGTTTTTTTTGTCTTTTAAAAACATGCAGTGCTTTTTTGTGTTTTCAGCTCAGATCAGGAATATAATTTTTGCTGGCATATAATATAATATTTGCTGGCATATAAGACTACTTTCCCCCCCTGAAAAACATGCCTCCAAGTGGGGGGTCATCCTATACACTGGGTGCACTTCAATTGGGATAGACATAGCTGCTCATAGTGGCCTCCCAATGCCCGCCCGGTGCCCATAGTGGCCTCCCGATGCCCGCCCACCTCATTCTACATACCATCCAGTATCGCGTGGTATCCAGTGCAGCCGTGGCGGGTCATCAGCATGGCTGCAGCGAGCATCAGCAGCAAGACAGGGTTGCCAGCCTTTTCGGTGTGACTGGCCCATTCTGCTCAGCGGGAAGCTGTGGTGCTCTGGCCCGCCCCTTGTCTACGCAGAGCTTGCACATGCGCACTTGCACACTAGTGCCGGTCACAGGGAGATGCAGGGGCGGGCTGGAGGCACTGCGGCTGCGCTGCGGCCGTACAATGGTGACAATGACAGGTACTGTAATGTAATATAACAAACTCTGTATTTTGAGTGGAAATGTCGTCTTATACTCTGGCAAATACAGTAGATGGTCATTAAAAGCTTGCATGTTGTGAAATAAGTGTTAGTGTTTTGCTAGATAACAGAATTATTTGATCAAGCTAGATGCGGCAAATTTCTCGTGTAGTAAGGAGTAGCAAAAATTGTTCATAAATGAAATAGAATAAAATACAGATGCAGAAACATGCATGGTGTTTGTGTGTATGTATCTTTCCTATTCATACATGTACTGTTTTTTTTGTGTGGTGATTAAAATTATTTTGCTGTGCACGGCCATATACCTTGTTAAAAGCAATGACTGCATAAACTGACAATACACATCCATTAACCCGTGCTTAATTTGAGATCAATCTTTGGCTGATGTTTGCTCACAGCACCTATTTCAAAAGTTAAAGTTGTGGATTTGGAATCTCACACATGTTTTCAGAACTCTGAATATTTGCACCTGTCAGTTTGCCAAATTTGTAAACTTTTTGAACTATGAAGTTGCCAGTGAGTAACTCCACATAGTCCAGTCTTCTGGATTTCATGGATGTGCTTTTAAGGAACTAGTATGTCATGTTTTACAAATTCAGCACGGTTTTTAATGTTCCTGATGCTGCTAATTCTTTAACTAAGTTTAATGTAATTCATTATTGATGCTAAATACGTTTCTGCATTTTGAAACTATTTTTAAAAACTGCAATTTTCTTCTTCTTAGAACGGTGGTGAAATGCAGCATTGCCAAATCACAGGGTCTTCACAGTGCCCCAAGAGGGCTGAAAACAAATAATGCTGCAGTATTCAAAGTTGGTGCTCTCAATATCAACATTCCTCAACATCCAGCTGCCCTTCACAGCATGACGGTGCGGAGGTCTCATCAGCTTCCAAAACAGATCTCTGTCCTCATCAGACAGCCATCGACAGTGTAAGTATTTGACTCGACTTAGGTTGCCATTGG
This sequence comes from Paroedura picta, assembly GCF_049243985.1. Lineage (NCBI taxonomy): Eukaryota > Metazoa > Chordata > Lepidosauria > Squamata > Gekkonidae > Paroedura > Paroedura picta. The sequence goes on from NC_135375.1 coordinate 104,545,198, forward strand.
GAGATTTCCTGTAAATTTGCAGGGTCATGCCTATATTATGGATTATAATCAGGCAGCTGGGACCCAATGTTTATTGTGTGTCTAATAATTTGTGTTTCTTTGTAATATAAACAGACCGCAGCCTACAAAAGAAGACACTGCATTACCTGCAGAAAAAACGCCTACAAGCGTAAACCAGACGCCTATTGAGACCAGTGCATTTCCACAGTTGCCTGAGGGCTTGGAGAAGAAGCCCACTGTTCTTAAATTCAGTGCCAGGACTGATGGAATGGCTATTGGAGCAGCCCTCTTGCCATCCTTAAAAGGAGAGTACAAGATGGGAAGAATGAGAAGCCATGGAAGGACAGGTAACTGTTCCAATGAGCTTCATGGATCTCTATTTAGGGAATATCACAAATATCATGGCATCATTAAAAGATTCCACTTGTAATATATCACATAATAATTCTACTTGTAATGGGTACATTCAAAAGCATTGATGCTTTTAAGGAACTGAAATTGTAAAATTGCTGTAAAATTGCATGCTGAATTTGTAAAACATGACATACTAGTTACTTAAAAATTAAATGAGAATAAAGTGCAAAATTTAAATTATTCTCAAATATTTATAATGTAACTATCAGTCAATAATTATAGCAGTTTGAAATATGGCTTATGGATACAGTCCTGAGGAACTCATGACAAAATTTTCATGTACAGCATTTTGGCTGTTGTCATTTCCTAACAACAGCACTCCAATATTGCTAGGGAATTTCTTTAGACACTTGAGAGGAGAGCAAAAACAATTCATAATGTGCCAGGTCTCGGGGAATGGGCCAGTTTAATGGGAAACCTTCCTAAATCCTGTCGGGTGCTTTTTATGTTTTTGCTTATGAGTAAAGAAATATGGATTCCTCATGGTTATGGTTCCATCTCTGAGGAACATCATATTAAACACCTTGTTTAATGCAAGAACTAATACTAGTGGCTTTCTTTGGAGATTGTAGGAGGGCAGGACTCCCATTTTTTGTAATTTTGAAAACCTTTTACTATAAGTGGATACCATAACATTAAAAATCCCTTTGCCATACATCTCAGCAGCAATTTTTTTAAAAAAGAACAGCCATGAAGGCATATGAATAGTTCTCAGTCTTTCCAACATGTTCACTGTGGTCTACATTTGCTAAAGTTTAACCACTATATCTTTGCCACGTATGAATCTTGGTGAAAATTTGGTTGGGGATTGGGATGAAACATTCCCTCCACACAGAGGCAGTTTAACTGAGCAGCTTGAGCATCACTTGCAGAGAGAGAACAGGTAGCTTTGACCCATGAAGCAGGAGATAGGTGGCTATTTCTGTAGTGATTTGTATTGCTAATGTATGATACTAAATTTAGCCATATCTCCTGGTTTTGCAGGTGCACAAACAAGGTTTGCATTTGAATTGCCAAATCACAGGCTGCGATGTACTTTTAAAGTCTCTGCAACTGATATGTCTTCCATCCCTCCGTCAGCCAGTCTTAACCTTCCTCCTGTAACCATGTCGGTTAAATGCATCATGGAGGAGCATGACAGCTATACAGATAAGACATGGAGTACAGATGAGCTACCGACTAAACAGGGTTATTATCTACAGGGAAATTCCTCGCGTTCCGTTGCTGAGGTTTGTATTCAAGACGGCCACTATCTTGGAAAGTTATTTTATTATTCGTGAGTTTTCACATTTGTTTCTGCATAGAACAGTATTTTTGTTGTGATGCTATAAACATGGTCCTCAGCCTTTTGTATCTAACATTCCAGCAGCTGTTCTGTCAGAGAACCTGGGTCCCACCATGCTTTTTCTGAGAAGGAAATGTATATGTTTACAGGCTGTTTGTTATTATATTAATCATTGGGAATGAACAAATTAATAGTTATAGAAATCCTGTGTCAGGCTGGTGGTGCCCATAATACAGCTTGAAAACCTCTGCTGTATTGTAAGACTGGAGCATACCTCTGCTGTTTTCATGTAGATCTTTGCACACATTTTCCTTAGACATTTCATTCTGATGCATACCAAGCCCTTGACTATATTTCATGTGAGCTGATCAGGTAATCAAGATTGGACAGAATGTGTAGGGTGATTTTAAACTATTTGTTTGTTTGTTTGTTTGTTTGTTTGTTTGTTTGATAATTTATTTATTATATTTTCCCACCCTCTTCTTACAGCTCAGGGCAGTTTACATAACACAAGAACATGAACAAAATACAAACAGTAATAGAGACAGTAGTAGAGATGATAGAAATGGCTACGTAACAACCAATAGTAACAATAACAGCAGTAATCATTGAACGTTAACATGTCAACTGTAACTGTAACCCCATAGATCGGTCAATGCAGAATTGCTCCTTATTCTATTTAATGGGCATATCTGAATGAGAAGAGGGGTTTTCAAACAATGATTTTTAGTTAATGTGAGGGAGTTAGTAATTTGAATACGTAGTTCTAGAAGAATTTCAGGAAGCCCCGGTATCTTGAAAACGTTCAAAGGGCTAGAATGATCAAATATCTGCAGAATTCCTCAGAGAAGAGCCAAACCATAAAGATAACGGAGCCATCAAGTTTTTATGAATTATTAATCTTGCTATTTATTATCATTTAGAAATCAGATGGTGGTCCGCAATGTGGTGATGTCCACCGTCTTCGAACGGTGGTGAAATGCAGCATTGCCAAATCACAGGCTCTTCACAGTCCCCCAAGAGGGCTGAAAACAAATAATGATGCAGTATTCAAAGTTGATGCTTTCAGTATCAACATTCCTCAACATCCAGCTGCCCTTCACAGCATGACGGTGCGGAGTTCTCATCAGCTTTCAAAACAGATCTCTGACCTCATCAGACAGCCATCGACAGTGTAAGTATTTGACTCGACATAGGTTGCCATTGGGAGATTTCCTGTAAATTTGCAGGGTCATGCCTATATTATGTATTATAATCAGGCAGCTGGGACCAAATGTCTATTTTTTGTCTAATAATTTGTGTTTCTTTGTATAATAAACAGACCGCAGCCTACAAAAGGAGACACAGCAATGCCATTACCTGGAGAAAAGGCTCCCACAAGCGTAAATCAGACGCCTACTGAGACCAGTGAATTTCCGCAGTTGCCTGAGGGCTTGGAGAAGAAGCCCATTGTTCTTAAATTCAGTGCCATGACTGATGGAATTGCTATTGGAGCATCCCTCTTGCCATCCTTAAAAGCAGAGTACAAGATGGGAAGAATGAGAAGCCATGGAAGGACAGGTAACTGTTCGAATGAGCTTCAAAGATTTCTATTTAGGGAATATCACAAATATCATGTCATCATTAAAAGATTCCACTTGTAATATATCACATAACAATTCTACTTGTAATGGGTACATTCAAAAGCACTGATGCTTCCAGTCAGTTTTTCCACGGCTTTCCTTTGACGACTCCCTTCTCGGAGCTCTATGTGTGACATGACAAGGATGCTTGGAGGAGACAGGAAAAGGCACAGGTTTTGAAATATTTTAGTTAAGATTTTTAAAAAATTAGATGAGAATGAAGTGCAAAATTTAAATTATTCTCAAATATTTATAACGTAACTATCAGTCAATAATTATTGCAGTTTGAAATGCGGCTTATGTTTACAGTCCAGAGCAACTCGTGAGAAAATTTTCATGTACAGCATTTTGGCTGTTGTCATTTTCTAACAACAGCACTCCAATATTGCTGGGGAATTTCTTTAGAAACTTGAGAGGACAGCAAAAACAATTCATAATGTGCCAGGTCTCGGGGAATGGGCTAGTTTAATGGGAAACCTTCCTATATCCTGTCGGGTGCTTTTTATGTTTATGCTTATGAGTAAAGAAATATGGATTCCTCATGGTTATGGTTCCATCTCTGAGGAACATCATATTAGACATCTTGTTCAATGCAAGTAAGATCCTCTTGTGGCGCAGAGTGGTAAGGCAGCCGCCATGAGGGTGGGAGTTCAATCCCAGCAGCCACCTCAAGGTTGACTCAGCCTTCCATCCTTCTGAGGTTGGTAAAATGAGTACCCAGCTTACTGGGGGGTAAACAGTAATGACTGGGGAAGGCACTGGCAAACCACCCCGTATTGAGTCTGCCATGAAAACGCTAGAGGGCGTCACCCCAAGGGTCAGACATGACCCGTTGCTTGCAATGGGGATACCTTTACCTTTACCTTTTACCTTAATGCAAGAACTAATACTTGTGACTTTCTTTGAAGAATGTAGGAGGGCAGGACTCCCATTTTTTGTAATTTTGAAAACCTTTAATAGAAGTGTATATTATAATATTAAAAATCCATATGCCATACATGTCAGCAGCAATATTTTAAAAAAAAGAACAGCCATGAAGGCGTATGAATAGTTCTCAGACTTTCCAACATGTTCACTGTGGTCTACATTTGCTAAAGTTTAACCACTATATCTTTGCCACGTATGAATCTTGCTGAAAATTTGGTTGGGGATTGGGATGAAACATTCCCTCCACATACAGGTAGTTTAACTGAGCAGCTTGAGCATCACTTGCAGAGAGAGAACAGGTAGCTTTGACCCATGAAGCAGAAGATAGGTGGCTATTTCTGTAGTTATTTGTATTGCTAATGTATGATACTAAATTTAGCCATATCTCCTGGTTTTGCAGGTGCACAAAAAAGGTTTACATTTGACTTGCCAAATCACAGGCTGCGATGTACTTTTAAAGTCTCTGCAACTGATATGTCTTCCATCCCTCCATCAGCCAGTCTTAACCTTCCTCCTGTAACCATGTCGGTTAAATGCATCATGGAGGAGCATGACAGCTATACAGATCAGACATGGAGTATAGATGAGCTATCGACTAAACAGGGTTATTATCTACAGGGAAATTCCTCGCGTTGCATTGCTGAGGTTTGTATTCAAGATTGACACTATCTTGGAAAGTTATTTTATTATACATGAGTTTTAACATTTGTTTCTGCATAGAACAGTATTTTTGTTGTGATGCTATAAACATGGTCCTCAGCCTTTTGTATCTAAGATTCCAGCAACTGTTCTGTCAGAGAACCCGGGTCCCACCATGCTTTTTCTGAGAAGGAAGTGTATATGTTTACAGGCTGTTTGTTATTATATTTATCATTGGGAATGAACAAATTAATAGTTATAGAAATCCTGTGTCAGGCTGGTGGTGCCCATAATACAGCTTGAAAACCTCTGCTGTATTGTAAGACTGGAGCATACCTCTGCTATTTTCATGTAGATCTTTGCACACATTTTCCTTAGACATTTCATTCTGATGCATACCAAGCCCTTGACTATATTTCATGTGAGCTGATCAGGTAATCAAGATAGGACAGAATGTGTAGGGTGATTTTAAACTATTTGTTTGTTTGTTTGGTTGATAATTTATTTATTATATTTTACCGCCCTCTTCTTACAGCTCAGGGCAGTTTACATAACACAAGAACATGAACAAAATACAAACAGTAATAGAGACAGTAGGTGATAGAAATAGCTAAGTAACAACCAATAGTAACAATAACAGCAGTAATCATTGAACGTTAACATATCAACTGTAACTGTAACCCCATAGATCGGTCAATGCAGAATTGCTCCTTCTTGTATTTATTGGGTATATCTGAATGAGAAGAGGGGTTTTCAAACAATAATTTTTAGTTAATGTGAGGGAGTTAGTAATTTGAATACGTAGTTCTAGAAGAATTTCAGGAAGCCCAGGTATCTTGGAAATGTTCAGAGGGCTAGAATGATCAAATATCTGCAGAATTCCTCCGAGAAGAACCAGACCATAAAGATAACGGAGACATCAAGGTTTTCTGAATTATTAATCTTGCTATTTATTATCATTTAGAAATCAGATGGTGGTCCGCAATGTGGTGATGTCCACCGTCTTCGAACGGTGGTGAAATGCAGCATTGCCAAATCACAGGCTCTTCACAGTCCCCCAAGAGGGCTGAAAACAAATAATGATGCAGTATTCAAAGTTGATGCTTTCAGTATCAACATTCCTCAACATCCAGCTGCCCTTCACAGCATGACGGTGCGGAGTTCTCATCAGCTTTCAAAACAGATCTCTGACCTCATCAGACAGCCATCGACAGTGTAAGTATTTGACTCGACATAGGTTGCCATTGGGAGATTTCCTGTAAATTTGCAGGGTCATGCCTATATTATGTATTATAATCAGGCAGCTGGGACCAAATGTCTATTTTTTGTCTAATAATTTGTGTTTCTTTGTATAATAAACAGACCGCAGCCTACAAAAGGAGACACAGCAATGCCATTACCTGGAGAAAAGGCTCCCACAAGCGTAAATCAGACGCCTACTGAGACCAGTGAATTTCCGCAGTTGCCTGAGGGCTTGGAGAAGAAGCCCATTGTTCTTAAATTCAGTGCCATGACTGATGGAATTGCTATTGGAGCATCCCTCTTGCCATCCTTAAAAGCAGAGTACAAGATGGGAAGAATGAGAAGCCATGGAAGGACAGGTAACTGTTCCAATGAGCTTCATGGATCTCTATTTAGGGAATATCACAAATATCATGTCATCATTAAAAGATTCCACTTGTAATATATCACATAACAATTCTACTTGCAATGGGTACATTCAAAAGCATTGCTGCTTCCAGTCAGTTTTTCCACGGCTTTCCTTTGACGACTCCCTTCTCGGAGCTCTGTGTGTGACATGACAAGGATGCTTGGAGGAGACAGGAAAAGGCACAGGTTTTGAAATATTTTAGTTAAGATTTTTAAAAAATTAGATGAGAATGAAGTGCAAAATTTAAATTATTCTCAAATATTTATAATGTAACTATCAGTCAATAATTATTGCAGTTTGAAATGCGGCTTATGTTTACAGTCCAGAGCAACTCGTGAGAAAATTTTCATGTACAGCATTTTGGCTGTTGTCATTTTCTAACAACAGCACTCCAATATTGCTGGGGAATTTCTTTAGAAACTTGAGAGGACAGCAAAAACAATTCATAATGTGCCAGGTCTCGGGGAATGGGCTAGTTTAATGGGAAACCTTCCTATATCCTGTCGGGTGCTTTTTATGTTTATGCTTATGAGTAAAGAAATATGGATTCCTCATGGTTATGGTTCCATCTCTGAGGAACATCATATTAGACATCTTGTTCAATGCAAGTAAGATCCTCTTGTGGCGCAGAGTGGTAAGGCAGCCGCCATGAGGGTGGGAGTTCAATCCCAGCAGCCACCTCAAGGTTGACTCAGCCTTCCATCCTTCTGAGGTTGGTAAAATGAGTACCCAGCTTGCTGGGGGGTAAACAGTAATGACTGGGGAAGGCACTGGCAAACCACCCCGTATTGAGTCTGCCATGAAAACGCTAGAGGGCGTCACCCCAAGGGTCAGACATGACCCGTTGCTTGCAATGGGGATACCTTTACCTTTACCTTTTACCTTAATGCAAGAACTAATACTTGTGACTTTCTTTGAAGAATGTAGGAGGGCAGGACTCCCATTTTTTGTAATTTTGAAAACCTTTAATAGAAGTGTATATTATAATATTAAAAATCCATATGCCATACATGTCAGCAGCAATATTTTAAAAAAAAGAACAGCCATGAAGGCGTATGAATAGTTCTCAGACTTTCCAACATGTTCACTGTGGTCTACATTTGCTAAAGTTTAACCACTATATCTTTGCCACGTATGAATCTTGCTGAAAATTTGGTTGGGGATTGGGATGAAACATTCCCTCCACACACAGGCAGTTTAACTGAGCAGCTTGAGCATCACTTGCAGAGAGAGAACAGGTAGCTTTGACCCATGAAGCAGAAGATAGGTGGCTATTTCTATAGTTATTTGTATTGCTAATGTATGATACTAAATTTAGCCATATCTCCTGGTTTTGCAGGTGCACAAAAAAGGTTTACATTTGAATCGCCAAATCACAGGCTGCGATGTACTTTTAAAGTCTCTGCCACTGATATGTCTTCCATCCCTCCGTCAGCCAGTCTTAACCTTCCTCCTGTAACCATGTCGGGTACATGCATCATGGAGGAGCATGACAGCTATACAGATCAGACATGGAGTATAGATGAGCTACCGACTAAACGGGGTTATTATCTACAGGGAAATTCCTCGCGTTGCGTTGCTGAGGTTTGTATTCAGGACTGCCACTATCTTGGAAAGTTATTTTATTATACATGAGTTTTAACATTTGTTTCTGCATAGAACAGTATTTTTGTTGTGATGCTATAAACATGGTCCTCAGCCTTTTGTATCTAACATTCCAGCAACTGTTCTGTCAGAGAACCTGGGTCCCACCATGCTTTTTCTGAGAAGGAAATGTACATGTTTACAGGCTGTTTGTTATTATATTTATCATTGGGAATGAACAAATTAATAGTTATAGAAATCCTGTGTCAGGCTGGTGGTGCCCATAATACAGCTTGAAAACCTCTGCTGTGTTGTAAGACTGGAGCATACCTCTGCTGTTCTCATGTAGATCTTTGCACACATTTTTCTTAGACATTTCATTCTCATGCATAGCAAGCCCTTGACTATATTTCATGTGAGCCGATCAGGTAATCAAGATAGGACAGAATGTGTAGGGTGATTTTAAACTGTTTGTTTGTTTGTTTGTTTTACCGCCCTCTTCTTACTACTCAGGGCAGTTTACATAACACAAGAACATGAACAAAATAAAAACAATAATAGAGACAGTAGTAGAGGTGATCAAAATGGCTAAGTAACAACCAACAGTAACAATAACAGCAGTAATCATTGAACGTTAACATATCAACTGTAACTGTAACCCCATAGATCGGTCAATGCAGAATTGCTCCTTATTCTATTTAATGGGCACATCTGAATGAGAAGAGGGGTTTTCAAACAATAATTTTCAGTTAATGTGAGGGAGTTAGAAATTTGAATACGTAGTTCTAGAAGAATTTCAGGAAGCCCCGGTATCTTGAAAACGTTCAAAGGGCTAGAATGATCAAATATCTGCAGAATTCCTCAGAGAAGAGCCAGACCATAAAGATAACGGAGACATCAAGGTTTTCTTAATTATTAATCTTGCTATTTATTATCATTTAGAAATCAGATGGTGGTCCGCAATGTGGTGATATCCACCGTCTTAGAACAGTGGTGAAATGCAGCATTGCCAAATCACAGGCTCTTCACAGTCCCCCAAGAGGGCTGAAAACAAATAATGCTGCAGTATTCAAAGTTGGTGCTCTCAGAATCAACATTCTTCAACATCCAGCTGCCCTTCACAGCATGACGGTGTGGAGTTCTCATCAGCTTTCAAAACAGATCTCTGACCTCATCAGACAGCCATCGACAGTGTAAGTATTTGACTCGACATAGGTTGCCATTTGGAGATTTCCTGTAAATTTGCAGGGTCATGCCTATATTATGTATTATAATCAGGCATCTGGGACCCAATGTCTATTGTGTGTCTAATAATTTGTGTTTCTTTGTAATATAAACAGACCACAGCCTACAAAAGAAGACACTGCAACGCCATTACCTGCAGAAAAGATGCCTACAAGTGTAAACCAGACGCCTATTGAAACCAGTGAATTTCCGCAGTTGCCTGAGGACTTGGAGAAGAAGCCCATTGTTCTTAAATTCAGTGCCAGGACTTATGGAATTGCTGTTGGAGCATCCCTCTTGCCATCCTTAAAAGCTGAGTACAAGATGGGAAGAATGAGAAGCCATGGAAGGACAGGTAACTGTTCCAATGAGCTTCATAGATCTCTATTTAGGGAATATCACAAATATCATGGCATCATTATAAGATTCCACTTGTAATATATCACATAACAATTCTACTTGTAATGGATACAAATACTTTGGCCACCTCATGAGAAGGAAGGACTCCCTGGAGAAGAGCCTAATGCTGGGAGCGATCGAGGGCAAAAGAAGAAGGGGATGACAAAGAATGAGGTGGCTGGATGGAGTTACTGAAGTAGTAGGTGCAAACTTAAGTGGACTCCGGGGAATGGTAGAGGAAAGGAAGGCCTGAGGATCATTGTCCATGGGGTTGCGATGGGTCGGAGACGACTTCGCACCTAACAACAAGAAATGGGTGCATTCAAAAGCACTGATGCTTCCAGTCAGTTTTTCCACGGCTTTCCTTAGATGACTCCCTTCTCTGAGCTCTATGTGTGACATGACAGGGATGCTTGGAGGAGACAGGAAAAGGCACAGGTTTTGAAATATTTTAGTTAAGATTTTTAAAAACTGAAATGAGAATAAAGTGCAAAATTTAAATTATTCTCAAATATTTATAATGTAACTATCAGTCAATAATTATTGCAGTTTGAAATGCGGCTTATGGTTACAGTCCAGAGCAACTCATGACAAAATTTTCACGTACAGCATTTTGGCTGTTGTCATTTCCTAACAACAGCACTCCAATATTGCTAGGGAAATTCTTTAGAAACTTGAGAGGACAGCAAAAACAATTCATAATGTGCCAGGTCGGGGGGAATGGGCCAGTTTAATGGGAAACCTTCCTAAATCCTGTTGGGTGCTTTTTATGTTTTTGCTTATGGGTAAAGAAATATGGATTCCTCATGGTTATGGTTCCATCTCTGAGGAACATCATATTAGACTTCTTGTTTAATGCAAGAACTAATACTAGTGGCTTTCTTTGGAGAATGTAGGAGGGCAGGACTCCCATTCTTTGTAATTTTGAAAACCTTTTACTATAAGTGTATATTATAATATTAAAAATCCCTTCACCATACGTGTCAGCAGCATTTTTTTAAAAAAAGAACAGCCATGAAGGCATATGAATAGTTCTCAGAATTTCCAACATGTTCACTGTGGTCTACATTTGCTAAAGTTTAACCACTTTATCTTTGCCACGTATGAATCTTGGTGAAAATTTGGTTGGGGTTTGGGATGAAACATTCCCTCCACACACAGGCAGTTTAACTGAGCAGCTTGAGCATCACTTGCAGAGAGAGAACAGGTAGCTTTGACCCATGAAGCAGAAGATAGGTGGCTATCTCTGTAGTTTGTATTGCTAATGTATGATACTAAATTTAGCCATATCTCCTGGTTTTGCAGGTGCACAAACAAGGTTTACATTTGACTTGCCAAATCACAGGCTGCGATGTACTTTTAAAGCTTCTGCCACTGATATGTCTACCATCCCTCCGTCAGCCAGTATTAACCTTCCTCCTGTAACCATGTCGGGTGAATGCATCATGGAGGAGCATGACAGCTATACAGATCAGACATGGAGTATAGATGAGCTATCGACTCAACAGGGTTATTATCTACAAGGAAATTCCTCGCGTTGCATTGCTGAGGTTTGTATTCAAGGCTGCCACTATCTTGGAAAGTTATTTTGTTATACGTGAGTTTTAACATTTGTTTCTGCAGATAACAGAATTTTTGTTGTGATGCTATAAACATGGATCTCAGCCTTTTGTATCTGACATTCCAGCAACTGTTCTGTCAGAGATCCTGGGTCCCACCATGCTTTTCCTGAGAAGGAAATGTATATGTTTACAGGCTGTTTGTTATTATATTTATCATTGGGAATGAACAAATTAATAGTTATAGAAATCCTGTGTCAGGCTGGTGGTGCCCATAATACAGCTTGAAAACCTCTGCTGTATTGTAAGACTGGAGCATACCTCTGCTGTTTTCATGTAGATCTTTGCACACATTTTCCTTAGACATTTCATTCTGATGCATACCAAGCCCTTGACTATATTTCATGTGAGCTGATCAGGTAATCAAAATTGGACAGAATGTGTAGGGTGATTTTAAACTATTTGTTTGTTTGTTTGTTTGTTTGTTTGATAATTTATTTATTATATTTTCCCACCCTCTTCTTACAGCTCAGGGCAGTTTACATAACACAAGAACATGAACAAAATACAAACAGTAATAGAGACAGTAGTAGAGATGATAGAAATGGCTACATAACAACCAATAGTAACAATAACAGCAGTAATCATTGAACGTTAACATATCAACTGTAACTGTAACCCCATAGATCGGTCAATGCAGAATTGCTCCTTCTTGTATTTAATGGGCATATCTGAATGAGAAGAGGGGTTTTCAAACAATGATTTTCAGTTAATGTGAGGGAGTTAGTAATTTGAATATGTAGTTCTAGAAGAATTTCAGGAAGAACAGGTATCTTGGAAATGTTCAAAGGGCTAGAATGATCAAATATCTGCAGAATTCCTCAGAGAAGAGCCAGACCATAAAGATAACGGAGACATCAAGGTTTTCTGAATTATTAATCTTGCTATTTATTATCATTTAGAAATCAGATGGTGGTCCGCAATGTGGTGATGTCCACCGTCTTAGAACAGTGGTGAAATGCAGCACTGCCAAATCACAGGCTCTTCAGAGTGCCCCAAGAGGGCTGAAAACAAATAATGCTGCAGTATTCAAAGTTGGTGCTCTCAGTATCAACATTCCTCAACATCCAGCTGCCCTTCACAGCATGACGGTGCAGAGTTCTCATCAGCTTTCAAAACAGATCTCTGACCTCATCAGACAGCCACCGACAGCGTAAGTATTTGACTCGAGATAGGTTGCCATTGGGAGATTTCCTGTAAATTTGCCTGGTCATGCCTATATTATGTATTATAATCAGGCATCTGGGACCCAATGTCTATTGTGTGTCTAATAATTTGTGTTTCTTTGTCATATAAACAGACCGCAGCCTACAAAAGAAGACACTGCAACGCCATTACCTGCAGAAAAGACGCCTACAAGCGTAAACCAGACGCCTACTGAGACCAGTGAATTTCCGCAGTTGCCTGAGGGCTTGGAGAAGAAGCCCACTGTTCTTAAATTCAGTGCCAGGACTGATGGAATTGCTATTGGAGCATCCCTCTTGCCATCCTTAAAAGCAGAGTACAAGATGGGAAGAATGAGAAGCCATGGAAGGACAGGTAACTGTTCCAATGAGCTTCATGGATCTCTATTTAGGGAATATCACAAATATCATGTCCTCATTAAAAGATTCCACTTGTAATATATCACATAACAATTCTACTTGCAATGGGTACATTCAAAAGCATTGATGCTTCCAGTCAGTTTTTCCACGGCTTTCCTTTGACGACTCCCTTCTCTGAGCTCTGTGTGTGACATGACAAGGATGCTTGGAGGAGACAGGAAAAGGCACAGGATTTGAAATATTTTAGTTAAGATTTTTAAAAACTGAAATGAGAATAAAGTGCAAAATTTAAATTATTCTTAAATATTTATAATGTAACTATCAGTCAATAATTATTGCAGTTTGAAATGCGGCTTATGGTTACAGTCCAGAGCAAGCCCATGACAAAATTTTCACGTACAGCATTTTGGCTGTTGTCATTTCCTAACAACAGCACTCCAATATTGCTAGGGAATTTCTTTAGAAACTTGAGAGGACAGCAAAAACAATTCATAATGTGCCAGGTCGGGGGGAATGGGCCAGTTTAATGGGAAACCTTCCTAAATCCTGTTGGGTGCTTTTTATGTTTTTGCTTATGGGTAAAGAAATATGGATTCCTCATGGTTATGGTTCCATCTCTGAGGAACATCATATTAGACTTCTTGTTTAATGCAAGAACTAATACTAGTGGCTTTCTTTGGAGAATGTAGGAGGGCAGGACTCCCATTCTTTGTAATTTTGAAAACCTTTTACTATAAGTGTATATTATAATATTAAAAATCCCTTCACCATACGTGTCAGCAGCATTTTTTTAAAAAAAGAACAGCCATGAAGGCATATGAATAGTTCTCAGAATTTCCAACATGTTCACTGTGGTCTACATTTGCTAAAGTTTAACCACTTTATCTTTGCCACGTATGAATCTTGGTGAAAATTTGGTTGGGGTTTGGGATGAAACATTCCCTCCACACACAGGCAGTTTAACTGAGCAGCTTGAGCATCACTTGCAGAGAGAGAACAGGTAGCTTTGACCCATGAAGCAGAAGATAGGTGGCTATCTCTGTAGTTTGTATTGCTAATGTATGATACTAAATTTAGCCATATCTCCTGGTTTTGCAGGTGCACAAACAAGGTTTACATTTGACTTGCCAAATCACAGGCTGCGATGTACTTTTAAAGCTTCTGCCACTGATATGTCTACCATCCCTCCGTCAGCCAGTATTAACCTTCCTCCTGTAACCATGTCGGGTGAATGCATCATGGAGGAGCATGACAGCTATACAGATCAGACATGGAGTATAGATGAGCTATCGACTCAACAGGGTTATTATCTACAAGGAAATTCCTCGCGTTGCATTGCTGAGGTTTGTATTCAAGGCTGCCACTATCTTGGAAAGTTATTTTGTTATACGTGAGTTTTAACATTTGTTTCTGCAGATAACAGAATTTTTGTTGTGATGCTATAAACATGGTTCTCAGCCTTTTGTATCTGACATTCCAGCAACTGTTCTGTCAGAGATCCTGGGTCCTACCATGCTTTTCCTGAGAAGGAAATGTATATGTTTACAGGCTGTTTGTTATTATATTTATCATTGGGAATGAACAAATTAATAGTTATAGAAATCCTGTGTCAGGCTGGTGATGCCCATAATACAGCTTGAAAACCTCTGCTGTATTGTAAGACTGGAGCATACCTCTGCTGTTATCATGTAGATCTTTGTACATATTTTTAGTAGAAACTTGTCTTAACAGATTTTCAATCTGGTGAGTAGATTTGATCCCCCCCCCTTTGTTCTTGAAGCCAGTTTTATCAGGCATTCGTTTATGATAAGCATTATCTTTCTCTGCCAGGTTGGTTCATTTGGACATAATCTTACCACAGACCTTTTGAACCACCTAGTTTTTGTTCAGAAAGTCTTCATGAAAGAGCTCAATGAAGCGATGCAGAAAGTTTCAGGTAAGTGTAATGGCTTTTGAATTTTAGTCGAATTTTACTTTCTAGTAGATAGAACCAGCTTTTCCTCTAGATCTCACCCAATCCCCTTCTTTAGTTACAGCCCCCCATACTCCATGGCTTTTGTTCATTCAGAGAAGACAGGCACCCCTAGTATCCCCCCCTGAAGAGCTGGGTGAGGGAGGGGCCGGGCGGGAAGAGAGGGGATGGGGGTCTGCCGCCAGGTAAATTTTAACCACTGTGGGGTTTTAATTGTTCACATTTTTATCTTTGTGGGTTTAACGTTGTGACTGTAACCTGCCGTGAGACAGTCTCGAGAGGAGCAGGATATAAATCAAATAAACAAACAAATAATCCTTATTGTAGCATTTTAATGGTCTTTTTTTCACAAGTGGAAAAACTTGTCAAAACTAACCCATTGTTTATGGTTTAAATGAAGCAAAAAATAATCAAGTGTGTGCTAGGAAAACCAGTGCCATACTTTCTTGAACATTCAAATCTGGCTCCTCTTTTATAAGATTGACTTCAGAATAAGAAGCCTTCTTGACAAAAGCTGTGTTGGATGGATCGTATTTATTTCATGCATGTCTCAACTATTCCCCCAATAGGGAACCCAGAGTAGCTTATATTGGTCTCCTGTTCACCATTTTACACTCACACTAACCCTGAAAGACAGGTTAAGCTGAAAGTCACCAAGCACGTTTGCATGGCAGACTGGGAATTAAACCACTGCACAGCTCCTAGGTTTTATCTATAAACAATATGAACATTTGTAATCCTTGGCAAAATTCTGGAAATATACGAAATATCCTTGCAGGAGGGAAGCAGCCTATTCCTCTTTGGAATGAGCATGATGGGACGACGGATGGAGAGAAGCCAAAGATTCTCCTCTATTCTTTCAGTCTACAGTTTAAGGTAGTTTTTGTCTCTTGCATGTTTGCCACAGTATGACTAGGGGTACCTTTCCCCCATTTTAAAAGCACATTAATAGTATGCGTTTAATCAGTTTTTGAGCCATAATGAATAGGTTATGCCCTGCATCACGTCTTAGACTACCTCATTCTCAGTAGGAAGGGTGCTCCTTGTTCTTTCTTCTGTGTCTAGGCTGCTTCTTCATAAATAGCAGATCCCTACTGTTCTGCCCTTTTAAGCTTAAGGGTAATCTTAGATTTACTTGCAATTTTAAATGATTATGTTGTATTCTACCTCATTTTTCAGCCAAAACAATTGGCTGAAAACAAAACAAAACAAAACAAACACTCGTGTACCTAGTGTGTTTGACACCTGGAGGAGATCATTTTTAACACCCCACTCCTACCTCCATAGGAAGCCTGTAAACAAAGAGGGACGTTTCTGTCTTTGAGACATGTACAGGTTGCTGTGAAAGAACAATCTTAGCAAGAGGGGGGGGGGGAGAAAAGATGAGGGTCTTCTTTGCATTGCAAGAAACAAGGAGGCGTTTGAGTAACTCTTGGGGCACTCCCTTCTGGGAACCATTTCCTCATCTCATTCCTCAAGCCAGAGATTTCTGCCTCTTTCTTTGACCATTGGCAATACTAGAGCAATGGGCATACCACTGCCTCTTTTAATCCCTCCGGGAATTCTCCTGCTGAGAGGGAGAGGTTGATTATTTCCCAGAGGGGGGCTCCAATGCTTATGCCTGTTGTTTTTAGGAGCCATGATGGACATGGGTCTAGTGGTTGGCCTCAGTGCTGCCAGCATCCTGTCCACTTCATTTAGTGAGAGTCGTCTGAAGTGACTCCTTGTATTCTCCAAAGACGGACAAGGGGCCTCTAGTTCACTTACTGTGTCCAAAGTTAGAGAAAGGTCATGGCGAAAGTGACTTGCAAATGCCTCAGCTAATGTCCAATTGGCTACTGCTGATTTCGCTATTATTTTAGGCAACTACTTTTTCAAGAAATCTGTTGAAAGACCGAAAACTTATTGAAAACTTTATTTAAAAAATGTTTGAGAGACCGCTGAAGCATACCTTTAATAGCTTTTGTTTTTCTTACCAGGGTATCCGGGTAACAGCCACAACACCATCCGTGAGGGCTGTAAGATTCGAAACAGGATTGACAGAACTGGAGCTGTCCAACAGAATCCAAACAAAAGCAGTGTCTGGCAGTAGCAGCTCCTTAAAGCTTTTTGGTAAATGCCAGGTGGATTTGAATCCGGCATTAGGGCAAACTGTTAAACATCACGTAAGTTTACATCCTTCGTATGGTTCTCAAAATAAGATTTAAAAGGAGATGCCAAAAACAGCTTTGCAAAACACTGTGGAAATGAACAACCACCCTGAATTTTAGTTTGTTTGTACGATGTCAAAGTGGGTCCTTTTTAATGTTGAAGTCTCATGTTTAATATCTCTGGACTATCTTAAGGTTTATGAAGAAGCTGGATCAGACTTCCATCAGGTTGCTTTTTTAAAGACTGGAATTGGATTAAGAAATGCCCTCAGAGAGGAAATCGGTGGCTCATCGGATCGTGCAGCTGTGCTCATCACTTTAAACAGACCCGTTGTCTTTGCTCAGCCTGTGGCCTTTGATAGAGGTACTGCTTGATGCTGTGTCTGTTGTATGAAGTTTTATATGCCTTCTGAACACCAGTATTTGGGGAGGAAAATGTATCAGAGAGCCAGTTTGGTGTAGTGGTTAGGAGAACGGACTTCTAATCTGGCATGCTGGGTTCGATTCTGCACTCGCACACATGCAGACAGCTGTGTGACCTTGGGCTCGCCACAGCACTGATAAAGCTGTTCTGACCAGCCAGTGATATCAGGGCTCTCTCAGCCTCACCCACCTCACAGGGTGTCTGTTGTGGGGAGAGGAAAGGGAAGGTGACTGTAAGCTGCTTTGAGCCTCCTTCGGGTAGGGAAAAGCAGCATATAAGAACCAACTCTTCTTCTTCTTCTTCTTCTTCTTCTTCTTCTTCTTCATCTTCTTCTTCTTCTTCTTCGTTTGAACTTTAAAGAAATCCCAATTTCAGGCAATATGCTGCCTTTGTTCTTCAACATACTTTGGGAACTGAAATGCAAATAACTTTCTAGCTCTTCTGGGATAGCATTATTGCTAAAAGCAAGGTGAGGTTATACGCACTTATGAGCTAACATTGTGCAAAATGTTTTTCCCCCTAAAAAGCTGTGCTTTTCTGGCTGAATTATAAGGCTGCTTATGACAACTGGAGTGAACAGAGACTGGCCTTGCGTAAAGACATCCACATGGCCACAAAGGAAATAGTTGACATGTCACCTGGAATCCAGCCGACATCTGCTCAGTCATCGGAAACACTCTTTCTTCAGCTAGCAGTTAATGATTTAGGAATTTGCCTGCCCATCACAAGTGCACCACAGGTATTGAAGAATATATGATTTCATTATTGAAATAACAATTTGTCCACATCCAAAAAATTTTCATAAAACCGTCTCGAAGTTTTAATATTGCATTAACGCTATAATTTGAAATGCCAAACTAATATTTTTATGCTAACAATGTGAACTAAAATACTAATAAACTAACAATTTGCCACAGTTACAGTGGAACTTAAATTTTGGGGTAGAATGGAATTTTGGTTCTAGAAATTCTTCTAACATGCTTGTTAGATACTGTGGCAATGAACTTATCCAAAAACCTACAATACATTAATTTAAACATCAAAATATTTTCCTTACCGTAGAATTTTAATTACTATTCATTTAATTTATTTGAAAAAAAACTCCATCCTGTCCCTCTGCCTGGATGTAATAACTTTAAAAGTATTTTCTTAAACATTTAATTCTCTGTTAATCATTTATATATTACATACCTAATAGTAGCCATGAACAATGTACAACTTCATTTAATAGCTACTAATGCTGTTTGGATTTAAAGGGATTATAAAATTACAGATGGAGATTTATAAAGAACTTAATGAATAAGAAACATTTGAGTCCCAGAGACTAGGAAAAAAATCTATATGATAAGTTTTATTTGTGGTATTTAATTCAAGAAAGCAGTGGGCAGCATCATGTCTCTCACTTGCTTCATCTGAAAATATTTCTCCTATCATAAATTATACAGCATATATGTCTGTTGTTACTTACATGAATAATTTTACTCCATAATCAAAATTTCAGGCCAAATGTATATAAACAAGATGTTAAAATCTCAAGGCATCAATAAAATAAATAATACACATATGTCTGGTAATTGCAAAAAACGCAATAGGATAAAATGTCTCTATTGATACTGGATAATGTTACCTTGTAACTGGAGGATTTAAGATTAAGATATATTCCTCAAAACAAAGCCTAGTGTTTAATAAATGACACTAAAATTGAACGTTGGTAAACTACATTCTTAATGTTGTGGAACTATAAAAAAGTAGTTGTCTGTGGCAGCAATACTGCAATCTAAAAACACTAGAGGAAGCCCAATTGAATAGAAAGGGACTTACTTCCAAAGAGTCCTGTTTAGGACTACTCCCTATGAGACCTAGGCGTAGTCTGCATACAAGAGATAATGCACGTTCAATGTGCTTTCGCGGCTGTATTTTCCTGTGCGGAACAGGAAAATCTACTTCTAAAGTTCATTGAAAGTGCATTATCTCTTGTGTACAGACTAGGCCCTAGTGTGATATAGACTGGAAAACGCCAGTTTGACTGCTGAAAATGCAACCATTAGGATTGTGGTATACAATATATATACTATAAATTGTACTATACAACTCAAGTCAATATTTCACAGCATTTTGAGTACAGTACATATCCTGTTATGTTTTAAATTGTTTGAAAGTAGTAACCAAAACATATAAATATAATACTTTTAATATTGGTATAGATTCAGAGACAGGGGCACAAGATTAATTTTGGGGGACAGAAAGAAACACAGAATAAGTACTATGTAAGTAATAAGTGTAATCTCAGTCACAACATCTGGTGAGCTGTATTTCCCCATGTTTACTAGAATGTAGCTGAAAGTAAGTGATTTAGATGTTTCTGATGGTCCCATGAGTTCATGTTGCGTTAGAAACTTGTGCTGTGGACCTCTACATGTGCTAGTTTGCTTGTTAATGAAGATGTCCGTATAGTTTTAATAGCAGAAGTACCAGGTAGCCCACTGTCAATTAAACGTTGCCAGTACCTCTTGGGAAAGACAGAACCGTTATTCTACAATGATTTTTGATAAGCCAGTATGGGATGTTTATGTGTGTGTATAGGATGACAGAACTGTAGAAAAACATGATTGACTGAGAAATTAGTACCCCTCATTGTAAATATCTGCATTATAATTCGCTGGTGACTTAAATAAACAGACTTACAGGATACGTTGTGCCTTTTCATTTTATAAACAGTCTAACCACTCAGCTGATTGGGACACTGGCTCTGCTTTAGTCTTGACCACTGAAAGCACTTTAATTACTGCCTGCTCTTCAGAATCCCTGGTTAGCGAAGGACATTTAAAAAACTTCTGTATCCGCTTTGTGGATGGCTTTGAAACAAGCTGGGATGACTGGAAGCCAGAAGTACGAGGAGATCTAGTCGTGAATGCTTGTAAGCGCTTCTATTTCTTTTGTTGTTTGTCTTTAAAGTGCTGTTGGGTTGAAACCAATTTGTGGCAACCCTTTAGGGTTTATAAAGCAAGAGACAAACAGAGGTGGTCTGCTGTTATCTGTGTCTGGCCAGTGCTCATCTGAACACTCTAGAATTTGAATTGCACATTCATGTCTGGTGGTGGAAAGTGCTGTCAAGTTGCAACTGACTTATAGTGATCCCGCAGGGTTTTCAAGAGATGTTCAGATGTAGTTAGCCATTGCCTGCCTCTGTGTAGCAACCCTGGACTTTCTTGGTGGTCTCCCATCCAAGTACTAACCTGAGCCAACTCTGCTTAACGTCCAGCTAGGGTTATGCGCTCCATTGCTCTTTGGCCACTTTGGCGAGCACCGAAGCACGAGGCAGCCAGTGGCACAGAGGGGAGGGGTGATGGTGGCGCATCACTTGGCACCCCAGCGCCACCCCTCCACGCTGCGATGCTGGCTGCCTTGGGCTTCGGTGCTCGCCAAAGTGCTCCGGAGCACGCAACCCTACTTCCAGCATCTAACAAGACTGGGCTAGCCTGGGCCATCCAGGTCAGGGTACTTTCTTGTTTGGAGAAAAGAAACTGCGGGTAATCTTTTACCTCTATAGTTTAGTATCAATAAGGAAAAGTGATGTAGAATTTTGCCCATGCTACAGGGAAATACAATATTAACCAGGAATTCAGAACTAATGTAGAAATGGTTAAAATATCAGTGCTTTCTCCTCAAAGAGAACTTAATAGTGTGTTTTTTCTTAAAGGTTAGTATAGTTGCACAAGTTTGAGAAGTATACAATGGTAGATTCACTGTATGCCGGTTCCACTTTTAGGTGTTGTTCCCGATCGTACATATGAGGTTTGTTCAAGGACAACAGGACAGGCAGCTGTAGGTAAGATATTACAAGACTGAATCTGCACTGGCACACGATACAGATTTTTTCATAACTATATTGGACTTCAAAACCATTTCAGTCTTTGAGTTTGGTTTTCAATTTCCAGTGCTTACATGTCATTCCAGTCTAGTCTTTTAAAAAAATATCTGTTGCCTTTTTCTCTTAATGAATGAATAAAGACTGTAAAAAGATATGTCTTTCAGTGGTATAGATTCTTTCTAGTGCAAGCAGAGTTGCACTAGATGAAGAATTTTCTTCCTGCTTTCTGGGACAGTCCTCAGACACCACAAAAATTGTGAAGGTGTGCAGTTGGAGGAATGGCTGCAAATCATGCTTCAAGTGTCTTTTGTAAGCTGAAAAATTAGTATCTTGGAGACCGGTCATTGCATTCAACCATTAATGAGAATATCAAATGGGAGAGTTCTGCTAGGCCTTCAGTTGAGGCCAGGTAGAATTGGAAGATCTTCCCCTCCTCTGGTGTGCCATTGACCATCTCCCTGGAGCCAGAAAAAGAGTCATGGGGCCTGGGGGGGGGGGGCTTTGTCAGGACTGACGGGGGTTGGGAGTTCGGAATGGAGATTGTGTTGCTTTATTTTGTAAATTTTATTTGTTGTGAGCCAGCTGTGCTGGAATTGGGGGTATATAAATATAACTGATAAATATTTTATATTTTTATTTTAATCCTACTGGAATTTTGTGTAAGCTAACCCAGAAGCAAACTGCTGGACAGGTGGAATATGAATGTTTAAATAAATGCATGCCTTTCATTTTAGTGTTCTTTGAATCTCTTGGTGAAGCACGTTACTCCTTTTTTTTTGTTGTTAAAACAGAAAGTAATAGTGCTGGGACATGGACCCTTAATGTGCTGTGGAAGATGTGTGGCATTGATGTGCATATGGATCCCAACATTGGGACAAGATCAAATGCTCTGGGAAATACACTTACGACATTGACTGGAGAAGAAGATTTAGATGACATTGCTGACCTTAACTCCATCAACATGGCTGACTTCTCTGATGAAGATGAAGTTGATACCATGTCTCCCACTGTTAGCATGGTTAGTGGACTAATGAATATATCTCAAGGTCATTCTAATATAATTGAAATAGCAGCTAAAAGTAGCTGCAGTCTCAGGGGTGAAGACTTGATCAGTTGAACTCACCTCCAAATAAATGTACAGTCAGGTTGTTCGTTTTTATTCCATCCCGCTAAAGGAATCTGACAATGCAATAGTGACTTTTTTCCCAATCTGGCAACGGCTAAATAAACCTTAGCCACAGTGATCCATGCGATGGTCACCTCTAGGCTGGATTTCTGCAACTCACTCTACGTGATCCTACCCTTATCCCTGATCCGGAAGCTACAATTGGTCCAGAATGCAGTAGGCAGGGTTCTCACGTGAACACTGTGGAGGACCCACATCTGGCCTGTATTCCAACAACTGCACTGGCTGTCAGTTGAAGCCCAGATCAGGCTTAAAGTCTTGGTAATCACCATCAAGGTCATACTTTCTATGCCCCCAAGAGCATTATGCTCAGCCAACGCCAACCAGCTGGCAATCCCTGGCCCCAGGGAAGCACATTAGGCCTCAACCAGAACAAGATCATTCTCTATCCTGGTGGAATGAGCTCTCTGAAAATTTCCATGACCTGTTGGAGCTAGTGGAGTTTGGCAGAGCCTGCAAAATAGAACTCTTTCTCCAGGCATTTGAGGCTAATTGAAACTAGCAACATCTACTGAGCCCCCAGAACTGGAGAGATCAAGATACAAACCAAATTCTTCAAGAAGTTAGCAGTCTTAGGCATTTCATTCTCATGCATACCAAGCCCTTGACTATATTTCATGTGAGCTGATCAGGTAATCAAGATTTGACAGAATGTGTTGGATGATTTTAAACTATTTGTTTGTTTGTTTGTTTATTATATTTTACCACCCTCTTCTTACAGCTCAGGGCAGTTTACATAACACAAGAACACGAACAAAATAAAAACAATAATAGAGACAGTAGTTGAGGTGATAGAAATGGCTAAGCAACAACCAATAGTAACAATAACAGCAGTAATCATTGAACGTTAACATATCAACTGTAACTGTATCCCCATTGATCGGTCAATGCAGAATTGCTCCTTCTTGTATTTAATGGGCATATCTGAATGAGAAGAGGGGTTTTCAAACAATAATTTTTAGTTAATGTGAGGGAGTTAGTAATTGGAATACGTAGTTCTAGAAGAATTTCAGGAAGCCCCGGTATCTTGGAAATGTTCAAAGGGCTAGAATGATCAAATATCTGCAGAATTCCTCAGAGAAGCGCCAGACCATAAAGATAACGGAGACATCAAGGTTTTCTGAATTATTAATCTTGCTATTTATTATCATTTAGAAATCAGATGGTGGTCCACAATGTGGTGATGTCCACAAGCTCACTTCTGGGCAGTGGATTGTAAATCACCTGCTGGGTTTGAGCCCCCAAAAGCCAACATTATTCTGTTCCTGTAGAATATCTTTCGGGATCAGCAACAAGTGATGCTACTGATTCTAAATATTCACATTTAAAAGCGGGCAGGTCTTGCTCATGGGGACCTGCAGGTAGTTTATCTTTCAGTGACTGATGAAATTAGTGGATCCCGGGCAAATCAAGAATGAGTTGGCCTCTTTTGAAAGTGATTTTGCATGCTGCTTTGATTGGTGGTGAAAAATCTGCTCTGCTTTTAAAAAAAACAGACACTGTAAACAGAAATGAAAATATATCCTCTCTCTTTTTAAATAGGAGAATGCTGAGTGTAGGAGACAGGGAACAGCTAACAACCAGACTGGAGAGCAGAGAGGAAGAAAGTATGTCAAACATTTGGTAGAGATAAGGGAACGAAATGAACAAGCCAAAGCAATTGGTGATCGGAAGTAAGTATGCTTGTTCTTTTTCCTCTCAGAATCTTTCAGTGATCCAGTTTCCTGGCCTTTCTTTAATATGGTTGATTATTTTATCTCTCGTGTTGAAAGATAATTTTTATTTTGTATCTTTTATGAATGAAAATCCTTAATAAAAATATAGGGGCGAAAATCAGAACATCACAAGCGTATTGTCGCAAGATAAGTCGATAAAGTTATTAGGCCAAAAACCATGCGGTGGTTCTTGGATGCTGTAATCTTCTGGGAAAAGCCCCACTTTGTAGCAAGCAGAGTCTTCTGCAAAATAATGACATTGAGGGAAGGATGTTTCCTATGATTTCAGGCAAGCCATGCTTGATAGGAGCAAAAGTAACACTGCTGTGCTCTCTTCCCATATCCTCGCAGCAAAAGAGCTGCTGCCCCTACAGCTGCAACACCACAGATACTTTAGTTAGTATCTTGTTGCATTCCCTTCACATCAGTTTATGATGAGATGCATACATTGCACTTCTACAGTCAGAAGTGGCACCACAGAAGCCATAGCAGTGCTGCTGCAGTTTCTCCCTGTCCCCCTCAGGGCTTGGGAAATAGCTCAGCAGCAGCCTGGCCAACCTTAGTTCAACTAGAGTCAACTTGTCCTCACATTATTATACCATATAGAAATTCAAGCAGTGGGCACCATATGGGCTACTGTCAGCACCCTCTCCACGTGGTTGCATTGTAGAATCCTCAGCTCCAGGATTCTGCCTCTGGCCCACCATCTCTAAATTAATATAGAGCTGATTTTATGGATGACTTTATCACTGGGAACATTACTGTTGGCATTTTATTAAGGTTTTTAAAATGGGAGAGCCAGCCCTTCTTATATTTGCAACACATCAAGAAAAGGGGACTACCTCTTTTTGACTGTACAGGTTTTCACTTCGGTAATTGCCTAGAAGACATTCTTAGTGGCCACCAGAAACTGTCTGGCTTATATCCCGAGTAAAAAGGTTTATTATAGTAACAAAAGCTTTCTCCAAAGGAAAATGTTCTGAGAAGTTGAACAAATAGTCCAAATAGTCTGGGACAGGACGCGTGGTAACTGCAAGCCTTTTAGCAGGCAGGGTTACAGTTTTATAATCAACGCTGCAATTGGTACTTCTGATTACTTGCTAAGAATTTCCGTCACTTTAATTGCTCTCAGGAAGTTGGGTGCAAGCGAAGGAACCATAAACCAAGAGATTCAACGTTATCAGCCGCTGGAGTCAGTAGCTGTAAATGACATCGGTCGAGATGTCCGTAAAAAACTGCGCAGGTCAAGTATGAGGGTGAGCAGTGTTTAAAGATCCTTCTTGCACTTGATCATTCTTTGAAAGAACTACGTACTACTCCTTTCATGTCTGTTCTTTTTCACAATACTAAAAAGCAGGCATCTCTGCCCAGAAAAACCTGAAGGCTAGGGCAAATAAAAGTATGTTGGCTTGGGGTGGAAAGGAGCAAAGGAAGAAGGAAAAGGGGAGAGGTTACGGGGGCTTTCAATAGAAGGAAAAAGGAAATAGTGGGGGGAAGGTAAAATGATATGCCCCCCCTTGCATATTATGGGTATATTGGTACTATACTATTGAAGAGTAAGAGTCTCTTGTGGCACAGAGTGGTAAGGCAGCCAGCTGAAAGCTTTGCCCATGAGGCTGGGAGTTCAATCCCAGCAGCCGGCTCAAGGTTGACTCAGCCTTCCATCCTTCCGAGGTCGGTAAAATGAGTACCCAGCTTGCTCGGGGGTAAACGGTAATGACTGGGGAAGGCACTGGCAAACCACCCCGTATTGAGTCTGCCATGAAAACGCTAGAGGGCGTCACCCCAAGGGTCAGACATGACTCAGCGTTTGCACAGGGGATACCTTTACCTTTACCTTTACCTTTACTATTGAAGAGTTCAGTGTTAAAGGGTTCAACTCTGTATCCAAATATGCTACTTCTATATGAATGTGTAGATCTTTGCAGTGTCCTAAAATTCTCAATATTCTGCTATTGATTTAGTATTTGATAAGCGAGTACATTCTGTTCCAACACTGTGCATGCCCTTTCATTCACTAACAATTTCTATTCATTTCTTCCATTTACAGGCCACCTTAGGATATCCTGCTCTTCTATAGCTTTGCTTTAATAATCCATTTTTATACTAGTATGTCAGTCTGTGCTTTATGTTATCACATGTTTGCTCATTTCTCCTCCAGCTTATTCACTCATTGATTTATAAAGCATAATTCATTCATTCATTCATTCATTCATTCATTCATTCATTCACATTTATATACCGCCCTCCCCGAAGGCTCAGGGCGGTTTACATTGAACTAATAAACAATACATGAAACAATCTTTGTTAAAAATCATACAATAATTAATAACAGTGGTTGTAACAGTATAACAGTATAATATAACAGTATAACAATATAATAAAATAGTACAACGATGCGTAGTATGGCTCATTTGCCCTGTCCAAAATATGACTCTGAAGATTATTTGCTTTGCCTTTAGGACATCTGAGGAGGTCTTCTGGTAGAAGCACCAACTATAACCTCAGTGTCTTTTTTCCTCTTTATTATCAGTTTCCTGAGGAGTCAGAAACGGATCTTTTGCCGGTAACCCTTGATGGTCCATCCCATTATTCATCCACTAGTGATGGATCATGCTCAGTATTCCATTCACCCAAAACTCCAGCTGTCTTCTCACCAAACATTCCCTTCCAGCCTGAAGGAGGAAGACGAGACAAAAGTTTGTCCTCAAAAAGTGAGGATTCTGAAAAAGACGATGGCCATTATTTTTACCGAACGGCACAGTGAGTATATTCTTAAGAATAAAAGAATCAAATGCTTGTTGCTAGAGTAAACTTTACAGCTTTTTATTGAAGACTGTACCGAAAGCAGTCTTCTGTGTCAAATCTTCAGTGTTAATTCTTGACTGGCTGGCATTCTAGAATGGTGAGGAGTGAAAATAGAGAGCCAAATAATGGCTCTTTTCAGTTTGTTTCACAGTGACCATTTATGCACTGGAGGTTTCATGCTGGGCTACAGGCTGAAGTTTTAGTCGTGGCAGGTTGCCCCACCTCTTCCGGCAACCACACCAGGGAGCATTTGGCCCGGTGCACCTCATCCATGCCCGATTTGTGCTCCTGCACGGGAACTGGGGCAGTGAAGTGCCCAGTGCATAAGCGGTCAGTGTGAAAGGGATAAATACACTGAACATGATCCTGTTGATGCATTCAATTGTGATCTCTTTTGTAAAGGACAACACCTGGATTTTCACCCCCAGAACATGCATAGTGAATATCAAGGCTACAAAATCCATGCAGAGTCCCTTTCAGAAGATCAGGAGGATTGTGTGTAGCGTGTCCTGCATGCATGATCATGGAATGACTGCTTTTCCTTCTAGGCTATGTATTTGACATAAAATGATGTATTACATGCATTCAGGGATCTTGCTCTTAATTTTAAAACGTTTTGAATAGAGGGGCATGAAATGTCCTTTAAACATGTTGAGCTCCTTGAATACAAGCGTACAGTTACATTGAATTTGCTCATCAATTCAGAATTTTTATTTTCATTGGTATGTTTGTGAAATGAATTCACAAAAACACTTTGATCCGGCTGAGGCAACAGGAAATGATCACTGTTTATTGCCACTTGGAAGCATGTGATGCTTAATCAGAGCCCCCCCCCCCCCGAGATCTTTGGTAGGCTTGTGCAGTCTTTGTGGTATTGTGAAATGCTATCTGAGACAAGCAAATTTATTTTGTCAAACGTTTAAATATTTCTTTGCTTTCTGCAGGCCTCTTTCTCGTGAGAAAGCAACAGGTTTTGCTGCTGTGCACCAAATCTTTACGGAACGGTGGCCAACAACTCCCGCCAACAGAAGTGTGACCGGCACAACGACAGAGAGGGATATCGACTTTGAGCTTGACGTTAGAGTTGAAATTGACTGTGGGAAATGTGTCCTTCATCCAACAAGACTTCAGCCAGAACATGACGACATAAGCTTAAGGAGGTAGAAACGTTAAAGTCTCAAAATTGGCAATGTCTAGCATATCCAGGGGTTTCCTGTGGGAAAGGTAGACGTTTAGCATGATCCTCTTTTGTATGCATAGCATGTGACCCTACAATACAGCTCCACAATTTTGGCCACTGTGCATCATGCAGATGGGCTTTGCGCCTACACAGGGGAAGAATTGATAAAGTCCTAGTACTAGGATGTTGGAGGAAGTCTTTGCCCTTCAGAAATTCAGCTTCAAATTATGCATGCCCTGAGGAGTTGTTCCTTTACTGCTTATTGACAGTGCTCCAGGGTCAAAAGGCATCTGTTGTGGGAAAGGTAGGTGGATCATGTGAACACACAGGTGACCACCTGAAGAACAACAGTTGCAGGCAAACAGCCTGTTTTTACTATTTACTTGAAGGGTGTAGATTAGTAAGCTGACCTGCCTGGAGCCAGGAATAGGTGCATCCCTTGAATAGCATTCCACCCCGAATGTGCGTTATTCCCCCCCGTGCATAATGGGTCAGGATGAGACAGTGGATGTTCTGGTGTCTGGATGCAGGATGGGATACATGCAGTTGAATAAGCTGGCTGCTCAGTCTTTAAAAAGTGAACCGACTGCCAATGTACTCTTGGGCACATTTTAAAATGTTCATAATTTCCTTAAAAGACTAAATGGTCTGGAGCCCGTTATTTAAGAGATTGCTTGTTCCATAGGTACCCACTCAACAGCTTTGATCTTTTTGGGAGGTCCTGTTACGTATGCCCCAAGAAATAAATTAGATGCTCGCTAGACTGTACTGTCAAGACAAGTCAGCTGTCATACAGTTAACTGCTATAGGCTGTTTTATATGATGATGATGATGATTCAATTTCTTTCCCACCACTCCCTAACTGGCTGGTGGCGGGTCACAATGTCTTAAAAAAACCCATTAAAACTCCCATTAAAAGACTTCAGATACCCCCAACATGGCAGAAAAATCCTATTCCCGCCCCCACAACTAAAGATGTAGATTATGTCTCCTAAAGCAGGTGGCCTCTGTCCCTATGTATTCCTATCACTAGCTCTCAAGTTCTCGGGAGCTATTAGTATGAATTAAACACAGGAACGCACGTGATATTGCTTTGTACCGAATCAGTTGGTCCATCAGGGTCAGTATTGTCTGCTCAGATTGGCAGTGAGTCTCCAGGGTCTTGGGTGATGGTCTTTCCAATCACCCAAACTTTATTCTTTTAGCTAGAGATGCCAAAGATTGAACCTGGGACCTTGTGAATGTTTTACCACTGAGGGAATATTTTGTAATACAGGTTGCAGACTGCAAGATATGGGAATGAATGGTAAAAAAAAGTATGGGCACTGACTAGATGTATAGGAGTATATTTTAATACCTCTCATTTTACACTTCAGAAATGACATAATGCCATACAATGTCCTATTGGACACTACTGTGCACTCTTCCTTATTTACAGGAGTTATGATCGGAGTTCTAGACGTTTGGACCAAGAGTCTCCTTCAAAAAAGAAGGAATTTCAAACAAACTACGCATCCACTACTCACTTGCTGGCTGGAAAGAAAGTGCCATCATCTCTGCAGACAAAGTCTACTGACTTGGAGTCAACAGTATTTTACATTCCTGGTGTGGACGTAAAGGTAAAGTAGAAGAAGGCTGGGTAACCCTGGGCTCCACTTTGAGAGGGAAGCATAAGCCCAGTATGGGGCAGCATAAGCCCAGCTTTCAGTCCCTCCCCTGCTTCCTTCATGAGATGCTATTGCAAAGCCCAGCTTCCTGTACTTGGGCAGAAAGGGTTCTAATAGTAGGGTGGGTAGTGTATCAGCCGAATTCCTACCTGCTCACCAACTATTAAAATCCTCATGCTACGTCCAAAGGTATTAATTCTGCATATGGTTATGATTAAATGTGTGGCTTTTCTAGTATGTGTTCACTTTTGAACTCGAATAGAGTAACTTTGTTGTCAAATGAAGTCCGGAAACAACAGCCGATTGAAAAAAGAATGCTAGGCTAGGTTGACATTGGGACGGTCATGTTCTTAACTTGGGTTCAGGCCATGAGACTTGAAAACATTTACCTAATATTAGACACATGATCAAAACAAAACCCTTGGTGCGACTAGCATTCCATTCTGTTAGAAAGACAGATCATCAGTCAGTCAGATGAGGCTGAAACGTAATAGAGTGAAAGTTAAGTTCCATTACATGCAAGATTGGTGCTGTTGTTTTGTGCTGCCCAATACATCTTTGTGACCTCAGAGTCTTGCTGCGTTTGGAAAGGACACTGAACAGCTTGCCAGTTAAAGCTCTGGCTTTTTTGGCTTGGAACTGTCTATTTGTTATCACATGAAAAGGATATTCAGTTTTTGCTTCTGGCTGTATTTAGGGCCTCTATACATTGCATAAATATCTGCTACTCAGTAGTGCTAGTGCAGTTCAACATTCTGAGGCTGTTGATTGCAAATCGGGATGAGCAGTTAACCAGGAAAATGTGGTCCACAGTTCATGGCACTCCCAGTCCATGCACTAGGAACCATCATGAACTTGCTTTAGGATGCTTAGGGCTAATCCTGCGTTGAGCAGGGGGTTGGACTAGATGGCCTGTATGGCCCCTTCCAACTCTATGATTCTATGATTCAAGTCCAAATGAACTGGTGAGATTTGTGAGGCAATAGAACAGCTCCCCTGACATGCTAGAGACAAGCAACTTGCATTGGATCTCTAGCTGACTCTCCTCTATCTGCCCTCGAAGTTTGGTGAAGATTGGATAGATTGGATTCAAGTTATGTCTCCCCAAAGAAGGTGCCCCCAGGAAAGTGCTTTCTCGGGAAATTACAGGCAGTCATCTTGACAGGCGCAGGTTCAGGAGTACATGGAAAGGATCATGTGCAAGCTAGAGGCATCAATGTTGCAGTTGACCTCCCCCAGGATGTATGCCCTCCAAAATATCCTCCCTGTTACTCTGAAGTTTTGTAAACAGAATGAATGAGGACAGTCTGGCTGGAAATGTATCCATTCATGAACTGCCTGGCAATTCATGGGAAGTTCATGCCAGTCAAAATGCCATAAACATGAGTTCGTGAACCAGCCAAAATTGGTCACAAACTTTATTTTATGAGTTGGTTTGTGCCTGTTCCTAGCTGTCACTTTCCTCTAAAATGTCATATTTCTATTAAATGTTTCAGTCAACATCCATCCATATATAGAATTTATAACATAATAAATAATGAATCAAAATCAAATTGTCAATCAAAATACAAATACTTAAAAACCCAGCTGTATTTTTTGCAGTCAAATTGCAGCTGACCTGACATGGCAATTCCACAGGGCTTTCAAGGCAAGACAGATTTAGAGGTGGTTGTGAGGCTGCCCTCACTCTTGCCCATCCTGGGGTTCTGACCCCTCCACTGTGGGGCTTGCCCCAGCTCTTGGGCCTTTGACATCTCCAGCTCAACCCTTCGGCTCAACCTCGTCTTGTCTGGCCACAAAGACTCCCTTCCAGTTGTGCAACAGAAGTTTGGCTTTTTTCCATATGAGTTAGTTGTAGATTCCATTTACAGTCTCTCAGAAGCTCCACTGGCAAAGTTTTCCACACTCCTTTATCTCCCCATGCCCAGCCACGACTGCCCCCAGCCCTCCCCTTTTAACCTTCCCCCTGGACTAAGCCCAGCTCCCTTGTTAATTGGCCTGAGGTTACAAGAGGGCTTCATTCTTTGACCTCAGTCTGGATGCCAGCTCTGTGCTTGCAGACACACACTTCCTGTTGAAACTGAAGGCCTCTCGGGACTCTGCAGGGTTGGGAAAGCATCCTCCCATGTTCCTGCCCCCCTCCCAGAACTCTGTTGCATGTCTCCTTCTATGAATGCTGCCAGTGACAGAATGCCTATACAGGTGTGAAACGAGCAATTTGTTGCCTTTCAGCTACACTACAACTCCGAGATGTTAAAGACCGAATGGCCAAATGCATCCCGTGGTTCATCTCTGCCAAGAACCCTTTGCAAAGAATCCAAGCTGCATGGTATGAAATAATATAATGTATTCATTTTGAAATACATCCAGTTATACAGAGCTTCTGCCTGAAATGTTGATGAGTTACTCTTGGGGTTATGAATGACCTTGTAGCCCCATATTTTGGCAGTCATGGCCTCCTGTGGTAGCCATTTTGTGATTGTGCCCACCACCTTGCGTCAGAATAACAATGGGGCCCACAGGATCAAAAAGGCTGGGAAATCCATCCCCATTTGACTAGGACCATTTTTGACTTCCAAATAAACTTAGATGTTTACATGATGTAATTTGGATGCTAAAATCTGATACTGGATTCAAGATCCGGAATTCTTTAATATTTATTTTTAAACATTATCCTTCACTTTTATTCTCTCTATTCTTATATTATTAGACATTTTTTCACAAATGGTTTTGTGAAAACCTCTATGAACGTAGAGGTTTAACGTGGTTTTAGAGAATTGGATGCAACATTGGCAAACATTAAAATTCTGTAATCATAATTCAAACTGACAAGCACTTTGAGCTACATTTTACTTTTTCATATAGAAGAATAAACCAAAGATAGCAACATAGGGATTTTGAGGTCAAGATGAAGAGGGCTTTCTACAATCTTTGTAGTTTAAAACATTGGCAGTGCCTTACAAGGCATTTTGAGGCGAAGCATTATGAATACAAATAGAGTTGACCAAATATGGCATCTATTTTTGAATTAAGTGTCAGGATTTTACCTCTGGCAATCAAAAGTGAATTGATACTTCCCATTAATGGAATAAAAATTCTTCAACTTCCAAATATATCTAGGTCTTCAGAGGAACTATCCTCTTCATTTCTTGAGTATGGAAATCCTAATTTCACAAACCACACTATAGTTACGTTAGTGATGGGAGTTCTAAAATTATACTCCCATGCAATTTAATGTCTCTTTTTTTTTAAGTATACCCCCTTCCCCGTTTGCTTCTTCATGGAATTCTTAGCCCCATTTATTCAACTTCTATAGTACTTTAGGATTCTCCTTTAGGATTCTCTCCAGCTACTGCAAATTAGATTAGACTGAGAGAATATGACTGGCCCAAGGTCTCCCAGCGAGCTTCTGTGGCACACATAGAGATTTGAAGAGACTAGTCCAACCACTGCACCAGCTCTGAATAATTTGATATACTCTTTAAATTGGGCTAATGCCTTGCTCACTCCCAATTCAGATGATTATTGAACACATTAAAAAGTCTCTGTACCAAGACTTGTGGGATCCTACTGCTTGCTTCCCTCTGCAGAACTGTCCATTTATGCCTGCTCTCTGCTTTCTGTCTTTAGCCAACCCAACCAGTCCCCGTGATTATTCAGCTGACTGATGACGACTCTGGGTGCAATCTCAACTCCTTCCCTCCCCACTTTTCCAAAGCGGAAGAAAACCATCAAATCATTAAACCTCAGTCAGGGCCTGTTCCTAACTTTGCATGGCCACCTTTCTACCGAATGGGCTATTGAAATGCAGCCATTCAGCTGTTTAATTTTATAGAAAGCTTATTCATTGATTTGGTAGCTATTTTTCTTGCTGTTTCAAATTACATGTATTTAAGTCATGCCGTCTTGATGATGTATATGCAAAAGGCTAGGATTCGGGCTCTTGAGCAAAAATAGATTTATCCAATGAGTTAGAAAATCCATTTCTCAATTTGTATTCTAATGAAAGCTGGTTAACTGGTATTTCACTGAACGCTTAAAAAAAAAAACCTTTCGGCCAAAGGGAAGGGAAGAGGTGGCATAAAAACAGCAAAATTGTACGCCTGGGTTGCACTGCAGTCTTTGCCGGAGGAAATGGTGATTAGCCCCTGCTTGTTGGATTTCCTAGAAAAGGCACTTGAAACCATTCTTATAACTCCAATAAAAAGGAACGATGCAGGTACCATATGACAAACTAACTTATTTCTATCACAGCTACAATTTGTTCCATGTTCCCCTGCTTAATTATTAAAACTAATTTCTTTGTCTTATTAAAAGCTGTTAGCACCCAAGATGAAGATATCGGGCAGTTTGATATGCAAGATCCCTTAGAAGAGTCCACAGCCTCCTTGGTGTCCTCATCAACCTTCCCTGTGGACGTGGTGGTTTATGTAAGAGTTCAGGTGAGGAGGAAGACAGCAAGACTTGGAGGCAGTTCCGGTCCCATTGAAGTTGACGACACAGTGGATGGGAAAATGCCATGATGCTCTTCATGACAACGTAACATTTAGAACAAGGAGCATAATCAGCGGAACTGTGAATAACTCTGAAGGGTGCTCAGCAATGTCCCTTCAGACATTCCACCTTTAAATAAATGTTTCTGCTGCATGTTTGCCGTTTGATTTCATAGAATGGTTCTAATGTTGTTTACCTGAATAAGCCATCATGCAGATATTGATATTCAGGATAGAAATATTGTACATATTCGTTGCAACTGGTGTGTTTGTGTCTTAAAAAAAACAGTTTTTAAAGGGAAAGGGGCTTTTCGGGAGCATGAACACATCTGTCCATTGGCTGTTCTGTTTGATTTACGGCCAGGGGCGGGAAGAAGCACAGAAAAATATCGCTTCCTTTGCTGCAATTCCAGCGAGACCAGAAACCTGTGGGGTATGAATACAACGCTACTGGGACGCTATTGATTCCACTAAAATTAAAGGTATGAGGAATGCCGAAATTCCACTATTAAATATAGCGTTTCTGCATACTGAAAACAATTGGCAACATTGGTCCTTGTGTGGAAAGGCCCCAAGGTATGCGTTCATTCACAGATCCAGCACAATGCCACTAAAGACAATGAAGAGAGACTTCAAGTAGTTGGCTGAGAGCCTGCCCAAGGCTTTTGGGCTGGGGCCTCAGACTACGAAGGATTTCAAGGAGGTGTCTGACTCCCTGACCAAGGTTTCTGGGCTGGGGACTCCAAAGGTGGCATACACAGGCATGCAATCGACAGCCTCTGCAGAGTGAGCCCCCCCCCCCCCCCGGGTCTCCGGGGGGTGGGTTTCTCCACTACCAGCTGGGACTGGAAGGTGAACGATGCAGAGCACTGCAGGAGACAAAAGGGGCCGGCGTGCCTCAGTGGTGAGATTGTTCCAGTCCCTAGGATATCCCTAGCTGCGAGGCAGAGCCCTTGCAGGAGCCAAAACCACCCCAGGAGTGGGGGGATCTCCAAGTTGCCAGGCAGGACAGGGGCCAGGTCAAGCACCCCACACCTGGGAACAAGAGAAAGTGTGTGTGTGTGGGGGGGGGGTAGAAGGCTGGTGAACAATTGCAGGCTTGTGTGTTCCTTCGGCCTCCTTGCCCCTTCACTTGGGTCACCATTTCACCTGAAACGTTTTTAACATTCTCCCCCCCCCCCCCACACACACACAAAGAACACGGTCGTCTGTCTACCAGAGAAGTGGTTGGCTGCAAGATTTCAGGAGAGCTGGGCAGCCACTATCTTTGACAGATGGATGTTCTCACTCATGTCAAAAGGCCACAGGATAGAGTTCTCTGGTGGGTCAAGCAATGGAAGTTCATCTTCGTGGGTTCTGTGCAGTCCCACATGGGTCCTGCGAAGATCGCAGGCCTGCTTCGGAGAAATAACGAGCCAACTTAAAGCTCAAAAACACTCCCAAGAGTGCTAGCCCCTCCCACATGGGGAGTTTTACTTTACCCTTACCCTTACCTTGAGGATTGGTTGCTGGTAGGCCATTCTCGGGAAGAGGTTGAAACCGCTATAGCAGCCTCGCTGCATCTTCTGTGATTCTTGGGTTTTAACACCAATTTAGAAAAACCTTGTTTAATACCTACGCAGTCCCTAGAGTTTATAGGTGCTCTTTTGGGTGGCTGCAGAAACACCTGACAGAACGCGTTGGATTTCTGCCCTCTATCTTACCTAACCTCGTTAAAGGAGTCCGGGCTTGCCAATTCGTCAATCAGAGCTCACCTTGGTGCTACTTCAGCCTCACATGAGTTTGTGTGTGGCAAACCTATTTTTTTCATACCCCAAGTTGCACATTATTATTATTAATTATTATTAATTATTATTATTATTAATTAGATTTATTTCCCGCCAGTCCCCGTAGGCTCGTGGTGGGTCACAATAGTCTTATCCCCATTAAAATACCCATTAAAAGACTTTAAAAACAATCCCAACATGGCGGAAGCTCTCCTTATTCCTACCCCCTGCTATCAGAGCGGCAGGGAGGGTGGGGAGGAGATCTAACTTACTAGGTCCGGGGGGGGGGGGGGATGCTGGCACTCATTCGCTGACCCTGGCCTCAACCGAAAACCTGGCGGAAGAGCTCCGTCTTGCAGGCCCTGCGGAAAGCTGGTAAATCCCGCAGCTCACCCGGGAGCTCATTCCACCAGGTAGGGGCCAGGACCGAAAAGGTTTTAAAAGTTTGAAGAATTTGTTTCCCCCAGTTGCACCTGTAATCCCTCAATGGAGCTTGTCCCTTGTTCTTTCTGTGCTTACCCATAAACCATTTGAACCGCTGGCAACAACAGACTTGTCTCTTTTGTTATACAAAGTGGCCTTTTTGTTTGTGATAACATCGGCGCGTACAGTGGGGGAACTGGCAGCCTTCTCTATGGAACCACCTTTTTTTGCAAATTTTCACAGATAAAGTTATTTTATACTCCGGTGTGGCGTTTTTACCACAGGTAGTCTCTAAATTCCACCTGGGACAATCTTTAGTACTTTCCCAAATCCGACATCTCTTTTTGAAAGATGAATGAACACCTTGGTTGTTCGTAGAACTGTCCTTTTTTATTTAGAGATAACAAAAGCCTTTAGGAAAGACAAATCACTTTTCATTTGCTTTCAAGGCATCAATAAAGGTAAAGCAGCGTCTTCACAGACGATATCCGGGTCGATTGTGCAAGCAATCAGACATGCATACAGACTTTCAAAACTTGACTGTCCTCTGACACTCACTGCACATTCCACAGGGGCCAACGTTACATCAGCGGCATTCGCAGCAGGGCTCCCTATGTCGGACATCTGCAGGGCAGCCACCTGGTTGCAGTCAAGTAACTTTACTCCAATTTATCTTTACGGCAGTCTGTGAATTGCCTGGGGTGGGTCTGAGCCGATTAGGAACCTCCAATTCCCAGAGTCTTGGCTTGGAGATGATATTTGTGCATCTTCTCCAATACCTCGTCTGCCTGTGGGCTAAAGAGATCTACCCCATCGAAGGGTAAATCTTCTAAGGCTTCTCGGATATCCCCTGATAAGGTAGAAGGTAGAACACTCTGATTACTGTCATACAGGTGATTTAGATGTATATATGCCTTGCATGTAAAAACCCGTCATGTCATTTAGAAGCGTCTTTGGTGTGTTCTGGAGTCTGTTGGGATTCTTTTCCCAGTGAAGAACATTGTTTTCATTGAACCGACATGTGAAGTCTGAAACGATCCAGTTTAGATAAAGCCTTTCTGTCACCTTTAGGTGCATCAGTTATCAACATCTGGGATAGGAATCGGAGAACAGTCAAGCAGTTGCCTCTTTAGTTTTTCATGTTGTCATTAATATACCAAATTTCCCTTTGGGTCTCAGCTTTTCCACTTGATCTGTTATTTTTGCTTCTCGATTAATAAATGTCCATAATGTTTCTCAAGATTAATGTTAATATCATCTGGACATTCGACTGGCCTTGATTGTAGCTAGGGCTTTCTTGGCCCTGGCTCCTGCCTGGTGGAATGAGCTCCTGGTGGAGGTCTGGGCCCTGATGGAGCAGATGGTGTTCCACATAGCCGGTAAAATGGTCTCTTCCGCCAGGTAAAACAAGGACAACTATGGGCCTCCCTCCCCTTCTCCTATTGCAGGTTCTCCAAGTACAACTGGGTGGTCCCCAGCATAGAAAGATCTCCCATCATAGACCTGAAAAAACTGATATAAAATGCCACGGGAGCTAATAGCAATAAATAATTTTAAACTGTAATGTTTTTATGGTTTTTACTTATATTAAAATTTTACTCTAAGCCTCCCCGAGCCTGCGTGCAGGAGGAGGGAGGGTTGTCTTGTACTGATGTCTCTTCAACTCTGTACCAACTTTTCATTTGTGGGGTGTATGAGGCATCCATGGAAGATGAAAACAGTCTGCTGTTAAGGGGTAAGGGAATCAAGACATTTTGAAAGCTAAAATATATTCCTCAAAAATAAGATCCAGACTAGAAGTTCATGTACATATAATATGTAGTTCATGTACATATTAATTTGCATATTATTAGTCGTTGTTCTCATCTCTGTCCATCTTTATCTGTTTGCTGAATGCTAGTTAACTTAAAGCAAGTAAAATATATAGTTCTGTTTTCTATATTTAATCTTTTAAGATGACCTGTGTCTCTGGCCCTTGTCCAACTCCTGATGAATTAAAGTACACGATGACTCGCATAGCAGTAGATGGCAGGGGTGGTCAAACTGCGGCCCTCCAGATGTCCATGAACTACAATTCCCATGAGCCCCTGCCAGCATTGGGTAGTAGGGGGGTAGTAGGGGGGTCGTAGGACTTACCCGTGAGTGTGGTGTTGGGGGGTGGCGGGAAAGGAGCAGAGATGTGGCGTCTTCCACGCGGTGTCCCTGCTCCTTTCCCGAGGGCGATGGGAAGGAGTCCCCTGGCGGGCGAGGCCATGCCAAGCGGCCGATTGGGGCAAGAGTGGCACTCGTAGGGGCGAATCAGGAGCCGCTCCTGATTCGCCCGTTAAAGAGATTTTTATCACGAGCAGAGACCGCCCTAACTCCTCCCCAATAGCCCTTAGGGCTTTATTTAATCCGCTCCGCAGGAGCGGTTAAAGATAATGTGAAAAGCTGCTGTGGGTCCAGATCAGGGAGAAAAGATACAAATAAAATAAATTAGGCATAACTTAGAACAGCCAGTGAAAGTTTTTATTAGAATATGGGTCTTTCTCTATAGAATGAATAAAACATAGACTGATGTATTTCTTTAAATCTTTAATAAATGGTATTCTTAAGTAAATTTTGATATGAAGAGCAAATTGAGATTGGATTTTCCAATTAAGTTTCAATATTGATCATGTGCCTCTATTCATTTTTTATTTTGTAGGTTATGGTTTTTGTGGTCAGATGATAATACAAAGAGTAAAAGAAGCAAGAATAAGTGCAGCTGTCTTGGTGGCTGTAGGTTTTTTGGTGGCACAGTGTTGGGACTAGATTTCTTCAAACTTGAAGATTTGACACCCTCAAGGAGCTCTGCTTTTTCAAGTACAAATGCAGAATCTGATATGTTTTATGGACAATCTTTATTGCAACCAGGAGAATGGATTATTACCAAAGAACTTCCAAAAACTATTGATGGTAATCTTATATTTATGTATATATTGTTGTTGTTGTTGATAGGTGCGAAGTCGTGTCTGACCCAACACGACCCCATGGACAATGATCCTCCAGGCCTTCCTGTCTTCTACTATTCCCCAGAGTCCATTTAAGTTTGCACCTACTGCTTCAGTGACTCCATCCAGCCACCTCGTTCTCTGTCGTCCCCTTCTTCTTTTGCCCTCAATTGCTCCCAGCATTAGGCTCTTCTCCAGGGAGTCCTTCCTTCTCATGAGGTGGCGAAAGTATTTGAGTTCCATCTTCTGGATCTGGCCTTCTAAGGAGCAGTCAGGGCTGATCTCCTCTAGGACTGACCGGTTTGTTCGCCTTGCAGTCCAAGGGACTCGCAAGAGTCTTCTCCAGCACCGGAGTTCAAAAGCCTCAATTCTTTCATGCTCGGCCTTCCTTATGGTCCATCTTTCACAGCCATATATTGCAACTGGGAAGACCATAGCCTTGACTAAACGCACTTTAGTTGGCAGGGTGATGTCTCTGCTTTTTAGTATGCTGTCTAGATTTGCCATAGCTTTTCTCCCCAGGAGCAATCATCTTTTAATTTCTTTGTTGCAGTCCCCATCTGCAGTGATCTGCGGTCCCCATCAACAGGCTCTTTAGTTCCTCTTCACTTTCTGCCATTAGAGTGGTATCATCTGCATATCTGAGGTTGTTGATATTTCTTCCTGCAATCTCGATCCCAATTTGTGACTCCTCCAACCCCGCCTTTCTCGTGGTGTGCTCTGCATACAAGTTAAATAGGCAAGGCGACAGTATACAGCCTTGCCGAACTCCTTTCTCAATTTTGAACCAATCAGTGATTCCATGTTCAGTTCTCATTGTTGCTTCTTGACCTGCATATAAGTTTCTCAAGAGACAAATAAGATGCTCTGGTATTCTGGTATGTATATATTGGACACCATATATATATAGGACATATTTTGCAGTCTTTTAAAGAATTTAGTAAATTACCTCTCAGGCACTTGTGACATAATTGGAGTTGCTGATACAAAAATGATGGACATCATAACTATGCAAAATATAACTTTGTAATTATTTGACACCCTAGGATAATTTATTTTGCTGCTTGTTCCTCACTTGGTTAGGCTCATACTGTTTTTTACACACTCACAAGAACGATGTATTAAACAGAAGGTGTTCTTGAAAACTGTCCCATCATAGAGCAATGCCGATGCTTTTGCCTATATTATCCAATATGTGGTCTCTCTTTCTTAGGTAAATCCAATGCTGTTAAAAGAAAAGAATGGGAGTGTCGACCTATGGGAATAGAATTGGAAAGAAAATCACAACACCTGAATTGACGAGTACCACTGTGATCTCACAGTTCTTCCTCTTCTCCAGAGGAGAATAGTAGCTCTAGTGCTGCCCTTCCCTTACTGGCAGGTGAGAGGGAAAGCCCTTCTGCAGCTGAGGACAGCTTGGGCCAAAAAGAATTCTTGGCGGGTACAAAAGGAGATGATGTCCACGGATGGTAAGTGTACTGCTTCTGTTGACACTTTTTGTTC
This sequence comes from Paroedura picta, assembly GCF_049243985.1. NCBI lineage: Eukaryota > Metazoa > Chordata > Lepidosauria > Squamata > Gekkonidae > Paroedura > Paroedura picta. Next base: position 104,586,236 of record NC_135375.1, read on the forward strand.
CCCAATGCAGATGCTTGGATATATAGAAAATAAAAACTTCCGTGGTAGTATATCAGGAATATGGATAAGACACAGTGCTACTGCTTGGCACAGTGTTTTGTTGTTGCTATGGCTTGTGCACAATAAAGACTGTTGTGTGTGTCATGTGCATACTCATAATTGAGATTTAAATGCTGTTGCAGTTATTGGGAGCCAGCCTGTTTACTTTGGCTTGCGGGCCTGGTACACTTGCATTTGCAGATTGCCCTTCAGAGAGAGTGGAAAACAACTCTGAATTACTTGCAAATTTCCTGCAACTTGCTAATATGGTCAGCATTCTGGCTAAAAATGCCATATCAGAAAATGTTCTCCCTCTTCTTTTTGTTGCTAATGTTTAGTTCAGTGGCAGACTGTCCTGGGAGTAGTCTGGTGTCACCGAAATCCCAAGAGAGACCTGCTGGTGAAAAAAAGCAAGCCAAACAAATCGATTATGGGAGAGGCTCTATCTACCATAGTGTAGAAAGACCCTTAACTACAACATTACATGGAGAAGCTAATCAGGATCCAAAGAGCTTATCAATGAGAACGCATCCTTCCTTAGCTTCATTTGTTTCTGCTTTGGGAGGAGAAGATGACCTTGTTATAGAAGCTGAGAAGGCTCCAGAGAATGAACAGATCACCTCCCAGCAGCCTGTAATGAACTGTTATCAAAACTACCTTACCCAATATCAGCCCTTCAACTGGTCCAAAAAGCATCCAAGAAAGAAAAGGATCTCATTACATCGGTCATTAGACCAGAAGACTGTCCCAGCCTTTAAGGTAAAAAGAAGTCAACAAATCAGGCAAAGCAATCAGTGTATCGGAAGGGCGTGTTTTCAGTGGCTCCGTTTTATGGCCCAATTTTATTTGATCTTGATAATGAATAATAAACTGTTTGAGCAAACTATGTAGCACTCTAGACTTTAGAACAATATATCTGAGATGTGTTGTTTCAGGCAACGGCCTGTTGGGTTAAGGCAACATTCTTTCAAGAACAATATCCCAGGAACAGGAGAATTCAGCCAAATATTCAGGGAACAGGTATACAGGAACAGGTTGCTGGCTTGACCATCACTAGCTAAGGACAATGGAGTGCTCTCAGGTCAACAGTGTTATGTCCAAGAATGTCAGAAGTGTGACTGTTCCAGGTTCTGCTTCCCTAGGAGAGTGTTTACCAACCTTTTCAGATGGTGATTCATACTTTCTATAGTGACCCACCCAGGGCTGCCTTGTTTTTTCGGTGCCCTAGGCAAACTATGACCTTGGCAATTCCTCTATTCCAGCATTCCATTTTCTACATTGCCCTATCAGGTGATCTTGAGAAACCAGCAAACATCACACAAAGAGTTGCCTCTGCTATGAATACCAGCCTCCTCCTCCTCTGCCAGCTGGGCCTGAGCTAGAGTTTATGAGGAATGCTTGGGGGGGCAGTGTTTTGAGGGGAAACAACAAGATGGCAGATTCCAGTGAAGAGTCTGGCAGGAAAAGGCTCAATGCAGTGCAACTTCTGCAGCTGACAGAGGGCCGTGAAGCAGTGAAGGGGACTGAGCAAGTGTTTGGGCTGTTGAAGAAGCAGCACCAAGACAGAGGCCATTTGCATACACACACCTGTTTCTATTCTCCTCTGTGTCAAGCGCAGACAAAACTCACAAACAAACTTCTATAGAAAGAAAGCTTTAATTGGAAGTAGATCTGGTCACTATAACAGTCGAAGCCAAGACTGTTTGATAATAGGACAACATTGGGCAACATTGTTTCACAGCGGGGAGACTATGCGGTGTGAAAACGCAAGGATCAAAGAGGGGGAGAATCAAAGGAAAATTATAGGCATAAGTATTCTGGTACCTGGGAACGTTTCTGTAAAGGCACAGCACCCCAAGATGGAGTCCCTCAGGTTCACTGGAATCACAAGCATGGCAGAGAGCAGGGACTGATCCTGACACTTTGTTTATTCCATGGTATGCTGGACTGCTCCCTGCTACTTCCCAGTCTCCCCTCCTTTCAGCTACTACAGTGAAGTTCTTAGTTGTCTGATGGCTTTTTTCTCCTTGTTAATGTCACAAAGAAGGAGGGGGAGAGGTGAATGTGAGAAATTGGAGAGGAGGAAAGGCAGAGAAAGATGGAAAGGGCAGAAGCTGCCATTAGGAAAGACTGGCCTCCGGTCTTCTTTCGGGAGGCTTCCTGACATTTGTGGATCCTAACCCACACATTGGGAAACACTCCCTTAGGATAGAGTGGACTCACATCAAAGTAGTTTGTTGTGTCTCATTGTGCTTTTGAAAGTGTAAACTGCTTTTATGAATGAGTTGAGTTTCTACCAAGAATGTCAGAATGCAGTGAAGAGAATTACCGATTTTTTAAAATTCCAGGGAACACTTGTGATTTAGAATGTTACTTAGAAGCTGAAATATATATATATAAAATATGCTCAATAGCTTTTATGCTTTACATATCAATATCTAAATCTATATTTAAGTATGAAGGGCATTTAGGAGCCATGTTTCTTCAACAATGTAAAATAAATATCTTTTATATGTAAAGTCAGATGTGCAGATATGGGCATGTTTATTGAGCAGGACAAAATATAAATAGTCTTCCTTTAAAGACAAATGTGCTGTATAAAAGTTCTAGAATAGTGACAAGGTTTTGTGTGTGTTCTAAATTGTTAAACAGGGCCTCACAGCTAATGCTTTACTGGATCGAGGAATGCAGTTTACGGGATCAACATCAAAGTGAGTAACAAGTTGCAATATGTTTGCAGTATTCTAAGGTTGCCAGTTGTGGCCTGGATCAGGTTCAAGGTTCTGGTTTTGATCTTTAAGGACCTTGGTGGTCTGGGATACACATATCTGCGGGACCGCCTGTTTCCTTATGCCTCTTGCAGGGCTTTGCGCTCTCTGGGTACCAACTTGCTGGTCATTCCTGGCCCCAGTGAATCTTGCCTGGTCTTGGCCAGGGCCAGGACCTTTTTGGTCCTGGCCCATACCTTGCGAAATGAGCTCCAGGAAGAGCTGCAGGCCCTGCAGGAGCTTTTGACATTTTGTAGGGCCTGTTAAACGGAGCTCTTCCTCCAGATCTATTGGCGAGACCAGTGCAGGAAGAAGATCAGATGAGCAAGGAAGGTACGCCACCGAACTTTGGAACATCATTGGTGTTGTCAGCTGATGTAATCCCTTTGGCAGTCATGGGAGGGGGCTCTGGCAGTCGTGGGAGGGGAGGGGGTTTTAGTGCAATACTGTATTATGTTGTGTGAATGTTAATTTTAATAGGGTTTTATTGTATGTGGCGTTTTATTGTGTAACCCGCCATGAGCTGGCTTGTCAGGAGCCAAATAAACAAACAAACAAACAAATAAATAAATAAATAATACTCTGCAAAGAGGAACATGTACGTAGTGTTGCTTTATGGTTGGTTCATAATCATATTTCTTTTCCCTGATCAGTACTCTTCCTCTGATTGAATCAAGTTCATATATGTTGATTTTCAGAATGAAATCATACCAACGGAAAGCATGGAGCGTGTGTGAAGGGAAGCTAAAACTAAGCTGATAGTCTGCATTTTCTTTCTTTGAGAATATTGGAGGGAAACACATTGGGGATTTGGTTCTGCCTTGGGGAGAGAGCCATGAGAGCTCAAGTCTGGTTGAGGAAAAGAGCAGGTGTGGAGTGAAGGGTAGCTCTGCTTGGCGGTGTGGCAGAGTGTTTTGGCTCTACTTCTGACAAGAGGACCCAGTTGTTAGGGTTGTCTCTAGCAATGAGTAGACATTCTGCCATTTAGTCTGACTCTTGTGCACCTCAAAGCTTAGCTCACAGCAGCAAATCCAAAGCCTAGACACCCGTTATCTTTAGAATACCTTGCAACTGAGAGGAAAGTTTATAACTTAAAATAAACCTGGTTCCCTCAAGGCTGTGTGAGTGCCTTAGTTGATAGAAATGGCCTGTCACAGTTTTCTCCTAGGAATATATAGCAATATATTACTGTAGTTGCATTCTCCTTTCATAATGCACTGCTCTTATCACAATGGGATGAGACACCTGGAAAATACAGAAGGGGACACAAGCACATCTGTCTTAACTAGACTGTTCTAGTGTTCTGAGAATAGGTTCCGATGCTTAGCCGTGTCGGTCCAAAATAGTAGAACAACATTTGAGTTCAATGACACCTCTAGGACTAGAAAAGTTGAATTCTGGGTTTAAGCTTTCATGTACATGTATCTGATGAGGTGTGCATACAAACGAAAACTTTGTGGATCTGAAAGGTGCTGCGGGGCACAAACTTTTCTGAGATAAATTGTGTGTTGTGTTTACTAACCAGCTAAAATAGTTGTGTGTTTAATGTTCTTGGTTGTCAGGATGAGACTTTTTATCTGTTTAATGATAACCAAAATTACTGAAAGAAAATTCCTTTGAGGCTAATATAGGCTCGTAGCAACCCTAGCAAGCGAATGACCCAGTGCTGCATTCCTCACAACCCAAGTGATTGTTATCTGCAATTACATTGTCCTTGTGTGAACATCTGTTGCTCTTAAAATTAGGCAGCTTATTAAACTCTTGCTCCTTCTGTGCTTGGCATCAAGAAGCAGCTGCATCTTGACAAGTTGTTTGTCCACCTAACTAACTAAACACCATAAATCCCACTGCTGTCTATGAGCGCTTGGAATTCATTTTGTAGCATGGCCTCTTGAGAAGCAACAACTTGTTTCTGTTATTGTTTTGTTTATTAAGCACACCTTATACCCCCTTGGAAAAGAAAATCCTTGCCAATACGGATGATGAAACCATAACAGAAGAATGGACTCTGGATCACCCCATTTCTCAGACCAGAACAACTGTCATTGTGGAAATAAAGGGGACTGTGGATGTTGTTCTCACTCCACTTGTAGCAGAGGCTTTGGACAGGTATTTCACATTTTTTTTAAAACATAGCAACTTTGAATATAATGCTTGTTTTACAATGTAACTGATAAGATCATCTGTACAAGCTTCTGCTCAGCTGCAATAGCGTGTCATGATACTGTGCTTATGCATCAAAATACGAAGGGCATTGTTCTTCAGCAATTACATGACGTGCAACTAAGCATTGTGAGGTTTGCATATGTCAGATATGGGCTGAGAGAAGTCTTGGCAGAAATAGGAATGTTAGTGAACATTCTTTGCCCATCCCTTTCAGTGGAATTAGAAGCTTCTCTCCTGCTTTTGCAGCAGTAATATCGCTATGGCAAAGCACTAGAAAGCTTTTTAAACTTAATTTTTTGAAAAGGGTTGGCTCCTTTCTCTCTCACTGGGAAAATCTTGGCAACTTACATTGTGTGCATTTGTGTGTTGAAGGCTCTGATAATTTTTGTGCTGCTTATAACTTATGTTGAGAACACCTAGAAAAGGCCTTTGACAGTGACCTTAATTGACAGGCAAGCTCATACAAGAGAAACCTGCACTTCGGGGGCTCTAGACCAGGGGTAGTCAAACTGCAGCCCTCCAGATGTCCATGGACTACAATTCCCAGGAGCCCTTGCCAGCATTCGCCTGCTCTAGACTGTCTCATAAGGCAACACAAACACTTCAAATTGTGCTGAGGAGAACTGTGCAGGATGATAAGTAAAGGTGTTTGAGCACCAGTGAAATTTGCTTAGTATGGTGAGTCCAGATGTTAGTTTGGTCACAGCATTCTGGATTTGTTAAAGTTTCCAAAGACTCTTCACAGGCAGCCTCATGTTTAATATGGTTTGAATCCTACAGATCATTTCCACGAAAGGAAGGGACATTCCTCTGTGGAATGGACTTTTCTCACCACTGTTTCTCCAAATGCTGCTCCTTGGGGACTAGGGGACCCCCCCCCCCGAGATTACATGAGAGGGGGTTTAGAGGTCTGCAGGTAGAGATGAGTCTTGGGGAAAAGCCACCTTCCTGTGGAATTCAATCCTACCCAGTGTTGACATTTAGTATAGGGATGAGTCTTATAAGTAAACTGCATTGAACTCATTTCCCTTGCAGGTATATACAGGCAATGGTTCACTGTGCTAGCACATGCCATCCTGCAGCTATTGTGGATAATCTGCATTTCGAGGTCCTCAGAGAAGCTGTACAGAACAGGAAAACTACTTTCTCCGAAAAGGTATGTGTGTTATATAGCCAAACATTTTGGCTTAGGATGCCCCAACCATACTCTTTGTTCATGTGAGGCATCCAAAGAATCACGATCACGACACAGCCATTTCCCAGAGAATCTACTTGTAAGCGGGAAGTGAGGATGAACATCTTTAAGGATGTGAATGTGTGATTCCTTTAAGAAAAGTGGTGAATCTATGACCATCCTTCCCTGGGATCCATCAGTCTTTTAAAAATCTGTTCTTTTTATTTGTTTCTGCAGTAAATAATTTCCAGAGCTCTGTGAATGAATTTAGTTAATTTCATTTCTACCACTCAAGGCAGGGGGGTGAAATCAGTGTACACAATCAAGGTACAGGGGAGATGCGAAATTGATTAAGAGAGGTTTTTTATCTTCATGCATCACTACTGGAATTCCAAGCAGAAGGGCAGGCACTGTGGTGAACAGACAGTTTCTCTGCCAAGCGGCATCAAGTAGGAAAGAGGACGTTTTTTTCTGCGTTTCCTTTCCTTAAAGTCTTGGTGGAATCGCCAGGGATCTTCTTGTGCCTGAAGTGTCCTTGCTGGGTCACCTTTTCTTTAGTGTACAGGGTGAGGTGTACCTGGAACAGGAGGCAGTTGGCGGAAGGAAATTGGTTTCCTATGAACAGGGGTGAAAGTAGAGAAGCAGAAAGGGGTGTTTCAAGGAAGGTAGCCCCACAACTTCTCCTTGTACCTCATTTTCTGTTTTGTTATTATAGGGTTTTTTTAAGGTTCAGCTTTCGTTTTCTCTATTTTTGACACCAGTTCTCCTGGAATTTATTGTTTCTAAAGCTGAATCCTGGTGCTGTGTGGCTATCAGGTTTCCCTTTGAAATGAGTATTCTTGGGTAATTCCAAAATCGTGCACCCTTGATCTTTGGAGCAGATTCTCTTTATCACAGCTAGGGTGGCCTTGCACAGGATGCCTAGGAGAACAGCACCATTAGGCTTGCCGAAACTGGTTATTTGGCAACAGGGGCTCAGTGGAGCTCATAGCTAAGACTGATGCTGCCCTTCAAAATTCCAGGTGCTGTTCCTTCTTTTCCCCATCTCTCTTCCAGCATTGTTAATGGACTGAGAGGAGATGGGACTAGGAGGGAGGCTTTTCCCCTGAGACTTGGGGGCAGGGCATGAATGTGAAGGTCTCTCCATGATCCTCTTCTGCACACTCCTCGGGAATAAACAGCTTTAAAGAGGGATTAGATAGATTCATGGAGGATAGATCTGTCAGTGGTTACTAACCATAGGATTGAGGGGAAACATCCACATTCAGAAACATTAATCCTCTGAATCCCAGAGCCAGGAGGTAACATCAGGTGAAGGGCCTTCCAGAGGAACTGGTTGGCCACTGTGTGAGACAGGATGTTGAACTAGATGGACTAGTCATCTGATCTAGGGTTTTATTATGTTATTGAATTGAATGTGTATGAATAAATTATATGGTCATTAAAGACAGCATTTTAGCACACAAACTGGCATTATTCTGCCCCCTGCTTTTTAAAAGTTATCCTCCAAGCAGGATATTAGAGGATCAAAAACAGAGACCACTGGAACTACTCAAGTAAAAACACAAACAAATCTTTCTCTCAAGCAAGATCATGTGACTATTAAAGGACTTCAGGCCAGTGTTACACTCCCTAAGGTAATAACCAGTCTGGTGAATAGCCTTGCACGATAGAAGCCTCTAGGCTTTATAGTACCTGTATATTTTAGAAAAGCAGGTGGTTATATGAATTTAATGGATTATTTAATAGGCTTGTTTAGAAATTGTGGGTTTGTATGTGAAGGAATGGAAGTTTGTTATCACGTAATTTCTTAAAATATGAATATAGGGTTTATTGATCTTTGGACCACTTTCCATAGGTGAATTTGTGTTTGCTGCAAGCATCAGTGGAAGAATCAACAGGCAACGCTGCAGGGAAAAGCGTCATCCATGTTTCCTTAGTGGCTTTGTGCTTTGTTAGGATTGCCGCACATGTTCATATGAACAGGTAAGGCAGTGCCTTCCCATCAGAACACGTAAAAAGCTTACCATCCTGCTAACGACGTGCTGAGCATCTGATTGGCCCTCACTGGGGGACGTGCCCTCAATAGCGTGATAGCAGTCCCCAACAGAGGGCCAATCAGAGGCTCTTCCCCATCTCCCTGCTCCTCCTCCTTGCCATTTGCTAGCACCTGACAGGAGGAAGAGAGCAGCCAGGAGGTAAGCCCAGGAGCTGGGAATGGCCATCTGTTGCATTTTCATTTAGGAGAGTAGAATTTAGAAATTCTGACACCTTTGATTAAATCAGTTGTTAAACCTGTATTAATCTTATTTGCAAAAATACACTGGCACTTTCAGTCTATAATTATTATAGACTGTACACTGTATTTGTATTTTTTATAAGTAATCATGATCTAACCTTTAATTATAAGCATTTGCATCAATTAAATAGAAAAATAAGAATAATTGAGATAATATAACAATCAAAGTATGTTCATCCACTCGGACAATTAATTTAAAAGATTAACTGTCAATTCAAACATTTTATATATTTGTTATTTTATTGTTGTTTTATCATTTTATTTTAACCTGCCATGATTCTTAGAGAGTGGCGGTATATAAATCAAATAATAAATAAATCAAATAAATAAATGTATTGTTTACATATTGCCCTTTCCAGGAGCTCAGGCTGGTTTACATCTAAAAATACATTAAAACCGTATCATAAGAGTAAAGTAGATCGATACTTCCGAAAAGGCAGCTTCAAGCTTGTAAATACTAGTAATATAATCCACAGGTTAGCTTTCTTTGTGAATGTCAAAACTCAGTTGCCGTTTGAAAGAAAGAAGATGACTAGCAGCTTTTACAGGCCTTAAAGGAAAGAAAGAATGCAACAGAGCGTTCCAGCTCACATGTCATATAACCGAAAGGAAAGGAGCGATATAGATGACATTCCAACTCACTTATCATTTCAAGGTGCCTCCGCCTTTGAAGATGTCTGCCGTAGCTGATGTAACAGAGGGCTGCTCCTTCCCCTCCCCTTGTATCGCTCCCGTGTGACCACCAAACGCACAAGTTGTGATCACAGAGGTGCTTCCTCCTCTGTGCAGGCAGATTTGAACTTGGGCTGCCAGAAAGGTGCCATCCTTTCAGCTCTGCTTTTACCCTCCCAATTCTGGTATAGAGGAAATGGTCAGACTCATTGAAGAATTGTTGGGTGACTCTGGCTGAGACAGTGAACATGTCCACTTCCCTGTCCCCTCCATGATGGATGGCTTGTTAAATGCACAAAATCAGTGTGTGTTCAGGTCTTATCAATTCTTCTTTTCTCTCGGAACCGGCTCATGGTGGGTTACAGACAGACCAAAAATTAAAACCCCTAATCAAATGAACCATTCTGTTTGTGTCAAGTGAAAACAATTAAAGGTGAAGGTGAAGGTATCCCCTGTGCAAACACCGAGTCATGTCTGACCCTTGGGGTGACACCCTCTAGTGTTTTCATGGCAGACTCAATACGGGGTGGTTGGCCAGTGCCTTCCCCAGTCATTACCGTTTACCCCCCAGCAAGCTGGGTGCTCATTTTACCGACCTCAGAAGGATGGAAGGCTGAGTCAACCTTGAGCCGGCTGCTGGGATCAAACTCCCAGCCTCATGGGCAGAGCTTTCAGACTGCATTTCTGCTGCCTTACCACTCTGCGCCACAAGAGGCTCTTTGAAAACAATTGGGTATCAGTAAATCATCTTAAAAGGAATATTTGTTGTATTCATAGCTGATTTTCTTTCCCACAGGCAACTGGACCTTCTAAGCACTGCAACGCCTGCTGTTGGCGCTTGGCTTGTTCCTATTGATCAAGTGAAATCCTCTTTAAACAAACTGGAAACAGAAGGAACATTGCGAGTTTGTGCTGTCATGGACTGCATAATGACCGAAGCTTTAGAGGTGGGTGGATTGATGAAAATTACCTGACCAGTGATTTGTCTTGCTTGGCTTTTAAAAGTTGCTTAATTTTTCAAATATCATTTCAGGTACCTTACCAGTGATTTGTCTTGCTTGGCTTTTAAAAGTTGCTTAATTTTTCAAATATCATTTCAGGTCTTTCTGAGTTAGCATTTCGAAGTACTGTCTGTCCAGTGTAGTCCATAGTTCACCTGGTTTAGTGCTTGGAATATGCAGGACAGTCCTTATGTATACCTTCCTTAGTTACTTAGTGACCAGGTGGGACTGATAGGGATTGGAGACCACAGATCTATTCAGTTAATGATGTTTGATCCTTTTGCCATAAAATATTGTAAAAACACAGACATAGAAATCATAGAAAACATAAATCAGATGTTTATATCACATTCTCTAGACTACTATTTGATTTCTAAGATTATATAAAGTTAGTCCTCCAAACCAACTATAACCCGTTGACCTATTTAATAACCTAACTAGCTGTTTGATTGACAAATAATTTATAAAATGGTGTATTGAAGTCTGTTTTCTAAATGGTTTGAGGTGACAATTCCTGAGCCTGTTTGTAGAAATGCACATAGTATGGTTTCTAAAAACTCTGTGAGGAAAACAACAGTCTCACTGTGACCAAGGAAGTGGGGGAAAGAGTAAAAAGGACCATTTGGCTCTGGGATTCCCCCCCCCCCCGTTCATTCATGCCAGAGCAAAAGTGAATAACCTGGATGATAGATTTGTGTGAGTTGTAATCTATGAATATCTGTACACATTCTGAACAATAGTTTGCACTTTCCTTTGAGAAGTGAGGCCTCCAGAACTGCACACAGTACTCCAGGTGTGGTCTGACCAGTGCCGTATACAATGGGACTATGACATCTTGTGATTTTGATGTGATGCCTCTGTTGATACAGCCCAAAATGGCATTCACCTTTTTTACCGCAGCATCACACTGTCTGCTCATGTTTAGTTTACAATCCACAAGTACCCCAAGGTCTCGTTCACACATAGTGCTACCTAGAAGCGTATCCCCCATCCAGTAGGCATGCTTTTCATTTTTCTGACCCAGATGCAGAACTTTACACTTATCTTTATTAAATTGCATCTTGTTCTCATTTGCCCATTTTTCCATTGTGTTCAGATCTCGTTGAACTCTGTCTCTATCTTCCGGAGTATTTGCCATTCCTCCCAATTTGGTGTCATCTGCAAACTTGATGAGCAGTCCTTCCACCCCCTCATCTAGATCATTAATAAATATGTTAAAAATACGGGGCCGAGCACCGAGCCCTGAGGTACCCGCTACTCACCTCCCTCTAGTCTGATGAAACACCATTGACAACAACTCATTGAGTGTGGTTCTCTAACCAATTCCCTATCCATCTAACTATCTGAAAATCCAGATTGCAGGCAATTTATCCATCAGAACATCATGGGGAACTTTATCAAAAGCTTTACTAAAATCCAAGTAAACGACATCAACCGAATTTCCACAGTCCAGCAAACCTGTTACTTGATCAAAAAAGGAAACCAGGTTGGTCTGATAGGACCTGTTGGAGACAAATCCTTGCTGACTTCCTTGGATCACTAAATTGTCCTCCAGATGTTTGCAGATCGCTTCCTTTAATATCTGCTCCATTATCTTCCTCACAACAGAAGTCAGACTCACTGGTCTGTAGTTTCCCGGGTCATCCTTCCTCCCTTTTTTGAAGATCGGAATAAGAGGGCTCTCTTCCAGTCCTCCAGGACCTCTCCAGTCCTTAAAGAGGTCCTGAAGATGATAAACAAGGGTTCTGCAAGTTCTCTGGAAAGTTCTTTGAGCACTCTCGGGTGCATTTCATCCAGCCCAGGGGATTTGAACTCATCCAGTGCAGCTAAATGCTTCTCAACAACCTCTCTATCCCTGTCAACCTGCAACCCAGACACTATCCTTTGGCTACTGCTATCTCTACATGTGCCTAAACCCTTTGACCTGTGGGAAAAAACAGATGTAAAATAGGCACTAAGCCTTTCTGCTTTCTCTGCATCTTCCATTAGAGTTTGTCCATCTGCACCCAACATTGGGACTATTGCCTCCTTTACTTTACGTTTGCTCCTCACATAACTGAAAAATCTTTTCTTGTTACAATGGGCTTCCCTGGCCAATCTTAGTTCACTCTCAGCTTTGGCCTTTCTGATGATTGATCTACTGTGCCTAGTAATCTGTAGGTACTCTTCTTTAGAGCTCTGTCCTTCCCTCCATTTCCTGAACATTTTCCTTTTCTTTCTTAGATCCTCTTGAAGTTCTCTGTTCATCCAAATAGGCTTCTTAGAGCTCCTGCAGTGTTTTCTTCTTTCTGGGATAGTTATTGATTGAGCATGCAATAGCTCTTGTTTGAGTAGCGCCCACCCTTCACATGCTCCCTTCCCTTCCAACATTCTCGTCCATGGTATGACACTCATCATCTCTCTGAGTTTATTAAAGTTTGCCCTACGAAAATCCAACATCCGCGTCTGGCTACAAGCTTCCTTGGCTCCCCATCTCAAAAGGAATTCTATGAGGACATGGTCACTTCCCCCTAGGGTCCCCACCTCCTTCACCTCATCCACCAACTCTTGCCTGTTGGTCAGTATTAAGTCCAGTATGGCTGAACCTCTTGTGGGTTCATCTTCCATTTGATAAATGAAATTGTCAGCCAGGCAGGTCAGAAAGTTGCATGACTGAGACCTGCTGTCTCCTCTTTTTCTACGTATTTTGTCAAAGTTTTTTGGGGGTGGGTGGGATTATAACACAATTGGGTTCCAAGTAAAAAATTATCTTTGACGTGTGCTTGTCTTCCAGAGGGATGGCCTTCCTGCTCTTGTAACATCAAAGAGAGTTCTCATTGCCTTAGCTGGGCAGTGGATGAAGTTCATTGTTGTGACACCAGCCTCCAAAGGGGTGAGTTTACACAGGCCAACTCAGCCAATGGAACTCCAGTCATCTGTCCCCCATGGCCAAGAGGATGGCTTTGGTGCAGACAATGGAGGTGGTCTTCAAAGTGACACAAGTGCGGATGGAGCAGAGTTTGAATTTGATGCAGGTATTTCACCTATACATTTTCAAAATAACTTCTTCTGTCCATAAATAGCATTTATCTATTTTACATTTTATTTATTACAAAGTCTCTCTTTAAGTTAGGGGTGGGACATTTCTGGTAAAAAAAACTTCAGACCTCTGACACTGTCCTCATGCTTTTCCTGGTGCTTCCTGCTTCCCATGATCAGCATTTCAGGGTGCCCTTTGGGCTACAGAGGAGACGAGGAAGCTGACCTCACTGACAGAAATCCCTTCCATGAGTGGAGCTTTCCCACAATATTCAAGCTTATCTGTATTTTCAGAGCATTTTTTACATTTGTCCACACTGAATGTCCTCCTGGACTTCTGACTTTTAAAATAATCTGTAGAAGTTAGCTGGTGAGCAACCTACTTTCCTTGCTGAAAAAATACTCCTTAAATAAGAAGCAAAATCTTACTTATTATAAATCTTTGTTCTCAGTAGAGATTCTACTTTTCTTCTGGATGTGTGTTGTTTTTGTGGGAGGCAGGACAGTAACTTCACAAGGCTGAGGAACCTCTCTGTACAAGGATTCTTGTACAGCAAACACCCATCATGCCCCACCGATTAGTGATAGGCAGTAAACCCTTGAAACAAGAACATCAGTTGTTCAAGTAGAAGAGAACTTTAAGAAGTAGCGAGCTATTGCCATCTTCCCCACATGTGCTCAGGTGTTTAGCTAAGGTCAAAATATTCAGTGTCAGGCAGTAAACTGTCCTCTGATCTTTTTTGAGAAGTGCATATGGTAACATGACTTACATCTCTGGTATGAGAGTTTAATTGACACCTCTAAAAGCCTAGGTGTAGCTTATACACAATAGCCACAGAATAATTTTTGAAGTCTCCTGCTTCTATTTGCTACCTCCAAATTGTAAGAAGCCATAAACTGGCACTCAAAGTACCTCCAGAGAAACCCTTTAATCTGTGCAGAAGGCAGGTGTTTAAAGACAGTTTCATTGATATGGAAAGAGAAAAAGAAGAAGGGTTTTTTTTTTTGTAACCCACTTTTTAGTTATCGAAAGTCAAAGTGGCTTACAATTGCCTATTCTTCCTCCCCTGTGAGGTAGGTGAGGCAGAGAGAGCTCTGAGAGAACTAGACTGGCCCAAGGAGTGGGAATCAAACTCGATTTTCCAGATTAGAGGCTGCCACTCTTAACCAGTACATCAAATGGTTCCATAGCCAGAGTAAGTGTAGTGGGTGGGCCACCCCTATCAGGTTGGGAAACCTATAGTTCCACCTATGTGAGAGACTGTCTTCAATCAGGAGGTAATCCAGTTCCTGAAAGTGAAGTCTACCCTCTGGCCTTGAGTTGGAATATTACGACTGAGATGGACTGCTTTAGAGAAATGTACTTAGCTGAACATCTTGAACTTGCAGTTCTGAGCTCACTTACTTGGGAGAAAAGTTCATTTAAATCAGCAACCAATCAGACAGCGAGGGCTGTCTGGGAATTAAATGTCTTGAAGTCGTGCAGACGGTTTATGCATGGTATTTTCCAGCAGGATGCTTTTTAATTAATTCAAAACAGCAAGTAACAGTGATCCTTTAGGGGCAGTGGTCTGAGCACCAGCATCTTCAGAACAGGGACACAGAGATGAAGGTTCGTTAACTCAGTGAAGGCAGCCTTTCTCAGCCTTCTCACCACTGAGAAACCCATGAAGCATTCTTCTGGCTCCCAGAAACCCCAGAAGTAGTGTGATCGTGCAGAATATGTTGGGAAGCATAGCTGTGCATGCATGCACCTGGCCACTCCCCTTCCCACCTCCTCCAAGACCTAGCATTGGCCATTTTGGGAGGGGTGAGCAAGTTGACGTGACCATATATGGTCATATTACAAATAAATGTTTGTAATTTGTTAACTCCCACCCATTCTGGAAACCCTTCCAGGGCCAAGAAGAAACCCCAGGGTTTCATGAGTTAAGCATATGGCCACACAGCGAGGCCTGTTAAATATCCTGTTTTTGTATCCATGTTATATTAATTTAGTACTAACTTTGCAGTTGATGCTCTCTGTTTCCTTAGAATATGTTCTTGTGGCCAGGGAACTGAGAAAGTTTTATCCTCCTGTATTACTTGAATACCAGTTTTATGGGACATACAGTGAATTGTGTTGTATTTGATGTCCATTTAGTAAACGCAGTGCCCTCTGACATGTTGTCAGAACATCCTTTATTAACTGAGCCATCATCAGTGAGCTTTTACAACTGGATGTCAAATGCTGTGGGCAACAGAGGAAGTGTGGTTCAAGAATCTCCTGTCACCAAATCTGGACACAATAGTCTTCCAACAGGTATTAACTAGAAGCTTTAATAATGCATTTGTAAAAAAAAAAAAACTATTCCTGAAGTTTCTACATGAATGAGAAAAACATCGAGCACGGAATGGTGTCTTCAAATCATTTAAGTTTTGAACATAAGGAGAGTCTTCCTGAATGAGACCAAAGATCTAGCATGTTGTGTCTAATTTCAGTACCAACAGAGAGTGTATAAAATGGTTCTCCATCAACTGGCATTTGGGAGTGCAGGGCCCCTGAACACTCAGGTGCTCTTTAGCTATTGCATCCAATAGCCTTAAGTACCTGGATTATATTGCTACCTACAGTCCAATTAACTGAAGGCTAAAAGTGATGTCTGTGCCAGACCCTGATTTAAAACCACGAGGCAGCTGATATTTTCCAGAAGTGGAACATTCTGCAATGTTCTAATTTGCAATCTTTCTCACAAAACAATTAATAAAGGAGTTGACAATTTCTAGTTTTCACTAATTGGGGAACAGCTAATGGTTTTTATTTTTGCTATGCAATCAAAGTCCTGAAACTGTTCTTCGATAGAGAGATGGAGTGAACGCCACATGATGTGTATTTCACCTGATATTTACCAATGCTACTGTTCATAATATTCATACCGCTAGTAATTTCTTCTATATTTGTGCATTGTCAGCTTACACTGAAAGATGCAAAATCCTGCTTTAGGATGCTTAGGGCTAATCCTGCGTTGAGCAGGGGGTTGGACTAGATGGCCTGTATGGCCCCTTCCAACTCTATGATTCTATGATTCTATGAAAATGTCTTTCTCCTTGCACTTCAATTCAGTTCTTCATATATATAGCTATATAAAACTGAATAAGTCTGCAGTGTTCAGAACTAGGGATGATACAAGGGAATTAAGACAGACATGGTATTGTTTTGTAGGTGTGGCCCCAAATCTTCCCACTATACCTTCTATTTGTTAAAACATTCTATGAATCTTCTTACCTACAAAGTATGACACATGCATTGAATGCATAAGAAAAAGGATAACTATGAATTCTACTTTCTGTTCTTGTACTTCTGCTTTCCTGCTATCTGTTTTCTGTAGGTGTTCGGAGTCCTACTGAGTCTGCCTGTAGAGTAATATTTGAGAATGAGCTGGATAACAACAGCTTAAGCAGAACACAGAGAAAGCGCAGTTTAGTCACCTCTGAACCTCCGCATGTGACCTTGATAGTATTTCGAATAGGCATGGTGAATCGCATGCATCTTGAAGCAGGCATCGGTGGGCTAACAAGGGAAGCTGAGCTGAAGAGGATCCATGGGAGTTTTACACTCAAAGAAAAAATGAAAGGTAGATTGAGTATCTGAAAATACATTATTGTTGATCTTCTACGATAATAAAATTAAGACATAAGTAAAACATTTATTTCTTTATTCTGTTCTCGAACGATTACAGTAAGTGCATTTTGGCAATTAAAAATAATTATTCCTTTATGCTTTGCCTATGCTATTATGAAAACAAATGCAAACAGTATAAAATTTCACACAGGTTTAACCTATTTTTTTTAATTTAAAGATATACTTCATCAAAAGATGACGGAGACAAGTGCTACTGCTCACATTGGTGGTGTTACTATTGTTCTGTTGGAAGGGATCACACCAAATATTCGGTAAGTGCAAGTTAAAAAAAAAGTCAATGAAGATTCTCCAACCAGTTGGAAGGTCTCTGTTATACCCAAACAATATAACACGAAGAGCCGCACTATTTTCTTAGGCATTTAATTTAGCTGAATTTTAAAAATCTGTTATAGGCAAAAAAAAACTTAAGAGAGCAAACGGGCCAAGAAAGAAATGAGTTTTTCTGACTTCATTTTAGGTATATAATTGCACCCACAAATGATATTCAGGGAAAATAACATTAAATGTTACTAAAATTGTATAGTATTAAGGAGCAGCTACTTCATAGTGTGAAGTGGCTGGAATCTCAGAGGTTACCTATTCACATAATTTTTAGAACAATAATTGGAACCACCTTAAATCTAAAACCTAAAAGGTGAAGAATGATATCCCTCTGTCATTTACCACTTAGCTAGCACTTTGGCTCAATTGCCAGAGTCCCCAGGTTAAGGGCTGACCACTTTAGACCAAGCCATTGAGGGAGCTGAGCATAAATTCAAAAACTAGAGCGGTAGCCAAGGGCTTAGAGCAGGGGTAGTCAAACTGCGGCCCTCCAGATGTCCATGGACTACAATTTCCAGGAGCCTCTGCCAGAATTGTAGTCCATGGACATCTGGAGGGCCGCAGTTTGACTACCCCTGGCTTAGAGAGCCAGAACCCCCTCAGGTATGGAGCAGGTAGGGAGCATGAATGGATCTGAGAGATGCCAGGCAGGGCAAGTTCTGAAAACCCCCAAGCATTCTGTCCTTTGCCCATCTTCTGCTCGCTGTGAATTTATTCTAAATATGCCTCTTGTTTGCTCTCCCCTTTCCTTTCAACCTGAAAGTGATCATTTCAATTTTATAATGTGTGGTTTTTTCGTAGTAGGCAAATTTCTGAACGTTTTAAATCAAGAATTTAATGAGCTATGCAGCTTTATGACAATGGAGAATATTAATAGTGGTCTGGATCCTGTCATCCTGTTCTGCTGTCTGTTTCTATGTAAGGTGAATCCTGCTGATCAAATTCTTCTGCCCAAAGAGTAGGCTTTTGCATTAGCAGGAAGTTCCTATGCTGGAGCAGTGCAGCAGTATGAGTGAAACAGACTGAAAAGGTCCATCCAAATTGTGCTAGAGCCTCAGGACTCCCTGTGGAGAGTCTTAAAACAGTCGTTGCCTTCTTATGCCGTGTGTTTCATACGCAAAATGTATCTTTTCAGAGAACACTTAATTTGCTGTGCTGAATAATACTAATTGCTTCATTGTTTACAATGAACATCTGATGTCGATGCAGAGGTCTTCACCTATTCGTTCATGAACCTCACTTTGATAGCTTGCTTAACTGATCCACTTTTCCAGTGTTTCTCAGTTTCCACATTTCCTTTGAGTATTCTCTTTTGGTTTCCAGAAGATTGGTACGCTCTTTCCAGTACCTTCTTTTGAAACACCAGTACTTATCCTGAATTTTTAACTGACTTTTGAGGTATCCGAAAACCAGGGATCTCTTCACTCTTCAGAGCTAACTTCCTATTTGACTGGGGAGAGAAATTCTCCTCTAACTATAAGATCTATCTGTTACTTGCAGCAATATTCTGGGTTCAGATGTGTGCCCTCGCTATTTTTTTAAATCTCACTTTTTCATACTATAAAACACAGATCAACAAATTTAACACAAAAACACGATGTGACCGAAGAATTACACATAATTAATATCAGGTCTGCTATGAGTCCAACGTCAAGAGTTCAATATTGCTTAACAGCAGAGTGGAACAATATCATATATACGTTCATATTTATTTATTTAGATTTATATACCGCTGTTCCTGGGTGGGCTCACGGCAGTTTACAAGCAATAAAAGAATAAAAACAGAATAAAACCCCATAATTTCCCTTTAAAAAGGCAAAAAACCTACTAAGTATCTCATCCCCTCATCTAGCCAGGGGCCCACCTTCCCGTTAGGTATCAGATCAATCAGATGAACACGGGGGAATCCCAAATCAATTATAATTTCATGGTTCAACTCTCAAAAAAGTTAGGAACTGCCAGATACAGAATTGTACCACATATTTAATACAGTTTTGTCATCTTGTATGAAACTAGGAATCTGAAACAAAATAGCTTGGAATTACACATTGGAATTGGAATTAAAGAATACAGTTTAAAGGCACACTAAAGGAGAAATAGAGCCTCTTGTGGCGCAGAGTGGTAAGGCAGCAGATATGCTTTCTGAAGATCTGCCCATGAGGCTGGGAGTTCAATCCCAGCAGCCGGCTCAAGGTTGACTCAGCCTTCCATCCTTCCGAGGTCGGTAAAATGAGTACCCAGCTTGCTGGGGGGTAAACGATAATGACTGGGGAAGACACTGGCAAACCACCCCGTATTGAGTCTGCCATGAAAACGCTAGAGGGCGTCACCCCAAGGGTCAGACATGACCCGGTGCTTGCACAGGGGATACCTTTACCTTAAAGCAGAAATCTGAATGTTGCTTAGAGATAGGAGTATAGAAGAAACTCAAGTCCAATTTACTTCAGGAGCTGACCAGTCCTAAATTCTATCATTTTCTATGTGATATAGCACACGACTCTCCTCTGCCCATGTGTGCCCTGGCACTCTCTGTTATTTCTTTTTGTGTCTGCTGAGCTTTTCAGAAGATGGGTGGGGCCATTGTAAGGTAGGGCTAGTATGGAGATTGGTAAGGACCTGTGCTTTCCTTAGTCATTGCATTATTCTATCACCCTTCAGACTTCCCTTCGTCCCAGGAAGTTTGATTCCTGTGGCAGCCATTTTGGACTGGTGCTCACCTCTCAAAAATTGACAAAGGTGCACACAGGCTCGAAAACATTGCGAACCCTGATGCAGTAGTTGATCAGAAATGCTCCTTGTGTACCCAAAGCGATTTTGTGCATGAGAGATTTTGAAGTGACGTTGAAATTTATCAAAACAATGCATAGAAATAAGGGTTGGATTACTCCACATAAGCTACAGGTCTCTGAGCAAGGCTGCATGAAAGCAGTTGTTTCATCTAAGTGCACTACACAGAAGAAAACATTAATAAAATCTCTGGGACTTTCATATAATGGGTGTGATCAGCTTTTTTGCTCAGGCGTAGCCCATTTCTTTCTTTATCACAACACAAATAGCTTTTGTCCATTTAGATCCCATGACTCCCAACATAATGTTTTGCTGTCAGATTGGATCCTGAAAAAGCTTACTAGCTGCAGTTCAGAAGACCCGAGAGCACATGAGGTTCTAGTTGCTTTCTGAAGCGGTAAAAAAATGTAGGAGGAATTTCCACGTTCCAGAGCCAATAATGAATGTTCTGGCAGAGATTTTTCTGGATATCAGGTTTAAAATAGGGTTGAAAGCATGAAAGTTTACTCATTGAGCCATGCAAACGTACAATTAACTTTGAGTGAGGGATGGGAGTGGGTTTTCACTTGAATCAACTATATTCAAACCATAACCATGAGGGGTTTTTTTTGTCTTTTAAAAACATGCAGTGCTTTTTTGTGTTTTCAGCTCAGATCAGGAATATAATTTTTGCTGGCATATAATATAATATTTGCTGGCATATAAGACTACTTTCCCCCCCTGAAAAACATGCCTCCAAGTGGGGGGTCATCCTATACACTGGGTGCACTTCAATTGGGATAGACATAGCTGCTCATAGTGGCCTCCCAATGCCCGCCCGGTGCCCATAGTGGCCTCCCGATGCCCGCCCACCTCATTCTACATACCACCCAGTATCGCATGGTATCCAGTGCAGCCGTGGCGGGTCATCAGCATGGCTGCAGCGAGCATCAGCAGCAAGACAGGGTTGCCAGCCTTTTCGGTGTGACTGGCCCATTCTGCTCAGCGGGAAGCTGTGGCGCTCTGGCCCGCCCCTTGTCTACGCAGAGCTTGCACATGTGCACTTGCACACTAGTGCCGGTCACAGGGAGATGCAGGGGTGGGCCGGAGGCACTGCGGCTGCGCTGCGGCCGTACAATGGTGACAATGACAGGTACTGTAATGTAATATAACAAACTCTGTATTTTGAGTGGAAATGTCGTCTTATACTCTGGCAAATACAGTAGATGGTCATTAAAAGCTTGCATGTTGTGAAATAAGTGTTAGTGTTTTGCTAGATAACAGAATTATTTGATCAAGCTAGATGCGGCAAATTTCTCGTGTAGTAAGGAGTAGCAAAAATTGTTCATAAATGAAATAGAATAAAATGCAGATGCAGATCTATGCATGGTGTTTGTGTGTATGTATCTTTCCTATTCATACATGTACTGTTTTTTTTGTGTGGTGATTAAAATTATTTTGCTGTGCACGGCCATATACCTTGTTAAAAGCAATGACTGCATAAACTGACAATACACATCCATTAACCCGTGCTTAATTTGAGATCAATCTTTGGCTGATGTTTGCTCACAGCACCTATTTCAAAAGTTAAAGTTGTGGATTTGGAATCTCGCACATGTTTTCAGAACTCTGAATATTTGCACCTGTCAGTTTGCCAAATTTGTAAACTTTTTGAACTATGAAGTTGCCAGTGAGTAACTCCACATAGTCCAGTCTTCTGGATTTCATGGATGTGCTTTTAAGGAACTAGTATGTCATGTTTTACAAATTCAGCACGGTTTTTAATGTTCCTGATGCTGCTAATTCTTTAACTAAGTTTAATGTAATTCATTATTGATGCTAAATACGTTTCTGCATTTTGAAACTATTTTTAAAAACTGCAATTTTCTTCTTCTTAGAACGGTGGTGAAATGCAGCATTGCCAAATCACAGGGTCTTCACAGTGCCCCAAGAGGGCTGAAAACAAATAATGCTGCAGTATTCAAAGTTGGTGCTCTCAGTATCAACATTCCTCAACATCCAGCTGCCCTTCACAGCATGACGGTGCGGAGGTCTCATCAGCTTCCAAAACAGATCTCTGTCCTCATCAGACAGCCATCGACAGTGTAAGTATTTGACTCGACTTAGGTTGCCATTGGGAGATTTCCTGTAAATTTGCAGGGTCATGCCTATATTATGGATTATAATCAGGCAGCTGGGACCCAATGTTTATTGTGTGTCTAATAATTTGTGTTTCTTTGTAATATAAACAGACCGCAGCCTGCAAAAGAAGACACTGCAACGCCATTACCTGCAGAAAAGACGCCTACAAGCGTAAACCAGATGCCTATTGAAACCAGTGCATTTCCGCAGTTGCCTGAGGGCTTGGAGAAGAAGCCCACTGTTCTTAAATTCAGTGCCAGGATTGATGGAATTGCTATTGGAGCATCCCTCTTGCCATCCTTAAAAGCAGAGTACAAGATGGGAAGAATTAGAAGCCATGGAAGGACAGGTAACTGTTCCAATGAGCTTCATGGATCTCTATTTAGGGAATATCACAAATATCATGGCATCATTAAAAGATTCCACTTGTAATATATCACATAATAATTCTACTTGTAATGGGTACATTCAAAAGCATTGATGCTTTTAAGGAACTGAAATTGTAAAATTGCTGTAAGATTGCATGCTGAATTTGTAAAACATGACATACTAGTTCCTTAAAAATTAAATGAGAATAAAGTACAAAATTTAAATTATTCTCAAATATTTATAATGTAACTATCAGTCAATAATTATTGCAGTTTGAAATGCGGCTGATGGTTACAGTCCAGAGCAACACATGAGAAAATTTTCATGTACAGCATTTTGGCTGTTGTCATTTCCTAACAACAGCACTCCAATATTGCTAGGGAATTTCTTTAGAAACTTGAGAGGACAGCAAAAGCAATTCATAATGTGCCAGGTCTCGGGGAATGGGTCAGTTTAATGGGAAACCTTCCTAAATCCTATTGGGTGCTTTTTATGTTTTTGCTTATGAGTAAAGAAATGTGGATTCCTCATGGTTATGGTTCCCTCTCTGAGGAACATCATATTAGACATCTTGTTTAATGCAAGAACTAATACTAGTGGCTTTCTTTGGAGAATGTAGGAGGGCAGGACTCCCATTCTTTGTAATTTTGAAAACCTTTTACTATAAGTGTATATTATAATATTAAAAATCCCTTTGCCATACATGTCAGCAGCATTTTTTAAAAAAAAGAACAGCCATGAAGGCATATGAATAGTTCTCAGAATTTCCAACATGTTCACTGTGGTCTACATTTGCTAAAGTTTAACCAGTATATCTTTGCTCCACATATGAATCTTGGTGAAAATTTGATTGGGGTTTGGGATGAAACATTCCCTCCACACACAGGCAGTTTAACTGAGCTGCTTGAGCATCACTTGCAGAGAGAGAACAGGTAGCTTTGACCCATGGAACAGAAGATAGGTGGCTACAGGGGCCCTTGTGAGGAAGCGCGCCTGCCTATCCTGGATGGTGTGCAGCACTCTATGGCTCACTGTACCAGGAACCTAGGCGTGATTCTGGACACTTGGAAGTGTCCTCACAATGGAAGCCCAGATCACAAAAGTAGCGCGGCTGGCATTCTACCACCTCCACCAAGCCAAGCTACTAGCGCCCTACCTGGCCCCGGAACACCTAGCCACAGTGATCCATGCGACGGTCACCTCTAGACTGGACTTTTGTAACTCGCTCTACACAGGCCTGCCCTTAGTCTTGACCCAGAAGCTACAGCTGGTTCAAAATGCAGCAGCCAGGATCCTCACTGCAATACCGTGGAGATCCCACATCCGGCCCATTCTCCATCAACTGCAGTGGTTCCCAGTTGAATTCTGGATCAGACTAAAGGTTCTTCAAGGCCATATGCGGTCAGGGCCCAGTGTACCTGAGGGACCGCCTCCCTGCCTACGCCCCCAAAAGAGCCCTGCGCTCGACTGCTACCAACCAGCTAAAGGTCCCTGGCCCTAAAGAAGTCCGCCTGGTCTCAACCAGGGCCAGAGCATTCTCTGTTCTGGCCCCCACCTGGTGGAACGAGCTCCCGGAGAAGATCAGGGCCCTGACGGAGCTTAAACAGTTCCGCAGGGCCTGCAAGGAGGAGCTCTTCCGCCAGGCATTTGGTTGCGACCAGATATATATAACCAACAGCGACCAAAGGCCCCCTGCTCCCCGCCCCCCTCAGAGCACCACCTATACACCCTGGACCTGTTTGTATGTTGCAACGTTGAATTGTATATTGGTTACACAATTATGTTATATGTTTACAATTATGTTATTATTGCACCGTTACCCAAATGTTTTATAAGACTGTTCCATGTATTGTTCTTGTGTTATTATGTAAACCGCCCTCAGCCCCCGGGGAGGGTGGTATATAAATATAATAAATAAAAATAAATAAAAATAAATATTTCTGTAGTGATTTGTATTGCTAATGTATGATACTAAATTTAGCCATATCTCCTGGTTTTGCAGGTGCACAAAAAAGGTTTACATTTGAATTGCCAAATCACATGCTGCGATGTACTTTTAAAGTCTCTGCCACTGATATGTCTTCCATCCCTCCGTCAGCCAGTCTTAACCTTCCTCCTGTAACCCTGTCGGGTACATGCATCATGGAGGAGCATGACAGCTATACAGATCAGACATGGAGCACAGATGAGCTATCGACTAAACAGGGTTATTATCTACAGGGAAATTCCTCGCGTTGCGTTGCTGAGGTTTGTATTCAAGACTTCCACTATTTGGGAAAGTTATTTTATTATACATGAGTTTTAACATTTGTTTCTGCCTAGAACAGTATTTTTGTTGTGATGCTATAAACATGGTCCTCAGCCTTTTGTATCTAACTGTTCTGTCAGAGACACTGGGTCCCACCATGCTTTTTCTGAGAAGGAAATGTATATGTTTACAGGCTGTTTGTTATTATATTTATCATTGGGAATGAACAAATTAATAGTTATAGAGATCCTGTGTCAGGCTGGTGGTGCCCATAATACAGCTTGAAAACCTCTGCTGTGTTGTAAGACTGAAGCATACCTCTGCTGTTATCACGTAGATCTTTGCACACATTTTCCTTAGGCCTTTCATTCTGATGCATACCAAGCCCTTGACTATATTTCATGTGAGCTGATCAGGTAATCAAGATTGGACAGAATGTGTAGGGTGATTTTAAACTATTTGTTTGTTTGATAATTTATTTATTATATTTTACCGCCCTCTTCTTACAGCTCAGGGCAGTTTACATAACACAAGAACATGAACAAAATAAAAACAATAATAGAGACAGTAGTTGAGGTGATAGAAATGGCTAAGCTAAGTAACAACCAATAGTAACAATAACAGCAGTAATCATTGAACGTTAACATATCAACTGTAACTGTAACCCCATAGATCGGTCAATGCAGAATTACTCCTTATTCTATTTAATGGGCCCATCTGAATGAGAAGAGGGGTTTTCAAACAATAATTTTTAGTTAATGTGAGGGAGTTAGTAATTTGAATACATAGCTAGAAGAATTTCAGGAAGAACAGGTATCTTGGAAACGTTCAAAGGGCTAGAATGATCAAATATCTGCAGAATTCCTCAGAGAAGAGCCAGACCATAAAGATAACGGAGACATCAAGGTTTTCTGAATTATTAATCTTGCTATTTATTATCATTTAGAAATCTGATGGTGGTCCGCAATGTGGTGATGTCCACCGTCTTAGAGCGGTGGAGAAATGCAGCATTGCCAAATCACAGGCTCTTCACAGTGCCCCAAGAGGGCTGAAAACAAATAATGCTGCAGTATTCAAAGTTGGTGCTCTCAGTATCAACATTCCTCAACATCCAGCTACCCTTCACAGCATGACGGTGCAGAGTTCTCATCAGCTTTCAAAACAGATCTCTGACCTCATCAGACAGCCATCGACAGTGTAAGTATTTGACTCGACATAGGTGGCCATTGGGAGATTTCCTGTAAATTTGCCTGGTCATGCCTATATTATGTATTATAATCAGGCAACTGGGACACAATGTCTATTTTGTGTCTAATAATTTGTGTTTCTTTGTAAAATAAACAGACCGCAGCCTACAAAAGAAGACACTGCAACGCCATTACCTGCAGAAAAGACGCCTACAAGCGTAAACCAGACGCCTATTGAGACCAGTGAATTTCCACAGTTGCCTGAAGGCTTGGAGAAGAAGCCCATTCTTCTTAAATTCAGTGCCAGGACTGATGGAATTGCTATTGGAGCATCCCTCTTGCCATCCTTAAAAGCAGAGTACAAGATGGGAAGAATGAGAAGCCATGGAAGGACAGGTAACTGTTCCAATGAGCTTCATAGATCTCTATTTAGGGAATATCACAAATATCATGGCATCATTAAAAGATTCCACTTGTAATATATCTCATAATAATTCTACTTGTAATGGGTACATTCAAAAGCATTGATGCTTTTAAGGAACTGAAACTGTAAAATTGCTGTAAAATTGCATGCTGAATTTGTAAAACATGACATATTAGTTCCTTAAAAATTAAATGAGAATAAAGTACAAAATTTAAATTATTCTCAAATATTTATAATGTAACTATCAGTCAATAATTATTGCAGTTTGAAATGCGGCTGATGGTTAAAGTCCAGAGCAACTCATGACAAAATTTTCACGTACAGCATTCTGGCTGTTGTCATTTCCTAACAACAGCACTCCAATATTGCTAGGGAATTTCTTTAGAAACTTGAGAGGACAGCAAAAACAATTCATAATGTGCCAGGTCTCGGGGAATGGGCCAATTTAATGGGAAACCTTCCTAAATCCTGTTGGGTGCTTTTTATGTTTTTGCTTATGAGTAAAGAAATGTGGATTCCTCATGGTT
Organism: Paroedura picta; assembly: GCF_049243985.1. NCBI lineage: Eukaryota > Metazoa > Chordata > Lepidosauria > Squamata > Gekkonidae > Paroedura > Paroedura picta. Next base: position 104,613,039 of record NC_135375.1, read on the forward strand.
ATGGTTCCATCTCTGAGGAACATCATATTAGACATCTTGTTTAATGCAAGAACTAATACTAGTGGCTTTCTTTGGAGAATGTAGGAGGGCAGGACTCCCATTCTTTGTAATTTTGAAAACCTTTTACTGTAAGTGTATATTATAATATTAAAAATCCCTTTGCCATACATCTTAGCAGCAATTAAAAAAAAAAGAACAGCCATGAAGGCGTATAAATAGTTCTCAGAATTTCCAACATGTTCTCTGTGGTCTACATTTGCTAAAGGTTAAACACTTTATCTTTGCCACGTATGAATCTTGGTGAAAATTTGGTTGGGGTTTGGGATGAAACATTCCCTCCACACACAGGCAATTTGAGCAGCTTGAGCATCACTTGCAGAGAGAGAACAGGTAGCTTTGACCCATGAAGCAGAAGATAGGTGGCTATTTCTGTAGTTATTTGTATTGTTAATGTATGATACTAAATGTAGTCATATCTCCTGGTTTTGCAGGTGCACAAACAAGGTTTGCATTTGAATTGCCAAATCACAGGCTGCGATGTACTTTTAAAGTCTCTGCAACTGATATGTCTTCCATCCCTCCGTCAGCCAGTCTTAACCTTCCTCCTGTAACCATGTCAGTTAAATGCATCATGGAGGAGCATGACAGCTATGCAGATCAGACATGGAGTATAGATGAGCTACCGACTAAACAGGGTTATAATCTACAGGGAAATTCCTCGCGTTGCGTTGCTGAGGTTTGTATTCAAGATGGCCACTATCTTGGAAAGTTATTTTATTATACATGAGTTTTAGTAATTTGAATACATAGCTAGAAGAATTTCAGGAAGAACAGGTATCTTGGAAATATTCAAAGGGATAGAATGATCAAATATCTGCAGAATTCCTCAGAGAAGAGCCAGGCTATAAAGATAACGGAGACATCAAGGTTTTCGGAATTATTAATCTTGCTATTTATTATCATTTAGAAATCAGATGGTGGTCCACAATGTGGTGATGTGCACCGTCTTCGAACGGTGGTGAAATGTAGCATTGCCAAATCACAGGCTCTTCACAGTGCCCCAAGAGGGCTGAAAACAAATAATGCTGCAGTATTAAAAGTTGGTGCTCTCAGTATCAACATTCCTCGACATCCAGCTGCCCTTCACAGCATGACGGTGTGGAGTTCTCATCAGCTTTCAAAACAGATCTCTGACCTCATCAGACAGCCATCGACAGTGTAAGTATTTGACTCGAGATAGGTTGCCATTGGGAGATTTCCTGTAAATTTGCCTGGTCATGCCTATATTATGTATTATAATCAGGCATCTGGGACCCAATGTCTATTGTGTGTCTAATAATTTGTGTTTCTTTGTCATATAAACAGACCGCAGCCTACAAAAGAAGACACAGCAACGCCATTACCTGCAGAAAACATGCCTACAAGCGTAAACCAGACACCTATTGAGACCAGTGAATTTCCGCAGTTGCCTGAGGGCTTGGAGAAGAAGCCCATTGTTCTTAAATTCAGTGCCAGGACTGATGGAATTGCTATTGGAGCATCCCTCTTGCCATCCTTAAAAGCAGAGTACAAGATGGGAAGAATGAGAAGCCATGGAAGGACAGGTAACTGTTCCAATGAGCTTCATGGATCTCTATTTAGGGAATATCACAAATATCATGTCATCATTAAAAGATTCCACTTGTAATATATCACATAACAATTCTACTTGCAATGGGTTCATTCAAAAGCACTGATGCTTCCAGTCAGTTTTTCCACGGCTTTCCTTTGACGACTCCCTTCTCTGAGCTCTGTGTGTGACATGACAAGGATGCTTGGAGGAGACAGGAAAAGGCACAGGGTTTGAAATATTTTAGTTAAGATTTTTAAAAACTTAAATGAGAATAAAGTGCAAAATTTAAATTATTCTCAAATATTTATAATGTAACTATCAGTCAATAATTATTGCAGTTTGAAATGCGGCTTATGGTCACAGTCCAGAGCAACACATGACAAAATTTTCACGTACAGCATTTTGGCTGTTGTCATTTCCTAACAACAGCACTCCAATATTGCTAGGGAATTTCTTTAGAAACTTGAGAGGACAGCAAAAAAATTCATAATGTGCCAGGTCTGGGGGAATGGGCCAGTTTAATAGGAAACCTTCCTAAATCCTGTTGGGTGCTTTTTATGTTTTTGCTTATGGGTAAAGAAATATGGATTCCTCATGGTTATGGTTCCATCTCTGAGGAACATCATATTAGACTTCTTGTTTAATGCAAGAACTAATACTAGTGGCTTTCTTTGGAGAATGTAGGAGGGCAGGACTCCCATTCTTTGTAATTTTGAAAACCTTTTACTATAAGTGTATATTATAATATTAAAAATCCCTTCGTGTCAGCAGCATTTTTTTAAAAAAAGAACAGCCATGAAGGCATATGAATAGTTCTCAGAATTTCCAACATGTTCACTGTGGCCTACATTTGCTAAAGTTTAACCACTATATCTTTGCCACGTATGAATCTTGGTGAAAATTTGGTTGGGGTTTGGGATGAAACATTCCCTCTACACACAGGCAGTTTAACTGAGCAGCTTGAGCATCACTTGCAGAGAGAGCACAGGTAGCTTTGACCCATGAAGCAGAAGATAGGTGGCTATCTCTGTAGTTTGTATTGCTAATGTATGATACTAAATTTAGCCATATCTCCTGGTTTTGCAGGTGCACAAACAAGGTTTACATTTGACTTGCCAAATCACAGGCTGCGATGTACTTTTAAAGCTTCTGCCACTGATATGTCTTCCATCCCTCCGTCAGCCAGTACTAACCTTCCTCCTGTAACCATGTCGGTTAAATGCACTATGGAGGAACATGACAGCTATACAGATCAGACATGGAATATAGATGAGCTACCGACTCAACAGGGTTATTATCTACAGGGAAATTCCTCGCGTTGCGTTGCTGAGGTTTGTATTCAAGACTGCCACTATCTTGGAAAGTTATTTTATTATACGTGAGTTTTAACATTTGTTTCTGCATAGAACAGTATTTTTGTTGTGATGCTATAAACATGGTCCTCAGCCTTTTGTATCTAACATTCCAGCAACTGTTCTGTCAGAGAACCTGGGTCCCACCATGCTTTTTCTGAGAAGGAAATGTATATGTTTACAGGCTGTTTGTTATTATATTTATCCTTGGGAATGAACAAATTAATAGTTATAGAAATCCTGTGTCAGGCTGGTGGTGCCCATAATACAGCTTGAAAACCTCTGCTGTATTGTAAGACTGGAGGATACCTCTGCTGTTATCATGTAGATCTTTGCACACATTTTTAGTAGAAAGTTGTCTTAACAAATTTTCAATCTGGTTTACTTGAAGCGGGAAAATGTTTAGTGCAGGAATAGATTTTATCCCCCCCCCCCCTTTGTTCTTGAAGCCAGTTTTATCAGGCATTCGTTTATGATAAGCATTATCTTTCTCTGCCAGGTTGGTTCATTTGAACATAATCTTACCACAGACCTTTTGAACCACCTAGTTTTTGTTCAGAAAGTCTTCTTGAAAGAGCTCAATGAAGTGATACAGACGGTTTCAGGTAAGTGTAATGGCTTTTGAATTTTAGTCGAATGTTACTTTCTAGTAGATAGAACCAGCTTTTCCACTAGATCTCACACAATCCCCTTCTTTAGTTACAGCCCCCATACTACATGGCCTTTGTTCATTCAGAGAAGTCAGGCACCCCTAGTATCCCCCCCTGAAGAGCTGGGTGAGGGAGGGGCCGAGCGGGAAGAGAGGGGATGGGGGTCTGCCGCCAGGTACATTTTAACCACTGTGGGGTTTTAATTGTTCACATTTTTATCTTTGTGGGGTTTAACGTTGTGACTGTAACCTGCCCTGAGACAGTCTCGAGAGCAGCAGGATATAAATCAAATAAACAAACAAATAATCCTTCTTGTAGCATTTTAAAGGTCTTTTTTCACAAGTGGAAAAACTTGTCAAAACTAACCCATTGTTTATGGTTTAAATGAAGCAAGAAATAATCAAGTGTGTGCTAGGAAAACCAGTGCCATACTTTCTTGAACGTTCAAATCTGGCTCCTCTTTTATGAGATTGACTTCAGAATAAGATTGACAAAAGCTGTGTTGGATGGATTGTATTTATTTCAAGCATGTCTCAACTATTCCCCCAATAGGGAACCCAGAGTAGCTTATATTGGTCTCCTGTTCACCATTTAACACTCACACTAACCCTGAAAGACAGGCTAAGCTGAAAGTCACCAAGCACGTTTGCATGGCAGACTGGGAATTAAACCACTGCACAGCTCCTAGGTTTTATCTATAAACAATATGAAAATTTGTAATCCTTTGCAATATTCTGGAAATATACGAAATATCCTTGCAGGAGTGGAGCAGCCTATTCCTCTTTGGAATGAGCATGATGGGACAACGGATGGAGAGAAGCCAAAGATTCTCCTCTATTCTTTCAGTCTACAGTTTAAGGTAGTTTTTGTCTCTTGTATGTTTGCCACAGTGTGACTAGGGGTACCTTTCCCCCATTTTAAAAGCACATTAATAATATGCGTTTAATCAGTTTTTGAGCCATAATGAGTAGGTTATGCCCTGCATCACGTCTTAGACTACCTCATTCTCAGTAGGAAGGGTGCTCCTTGTTCTTTTTTCTGTGTCTATTCTGCTTCTTCATAAATAGCAGATCCCTACTGTTCTGCCCTTTTAAGCTTAAGGGTAATCTTAGATTTACTTGCAATTTTAAATGATTATGTTGTATTCTACCTCATTTTTCAGCCAAAACAATTGGCTTCCAAACACTCGTGTACCTAGTGTATTTGACACCTGGAGGGGATAATTTTTAACACCCCACTCCTACCTCCATAGGAAGCCTGTAAACAAAGAGGGACGTTTCTGTCTTTGAGACATGTACAGGTTGTTGTGAAAGAACAATCTTAGCAAGAATGGGGGGGGGGAGAAAAGATGAGGGTCTTCTTTGCATTGCAAGAAACAAGGAGGCGTTTGAGTAACTCTTGGGGCGCTCCCTTCTGGGAACCATTTCCTCGTCTCATTCCTCAAGCCAGAGATTTCTGCCTCTTTCTTTGACCATTGGCAATACTAGAGCAACGGGCCTACCACTGCCTCTTTTAATCCCTCCGGGAATTCTCCTGCTGAGAGGGAGAGGTTGATTATTTCCCAGAGGGGGGCTCCAATGCTTATGCCTGTTGTTTTTAGGAGCCACGATGGACATGGGTCTAGAGGTTGCCTCAGTGCTGCCAGCATCCTGTCCACTTCATTTAGTGAGAGTCGTCTGAAGTGACTCCTTGTCCTCTCCAAAGACGGACAAGGGGCCTCTAGTTCACTTACTGTGTCCAAAGTTAGAGAAAGGTCATGGCGAATCCTCAAGGTTTTGTCTGCAAAGTGACTTGCAAATGCCTCAGCTAATGTCCAACTGGCTAACGTCCAATTGAGAGCCAGTTTGGTGTAATGGCTAGGAGTGCGGACTTCTAATCTGGCATGCCGGGTTCGATTCTGCACTCCCCCACATGCAACCAGCTGGGTGACCTTGGGCTCGCCACAGCACTGATAAAACTGTTCTGACCGAGCAGGAATATCAGCGCTCTCTCAGCCTCACCCACCTCACAGGGTGTCTGTTTTGGGGAGAGGAATGGGTAGGTGACTGTAAGTCGCTTTGAGCCTCCTTTGGGTAGGGAAAAGTGGCATATAAGAACCAACTCTTCTTCTTCTACTGCTGATTTTGCAAGTTATTTTAGGCAACTACTTTTTCATGAAAACTGTTGAAAGACAGAAAACTTATTGAGAACTTTCTTTAAAAAATGTTTGAGAGACCACTGAAGCATAACTTTAATAGCTTTTGTTTTTCTTACCAGGGTATCCAGGTGACAGCCACAACACCATCCGTGAGGGCTGTAAGATTCGAAACAGGATTGACAGAACTGGAGCTGTCCAACAGAATCCAAACAAAAGCAGTGCCTGGCAGTAGCAGCTCCTTAAAGCTTTTTGGTAAATGCCAGGTGGATTTGAATCCGGCATTAGGGCAAAGTGTTAAACATCAAGTAAGTTTACATCCTTCGTATGGTTCTCAAAATAAGATTTAAAAGGAGATGCCAAAAACAGCTTTGCAAAACACTGTGGAAATGAACAACCACCCTGAATTTTAGTTTGTTTGTACGATGTCAAAGTGGGTCCTTTTTAATGTTGAAGTCTCATGTTTAATATCTCTGGGCTATCTGAAGGTTTATGAAGAAGCTGGATCAGACTTCCATCAGGTTGCTTCTTTTAAGACTGGAATTGGTTTAAGAAAAGCCCTCAGAGAGGAAATCGGTGGCTCATCGGATCGTGCAGCTGTGCTCATCACTTTGAACAGACCCGTTGTCTTTGCTCAGCCTGTGGCCTTTGATAGAGGTACTGCTAGATGCTGTGTCTGTTGTATGAAGATTTATATGCCTTCTGAACACCAGTATTTGGGGAGGAAAATGTATTAGAGAGCCAGTTTGGTGTAGTGGTTAGGAGTACAGACTTCTAATCTGGCATGCTGGGTTCGATTCTATACTCCCCCACATGCAGACAGCTGCGTGACCTTGGGCTCGCCACGGCACTGATAAAGCTGTTCTGACCAGCCAGTGATATCAGGGCTCTCTCAGCCTCACCCACCTCACAGGGTGTCTGTTGTGGGGAGAGGAATGGGAAGGTGACTGTAAGCCGCTTTGAGCCTCCTCCGGGTAGGAAAAAGCAGCATATAAGAACCAACTCTTCTTCTTCTTCTTCTTCTTCTTCTTCTTCTTCTTCTTCTTCTTCTTCTTCTTCTTCTTCTTCTTCTTCTTCGTTTGAAATTTAAAGAAATCCCAATTTCAGGCAATATGCTGCCTTTGTTCTTCAACATACTTTGGGAACTGAAATGCAAATAACTTTCTAGCTCTTCTGGGATAGCATTATTGCTAAAAGCAAGGTGAGGTTATACGCACTTATGAGCTAACATTGTGCAAAATGTTTTTTCCCCTAAAAAGCTGTGCTTTTCTGGCTGAATTATAAGGCTGCTTATGACAACTGGAGTGAACAGAGACTGGCCTTGCGTAAAGACATCCACATGGCCACAAAGGAAATAGTTGACATGTCACCTGGAATCCAGCAGACATCTGCTCAGGCATTGGGAACACTCTTTCTTCAGCTAGCAGTTAATGATTTAGGAATTTGCCTGCCCATCACAAGTGCACCACAGGTATTGAAGAATATATGATTTCATTATTGAAATAACAATTTGTCCACATCCAAAATTTTTTCATAAAACCGTCTCGAAGTTTTAATATTGCATTAACGCTATAATTTGAAATGCCAAACTAATATTTTTATGCTAACAATGTGAACTAAAATACTAATTACCTAACAATTTGCCACAGTTACAGTGGAACTTAAATTTTGGGGTAGAATGGAATTTTGGTTCTAGAAATTCTTCTAACAAGCTTCTTAGATACTGTGGCAATGAACTTATCCAAAAACCTACAGTACATTAATTTAAACATCAAAATATTTTCCTTAGCGTAGAATTTTAATTACTATTCATTTAATTTATTTGAAAAAAAACTCCATCCTGTCCTTCTGCCTGGATGTAATAACTTTAAAAGTATTTTCTTAAACATTTAATTCTCTGTTAATCATTTATATATTACATACCTAATAGTAGCCATGAACAATGTACAACTTCATTTCATAGCTACTAATGCTGTTTGGATTTAAAGGGATTATAAAATTACAGATGGAGATTTATAAAGAACTTAATTAATAAGAAACATTTGAGTCCCAGAGACTAGGAAAAAAATCTATATGACCCATTATGCACGGGGGTTTTAGCGCACATTCGGGGTGGAATGGCGGCGACTAAAATCACCGATAACGCACAGAGCCGGCTGCAACCGGCCGCAGCTTCGGTGCATGCCGCCGAAAAAGCCGCGTCAGTGTAACGCAGAAGAAAGCGCAGCTTCCGGGTGAGCGGGGCGCAACCAGAAGCGGCGCCAGGATCGGCGCGTGCATAATCGGTTACTCTGGGTTTTGCCGCCGTCGCGCCCCGCCCCGTGTATAACCGGTATGCGTCGCGTCTTCCCCCTCCGCGTTTTCCATGTGACCCGAAATCGCCGTTTCGGCGGCCGTGCATAATGGGCCTAAGATAAGTTTTATTTGTGGTATTTAATTCAAGAAAGCAGTGGGCAGCATCATGTCTCTCACTTGCTTCATCTGAAAATATTTCTCCTATCATAAATTATACAGCATATATGTCTGTTGTTACTTACATGAATAATTTTTACCCCATAATCAAAATTTCAGGCCAAATGTATATAAACAAGATGTTAAAATCTCAAGGCATCAATAAAATAAATAATACACATATGTCTGGTAATTGCAAAAAACGCAATAGGATAAAATGTCTCTATTGATACTGGATAATGTTACCTTGTAACTGGAGGATTTAAGGTTAAGATATATTCCTCAAAACAAAGCCTAGTGTTTAATAAATGACACTAAAATTGAACGTTGGTAAACTACATTCTTAATGTTGTGGAACTATAAAAAAGTAGTTGTCTGTGGCAGCAATACTGCAATCTAAAAACACTAGAGGAAGCCCAATTGAATAGAAAGGGACTTACTTCCAAAGAGTCCTGTTTAGGACTACTCCCTATGAGACCTAGGCCTAGTCTGCATACAAGAGATAATGCACGTTCAATGTGCTTTCGCGGCTGTATTTTCCTGTGCGGAACAGGAAAATCTACTTCTAAAGTTCATTGAAAGTGCATTATCTCTTGTGTACAGACTAGGCCCTAGTGTGATATAGACTGGAAAACGCCAGTTTGACTGCTGAAAATGCAACCATTAGGATTGTGGTATACAATATATATACTATAAATTGTACTATACAACTCAAGTCAATATTTCACAGCATTTTGAGAACAGTACATATCCTGTTATGTTTTAAATTGTTTGAAAGTAGTAACCAAAACATATAAATATAATACTTTTAATATTGGTATAGATTCAGAGACAGGGGCACAAGATTAATTTTGGGGGACAGAAAGAAACACAGAATAAGTACTATGTAAGTAATGTGTAATCTCAGTCACAACATCTGGTGAGCTGTATTTCCCCATGTTTACTAGAATGTAGCTGAAAGTAAGTGATTTAGATGTTTCTGATGGTCCCATGAGTTCATGTTGCGTTAGAAACTTGTGCTGTGGACCTCTACATGTGCTAGTTTGCTTGTTAATGAAGATGTCCGTATAGTTTTAATAGCAGAAGTACCAGGTAGCCCACTGTCAATTAAACGTTGCCAGTACCTCTTGGGAAAGACAGAACCGTTATTCTACAATGATTTTTGATAAGCCAGTATGGGATGTTTATGTGTGTGTATAGGATGACAGAACTGTAGAAAAACATGATTGACTGAGAAATTAGTACCCCTCATTGTAAATATCTGCATTATAATTCGCTGGTGACTTAAATAAACAGACTTACAGGATACGTTGTGCCTTTTCATTTTATAAACAGTCTAACCACTCAGCTGATTGGGACACTGGCTCTGCTTTAGTCTTGACCACTGAAAGCACTTTAATTACTGCCTGCTCTTCAGAATCCCTGGTTAGCGAAGGACATTTAAAAAACTTCTGTATCCGCTTTGTGGATGGCTTTGAAACAAGCTGGGATGACTGGAAGCCAGAAGTACGAGGAGATCTAGTCGTGAATGCTTGTAAGCACTTCTATTTCTTTTGTTGTTTGTCTTTAAAGTGCTGTTGGGTTGAAACCAATTTGTGGCAACCCTTTAGGGTTTATAAAGCAAGAGACAAACAGAGGTGGTCTGCTGTTATCTGTGTCTGGCCAGTGCTCATCTGAACACTCTAGAATTTGAATTGCACATTCATGTCTGGTGGTGGAAAGTGCTGTCAAGTTGCAACTGACTTATAGTGATCCCGCAGGGTTTTCAAGAGATGTTCAGATGTAGTTAGCCATTGCCTGCCTCTGTGAAGCAACCCTGGACTTTCTTGGTGGTCTCCCATCCAAGTACTAACCAGAGCCAACTCTGCTTAATGTCCAGCTAGGGTTATGTGCTCCATTGCTCTTTGGCCACTTTGGCGAGCACCGAAGCCCGAGGCAGCCAGTGGCACAGAGGGGAGGGGTGATGGTGGCACATCACTTGGCACGCCAGCGCCACCCCTCCACGCTGCGATGCTGGCTGCCTTGGGCTTCGGTGCTCGCCAAAGTGCTCCGGAGCACGCAACCCTACTACCAGCATCTAACAAGACTGGGCTAGCCTGGGCCATCCAGGTCAGGGTACTTTCTTGTTTAGAGAAAAGAAACTGCGGGTAATCTTTTACCTCTATAGTTTAGTATCAATAAGGAAAAGTGATGTAGAATTTTGCCCATGCTACAGGGAAATACAATATTAACCAGGAATTCAGAACTAATGTCGAAATGGTTACAATATCAGTGCTTTCTCCTCAAAGAGAACTTAATAGTGTGTTTTTTCTTAAAGGTTAGTATAGTTGCACAAGTTTGAGAAGTATACAATGGTAGATTCACTGTATGCCGGTTCCACTTTTAGGTGTTGTTCCCGATCGTACATATGAGGTTTGTTCAAGGACAACAGGACAGGCAGCTGTAGGTAAGATATTACAAGACTGAATCTGCACTGGCACACGATACAGATATTTTCATAACTATATTGGACTTCAAAACCATTTCAGTCTTTGAGTTTGGTTTTCAATTTCCAGTGCTTACATGTCATTCCAGTCTAGTCTTTTAAAAAAATATCTGTTGCCTTTTTCTCTTAATGAATGAATAAAGACTGTAGAAAGGTATGTCTTTCAGTGGTATAGATACTTTCTAGTGCAAGCAGAGTTGCACTAGATGAAGAATTTTCTTCCTGCTTTCTGGGACAGTCCTCAGACACCACAAAAATTGTGAAGGTGTGCAGTTGGAGGAATGGCTGCAAATCATGCTTCAAGTGTCTTTTGTAAGCTGAAAAATTAGTATCTTGGAGACCGGTCATTGCATTCAACCATTAATGAGAATATCAAATGGGAGAGTTCTGCTAGGCCTTCAGTTGAGGCCAGGTAGAATTGGAAGATCTTCCCCTCCTCTGGTGTGCCATTGACCATCTCCCTGGAGCCAGAAAAAGAGTCATGGGGCCGGGGGGGGGGGGGGGCTTTGTCAGGACTGACGGGGGTTGGGAGTTCGGAATGGAGATTGTGTTGCTTTATTTTTTGCATTTTATTTGTTGTGAGCCAGCTGTGCTGGAATTGGGGGCATATAAATATAACTGATAAACATTTTATATTTTTATTGTAATCCTACTGGAATTTTGTGTAAGCTAACCCAGAAGCAAACTGCTGGACAGGTGGAATATGAATGTTTAAATAAATGCATGCCTTTCATTTTAGTGTTCTTTGAATCTCTTGGTGAAGCACGTTACTCCTTTTTTTTGTTGTTAAAACAGAAAGTAATAGTGCTGGGACATGGACCCTTAATGTGCTGTGGAAGATGTGTGGCATTGATGTGCATATGGATCCCAACATTGGGACAAGATCAAATGCTCTGGGAAATACACTTACGACATTGACTGGAGAAGAAGATTTAGATGACATTGCTGACCTTAACTCCATCAACATGGCTGACTTCTCTGATGAAGATGAAGTTGATACCATGTCTCCCACTGTTAGCATGGTTAGTGGACTAATGAATATATCTCAAGGTCATTCTAATATAATTGAAATAGCAGCTAAAAGTAGCTGCAGTCTCAGGGGTGAAGACTTGATCAGTTGAACTCACCTCCAAATAAATGTACAGTCAGGTTGTTCGTTTTTATTCCATCCCGATAATGGAATCAGACAATGCAATAGTGACTTTTTTCCCAATCTGGCAAAGGCTAAATAAACCTTAGCCACAGTGATCCATGCGATGGTCACCTCTAGGCTGGATTTCTGCAACTCACTCTACGTGATCCTACCCTTATCCCTGATCCGGAAGCTACAATTGGTCCAGAATGCAGTAGGCAGGGTTCTCACGTGAACACTGTGGAGGACCCACATCTGGCCTGTATTCCAACAACTGCACTGGCTGTCAGTTGAAGCCCAGATCAGGCTTAAAGTCTTGGTAATCACCATCAAGGTCATACTTTCTATGCCCCCAAGAGCATTATGCTCAGCCAATGCCAACCAGCTGGCAATCCCTGGCCCCAGGGAAGCACATTAGGCCTCAACCAGAACAAGATCATTCTCTATCCTGGTGGAATGAGCTCTCTGAAAATTTCCATGACCTGTTGGAGCTAGCGGAGTTGGCAGGGCCTGCAAAATAGAACTCTTTCTCCAGGCATTTGAGGCTAATTGAAACTAGCAACATCTAATGAGCCCCCAGAACTGGAGAGATCAAGATACAAACCAAATTCTTCAAGAAGTTAGCAGTCTTAGGCATTTCATTCTCATGCATACCAAGCCCTTGACTATATTTCATGTGAGCTGATCAGGTAATCAAGATTGGACAGAATGTGTTGGATGATTTTAAACTATTTGTTTGTTTGTTTGTTTATTATAGTTTACCACCATCTTCTTACAGCTCAGGGCAGTTTACATAACACAAGAACATGAACAAAATAAAAACAATAATAGAGACAGTAGTCGAGGTGATAGTAATGGCTAAGTAACAACCAATAGTAACAATAACAACAGTAATCATTGAACGTTAACATATCAACTGTAACTGTATCCCCATAGATCGGTCAATGCAGAATTATATTGGGCAATTAATGGGCATATCTAAATGAGAAGAGGGGTTTTCAAACAATAATTTTTAGTTAATGTGATGGAGTTAGTAATTGGAATATGTAGTTGTAGAAGAATTTCAGGAAGCCCCTTTATCTTGGATATTTTCAAAGGGCTAGAATGATCAAATATCTGCAGAATTCCTCAGAGAAGAGCCAGACCATAAAGATAACGGAGACATCAAGGTTTTCTGAATTATTAATCTTGCTATTTATTATCATTTAGAAATCAGATGGTGGTCCACAATGTGGTGATGTCCACAAGCTCACTTCTGGGCAGTGGATTGTAAATCACCTGCTGGGTTTGAGCCCCCAAAAGCCAACATTATTCTGTTCCTGTAGAATATCTTTCGGGATCAGCGACAAGTGATGCTACTGATTCTAAATATTCACATTTAAAAGCGGGCAGGTCTTGCTCATGGGGAACTGCAGGTAGTTTATCTTTCAGTGACTGATGAAATTAGTGGATCACGGGCAAATCAAGAATGAGTTGGCCTCTTTTGAAAGTGATTTTGCATGCTGCTTTGATTCGTGGTGAAAAATCTGCTCTGCTTTTAAAAAAACAGACACTGTAAACAGAAATGAAAATATATCCTCCCTCTTTTTAAATAGGAGAATGCTGAGTGTAGGAGACAGGGAACAGCTAACAACCAGACTGGAGAGCAGAGAGGAAGAAAGTATGTCAAACATTTGGTAGATATAAGGGAACGAAATGAACAAGCCAAAGCAATTGGTGATCTGAAGTAAGTATGCTTGTTCTTTTTCCTCTCAGAATCTTTCAGTGATCCAGTTTCCTGGCCTTTCTTTAATATGGTTGATTATTTTATCTCTCATGTTGAAGGATAATTTTTATTTTGTATCTTTTATGAATGAAAATCCTTAATAAAAATATAGGGGCGAAAATCAGAACATCACAAGCGTATTGTTGCAAGATAAGTCGATAAAGTTATTAGGCCAAAAACCATGCAGTGGTTCTTGGATGCAGTAATCTTCTGGGAAAAGCCCCACTTTGTAGCAAGCAGAGTCTTCTGCAAAATAATGACATTGAGAGAAGGATGTTTCCTATGATTTCAGGCAAGCCATGCTTGATAGGAGCAAAAGTAACACTGCTGTGCTCTCTTCCCATATCCTCGCAGCAAAAGAGCTGCTGCCCCTACAGCTGCAACACCACAGATACTTTAGTTAGTATCTTGTTGCATTCCCTTCACATCAGTTTATGATGAGATGCATAAATTGCACTTCTACAGTCAGAAGTGGCACCACAGAAGCCATAGCAGTGCTGCTGCAGTTTCTCCCTGTCCCCCCTCAGGGCTTGGGAAATAGCTCAGCAGCAGCCTGGCCAACCTTAGTTCAACTAGAGTCAACTTGTCCTCACATTATGTGGCTTCTCATGGTATACCATATAGAAATTCAAGCAGTGGGCACCATATGGGCTATGTCAGCACCCTCTCCATGTGGTTGCATTGTAGAATCCTCAGCTCCAGGATTCTGCCTCTGGCCCACCATCTGTAAATTAATATAGAGCTGATTTTATAGGTGACATTATCACTGGGAACATTACTGTTGGCATTTTATTAAGGTTTTTAAAATGGGAGAGCCAGCCCTTCTTATATTTGCAACACATTAAGAAAAGGGGACTACCTCTTTTTGACTTTACAGGTTTTCACTTAAGGTAATTGCCTAGAAGACATTCTTAGTGGCCACCAGAAACTGTCTGGCTTATATCCCGAGTAAAAAGGTTTATTATAGTAACAAAAGCTTTCTCCAAAGGAAAATGTTCTGAGAAGTTGAACAAATAGTCCAAATAGTCTGGGACAGGACTCGTGGTAACTGCAAGCCTTTTAGCAGGCAGGGTTACAGTTTTATAATCAACGCTGCAATTGGTACTTCTGATTACTTGCTAAGAATTTCCGTCACTTTAATTGGTCTCAGGAAGTTGGGTGCAAGCGAAGGAACCATCTACCAAGAGATTCAACGTTATCAGCCGCTGGAGTCAGTAGCTGTAAATGACATCGGTCGAGATGTCCGTAAAAAACTGCGCAGGTCAAGTATGAGGGTGAGCAGTGTTTAAAGATCCTTCTTGCACTTGATCATTCTTTGAAAGAACTATGTACTACTCCTTTCATGTCTGTTCTTTTTCACAATACTAAAAAGCAGGCATCTCTGCCCAGAAAAACCTGAAGGCTAGGGCAAATAAAAGTATGTTGGCTTGGGGTGGAAAGGAGCAAAGGGAGAAGGAAAAGGGGAGAGGTTACGGGGGCTTTCAATAGAAGGAAAAAGGAAATAGTGGGGGGGAAGGTAAAATGATATGCCCCCCCTTGCATATTATGGGTATATTGGTACTATACTATTTAAGAGTCTCTTATGGCGCAGAGTGGTAAGGCAGCCGTCTGAAAGCTTTGCCCATGAGGCTGGGAGTTCAATCCCAGCAGCCGGCTCAAGGTTGACTCAGCCTGCCATCCTTCCGAGGTCGGTAAAATGAGTACCCAGCTTGCTGGGGGGTAAACGGTAATGACTGGGGAAGGCACTGGCAAACCACCCTGTATTGAGTCTGCCATGAAAACGCTGGAGGGCGTCACCCCAAGGGTCAGACATGACCCGGTGCTTGCACAGGGGATACCTTCACCTTTACCTTTACTATTGAAGAGTTCAGTGTTAAAGGGTTCAACTCTGTATCCAAATATGCTACTTCTATATGAATGTGTAGATCTTTGCAGTGTCCTAAAATTCTCAATGTTCTGCTATTGATTTAGTATTTGATAAGCGAGTACATTCTGTTCCAACACCGTGCATGCCCTTTCATTCACTAACAATTTCTATTCATTTCTCCCATTTACAGGCCACCTTAGGATATCCTGCGCTTCTATAGCTTTGCTTTAATAATCAATTTTTATACTAGTATGTCAGTCTGTGCTTTGTTATCACATGTTTGCTCATTTCTCCTCCAGCTTATTCACTCATTGATTTATAAAGCTTAATTCATTCATTCATTCATTCATTCATTCATTCATTCATTCATTCATTCATTCACATTTATATACCGCCTTCCCCGAAGGCTCAGGGCGGTTTACATTGAACTAATAAACAATACATGAAACAATCTTTGTTAAAAATCATACAATAATTAATAACAGTGGTTGTAACAGTATAACAGTATAATATAACAGTATAACAATATAATAAAATAGTACAACGATGCGTAGTATGGCTCATTTGCCCTGTCCAAAATATGACTCTGAAGATTATTTGCTTTGCCTTTAGGACATCTGAGGAGGTCTTCTGGTAGAAGCACCAAATATAACCTCAGTGTCTTTTTTCCTCTTTATTATCAGTTTCCTGAGGAGTCAGAAACGGATCTTTTGCCGGTAACCCTTGATGGTCCATTCCATTATTCATCCACTAGTGATGGATCATGCTCAGTATTCCATTCACCCAAAACTCCAGCTGTCTTCTCACCAAACATTCCCTTCCAGCCTGAAGGAGGAAGACGAGACAAAAGTTTGTCCTCAACAAGTGAGGATTCTAAAAATGACGATGGCCATTATTTTTACCGAAAGGCACAGTGAGTATATTCTTAAGAATAAAAGAATCAAATGCTTGTTGCTAGAGTAAACTTTACAGCTTTTTATTGAAGACTGTACCAAAAGCAGTCTTCTGTGTAAAATCTTCAGTGTTAATTCTTGACTGGCTGGCATTCTAGAATGGTGAGGAGTGAAAATAGAGAGCCAAATAATGGCTCTTTTCAGTTTGTTTCACAGTGACCATTTATGCACTGGAGGTTTCATGCTGGGCTACAGGCTGAAGTTTTAGTCGTGGCAGGTTGCCCCACCTCTTCCGGCACTCACACCAGGGAGCATTTGGCCTGGTGCACCTCATCCATGCCCGATTTGTGCTCCTGCACGGGAACTGGGGCAGTGAAGTGCCCAGTGCGCAAGCAGTCAGTGTGAAAGGGATAAATACACTGAACATGATCCTGTTGATGCATTCAATTGTGATCTCTTTTGTAAAGGACAACACCTCGATTTTCACCCCTAGAACATGCATAGTGAATATCAAGGCTACAAAATCCATGCAGAGTCCCTTTCAGAAGATCAGGAGGATTGTGTGTAGCGTGTCCTGCATGCATGATCATGGAATGACTGCTTTTCCTTCTGGGCTATGTATTTGACATAAAATGATGTATTATATGCATTCAGGGATCTTGCTCTTAATTTAAAACGTTTTGAATAGAGGGGCATGAAATGTCCTTTAAACATTTTGAGCTCCTTGAATACAAGCGTACAGTTACATTGAATTTGCTCATCAATTCAGAATTTTTATTTTCGATGGACTTTTTCGAGGGCCCGGTTCAATACATTTCCATCAGCACTGCTAAGTGGAAGACTGCAGCGTGTGCCCATAGAGGACCGATTATGCCCTTGCAATTCAGGTGTAATTGAATCAATTTCCCACATTATATTATACTGTGACTTTTATAAGGTTGCCAGAAGCCATTTAATCTTGCCCTTGTTATCAAGGTTTCCTGGACTTACAGATGATCATCTAATTAACATCTTGCTTGCAGATAAAGATAATTCTGTTTCTTACATGGTGGCAAAGTTTTGCTATACTGCCAGCAGAGTGCGGAAATCTTTGGCTATTGTTGATGCTGAATGACCTGACTGTCAAAATGCTGAATTCATGTTTTGTGCCTTTGTCAACTCCCTGATGCAAAATGTCCGGTTAAAACGCTGTAATAATGTATGTCTGTAGATACTTTGATGCTGGTCAATGACCGTAATAAATAAAACAAGCTACTTGGAAGCATGTGATACTTAATCAGAGCCCCCCCCCCCCGAGATCTTTGGTAGGCTTGTGCAGTCTTTGTGGTATTGTGAAATGCTATCTGAGACAAGCAAATTTATTTTGTCAAACATTTAAATAATTCTTTGCTTTCTGGAGGCCTCTTTCTCGTAAGAAAGCAACAGGTTTTGCTGCTGTGCACCCACTCTTTACGGAACGGTGGCCAACAACTCCCGCCAACAGAAGTGTGACCGGCACAACGACAGAGAGGGATATCGACTTTGAGCTTGACGTTAGTGTTGAAATTGACTGTGGGAAAGGTGTCCTTCATCCAACAAGACTTCCGCAAGAACATGACGACATAAGCTTAAGGAGGTAGAAACGTTAAAGTCTCAACATTGGCAATGTCTAGCATATCCGGGGGTTTCCTGTGGGAAAGGTAGACGTTTAGCATGATCCTCTTTTGTATGCATAGCATGTGACCCTACAATACAGCTCCACAATTTTGGCCTCTGTGCATCATGCAGATGGGCTTTGCGCCTACACAGGGGAAGAATGTATAAAGTCCTAGTACTAGGATGTTGGAGGAAGTCTTTGCCCTTCAGAAATTCAGCTTCAAATTATGCATGCCCTGAGGAGTTGTTCCTTTACTGCTAATTGACAGTGCTCCAGGGTCAAAAGGCATCTGTTGTGGGAAAGGTAGGTGGATCATGTGAACACACAGGTGACCACCTGAAGAACAACAGTTGCAGGCAAACAGCCTGTTTTTACTATTTACTTGAAGGGTGTAGATTAGTAAGCTGACCTGCCTGGAGCCAGGAATAGATGCATCCCTTGAATAGCATTTCAGGGCTGCATATTGACATGAAACATCTGCTCTAACATGTGCATCAAGGAGGTGGTGTTAGCCAAACAGCAGTGGCTATGTCCATGTGGCTGGTAATGGAGCACCTCTGGGGAAAGCTGCTGCCATCACTCTGATGGAATTGCCCTTGACATGAAAACATTGAGCGAGGTAATCTGCAGGTTTGGTCATCAGACTGTTGATGACAATTAACTCTGCTACTTGTTATCGCACGTCGAGACAGCGGATGTTCTGGTGTCTGGATGCAGGATGGGATACATGCAGTTGAATAAGCTGGCTGCTCTGTCTTTAAAAAGTGAACCGACTGCCGATTTACTCTTGGGCACATTTTAAAATGCTCATAATTTCCTTAAAAGACTAAATGGTCTGGAGCCCGTTATTTAAGAGATTGCTTGTTCCATAGGTACCCACTCAACAGCTTTGATCTTTTTGGGAGGCCCTGTTATGTATGCCCCAAGAAATAAATTAGATGGTTGCTAGACTGTACTGTCAAGACAAGAAGAAGAGTTGGTTCTTATATGCTGCTTTTCCCTACCCGAAGGAGGCTCAAAGTGGCTTACAGTCGCCTTCCCTTTCCTCTCCCCACAACAGACACCCTGTGGGGTGGGTGAGGCTGAGAGAGCGCTGATATCACTGCCCGGTCAGAGCAGTTTTATCAGTGCCATGGCGAGCCCAAGGTCACCCAGCTGGCTGCATGTGGGGGAGCGCAGAATCGAACCTGGCATGCCAGATTAGAAGTCCGCACTCCTAACCACTACACCAAACTGGCTCTCCTGTCAAGTCAGCTGTCATACAGTTAACTGCTATAGCCTGTTTTATATGATGATGATGATGATGATGATGATGATGATGATGATGATGATGATGATGATGATGATTCAATTTCTTTCCCACCACTCCCTAACCGGCTGGTGGTGGGTCACAATGTCTTAAAAAAACTTCAGATACCCCCAACATGGCAGAAAAATCCTATTCCCGCCCCCACTACTAAAGATGTAGATTATGTCTCCTAAAGCAGGTGGCCTCTGTCCCTATGTATTCCTATCACTAGCTCTCAAGTTCTCGGGAGCTATTAGTATGAATTAAACACAGGAACGCACATGATATTGCTTTGTACGTAATCAGTTGGTCCATCAGGGTCAGTATTGTCTGCTCAGATTGGCAGTGAGTCTCCAGGGTCTTGGGTCTTCACCCATCACTTGGGTCTTTCCAATCACCCAAACTTTATTCTTTTAGCTAGAGATGCCAAAGATTGAACCTGGGACCTTGTGAAGGTTTTACCACTGAGGGAATATTTTGTAATACAGGCTGCAGACTGCAAGATATGGGAATGAATGGTAAAAAAAAGTATGGGCACTGACTAGATGTATAGGAGTATAATTTAATACCTCTCATTTTACACGTCAGAAATGACATAATGCCATACAATGTCCTATTGGACACTACTGTGCACTCTTCCTTATTTACAGGAGTTATGATCGGAGTTCTAGAAGTTTAGACCAAGAGTCTCCTTCAAAGAAGAAGGAATTTCAAACTAACTACGCATCCACTACTCACTTGCTGGCTGGAAAGAAAGTGCCATCATCTCTGCGGACAAAGTCTACTGACTTGGAGACAACAGTATTTTACATTCCTGGTGTGGACGTAAAGGTAAAGTAGAAGAAGGCTGGGTAACCCTGGGCTCCACTTTGAGAGGGCAGCATAAGCCCAGTATGGGGCAGCATAAGCCCAGCTTTCAGTCCCTCCCCTGCTTCCTTCATGAGATGCTATTGCAAAGCCCAGCTTCCTGGACTTGGGTAGAAAGGGTTCTAATAGTAGGGTGGGTAGTGTATCAGCCGAATTCCTACCTGCTCACCAACTATTAAAATCCTCATGCTACGTCCAAAGGTATTAATTCTGCATATGGTTATGATTAAATGTGTGGCTTTTCTAGTATGTGTTCACTTTTGAACTCGAATAGAGTAACCTTAAGAGCCTCTTGTGGCGCAGAGTGGTAAGGCAGCCGTCTGAAAGCTTTGCCCATGAGGCTGGGAGTTCAATCCCAGCAGCCGGCTCAAGGTTGACACAGCCTTCCATCCTTCCGAGGTTGGTAAAATGAGTACCCAGCTTGCTTGCTGGGGGGTAAACGGTAATGACTGGGGAAGGCAGTGGCAAACCAGCCCGTATTGAGTCTGCCATGAAAACGCTAGAGGGCGTCACCCCAAGGGTCAGACATGACTTGGTGCTTGCACAGGGGATACCTTTACCTTTACCTTTACCTAGAGTAACCTTGTTGTCAAATGAAGTCCGGAAACAACATCCGATTGAAAAAAGAATGCTAGGCTAGGTTGACATTGGGACGGTCATGTTCTTAACTTGGGTTCAGGCCATGAGACTTGAAAACATGTACCTAATATTAGATACATGATCAAAACAAAACCCTTGGTGCGACTAGCATTCCATTCTGTTAAAAAGACAGATCATCAGTCAGTCAGATGAGGCTGAAACGTAATAGAGTAAAAGTTAAGTTCCATTACATGCAAGATTGGTGCTGTTGTTTTGTGCTGCCAAATACATCTTTGTGACCTCAGAGTCTTGCTGCGTTTGGAAAGGACACTGAATAGCTTGCCAGTTAAAGCCCTGGCTTTTTTGGCTTGGAACTGTCTATTTGTTATCACATGAAAAGGATATTCAGTTTTTGCTTCTGGCTGTATTTAGGGCCTCTATACATTGCATAAATATCTGCTACTCAGTAGTGCTAGTGCAGTTTAAGATTCTGAGGCTGTTGATTGCAAATCGGGATGAGCAGTTAACCAGGAAAATGTGGTCCACAGTTCATGGCACTCCCAGCCCATGCACTAGGAACCATCATGAACTTGCTTTAGGATGCTTAGGGCTGATCCTGCGTTGAGCAGGGGGTTGGACTAGATGGCCTGTATGACCCCTTCCAACTCTATGATTCTATGATTCAAGTCCAAATGAACTGGTGAGATTTGTGAGGCAATAGAACAGCTCCCCTGACATGCTAGAGACAAGCAACTTGCATTGGATCTCTAGCTGACTCTCCTCTATCTGCCCTCGAAGTTTGGTGAAGATTGGATAGATTGGATTCAAGTTATGTTCCCCCAAAGAAGGTGCCCCCAGGAAAGTGCTTTCTCGGGCAATTACAGGCAGTCATCTTGACAGGCGCAGGTTCAGGAGTACATAGTAAGGATCACGTGCAAGCTAGAGGCATCAATGTTGCAGTTGACCTCCCCCAGGATGTATGCCCTCCAAATTCTCCCCCCTGTTACTCTGAAGTTTTGTAAACAGAATGAATGAGGACAGTCTGGCTGGAAATGTATCCATTCATGAGCTGCTTGGCAATTCATGGGAAGTTCATGCCAGTCAAAATGCCATAAACATGAGTTTGTGAACCAGCCAAAATTGGTCACAAACTTTATTTTATGAGTTGGTTTGTGACTGTTCCTAGCTGTCACTTTCCTCTAAAATGTCATATTTCTGTTAAATGTTTCAGTCAACATCCATCTTTATATAACATAATAAATAATGAATCAAAATCAAATTGTCAATCAAAATACAAATACTCAAAAACCCAGCTTTATTTTTTGCAGTCAAATTGCAGCTGACCTGACATGGCAATTCCACAGGGCTTTCAAGGCAAGACAGATTTTGAGGTGCCCTCACGCTTGCCCATCCTGGGGTTCTGACCCCTCCGCTGTGGGGCTTGCCCCAGCTCTTGGGCCTTTGACATCTCCAGCTCAACCCTTCGGCTCTACCTCGTCTGGTCTGGCCACAAAGACTCCCTTCCAGTTGTGCAGCAGAAGCTTGGCTTTGTTCCATATGAGTTAGTTGTAGATTCCATTTGCAGTCTCTCAGAAGCTCCACTGGCAAAGTTTTCCACACTCCTTTATCTCCCCATGCCCAACCACGACTGCCCCCAGCCCTCCCCTTTTAACCTCTCCCCTGGACTAAGCCCAGCTCCCTTGTTAATTGGCCTGAGGTTACAAGAGGGCTTCATTCTTTGACCTCAGTCTGGATGCCAGCTCTGTGCTTGCAGACACACACTTCCTGTTGAAACTGAAGGCCTCTCGGGACTCTGCAGGGTTGGGAAAGCATCCTCCCATGTTCCTGCCCCCCTCCCAGAACTCTGTTGCATGTCTCCTCCTATGAATGCTGCCAGTGACAGAATGCCTATACAGGTGTGAAACGAGCAATTTGTTTCCTTTCAGCTACACTACAACTCCGAGATGTTAAAGACTGAATGGCCAAATGCATCCCGTGGTTCATCTCTGCCAAGAACCCTTTCCAAAGAATCCAAGCTGCATGGTATGAAATAATATAATGTATTCATTTTGAAATACATCCAGTTCTACAGAGCTTCTGCCTGAAATGTTGATGAGTTACTCTTGGGGTTATGAATGACCTTGTACCCCCATATTTTGGCAGTCATGGCCTCCTGTGGTTGCCATTTTGTGATTGTGCCCACCACCTTGCGTCAGAATAACAATGGGGCCCACAGGATCAAAAAGGCTGGGAAATCCATCCCCATTTGACTAGGACCATTTTTGACTTCCAAATAAACTTAGATGTTTACATGATGTAATTTGGATGCTAAAATCTGATACTGGATTCAAGATCCGGAATTCTTTAATATTTATTTTTAAACATTTTCCTTCACTTTTATTCTCTCTATTCTTATATTATTAGACATTTTTTCACAAATGGTTTTGTGAAAAACTCTATGAACGTAGAGGTTTAACCTGGTTTTAGAGAACTGGATGCCACATTGGCAAACATTAAAATTCTGTAATCATAATTCAAACTGATTCTCTAACAAGCACTTTGAGCTAAATTTTACTTTTTCATATAGAAGAATAAACCAAAGATAGCAACATAGAGATTTTGAGGTCAAGATGAAAAGGGCTTTCTACAATCTTTGCAGTTTAAAACATTGGCAGTGCCTTACAAGGCATTTTGAGGCGAAGCATTATGAATACAAATAGAGTTGACCAAATATGGCATCTATTTTTGTATTAAGTGTCAGGATTTTACCTCTGGCAATCAAAAGTGAATTGATACTTCCCATTAATGGAATAAAAATTCTTCAACTGCCAAATATATCTAGGTCTTCAGAGGAACTATCCTCTTCATTTCTTGAGTATGGAAATCTTAATTTCACAAACCACACTATAATTATGTTAGTGATGGGAGTTCTAAAATTATACTCCCATGCAGTTTAATGTCTTTTTTTTTTAAGTATACCCCCTTCCCCGTTTGCTTCTTCATGGAATTCTTAGCCCCATTTATTCAACTTCTATAGTACTTGTAAAGTATTCTCTCCAGCTACTGAAAATTAGATTAGACTGAGAGAATATGACTGGCCCAAGGTCTCCCAGCGAGCTTCTGTGGCACACATAGAGATTTGAAGAGACTAGTCCAACCACTGCACCAGCTCTGAATAATTTGATATACTCTTTAAATTGGGCTAATGCCTTGCTCACTCCCAATTCAGATGATTATTGAACACATTAAAAAGTCTCAGTACCAATACTTGTGGGATCCTACTGCTTGCTTCCCCCTGCAGAACTGTCCATTTATGCCTGCTCTCTGCTTTCTGTCTTTAGCCAACCCAACCAGTCCCCGTGATTATTCAGCTAACTGATGACGACTCTGGGTGCAATCTCAACTCCTTCCCTCCCCACTTTTCCAAAGCTGAAGAAAACCATCAAATCATTAAACCTCAGTCAGGGCCTGTTCCTAACTTTGCATGGCCACCTTTCAAATGCAACCATTGACTTGCAGGAGGGCATTTTGGGCTCAAAGAAGACACGCACACATTTCCATTGGCTTAAACAAGGCCACAGCTTTATTATTACTCCATAGGAGCGTTGGCACAGCATGGGAGAGGGAGCCTGACTTGCAGTCATAGAACCACAAGAACCCGGACCCCAGCAGCGCCCTGGAGCCCATCCAAATCCTCACTGGGAACACAGATCCCCTTGCTGCTGGGATCCCACCCCCAGGAAGAGCCAGCGGCGCCCTGGGGCCCACCCGCTTCCCACGCAGGGAACGCGGGTCCCCTTGCCGCTGGATTCCCATCACAGGGAAGTGTCCACCTGGGGTGCCAAGAGGAAGCGCACACTTCCCTTGGCCCTGCCCCAGACCACCCGGCACTGTAAGCCCTTGGGTGCCAAAGAGAGGCGTCCACCTCCTTCTTGGTCCCACCCCAGGCTACCTGGCCCTGTGAGCCCTAAGCCTCCCCAGCCGGGTCGGCCCTGCTCCCAGACCTGCCACCTCATAGGGAGGTCCCCAACCTGGGGAGTCCGATGCGCAGAACGAACTCCCCCCAAACAGGCTCCATCCCATGCCAAAACCGCCAGCTGTGACAAAATGCAATATAACATATAATCCAGTGGCCATACAGACATAATTTGACAGCCAACAAAAATAGGGTGGGTGGGAGGAAAGCTGCTCGTGCTGCGAACCTGGCGAGAGAGGCTGGGCTCCTCCACGTGGCGCCTTTTAAGGCGGCCCAAGCCCACGCCCAAGCACCAAATGCTGCGTGCGCAACGCTCTCATGCAGTGCCTGGCCTTCCTGCTCCCACAGAACCTCCCCCCAGCTTGTCTTCCCATTGCCCGCTCCTCCACTGGGTCAATGGCAGCTGCAGTTAAGTCTTCGCTGCTTTTTCATGACAGAGTTGTTTTTAACTGCTATCTGTTTAATTTTATAGAAAGCTTATTCATTGATTTGGTAGCTATTTTTCTTGGTGTTTCAAATTACATGTATTTAAGGCATGCCGTCTTGATGATGTATATGCAAAAGGCTAGGATTCTGGCTCTTGAGCAAAAATAGATTTATCCAATGAGTTAGAAAATCCATTTCTCAATTTGTATTCTAATGAAAGCTGGTTAACTGGTATTTCACTGAAGGCTTTTAAAAAAAAACCTTTCAGCCAAAGGGAAGGGAATAGGTGGCATAAAAACAGCAAAATTGCACGCCTGGGTTGCACTGCAGTCTTTGCCGGAGGAAATGGTGATTAGCCCCTGCTTGTTGGATTTCCTAGAAAAGGCACTTGAAACCATTCTTATAACTCCAATAGAAAGGAACGATGCAGGTACCACATGACAAACTAACATTTTGTCTGAGCTGCTGTCCTCTAGAACTGGACAGGACCTGGTGAGCTGCTGTCCTCTAGAACTGGACAGGACCTGGTGTCATCCATGGCAACACTAGGGCTCTCGCAATTTGTTGCTGGCCCCACCCATCAAGCAGGTCACACCCTGGATCTTATTTTCGGCGCAGGTTTGGATGTGGATCTGGTCACAACAACAGCCGTGCCATGGTCAGACCACTATGCTCTAAAGGCTCGGCTAAGGCTCCCACCACCTCCTCAGTTGGGCGCCAAGCAAATTTTAGCTCGCCCGCGGAGACTTATGGATCCAATAGGATTCCTGAATGCTCTGCGGGAACCAATGCCTCCCGGCACTTCTCTCAATGGCCTGGTCAATGACTGGCATAACAGACTGCTGACTGCCATTGATGAGATAGCTCCCTGACGCCCTCTCCGGCCCCGTCTCAAGCGAGCCCCCTGGTACACCGAGGAGCTTCGCGACAAGAAACGGGAACTGAGACGGCTAGAGCGAGTTTGGAGGAAGACTCGTGACGAAGCCTCGAGAACATCTTATAGAATGCAGATGAGAGCCTATGAGATGGCGGTGAAGTCAGTAAAACGCAATTTTTACTCGGCTACCATCGCATCCGCAGACTCACGCCCAGCTCAATTGTTTAAGGTAGTTCGATCCCTCACTGCCCTGATTGAAGGGCAGCAAAACAGTAGCCAATTGGACATCAGCTGTGAGGCATTTGTGAGTCATTTTGCGGACAAAATCTCGACACTCCGCCACGACCTCCCTCCAACGTTAGATACAAAAAGTGAACTAGAGGCTCCTTGGCCATCTTTGGAGAAAACTATGAGTAACTTCAGACGACTCACGCTGACCGAAGTGGACAGGATTCTAGCGACAACAAGACCAACTACATGCCCACTAGATCCTTGCCCATCCTGGCTCCTAAAAACAGCTGGCATAAAGATAAGATTATCTCCGGGAGATAATCAACCTATCTCTCACAACAGGAGAATTCCCGGAGGGTTTGAAAGAGGCTGTGGTACGTCCACTGTTGAAAAAAACATCTCTAAACCCACAAGAGCCTAACAACTACAGACCCGTTTCGCACTTAGCGTTTCTGGACAAGATGATAGAAAGGGCAGTCGCAAACCAACTGACGGAATACCTGGAAGAAGCTTCGGTCCTAGACCCATCCCAGTCAGGCTTCCGGCCTGGCCATGGGGTAGAGACAGCACTAGTCGCCCTGACGGACGACCTCCGTCGCCAGTTGGATCGAGGCGGGTCGGCACTGCTGATATTATTAGACCTCTCAGCAGCGTTCGACACAGTTGATCATGAGCTTTTAGCTCGCCGCCTCATCGATGCTGGAATACGAGGGACAGCCCTTCAATGGCTGATCTCCTTCCTCCAGGATCGTGGACAGAGGGTTGCAATAGGAGAGAAAACATCAGGCCGCCAGCAACTTACTTGTGGAGTCCCACAAGGAGCGGTCCTCTCCCTATCCTATTCAACATCTTCATGCGCCCTCTCGCACAACTGGTACGGAAGTTTGGGCTGGGTTGCCATCAATATGCAGATGACACCCAGCTCTTCCTCCTGATGGATGGCCGCCCTGACTCTCCCCCAGAAGCATTAGCCAGCTGCCTGGAAGCAGTGACGAGATGGCTCAAGCAGAGTCGCCTGAAGCTCAATCCTTCAAAGACGGAGGTCCTGTGGCTAGGTAGGAAGGGCCCATGCGAGGAAGCGCGCCTGCCCACCCTGGATGGCGTGCAGCTCTCTATGGCTCACTCCGCCAGGAACCTAGGCGTGATTCTGGACACCTCCCTCACAATGGAGGCCCAGATCACAAAGGTAGCACGGCTGGCATTCTACCATCTCCGCCAAGCCAAACTACTAGCGCCCTACCTGGCCCCGGAACACCTAGCCACAGTGATCCATGCGACGGTCACCTCTAGACTGGACTTTTGTAACTCGCTCTACGCAGGCCTGCCCTTAGCCCTGACCCGGAAACTACAACTAGTTCAAAATGCAGCAGCCAGGATCCTCACAGCAACACCGTGGAGGTCTCATATCCGGCCTATTCTCCATCAGCTGCAATGGTTACCAGTTGAATTCCAGATCAGACTAAAGGTTCTGGTAATTACCTTCAAGGCCATACGCGGTCAGGGCCCAGTGTACCTGAGGGACCGCCTCCCCGCCTATGCCCCCAAAAGAGCTCTGCGCTCTACTGCCTCCAATCAGCTAAGGATCCCTGGCCCTAAAGAAGTCCGCCTGGTCTCAACCAGGGCCAGAGCATTCTCTGTTCTGGCCCCCACCTGGTGGAATGAGCTCCCAGAGGAGATCAGGGCCCTGACGGAGCTTAAACAGTTCCGCAGGGCCTGCAAAAAGGAGCTCCTCCACCAGGCATTTGGCCGAGACCAGACGTAATCAATCAGTGACCAAGGGCCCCTGCTCCCCCCCCCCCTCAGAATCCCATCAATAAGCCCTGGACCTGTTTGTATTACTATATTGTTTACTGTTATACTGTGTTGTTATTTGGTTACAATTATTAGTTATCAGTTATACATGTTCTACAGACTGTTTTATGTATTGTTTTCTGTTATAATGTAAACCGCCCTGAGCCTCCGGGGAGGGCGGTATAGAAGTATGATAAATAAATAAATAAATAAATAAATAAATAAATAAATTTCTATCACAGCTACAATTTTTTCCATGTTCTCCTGCTTAATTATTAAAACTAATTTCTTTGTCTTATTAAAAGCTGTTGGCTCCCAAGATGAAGACATTGGGCAGTTTGATATGCAAGATCCCTTAGAAGAGTCCACAGCCTCCTTGGTGTCCTCATCAACCTTCCCTGTGGACGTGGTGGTTTATGTAAGAGTTCAGGTGAGGAGGAAGACAGCAAGACTTGGAGGCAGTTCCGGTCCCGTTGAAGTTGACGACACAGTGGATGGGAAAATGCCATGATGCTCTTCATGACAACGTAACATTTAGAAGAAGGAGCATAATCAGCGGAACTGTGGTCTCAATAACTCTGAAGGGTGCTCAGCAATGTCCCTTCAGACATTCCACCTTTAAATAAATGTTTCTGCTGCATGTTTGCTGTTTGATTTCATAGAATGGTTCTAATGTTGTTTACCTGAATGAGCCATCTTGCAGATATTGATATTCAGGGTAGAAATATTGTACATAAAATATAGGTCAAATGTACAAAAATTTAAATGTTCTACTTCCGTGGGGGAAGTCATCCACAGATGGCTCGGTCATGCCTCTGCTCACTCAGGTAGGGCTATTCTTATTCAAATTATTTTGAGTGGCTTTAATGGGTGACCATGGGCAGGCCTTCCAGTTTCAAATAGCCCTCTGCTCATGTAGCAGGCTCATGGCTAGCTCCACTCACCCACCTTTTCTACTAAGAAAAGAAAACCTTTTCTACTATTGAATCACAAGATGAGTGAATGAAAAAGCCCAATGGCCATTCCGCATGACTTAAATGTAGCCAAAGTCTTACCTTTCATGAACGCTATTAATTTAACGTTCCGCATGACGTCATAAGCAAACTGCAAAACTCCCGCCGAACTCCTGCAACAATCAGAATTTTATAGCGCTCAGGGGGAAATCCAGAAAAGTGGATTCCCCCTGAAAAAACCACTACACTTCTGAGCACAAGCTGCAACACATCAGTGAAAGATATGTGTGTTCTCAAAATAGCAAGTAGAAAGAATGTCCCTCCCTCACTCTCGCCCCCAAGCTTCTGGAGACGCGATCGGCATTTTTTCCCCCTTAGACCGGTGAAAGCAACGAACGAGCGAGGCTTCTCCGGCTAAATTCCCTCCACAGAAGTGATTAACAGTCAAACAAAGCTCCGAACTGCAAGTGTCTTTAAAGTTCCCAAGCACAATACAACCCCCAGTTCGACACTGCCCGTAATTTCGGCCACAAATCTCACCCATCGGGGCGGGGATTTTTTTTTGCTTGAACAGCATGTGAATGATTAAGCGCCAGCTCCTACGCCAGCAAAAATGGTCTTTCTGAAACAATGATTGAACAGATATTCGTTGCAACTGGTGTGTTTGCATTTTTAAAAAACAGTTTTTAAAGGGATGGCTGTTCTGTTTGATTTACGGCCAGGGGCGGGAAGAAGCACAGAAAAATATCGCTTCCTTTGCTGCAATTCCAGCAAGACCGGAAACCTGTGGGGTATGAATACAATGCTACTGGGACTTCAATATTCCACTAAAATTAAAGGTATGCGGAATGACGAAATTCCACTATTAAATATAGCGTTTCTGCATACTGAAAACAATTGGCAGCATTGGTCCTTGTGTGGAAAGGCCCCAAGGTATGCGTTCATTCACAGATCCAGCACAACGCCACTAAAGACAATGAAGAGAGACTTCAAGTAGTTGGCCGAGAGCCTGCCCAAAGCTTTTGGGCTGGGGCCTCAGACTACGAAGGATTTCAAGGAGGTGTCTGATTCCTTGCCCAAGGTTTCTGGGCTGGGGACTCTGAAGGTGGCGTACACAGACATGCAATCGACAGCCTCTGCAGAGTGAGCCCCCCCCCGGGTCTCCGGGGGGTGGGTTTTTCCACTACCAGCTGGGACTGGAAGGTGAACGACGCAGAGCGCTGCAGGAGACAAAAGGGGCCGGCGTGCCCCAGTGGTGAGATTGTTCCAATCCCTAGGATATTCCTAGCTGCGAGGCAGAGCCCTTGCAGGAGCCAAAACCACCCCAGGAGTGGGGGGATCTCCAAGTTGCCAGGCAGGACAGGGGCCAGGTCAAGCACCCCACACCTGGGAACAAGAGAAACTGTGTGTGTGGGGGTAGAAGGATGGTGAACAATTGCAGGCTTGTGTGTTCCTTCTGCCTCCTTGCCCCTTCACTTGGGTCACCATTTCACCTGAAAAGTTTTTAACATTCTTCCCCCCCCCCCTCACACATACACAAAGAACATGGTCGTCTGTCTACCAGAGAAGTGGTTGGCTGCAAGATTTCAGGAGAGCTGGGCAGCCACTATCTTTGACAGATGGATGTTCTCACTCATGTCAAAAGGCCACAGGATAGAGTTCTCTGGTGGGTCAAGCGATGGAAGTTCATCTTCGTGGGTTCTGTGCAGTCCCACATGGGTCCTGCGAAGATCGCAGGCCTGCTTCGGAGAAATAACTAGCCAACTTAAAGCTCAAAAACACTCCCAAGAGTGCTAGTCCCTTAACAGGATGACTTTCCCGCCAAAGTCACATGATGTGGGAGGAGCTAGCAATCTCCCCTCAGTCCTTTTTTTGCCACTGGTAGGAGAAGGACGCTAGCTAACTAGCTCTTCTATTCACCTCAGGTAAGAAATTATTTTCTGACAGGAAATTTTTTTTGAAGAGACTAAAGATGGCTCTATTTAAAAAATGTGGTCAGTGTGGGGCCAAGATGCCTCAATCTGACCACCATACCTCTTGTCTACTTTGTTTGGGTGAAGGCCATTCAGTGGCTACATGCCCTACTTGTAGAAAACTCACTCCGAAGACTCGAGATGAGAGGGCCAGGCACTTAAAAGCAGCTCTTTGAGAAAAGTCCCTCATGGCTCCTGAAACTCCAGGGCCTTCTTCTTCTGCAGCTCCCCCTCAGGGACCTTCTGGACTGGAAAGAGCAGCCACAGAACCGCCTAAAAAGAAGAGAAAGAGAGCTGTGCCACATTCTAGAGCCACGTCCCCCTTAACATCGGGGACATCGAAAAGAGTCTCAAGGCAAATCTCCCCCTCACCACCGAGACGACGATCGGGGTCGAGAGGCCGTTTAAGAGTCCGGGCCTCTGCGTCGGGGGTGGCTGTATGAGCTGATGACTCATCCTTACAGCCTTCAGTGCCGGCGCAGTGTGTTGAGCCCTCGATGCCGAGAGACCTTCCTGACATAACATCTGAACCTTCGACGTCGAGGGGTCCCCAGCTTGAGGCATCGGAGTTGCGGCCAGAGCAACAAACTGATGCTTCGAGCTCTCGCCTATGACGTTCGCCGCTGACACTTCGCCGTCAGCATTCCGCTTCATTGTCGGACGACGACATCAGAATACGACCTCGACATCGATGCCGACTGTCTTCATTGGCAGCGTCTTCTGAGTCCTTGATCCCTATGATGGTCCCAGCATCTTGGCGTCGGTGGGGCCAGGCGTTGCCGAAGGAGGTGCCATTTCCGAGACGGCGGTCTCAACCTTTGGCTCCAGCTACGCATTTGGCAGCTAGGGGCTCAGATTCCGATGACGAGCCTATACAGCAACGACGTCAGACATCTTCATCTTCTCGATGTTGAGAACATCTCTCTCCGGTGGTTCGATGTCATGATCAGCTGCCAATTCAACATCAGGAGCACTCTTGCGCCGCGTCTGCGCGACATCGAGATGATCGCTTAGCTTCACTGCCCGGTCGACATCGGGAGCATCTGTGAGGAGTCGAGACCAGTTGTCACCTCTGTCCCCACGCGCATGTCGTCGCGACATCGAGTGCGTGATTCTATCTCGACGCTGGCGGCAGGTCTCCCCCTCGACATTGAGGCATCCACGTCGAGACAAGGACACTGACTCTTTTATCGAGTATGAGGACCTTGATGAGTCTGTTGATCTTTTGCCCCCTGATGAGATTGGGGTTGTTTCGGGTGAATCCCCGACAGATGAGAACAAGCCCTATGCCGAGCAGTTAATTTGCATGGCATATGCACTAAAACTGAAATATAGGGTTGTTTCTGAAAAGTCAGAAGATCCTTTAATGGAGTTTCTGTACTCCCTTGATCTAGGGCCTATCATGGTCCCACTTATCCAAGGTGTCTCAGAGGTTTTGGAGAAGACATGGCAGATCGCTGCCTCTGCCCCTCCTACCTCACGGAAAATAGACCACCTGTATAGGGTGCAAGAGGATGGCTGTACTTATTTGTACAAGCATCCTAGATCATCATCAGTGTTCTCTGCCATTTTACCAGGCAGGGGTAAAAATGATCAGCATTCGGCACCTTTAGATAAGGAGGGTCGAAAAATGGATGCCTTTGGCAGATGCCTCTATTACTCATCTGCATTAGGCATTAGGATTGCCAACCTCCAGACCATCATGAGCTGTTATCAGGCTATTCTCTGGGAGAGGTTGGAACCTGTGTTGGCTTCTCTGCCTGAAGAACACAGGCCCCTTATTCAGGTCTTGTTATCTGAAGGGAAGGACTTGGCCAAACAGCAGGTCAAGACTTTTCGTCATGCTGTGGATTGCTTAGGGAGAGTTATGTCTACATCTGTAGTCATGCGCCGCTATTCGTGGCTAAAATCCTCTACTCTCCCGCCTGATTTTAAGACCCTTGAGGATTTACCATTTGAAGGGAATGAGTTGTTCAGCCCACAAACAGATGATGTCCTAGAAAAGATGCGAAAATATAAGCTTCAAGCTAGATCCCTGGGCATTGGGGGCTCCACTCCTGCCCAATCCTGCCCTAGGCAGTGGACCTGTCCCTCTTTTCATACTCAATCTTTTCAATCCCGGTTCTTTGAGAACAGGTCCTGGGCTTTCTCCCCTGCTCCAAGATTTCGGCAACAGTCGAAAAGGAGAGGAGGGCCCCGTAATCGGCCGCAGGGGGTCGACAGGGATACTAGGGGTAGGCAGATGCAGTCTCAATGACTGGCCACCCCAGGATGCCCCGTTGGCACCTTAGCTTGTTTTGCTGGAACATGGTGTTCAATTACACAAAGTTTATGGGTTCATTCAATAATAAACTTTGGTTACTTCTTGGAATTTGATGAAACACCTCCTTTTAATTTACCACCTTTGCAATGCAGCTTGATGGATTCTGATATTGCACATGAAATTGATGAATTGTTGTGAAAGAGGGCAATCAGATGGCTAGGGCTGTCTCCCTCGTCCCCTGGCTTCTATTCCAAGTATTTTATTGTCGACAAAAAGGATGGTGGGAAAAGACCTATTCTAGATCTTAGAAACCTTAATGAATATATTGTACCCAAATGGTTTAGAATGCTATCCTTGTTTGATCTCCTTCCACAGTTGTCTGGAAATCTCTGGTTTGCCAAGGTGGATCTTCAAGACACCTATTTTCACATCGCCATTCATCCAGCCTGCACCAGATACCTACGGTTCTATGCAGCTGGTTTGCATTATGAGTTCACTGTTCTCCTGTTTGGTTTAGCCTCTGCCCCGAGAGTTTTTACTAAGGTTACAAACGTGGTGGTTTCACATCTACGTACTCAGGGCATATTGCTTTATCCATACCTAGATGACTGGTTGCTAGTCGGGCATTCCCAAGATGAGCTACGCTCTTCAATTACTATCTCTGTGAATCTCCTACGATCCTACGATCCTTGGGGTTTAATATTAATTCAGCATAGTCAGGAAGCGCATACAACTTTTTATCATAAGATGGGAATTGTTTATTTGCCATAGGCCTGACCCAATTCCCCCCCCCCCAAAAAAAAATAATCAGGAAAGGGAAATATTGTGAGAGAGTAATCCTCTGGTGGAAAAAAACTCTGAATTCCCTAATGGTCTTTTTGGTCTGCTAGTCCCTTCCTCTGGGTCTTCCAGAGGGTTTGGCGTTAAATCAAGGGCAGCTAATGTCTTATCTAACAGGGAAGAATAATCTTCCAACTTAAAGAAACGTTTTGAAGGTTCTGGGTGTTCAAAATCAATCTCCAGTTCTTCAACAGTAAGAAAGGCCGTGTCCTGTCTGGGATTATCATTAGAATCTGAATCAGAGGAGTGCTGTGAGACCATGTTTTGTGGATAGCTCCTCTTCCTTGCTGCCTTAGTGGGCCATGAGCCTGCTGAGGTGCTTCTTTTTCGGCGGGAAAATGGCTGCCGCCATTTCCAGCCACTTTGGGGGGGGGGTGCACTCTGCCGCAGCTGCGGCCGATTTTCTAGTGCTCTTCGAAGCACAGTCCGGCTCCCCCGCTCCGACCAGATGCGGGACGGCCTTCCCAGGCGCGCCCACCAGCCCCGGGAGCTGAACGGTCACAGTGTGTCCCTCATTTCCTTCCAGCACATGTGCTGCGACATCCTCTTCACAAAGAAATGTGAGCCTGCCTCCCTGAACCAGAGAATGGAACAACCCAAGATGTCTTTCGCCTCTGGGGGAGAATCACCCTTCTAGCTTTCAACAGCCACAATTGAAGGGGAACAACCCCTCGTTGGAGCCATCGCCCTTTTTTTCTTAGGCGGTTCTGGACCAGCCTTTTCTTGAACCAGCTGAATGTTGGTGGAAGGAGCCCCAGAAGAAGAAAGGCCAGCAACCTTCACAGGCTTCAGGGATTTCTCCCATAGAGTGGCCTTTAGCCTTCTTGCTCTATCATCCCTGGTTTTTGGAGTTAACTTCCTGCATGAGGGACAATTAGATGTGGAATGCCCCTCACCCAGGCATAACAGACACAAAGAATGATTGTCTGTCTGTGCCATTTTGGCACCACACTTTTTAGAGTGCTAATGAAGAAAAAAATTTAAAATCTACTTATCTGTCCAAATTTCTTTTCAGAGAAGTTATGAGGGGAAAAACAAGAGCTAGCGGGCTAGTGTCTTTCTCTAGCAGCAGCAAAAAAAGGACTGAGGGGAGAGTGCTAACTCCTCCCACATCGTGTGACTTTGGGCGGGAAAGTCACTCTGTGAGGGGAGGGGTGAGCACTCTTGGGAGATTTTTTTGCTTTGAGCTGGCTAGTTATTTCTCCATGGCAGGCCTGTGATTCCGCAGAACCCATGTGGGACTGCACAGAAACCATGAAGATAAACCTGGCTTTGTCCAGAAATCACTGGACCCCTGCTCCTCAAGCATTGTTTAGGGATGTCTGCTCTTCCTGATGGAGCAGGGGTTGAACTTTTCATTTTTATTTTGCTATTAAATGCTGTAATTCACTTTTCAGTTTTATTGTGTTATGAAATACTGTATCTTCTTAAGGTGCCCATTCAATGGTTAAACATTGTGACAAAGCAAAGTTCTGTAATGTTTTGTCTTTGTGCCTTGGCTCTGTAACTTAGCTTCTGGCCTTGTGAGGAGGATGTAGCCAAATAGTGCCAATGTTTATGTACCAGGCCGGCCTACTTCCAAGGCCAGCGGAAGCTACTAGAATTGTTGATATTAAAACCATTGAGGTTGGGCAAGAGGGCTGAGGGGAACGGAACATTGCCTTTTTGGGCCTTTCCGGTGACTTTGCAAACTGGCAAAGTGAGATGTGCAAAGGGTGGGGATCTTAGGTTATTGGTTTGACTCGTAAGGGCATCACCTTTACCCACCTCCAATGGAAAGTTATTTAATCTCATGTCTCTCTATTGCTCGACACACAGGCTTTTCTGGGACAACCCCTCCCTGTGTCATTTGTTCTTCTGCAGTTGAATAAAACTATAAAAGGTTTTCCAATTTGGTGGTCACTGTGTTTGGGTACTGCACACTAGGCAAACGATCCCAAAACGCCCAGACCAGGCCCTGGGCTATCATTCCCTCTGGCTCAGCCTTTCTCAACCAGGATTTTGTGAAACCCGAGGTTTCTTGAAGGCCCTGGGTTTCCCAAATGGGTGGGAGTGAATTTATTTGTAATATATTTTTTAAATCTGTTAAACATTTATCATGTGACACAACCATATATGGTCATGTTGACCCCTCCCCCAAGCTGGGCCTGGGTGGGCGCATACACAGCCCTGTTTCCCAACCGTATTCTGAATGATTGTGCCACTTCTGGGCTTTCTCAAAGCCTGAGGAATGCTCCAGGGGTTTCTCCATGGTAAGAAGTTGAGAAAGGCTGCACTAACCCCAGCGATCATGAAGCAAAACCGATGCAGAGCTACCAATCAAGAAGAGTGCTGCCTGCTCCTCCCCTTGATGCACATTTAGGACGCCAAAAAGTTCTCTCACTCAAGAAGAGGGAATCTACCAACTTCTGGGGCTAAATTTGCCTTTGTACAATCCATGCACACAGAGAGACCCCGAGGAAAGGACAGGGTTCCTTTTGATGAGTATTTATTGTTCTACAGCTCAGCTGTGGTGCTCTTGGCCTTGCGAGGAAAGGAAGGCAAATATTTGGGGCCTCCCAGTTTTCACAGGCAGGGTTCCAGTTTCCTTTGGTAAAGCTCTGCTGGTCCTGGACTTGGAGTAGAAGCTCGCCTCCTGCCTATGACCTAATAAAGTAAGGTGACCAGATTGTCCCACTTTTGGAGGGACATCTGGGGGTACCTGGCCAATTGTACTTATGTTGAAATTAAAAAAATATATATTGCAATAGTATTTTTGCATTCTATGCGTTCTATGAAACTTTTTGTTGCTCCATATAGACCAAATTTTAAATCAAGAACCCCCCCAGTCAATGGTGTCCCGCTTTACCAATGTTAAAACCTGGTTGCCTTATCATAAAGCACTGTCCTCCTCATGCCTGTCCCGCCCCCCCTCGGCCCAAAAAGAACCCACCATACTGAGCAAAGTATTTATTGTTCAAAAGTCAACAGCTATAACTCTCCCAAGTATGAAACGGACAAACACTCGCTAAACTTAAATAAAAAGAAATTAACATGAGATTAAAACTCGTCTGTTGCTTCTTGGTACAATTCCCACTGCAGGGTCACTTGCTGGACACTTCCGGTAGGCTTCTGCAGGGCCTGGTCTGCAAAGGAAAATGGGGCAAAGTTGGAAATGGGTAGAGAAGTGCCGAGAGTTTCAGCGTAGGCCTCCTTCCGGCAACATGACCTCCTCCTGGAGGAACCTGCCGTGCGCTCGAGAGAGCCACCATCAGTCAGGTTATACCAGGGAAGCCAGACTGAGGAGGGGGTCAAACTGGAGAAATGCTGGACGCTTGAGGTCTTAGACTGCTATTTGAATTTGTATCGCGGTTGCAAATGCGTCTTCTTTCAGTCGACACTGGAAAATCAGAGCCAACATACAGAGCTAGACCACAAATTAAAAACAAGGGAAAGAACGGAACATCTAACTTGGCATCGTGATTAACAGCAGCTGTCTCCAATCTGGTGAGCCAGGTTCGATTCCCCTCTCCTCTACATTTAGCCAGTTGGGTGACCTTGATCTAGTCACAGTCCTGTGAGTCACAGTCCTATTACAGTGTTCTTGCAGAGCAGTTTCTCTCAGCTCTCTCAGCCCCACCTCCCTCCCAGGCTGTCTGTTGTGGGGAGAAGAAGGGAAGGTGACTGTGAGCTGCTTTGAGGCTCCTTTGGATGGGGAAAAGTGGGGTATAAAAACCAAATCTTTTTTAGTGCAGTTAACTGTGGCCAATTTTTGTCCATCCAAAACATTCTTTGAATTCTGAATTGCTCTTAGTTTAACTTGATTACAATTTCCACATCTTTAACAACC
The DNA here is from genome assembly GCF_049243985.1 of Paroedura picta. NCBI lineage: Eukaryota > Metazoa > Chordata > Lepidosauria > Squamata > Gekkonidae > Paroedura > Paroedura picta. Next base: position 104,650,909 of record NC_135375.1, read on the forward strand.
AATCTTAACTTGCCAGGCAGGGTTGGTTGTTTCTAATATCATGCAAATGCCACCCTCCACATTTCAAGGTTTGGTGTTGTGATGAAGAAAGGAAAAACTGTAAGCCACATCAGGCCTTCTCCAGGTAGTGAAAAGCAGGGTTTAAAAAACAGCTTGTTCCTTCCTTCCCACCTAAAGTACCTATATTTTATTTGGGGGAAGGGAAGGCGATTGTAAGCTGCTTTAAACTACAAGTACAACGATATAGGCTAGATATCAGGAAAAAAAATCACAGTCAGAGTAGTTCAGCAGTGGAATAGGCTGCCTAAGGAGGTGGTGAGCTCCCCCTCACTGGCAGTCTTCAAGAAAAGGTTGGATACACACTTTTCTTGGATGCTTTGGGCTGATCCTGCGTTAAGCAGGGGGTTGGACTAGATCAGGGGTAGTCAAACTGCGGCCCTCCAGATGTCCATGGACTACAATTCCCAAGAGCCCCCTGCCAGCATTCGCTGGCAGGGGGCTCTTGGGAATTGTAGTCCATGGACATCTGGAGGGCCGCAGTTTGACTACCCCTGGACTAGATGGTCTGTGTGGCCCCTTCCAACTCTTATGATTCTGTGATTCTGCTTTGATACTCCTTTGGGTAGTAAAAATCAGGGTGTAAAAACCAACTCTCCTCTCAGGGATCAGTCGTTATATCCACTCCCTTTCTGTGACAGGTCAACACCCCTATCCAGAATGTCTTTTGCGCAGTCTTCCAGTGACAAAGCCCAGTACTTATGTGTGGTTTGAATGGGGAAAGGCATGGCTGGATGCTGCCTACCCGCCATTTCCCACTGGGGACTCATCGTCTCAGCGCATCACGTTGTCGCGATGGTTGCCAGACGTGCTCTCGAGTGGCAGCAGGAGCATCCGCGTTTAGGAACTTCCTTGCCCTTACTCACTTTATCGAGCAGCTTGCAAGGAAGGGATGTCCTGGAGCGAGAGACGGAGCTTGTCGAGATCAGCCGGGCCGAGGCCGCCTTGCCCCCCTGAGGGTAGTCCGGGGGCCTCTTGTCGTAGAAGTCGCGCGTTATGACAGGTGAGAGGTACGTTAAGGACAGAGGTTGGCTGTCTTCAAGGGAGCCGCAACAGGAGAATTGATTAAATCAGTGGTCCCCAGCCTTTTTATCACCGGGGACCGGTCAACACTTGACAATTTTACTGAGGCCCGGGGAGGGGGTAGTCTTTTGCTGAGGGACGTTGCTGCCACCACCTCAGCCCCTGCTCCACTTGCTTTCCCGCTGGCGCCCCTGACTTCCCGCCACCTGCTGAGGGGCGCTGCCAGCAGCAGCTGCGCAGTGCCACACCGAGGGGGAGCCCCAGCCATGGTGGCCGCTGGAAAACACCAAAGGTGAGCCGGCGGCAGAGTGGCAGGGCAGCCCCCGAGGCAGCAGCCAGGGAGGAGGATGAGGAGGAGCCGCAGCCTGGTACCTACTGATCCACAGACCGGTACCGGTCTCCGGACCGGGGGTTGGGGACCACTGGATTAAATGACTGGCAACAGGAGGGGGGTCACTTTGCACTCGGTGGGACAGCTCTGCCTAATCGGCACAGGCCCACCTGGGGAGAGGAGTGCCCCTGTCAGGACACCTTCCTCTGCAAACGGAGAAAGCCCCGCCCACCAGTCGGATACAACTTTGGATTGCAGTGAGGCGGAGGAAATTCTCCACATGTGTTTCCCCAGCAGATGATGGCGGGAATGTGGCTGCTCTAGTGGACAGCCTCACCTGGATGTCTGTGGAAGTGCGGTGTCCTTCGGGAGTGGAAATCTCATTTCCTCTGCCCGACATGGATTGCACAGTCCCTGTTTTCCCTTCCTCATTTGCTCTGGCTCTTACTTTCCGTGCTGCCCCTTGTTCACCTGCAGCGTGGTGTAGTGATTAAGAGTGGTGGGAGTGAAAACCAGGCTTGATTCCTCACTCCAAATGCAGCCGGCGGGGTTACCTTGGGCCAGTCACAGATCTCTTAGAGCGATTTTTGCAGTTCTCTTACAGCTCTCTCAGGCCCACCTACCTCACAGGGTCTCTGCTGTGGGGAAAGGAAGGGAAAAGGCTCCTTCGGATATGGAAAAGGGTTTAATCAGCTCGTCATCTTCTTGTTCCCTACCTGCCACTTGTCCGTCTCTCTTAGTTGATGCTTTTTCTTCAGTTTCCTTCCCCACCCTGCTTTCAGCCCCTTCATTCTGTCAACCACTGTGCCCCCCACCATGCACTGTTTCTCTGCATCTTGTTCTTTTCATTCTTCTAATTTTAAAAATGGCATGAGAACTGTTGAGAGCCAGCATAGCATTGGGGTTAAGAGTGGTGACCTGTAATCTGAAGAACCAAGTTTGATTCCCTGCTCCTCCACATGCAGCCAGCTGGGTGATCTTGGGCCAGCCCGGTTCTCTCGGAGCTCTCTCAGCTTCACCTACCTCACAGGGTGTCTGTTGTGGGGAGAAGCAGGGTAGGTGATTGTAAGCCTCCTTGAAACTCCTTCCGGTAAGAAAAAGCAGGGTACAAAAAGCCAGCTCTTCCTGTATGGGATTACTAGGCAACCCCAAAATCGCAGTCCTAAATTTACACTTGGTCTCAGATCTCTTGGCAAACTATTGGATTTTTCTGCAAATCTGGGAGATCCACTGGGTTTGTAAAAACAGTTCCCCATCTGTTTGTGGTCCCACTGTGCAGATTTTTTGATCCATGCTGTGAGGCCAAGTTTGGAATGAGACACTTGAGAAGGGCTGTGGCTGCCGCTTCCCAAGCAAGGTTGTAAGTCACTTGGTCTCTTTTCTGCTCGACGTCCTGCGGCGTGCTAGAGCCGATCCCCTTGTCTCGACGTCCTCTAAAAACTGCCTCCTTTAGTTGCACCATTGCAAGAGAAGCCCTGGCACAGGTGATATGGCTAAGACTGGTGTCATGCCCCAACAACTGCTAGCTGGAGATGCTGGTGGTTATTATGCAGAGTCTAGGGTTGGGCATTTTGGCATCCAAAATGGCCGCTCGCATCTGAAGCAGCCAGCGCTGTGTCATGGGGGGGGGGGAGGCGCAGCCGTCAACATGCCAGTCGGCGCACACACTCGACATCTGCGCCTTCCTCCCCCACCCCCATCCCCCGCGACGTGGCACTGGCTGCCCCACCCTAGTAGACACTGCTCTCATGTCAGGAGAGAGGAAAGCTCAACTTGGGGCTCCTCTTTTTGGTGGCAGCCTTAGATCTTTTCAAGTGAAATTCTTTGGCCTTTGGAAGGGGAGAGAAGCGGTCAAGACCAGGCCAGCATTTAGGGCTGGGAATGAACATGCTCATTTCCTCCTGAATGATTTTTTTTTATTTTAAGTGTTGCTCAGACCCGGGACGTATCTCATCCGTCATCCCTCTGCCTACCCTGGCCTGTAGATAATCCTGGACTCCAGAACCACCACCGTTCCCTCTTGATGGCATACCGCTCTGTCCCAAGATGGTGCGTAGCTCGGAACAAAAATGCATTATTCTGGCTAATGGGGAATGGAAGACCCATCCTCCATGAAGCTTCCTGGCTTCCCTTTTCATGATCTCGCCTTGGGGGTAGAGAATTCTACCTGTCATTTATGCATGGCGTGAAGATGCACTTTTGTTCCCTTTGTCCATGTCGGGCACGATTTTGCACATGTGTTTCCTGCCCTCATTCCATCATGTCTTTTCTGAACTTAAAAAAATCCCAAATGCTTTCCCTTAATGTTTAAAATGGTTTGGCAACTGTGTAGACCAGGGGTGGTCAAATTGGGGCTCTCCAGATGTCCATGGACTACAATTACCATGAGCCCCTGCTGGCAGGGGTGTATGGTAATTGCAGTCCACAGACATCTGGGTGTAAACTGCACACTTTTATTCCAACCCCAGATCGATTCAGTCCCTGCCCTCTACACAGAATGCGATTTCCGTTTGGATTTTGGCCGATTTAAAATTTCCTTCAGCAGCAAAAGGATTGATTTTGACCCTACCTTTATTGTGGGATATCTCAGACTGCTTTTAATCCTGAATATCCATTTGGGAAAAAAGCTCTGTGGTAGAGAACCTCTGATAGGCCATGTGGTCATGTGACCCGCTTGCCTTAAAGGAGAAGCCCCTAATTTCTCTCAATTTCTGTCAGTCCTGGATTTTTCCTCCCTCCTCTGTCTTTTTTGATCCTCTCCCCCTCCCCTCCAAGAAAAGAAAGAGACTCCCTGCCTGGTTCCTCACCCCCCCCCCTTCAAGAAAAGAAAGAGGCTTGGCTTCCTCCCCCCTTCTGAACTACCCTAACCATGTGCAGAAGACTTTCCTGTTTCAATGGGGGGGGGAGAGGAAGAATCGAGTTCAAAGCGATCTGAATTCAACAGGATTGACAATGGAATAAAGAAAGTGCAGATTCTGCCCTGGTATAGACTACTGGCGAGTTGCCCCTTTGACATCACTTTCCTGCAGCTCGACCCAATTTCGGTGGAGAGAAACAGGACTGAAGCACTCTATTTTGGCCTCTCTGTTGACAGAGAGCGGGGTGGTGATGGTGGTAGGGAAAGAGAGAGACTGCAAAAGGATATTTGCCTCCACGGGCAACAGGAGTATTTCCGTCTCTGTGTGAATTTCGATCCGGTGGGAGATCTCACCGTAGCCCTGGGCCCCTTCCAGACCAATGGCCATGGCATAAATCTCGATGTCCAGCTTTTCCTGCAGTCCAGCAGCCACCTAGGAAAGACCGGGATGGGTGGCTGGGTGGGTAGCCATTCATTTTAAAGAATGTTGGATTTCCCCCCTTCCAAGTTCTTAATGCTCTCCTTAAAAATGACAGAGGAAAGATTGCTGGCGAGGCATGAGTTCACAAACGCCCAGGATTTCTCACTACCTGCTTTGTGCACCCCCTGTCTTCTTGTCGTGTGTATGTGTGGCGGTGTGACATGGATCGCCCTACTGCCCTAGGAGGGGCAGGCACTGTGTGCACCTGCGGTGTACTAGCAGACTCGGCCTCCTTTCCCCCAAGGCTGCTCATGGAACGAACTTGGGAGATGTTCAGAGTGAAACCGGTGTAACGTGCGGATTTCCTTACGACTCCACAGTGAGCTTATGTAGAAAATTAAAGTTGGGAAGAGCTGGTCAAGGATGGAATTGGGTGCTATTAACCAAGAATTCATTTGCTTGTGCCTACTTAATCCTCCTACTCACAGTTCACTGTGCTGCATGCCAGGCTAGTCCCTCTTTAAGTGGAGCAGGAAAACTAAGTGATGGACTCAGAAGTGACACCATGGAATCCCCCAAATTTCCATGGCTTTTGGGGAAATCCTAACATTGCTCTGACATCACTTCCTGCTCAGGAAGTGCAACACTGTGGCTGCCCTCACCATCTTGAGGGTTACCAACAAATGGCAGTCAAACCCGCCCTTCCTCCTTGTGCCTGGAGAAATTCTAGCTGGAATATGAGCCATTGAATTCAGCTCTGAGCTGCTTCTACTCGTGTGGGTGACTTAAGGGCTGTGAAGCCCCTCCCTGGGCGAAGCCCTGGAACTCTGGGGCCTGGTAAAGAAGCGGTCTGTGGCTTACGGGTTTGGGCTGGTAGCTCACATGCAGTCCAGTGGAGGGCGGCGGCTGTTGTACCCGAAACCTGCCAAGAAACAGGAGAAGTCCATCAGTGTGCCCTAAATTGGGCTAGGAGAATGGGAAAGAGAAGGACAGTGACTAGTCTAGGTGAGTCATAGCTCTGTTAGAGCAGTTCTCTTAAAGCTCTCTCAGCCCCACCTACTTCCCAGGGTGTCTGTGCCGGGGAGAGGAAAGGAAAAGCCTCTTTGGGATTCCCTTCAGGTACTGAGAAGTGGGGTGGAAAAACCCAGATCTTCTGCTTGGTTCTGCACTGCTAACCCGGAAGCACAGAAAACACCGCTATGCATGTGCTCTCTCATGTAGGGCTGCTTCTAATGGCTTCCTTCCAATGTCCCATCAGGCTCTGAACTCTTCCTTCAGCAGCCGCATCCTACTCCTGACATTATTGGGGTGGGGAGAAATGATCCTGCAAACAGCTTCAGGTGGGGAGGCCTGGTAGCCTGCAGTAGGACAGTGAGGTTCAAGCCCAACAGCACTTTGGAGATGAACAAGGTTTTCAGGTCAGGTATTTCTATTTACATTGATTCCCTGCCCTTCCCCAGAGGCCCAGGGCAGCCGACAAGAAATTTTAACATACCTGACCAAGGGAACCTTGACTATCAAAATGTTCTACCTCAAAAAACGTTATTGGTCTCTTAAGTACGACCAGATTCAAACCTAGCTGTGTGCCCAGCATGGGCAGCAACAAGGACTGACCTGTCCTGCCTTGGATGGGCACCAATGCAAAATCCAGGATTTTACAGGCTGGGTCAGCTGCCTCTTGCACCTTCTTCCCGTGCCGCTGTTAATGGATCGGATTGGCGGGGATACCATATATGGATCACCAAGACAAACCTGCAGTAGTCCATGCCAATGTTCTTCAGGACCACCGTGGTGGTGTAAGTGCAGCCTTCCTTGAGAACCCCAAAGGACACTTTGGGTGGGATGAGAAGGAAGCAGGTCAGGGGTTTTGGTGCTTTCAGTACAGAAGAGTTGTTGACTTTCCCAGAAACCGGAATGCTATTCTTCACATACGAGAAAGAGAGAGAGAGAGAGGGAGGGAGGGAGGAAGAGAATTAGAAAGGCCAAACAAAGCTGGTGCTCTTGATCTGAAGGCAGGATACAATGGATGTTTATCATTTCTACAAATGAACAATTTTGACTGACATTTTTTTGAAGTTTGAACTTTTTTTTTTTTTAATCCTTCTTTACGGGGAGCTTATGGCCAAGGTAAGAACTTGCAGAAGTTGTCTTTGCATGAAAAACATCTTTGCAGATCACAAAACAGTAAAGAGAAATGGGGGGAACCATACAAAACAGCACAATGCTTCATGCAAAACAGCCTTTCTCAACTTCTTTTTACTGTTGAGAAACCCCTGAAATATTCTTCTGGCTTTGAGAAAACCGAAAAATCCCCACCTCCAGACAACTGGCATCCTGCTTCTGCTGCTCCTATTCCTGTGTTTGTGGACAAGGACACACATTACGAAGTGAATCAAATATTGGACTCTCGATGGCATAGGGGGAAGCTCCAATATTTAGTGGACTGGAAAGAATTTCCTATGGGGGTCCGTGAGTGAGTGGAGGCCGGGAATGTGCGGGTGTCTAGATTGGTGAAGGAATTCCATCGTAAATTCCCGTTGTGCCCCAGGCCAGAGGAGGGAGATTGATTGATGAGAAATGTTTTTAGAAGGGCGGAATGTCAGGATCACATGATCACTGCCATGATTTATGCTTGACCTGAGTGGTTCCATCTTGTATCACTGGCTGTGTAACAACCCTGAACTGTCTGGGTAGTGATTTAGTTATTGTAACAATTATGCTAGACTGTGTTATCTTTGGGAAGGGTAGCTGTATAACACCCAAGGCCAAGAAGACCCGGCTATCACTCCTGGACGCGAGTCCAGGCTGACACCTGCAGGAGGGGGCTTTTTGCCCTCTGGGAAAGTGGACCAGTAAAAGTGAACGCATTTTGTGTATTGATTAGATTTGACTATGAACGTCTAGGTGTTCTGATCTGCTTAGCAATAAAGTTTGCTATTAATCCAGAAGTATTGTTACTAGTCTGTCAGCCCTGACATCATGCAGAATATGGTTGGGAAGCGGAGCTAGGTATGTAACCCCCCCCCAAGGGCCCTCCCCTTCCCATCCCCTCCAAGTCCATCACATAATTAGAAATGTGGTAACTTGTGCTATAGGATCTCACTTTCTTTCACTGCTGGTGTCAGAAGGTGGGGTGGGGTGGGTTTACCTTCTTCTGATATACAGCATCGGGCTTGCCTTCCTTTATGCAGGCGGGCAATTTCACTTTCCCTTTTCTAGGGAGTCCTGCGGCATTTACCAGCAGAGACTGGAGTTTTGGCTTGAAGAGATGTGTCGTTAAATTATCATCGTCATCTGTGGAGTAAGAAAAGAACACCTAAAGAACACCTATTTAAGGGACTCCACCTCCCCAGAATCGCAAGGGGGTATCCTAGGTATAAGTTCGTTTCATTGAACTTCCTCAGTTGTATGATAATTGCACACAACCAAAATAAATTCAGGCAGAGCGCAGTCTCTTGAGTAACAGCTTCCCCAGTGGATCCAAGAAAATAGGAGAATGTCTAAACAGGTGCTCCAAAAGAACAGGGCTGCACTTACCTGTAACTGTTATTCGTCGAGTGGTTTTCTGTGCAGTCACACATGGGTTCACCCCTCCCTTCACAGGGAGTGACTTTCCCTCCCAAAGTCACATGATATGGGAGTGGTTAGCACTCTCCCCTCAGTTCTGCTTCCTGCCGCCGGAACAGGCAAGTCAATCCATTATCAGTGGCCCACAGAGGGGAAGGAGGGAGGGTTGTGTGACTGCACAGAAGACCACTCGATGAACAACAGTTACAGGTAAGCGCAGCCCTGTTTTCATCTTTGTGGCTTCTGTGCAGTCCCACATGGGAGACTAGCAAGATCACGCACCCTGGAGGTGGGTGTGGGCTTACAAAGTGGAAAAATTGATTGAATCCACTCTACTCACACAACCTCTCTCCAGGAGTTGACATCTATGACATAGTGGTGGATCACTGACTAGGTCGCTCCGCTGCAGATGTCTGTTAGAAGCAATCCAGCCAAGAAGGCTGCAGGAAAAAAAACCTCTGAACACATGTAGTTTAGAGAGATACCAATAGGGCCATCTACCTCAGGCAAAATAAAAATTAGTTTAATGGAAACATCATCAGCTTAACGGAAACATGATAATGTCTGTACTGAGGCCCTTCTACCCTTTCATGGGTCAGTATGGGAATTAAGGATTCCTACATTGCCTGGATCAGCCCATGAAACTTTTTTAAAAATATAAAAAGTAGGGCCCTCGGAACATCTCCTGTATACAGAGCCCTCTCTGCTTCAGAACCAGGTGTCAGGTCAGGAGTTACGTAGAAATCACTTGGTTGGTAGATCTGATCAGGATAACAGAAGATCCCGACTAAGTGGAACCTCCATGCTTACCGTTGCCAATATTTAGGCTGTCAATCTGAACATTCCCAAATGCCCAAACATCTCATATGTCTGAGCACTAAATAACGTTTACCTTCAAAAGAAACCCCCCCAGGTTTTAGCCCTGGTTCTGGGTCAGACGGGGAGTGATTAGCCAAGAATGATGTTGCACTACAATATAGGCTGGCATTACTGTCATGTGGCTTCTTGCCCCCTTTCTTGAAGCATTCAATTGCCACTTTCCCCATTTGAGGTATACTGCCACTATGCCAGTGGATCCCTATACTCAGCAAGGCATCAATGACAGGTGACATATTGACCCCAAGGGACCCGTGATACATGCCCATTACTGTGTTGCACTTCACTGCTTTTATGCCCATGGCAACTAATGAGAGCCAGTTTGGTGTAGTGGTTAGGAGCGCGGACCTCTGATCTGGCAAGCTGGGTTCAATTCTGCACTCCCCCACATACAGCCAGCTGGGTGACCTTCTAGAATTATATATAGCTAGCTTGCGAGTTTTTCTCTGTGGCAGGCCTGCGATCCTACAGAACCCATGTGGGACTGCATAGAAGCCATGAAGATGAAGAATTCTTCACAAAATCCAGTCTTTTTATCTCAAAAGATCATCTATTCTCCTGAATGCCTAGGAATGATCCAGGTAAATTCCTGGATCGGTTTTTCTGGAGAAAATGGATGCTCTGGAGGCTGCACTGGATGGTATTGGACCTCCTTGAGATCCGTGTCCTCCCCAGGCTCTATCCTTAACTCGCCAGGAGGACAAAACAGGAGATATAGAATCATAGAATTATAGAGTTGGAAGGGGCCATACAGGCCATCTAGTCCAACCCCCTGCTCAACGCAGGATCAGCCCTAAGCATCCTAAAGCATCCAAGAAAAGTGTGTATCCAACCTTTGCTTGAAGACTGCCAGTGAGGGGGAGCTCACCACCTCCTTAGGCAGCCTATTCCACTGCTGAACTACTCTGACTGTGAAAAAATTTTTCCTGATATCTAGCCTATATCATTGTACTTGAAGTTTAAACCCATTACTGCGTGTCTCCTCTGCAGCCAACAGAAACAGCATCCTGCCCTCCTCCAAGTGACAATCTTTCAAATACTTAAAGAGGGCTATCATGTCCCCTCTCAACCTCCTTTTCTCCAGGCTGAACATTCCCAAGTCCCTCAACCTATCTTCATAGGGCTTGGTCCCTTGGGCCCAGATCATCTTCATCGCTCTCCTCTGTACCCTTTCAATTTTATCTACGTCCTTCTTGAAGTGAGGCCTCCAGAACTGCACACAGTACTCCAAATGTGGTCCGACCAGTGCTGTATACCAGTGGTCCCCAACCTTTCTGAGGCTGGGGACCGGCAAGGCATCGGGCTGCGCCCGTGCGGACCACGCCCGCAGGCCGCCCCCGCGCATCGGGCCGCGCATGCGCAGCCCGGCCCTGATTCCCTCTCCCCGCCCTCCCACAGTAAGAAGATTCCCGGGCCGCAAGCTTGCGGCCTGGGAAGTTTTTTACTGCAGGGGGGGCGGGGAGAGGGAGCCGCGGCCCCGCGCCATGGCCTTCGCGGCCCGGAACTGGGCCGCAGCCCGCAGGTTGGGGACCACTGCTGTATACAATGGGACTATGACATCTTCTGATTTTGATGTGATGCCCCTGTTGATACAGCCCAAAATGGCATTTGCCTTTTGTACCGCTGCATCACACTGCCTGCTCATGTTTAGTTTACAATCTACAAGTACCCCAAGGTCTCGTTCACACACAGTGTTACCTAGAAACGTATGAAGGCTATGCCATTTCAAAATCGGACCCCCTTTGAAAAATATTTGGAAAAATACATTTGCTATACAGTTACCTTGGGAACTTGTGTTATGTCACTGAGGAAACTGATATGAAAACATGTTTCATAACCGGTCCATGTTATGACGTAGCCATGAAAATAAAAGTGGTTATTTGATTTCTACAACTGGTAGCCTAGCTGTCAGCATTTTTTCATTGTCTGTCCTTAACTTGCCAGGAGTTTCCCAAGATAGAATGGGCAACCCTGACCCCGACTCCCACCATTGGCCAAAAGGGGGGCAGGCAACCCTAGGCAGCATCAGGCACAGGTCTCCTGGGTCTTCCATTTGACCCCAGGGAATAGCAGTTTTGAATGCAGCCACAAAGACTCCCTTAGCTGTGAGTTGGCTGGAGCCCCGTGGGGTACCAGCTGCTCTCTGGAGACCTGGCCCAGGATATTGAGCTTTTGCCTTGCAGGAGTGCCTGCTTATATCTTTACAAACGAAGCGCAGATGGTAAAATGCTCTAAGCTTCGTAGGTGCTCTTGTCTAAAAGAAAACTCAGGGATGAATCAGATGTCACACTTTTTAAAAGTGTTCTGTGCATGGGCAGCTACTGGAGCGCACTCTCCAAAGCAGCAATAATGCTAATTCCTCAGAGGCGTCTAATGCTATAGAGCCTGGAGACTTTGGGGGTGGAACCAGGAGCGGGTGGGATTTGGGGCAGGGAGGAACCTCAGTGGAGTATCATGCTATGGAGTCCCCTATTAAGTCTGCAGGTTCAGTGTTCACAGACTCCAAGTGTTCAGAAAAGCTCGTTTTATTTAGCAACTCCAGCAACAGACTACAACTACTGAACAGAGAAAAACAGGCAAACTCATGCACTTTTATACCTAGGCAGCCAGCTGCTGCCTCTGATTGGCTCTAAGCAGAGCAATCTGATTGGCCCTAGTGGAGCAATCCAATTGGCCCTAAGCAGAGCAATCTGATTGGCCTTAAATAGAGCAATCCGATTGGCTCTAAGCAGAGCGATCAGGTTCCTTTGATTGGTTGACAGAAGCCCTCATCTGCATCAGTGGCCAAATGCCCACAGACATAACATCCTCCCTCCAGCCATTTTCTCCAGGGGAATTAAGGTTGCCAGCTCTGGGTTGGGAAATCCCTGGAGTCTTTGGGGGTGGAGCTGGGATTAAGCAGGACATCATCTTGGCATGGAATTGGGGTCACTGTGGGTGGGCAGGTAGTTGTGAATTTCCTGCATTCTGCAAGGGATGATCCTAGATGATCCTGGAGGTCCCTTCCTACTTGATGATTCTATGATTAACCACTGTACCACACAAGTATGCCTGCCTTTTCCAGCCCCCCTGCTTGAACACCTTACCTTGCAAGAAGGGATCAGGATTGATTTCAGCCCGGACTGAGGAACATCTCGAGATATTAAACAACTCATCGGAAAGGGAGCAGCTTTGATTTCCTAGAGAGAGATGAAGAAGGAGAAGGAGAGCTGGGCTTTTGTACCCTGCTTTTTACTACTTAAAGGAGTCTCCAAGTGGCTTACAACTGCCTACACTTCCTCTCCCCATAATAGACACCCTGTGAGGTAAGTAAGGTTGAGAGAGCTCTAAGAGAACTGTGATTGCCCCAAGGTTTCCCAGCTGGCTGCGCATGGAGGAGCAGGAAATGTTAAAATTAGAAATGCTTCAGCCTAATGGCCGTGATACAGTGATACCGTTTCTGCACAGATACAGATACTGTGATATCAGTGATACAGATATCAAGCCATACTGGCCAGGGAATGGAATTGAGGTCACTGTGGGTGAGCAGGTAGTTGTATGTTTCTTGCATTGTGTCGGGGAGCTGGAATAGATGACTCTGGAGGTCCCTTCCAACTCTATGATTCTAGGAAATAAATAAAATGCACACCAGGAAATGCTGACCTGATCAACTCACAAGAAGTAAGGGCAATTAAATGAGTCCCTCTTCCTTTTTGAGATATATCAGGACTATCAAAAAATATTTTATATTGAAAGTATTCCTAGGCTTAAACTGTATACTCAAGGTCAGAGTAATTCGGAACTCTATGGTATGGATGTGTTGACATTCAGGAATTTGTTTCCTGCTTGTGGACATACACGTACCATCAAGCCTACCAGAAGTGCCTTCAGTTTGAAAATGACACACAAAGTTATTTAGGTAGGCTGAGAGAACTCTGAGACAAACTGCTCTGCAAGAACAGCTTTCACGGAACTGTGAGCAGCTCAAGGTCACCCAGCTGGCTGTATGAGGAGAAGTGGGGAATCAAACCTGGTTCTCCAGATTAGAGGCTGCCGTTCTTGATCTCTACATAAGGTGACCAGATTGTCCCACTTTTGGAGGGCAAACCTGGCAAATTGTACTTAAGTTGAAATTTAAAAGATATATATATATATATATATATATATATGTATGTATGCATGTATGTATGCATGCATGTATGTATGTATGCATGCATGTATGCATGCATGTATGCGTGTGTGTGTGTATATATATATATATATATATATATATATATTACAATACTATTTTTGCCTTCTATGCCTTCTATGAAACTTTTTGTTGCTCCATATAGACCGCATTTTTAATCAAGTACCACCCCCCCCCCCCCCGCTCGATGGTGTCCTGCTTTACCAAAGTTAAAATCTGGTCACCTTACACCATGCTGTCTTCTTGAGACTCAAGTTGGTTTACATGGTATATAAAAAAGGAATCAAACAGCATGAGGTCTCCCTCCCTCCCTCCCCCCCCTGCCCATAAGCTTTTAAAATCAGGACTTTTCAGTCCTGTTAATTGCTAATCCTGTTCTAGCCAACTGCGTAGAGATTTCACATTTGGAAGACTTATGACAGGACTTACACAGTCCTTCCCCTTTTTTTGCATAAATAATTTACACTTGAAAGAGTTGGGAAGGATTTTGCACCAAGTAAAATGTATGGGAGAGGCATGACGATTGACGGGGCTCAGCCCCCCTTTTCAACCACCATGGCTATGGGCCTAGTTCAGGATCCAAGCTCTTTTATCTGAACATGCTACTGGTAAAGGCAAAATGCAGATCCACTGAATTCAGGTTTTTTTGTCTGATGGGAAAACTGAATTTGGGTTTTACCTAAAGTGTCTCCAGTAGTTCCAGTTTCACAGGACTGTGTGATGGTTTCCAACAAACGCTCTTTCTTTGTTGGCTTAGGAATGGGAGGGAGCTTCTTTGAAAGTAGTTCGACTTCTGGAAACTGAAATAATGAGAAAAAAATATTATGGCAGTCCTCTTATTACAAAGAAAGAATAAAAGCAACCTGGAGGCATCTCTAAAGTGAGCCAACCTAGAGTTTTCAGTATTGTTACTGTTTAAAAGAGAATCATTTGATAAAATTACATATGGGAAATGGATGCTACATTTAAGGTGGCTGCATGCTTACAGCCCGAAGAACCCAGCCTCTGAAGCTGTATTCAGATATGATCCACTGCAATTCTCCTCCAGCTACATTGAAATTTGTACACCAAGAAGAAAGCTGTGTCAAAGTTCGGTTAGGTCTATGAGCACATGTGAAGCTGCTTATGCTGAATCAGACTCTTAGTCCATTGGCATCAGGATTGTGTAGTGGTTCTCCGAAGCCTGCTGCAGAAGTTCTCCTTATCACCTCCTATATGGTTTTTATGTGAAAACATCATATGCGGCAGCCATAGCAAAAATGCAACGGAAATCTATTGCAGAAGCAAATGTTGACCGGCAAAATTTAAAGGACACCGTGACATGAGCTGTAAACATCCAGGAGGCCAGGCATGAGGTGCATGCTTCAATAGTGAGCCATTTTCTGTGTGGTACGGCCACAGGCAGCAAGTGTAATGCTCCAGTGTTGCATCGCTGCATCCATTGTTTTTCGGACGATTTCAAAACTTCAAAAAACAACAGTTTTGTCTTGTTGAGATCACTGATTCGACATAAAAAATAATTTGACATTATAATTGATTTTAAAAAAACAAACATTCAAAACATGCGGAGTTTTAGCATTTGATGTATTCACATATAGCTTATGTGACAATCCGAGTCTCACATCGTTTTTATTTTTAAGCTTGAGATGACAGAGATTGAACCTGAGGCCTTCTACATGCCTTCCCAAAGCAAGGACTACATTTTCTGAGTGTGGTCTCTGTACCAGAGGAACAAGAAACAAACCAAACCACATTTTGAAATAAGCTACATTTAAAATGAGCCCCAGCTTTTATCGAAAACACATCTAGAGATATCTATAATTAGTAAAAAAACCCAACAAAACCCAAATCCTGTCGTTAGGGTCGCCTAGGATCCTGCTCCATTTATGTTGCAATTTGGTTGCAATTGTTGGTTATTGGTGTACATGTTCTACAGACTGTTTTATGTATGGTTCTCTGTTATAATGTAAACCGGCCTGAGCCTCCGGGGAGGGCGGTATAAAAGTATGATAAATAAATAAATAAATAAATGTCCTGCCTATATGTGTGTCCCTTAACTCAGGGTCAGGTCCTGAAGGAACTGTTTTCAGACTGTTTTGCTGAGACAGAGAGTGTGTGTTGTTTCCATGTTCCATTACCTTCTTTTGCAAAAACTCTAGGCCGAGTTCCGATCTGAAATAAGGGGGGATGTCTTGGTTCCTCAAGCACATGAGACACTTCTTCCCATCCTCAATTTCCTGCCTAAAGATGTTTTTGAGAGAGAGGGAAAGAAGAAAAATCGGTAACCCTGCAATTATTACACATGCTTTCCTGTGTATTAAACATCCATGTCCACCTGAAGGCTCTCTCTCCTCACAGGTCTGAGGCACTGAGGCCATTTCCCAGAGAGCTTCCAGACAAACTGCTCTTCCTCCCCTCGATTTCTGGGGTGGTTTGGCAGAAAGGCTGAGGCATTGTCTTCTGTCAGAACAGAGCTGATGGACTCAGCTTTCCATTTGGGGCTATTTCACCCCACTTTATTCTTTTTGTCTTTTAAAAATTATTTATTTATTTTATTTACTTATTTAAACAAGGCCTTGTCGAAAAACAGTGGCCAATAATATCAGAATTCTGAGTCGTTTGCCTCTCCTTCTGAATCTGAGGTAAAAATTTCTCTTCAGCTTGCTGAACAGTCCTTTCTCACTGTTTAAGACCCATGACAAGTTTCAGATTTAGACTGATTCAAAGCCTGCCGTGTTTCTCCGTAGGCTTTTCCCATCATGGCCCTCGGGCAGGGAGTGGTTTCTGAACTTAAACCTCCAGGTATTTGCTCATGTTACCTGTTCTGTGCTAATCTGCTCTTCCAGGAAGATATGCGCTCTGTCTCTTCTTGACTGCAGAAGGGGAAACGAAAAAGACTGTAAAATATCATTTAGTGAATGAGAAGCGTTTCCAGAATATGAGAATTCTTGTTTTAAACAAGATTGCCATCACATCAGGCCATTTCTACAGTCTTACTGAACAGTCTTGCTGAAGAACACCTGTGAATAAAATTCACAGATCCAAGTGATTTATTTTGTTGTGAACAAGAGCCAGGGTGGTGCAGTGGTTCAAGAGCGTCAGCCTCTATTCTGTAGAATTGGGTTTGATTCCCCACTCCTCTAGCTGGGTGACCTTGGGCCAATCACAGTTCTCTCAGAGCTCTCTCCGCCTTACCTACCTCACATGGTGTCTGTTGTGGGGAGAGGAAGCGAAAGGTGTTTGTAAGCTGCACTGAGACTCCTTGGGGTAGGGAGAAACGGGGTCTAAGAAAACAGCTCTTTGCCATATTCCGTGGCAGCCATTTTGTGGCTATGCCTTCCTTGCTGTTTCGGAAGGTGCCTGCAGGCTGAAAAAGCACCTGCCCTAGACATCATAAAAGATGACTGGGAGGGGGTGGTCTCTAATCTGGAGGACCAGGTTTGATTTCCCATTCCCCCATATGCAGCCAGCTGGGTGACCTTGGGCTAGTCATATTTGATTTAGGGTTGTTCCTGCAAAGCAGTTGTCTCAACCCTACTTACCTCACAGCGTGTCTGTTGTAGGGAGAGAGGAAGGGACTGGTGTTTATAAGCTTTGAGACTCCTTCCAAACTAACTCTTCTCTTCCCACTTCTCCCTGTTAAACAGAGCTTCAGCTCGAACTGTCAAAGAGTTACTGTTATAGTTCTACATAATCTTACTCTGTGGCTGTGGTGGACTCCACCTCCTGTGGCAGCCATTTTGCAATTGTGACCACCATCCCATGTCGGGATTCTAAAGGGTCCTACAGGCTCAAAAAGGTTGGGGACCCCAAAAAATGAAGAGTTCAGATAGCCTGATAGATAATTATAATGTTATAATGATATGCCGAATGCTGATTTTTAAAAAGGATTTTTAAAAAGGATTTTAAAAAATGGTGGCAGGAAGAGGGGGAATGGCCACAAGTGGGGGACAAGGGGAGATAAAATTTTACCAACGTAGGCAGATCTGGACTTTCCCACCCACACATTTGCCAGACCGGCTTGGTTGCAATATTTCTTGAAATGCCGCAACAGATCAGGGTTGGGAAAGATTGTGGGAAAGGTTGAGTAACCCAGGAGGTGCACAGAAATCCCACAGTGCTGTGGGAAAGAGCAGGGGAAAACCCCGTGCTTTCCAATAACATCAAAGCCTGGACAAACAACCCATGGAGAAATGATCTTTGCTTCACTTCCTGCAAGTCGTTTTCGTTTTGCTGTCCTTCGTTCCTGGTGAGGTTGTCTTCTTTATGGCACACGCTTAGTATCAACCAAATATTGAATGCCAGTGCTAATGGCAGAGGCAAATGGAGTGGATCCAGCCCTCCTCCGAGTAGACCTCTTCCTACTTGAAGAGACTTCCTCCAACTTAAGTGACTCTTCCACTTCATTTGGAGGTTTCCTTAGAGGGGAGGAAGGTTTTAAGTTTGAGCCAAAGGAAGAAGAACTGTTTTTTTTTGTACCCTGCTTTTTACTACCTGAAGGAGTCTTGGAGTGACTTACCTTTCCTCTCCCCACAATGAACACCTGGTGAATAGGTGAGGTCAAGAAAGCTCTGAGAAAACTGCGATTGGCCCAAGGTCATCTACCAAGCTTCAGTGGAGCTTAAACTCACCTTCCCTTCCTCTCCCTACAACTGATACCCTGCAAAGTAGATGAGGCTGAGAGAGCTCTGAGAGAACTGTGCCTGACCCAAGGTCCCCCAGCTGGCTGCATGTGGAGGAGTGTGGAATAAAACCCTGTTCTCCAGATTAGAAGTCCACACTCCTAAACACTATACCAAGCTGGCTCTCAAATATTCCTATTGGATTTATATATACCAAATTGCCCCATAAGTAACAACAAGCTGCACAATGCAATGGTAAAATAGTTTAACTGGTATGGTATCCCCTGCAGGCACCATTTATTTTAAATTATTGCAATGTCATTTTTGTAAAAAGATGGGATAGCCTGTCCCTTCCCTTGGGGTAATATCCCAGCTCTCCCCGGATGCAGGATATTCCACCTTCTTCTTTTAAGGTAGCAGAGTCTGAAGTTTCTTTTTTTTTATAATTTTATAATTTATTATTATATAAAGCATTTACAGAAAAGTAAAAGAGAAAAAAAGCAACCAGCTGATATGGTTTGCCATCCTCTTTTAACATACATATTCAATTCCCATCACATATTAATCCTAATCTAGAAGTTTTTACCATCTTTCTTAGCGAAATGATTGTTTATACATATGAGAGTGTAATCTGTTATAAGAATATATTCTATTATTATCTTAAGTGATATAAAGTCGGTCCCCTTCATATATTGGCCCTGACCTAAGAGTTACTACTGCTGTCTTGTTAATACATATGAAGTATAGTTTGCCATCCTCTTTTAGCATACATATTAGCATACATATTCAGTTCCCATCACATATTGATCCTGATCTAGAAATTATTACCATCTTTCTTAGCAGAGTAATTGTTGATACATATGAGAGTATAATCTATTATAAGAATATATTCTATTATTGTCTTAGGTAATATAAAATCAGTTCCCTTCATATATTGGCGAGTCTGAAGTTTCTTCATAGTGGATGACTATATATGTATATACAGCACACATATTCGTATTAAGAAAGCTGAAGCTAAGTTTAATATACATGTAGATTTAACTTCACAATAATAGAAAAGCCACCCCCTCAGGAGAGAGGCAGAGAGAGAAGAAGGACAGTTAAGCTGGACACACACCGAGGGGAGGGGCTGATTCCGGAGCAGAGCTTTCAGGCCCCCTCCCTCCTGCAATCCAATTAGGCTCCAGAGATTTCCCTACAATTTTAACTTATATAGTATTTATATTACTCGTATGTATGTATTTTAAACTTGTAAGGCACCCTGAACTGTAAGGAAGGGCAATATAGAAAGTAAATAAATAGAAAATAGTACTTATAGTGAACAGCAGCCAGTGCTATAGCTCTTCCCTGTTCCTCTGATCCTAGCTAATTTTCATGGCAGCACCCCCCCCCCCCCCACTCACAAAGGCTCTTACCAGAATCTCTGCCAATATTCTTCGGTCTTCTTTGCAACTTTGTTGGCGGATAGATTTTGGGACTGCGGACACAGCGCCTGTTCATAGAGTTCCGCAATCTGAGCTGCAAGACCATGAGAGGATTTTTATTATTTATTAATTACTAGAAATCAAGCCCGCTGTAAACAGAATACAGCAGGTGCTAGTCCCCACTCCCACCCCAGGCTGCAGCCGTTCCCAAGCACCTGGGCTGTGCGGTCACCGGCTCTTGGAGCTGGCGGCCACGCTGCCCGGGTGGCTGGGGTTGGCTTTCTCCTACTCAGAGTAGGAGAAAGCCATCCCCAGAGTAGTTCAGCAGTGGAATAGGCTGCCTAAGGAGGTGGTGAACTCCTCCTCACTGGCAGTCTTCAAGCAAAGGTTGGATACACACTTTTCTTGGATGCTTTAGGATGCTTAGGGCTGATCCTGCGTTGAGCAGTGGATTGGACTAGATGGTCTGTGTGGCCCCCTCCAACTCTATGATTCTATGATTCTATACTCCCGCCTCCCCTGGCAGCTGCCGTTTCTAGCTGCCTGGGCAGCGCGTTTGCCGGCTCTCTGACTGCAACATGTCATCCAATGAGCAGAGAGTAATTTATCTTGCCAACGAGCAGGAAAAGATGCCAAAATAATAGTCCTGAGCAAGAAGACTGAGCATCGTCTAAAGCCAGGGTGGCCAAACTGTGGCTCTCCAGATCTCCATGGACTACAATTCCCATAAGCCCCTGCCAGCATGCCGTGTTGATGGTTTAGCTGATGTTCTGAGTGGACTGATGTTTTGTGCAGGGAGGCCAGATAGCCCGTTTTGTCTCTGGCCTTGACCTTAGGCCTGGCAGAACAGCTCTGCCTTGCAGGCCCTGTGGAGCTGTCCTAGGTCCTGAAGTGCCCTGATCTTGTTGAAGATAGCATTCCACCACGTCAGGGCTGAAACTGCCTTCTGGAAATGCAGCCTGGAGACAAAGGAAGCAGATCTGTGGCTGCTGGGTCAAAAAAGACATGGGCAAAATGGAGAGGGTGCAGAGGATGACCTGGGGACCAAGCTTTGTGAGGAAAGGATGAAGGAGTTGAGAATGTTCAGCGTGAAGAAGAGGAGGTAGAGAGGAGACAGGATGGCTCTCTGTATCTTGAAGAAGGGCAGGGAGTGGTTCCTGCTGGCAGCAGAGGAGAGAGCCCATAATAACAGATTTAAATCATGTGTGGAAGGGTGTACCCTAGATATAAGGAATTTATTTTTTCGCAGCCAGTCCAGCAGTGCAATCAGCTGCCTAAGGAGGTGGTGAGCTCCCCCTCACTGGAGGTCTTTAAGCAGCGGCTGGACAGATCCTTATCCTGGATGCCTTAGGCTGATCCTGCATCGAGCAGGGAGTTGGACTGGATGGCCTGTAGGCCCTTCCAACTCTGTGACTCTGTGAAATCTAGTTATTGTGAGATAGAAAACCTTGCTGCTAAACCCTCTCTTGCAGTGATCGATACTTCAGCAGTTGAGCCTGACATTCAGGAAACTCTGGAAAGTGCTCTTCCGTCAGGCAGAAAAAAACAGCATTCTGACCACTCTCGGAGGGAGACCTGTTTCCTAAGCAGAGCTCTCAGTGTTGCCTCTCCAGGTTTATGTGCTCTTCTTCTTCCCATCCTGCCCCATAACAATAGATCTCTGCTTTGACTTTGCAATTTTCTGTGTGCCCCAGGTCTAAAAATGACAAAGTCTAGACATAACCCTCCTGCTATGTGTTGGCAGAGTTGCAGGATGTACCAGGCTGATTAAAGCAACAAAATAGTTTTATTTAGAAGAGAAACAATGATGTCGGGAAAGGAGGAGAGAGGAGACCTAACTATCTTGCTAGCTGTGGTTTGCAGTCATTCTTCTGCTGTCCTGGAGGCAAGTAGGGAGGAAGTGCACTAAGAAGAGCCAGACGTCCCCTTTTGAGCCGATCAGGAGATATTTTGAAAATCACCACGAAGTTCCTATCCTAACTATGCTGAATATACATCTCCTCTGATGCCTCCTGCATGACACTCGTTATATTCCCCTCCGTCTTGCACCCTGCAGACCTTGCATATCCCGGAGGGAGGGCACATAGGTGTGAAGAGCCACAGTTGGGAGGTTCCTATATGCAATGGGCCTCTTTCCTAGGGAGGACAGTATTCCATCCCCCTAAGGAAATGAGTGCCAGATGGATGACTCAGAGTTCCAGCCAATGGGAACCATGATCTGCTTCCTTTAATGACCAAACTTCACCAGTGCACTTGCTACTCACAGTATCCAGCCCAACCTTCGCACAGTATTTATTCATTGGATATATTTACTCATTGTATATTATATCGCAAAGCAGGCACTATTTAAATAATGTAAGCCATACATGACACAGTTGAGAGGAAGAATTACGAAAGAAGTAGAGGCAGAGGAAAGCAAGCGTTAAAGAAAAGGAGCATCTTAAAAATCCAAAACAACAGAACCTGCATAGTTACCTCCACTGCAGAGATCATCTGAAGACTCTTCAACATTGGGGAAAGACTGCAATGAACACAAATAATTTGAGCAATATGAGTCTCAAAATAATGTTGACGCTAGTAGAGACGGCAATGCTACTTTCCCCCCCCCCAAGCACAAATCCGGCGGTGAAATGATCTACCCCGAAAGAGACAGCAGGGCGTAGTGGTCAGAGTGGGACCTGGGAAAGCCAAGTTTGAATTGCCACTTGGCCACCCAAGGCTGCTTGGGCCAGCCAGGCAATACAAGCCTAATCTACCTCACAGCAGAGAAAACAGGGGAGAGGAGAACATGGTAAGCTGGTTTTAGTTTGCACTAGGGAGGGAGGGAGGGAGGGAGGGAGGAAGGAAGGAAGGAAGGAAGGAAGGAAGGAAGGAAGGAAGGAAGGAAGGAAGGAAGGAAGGAAGGAAGGAAGGAAGGAATGGGGATAATTAGGGAGGGAGGGAAGAAGGAAGGAAGGAGGCGGGCGGGTGGAAGACATAACAGTTCTTACCATCACTAGTTTGAGCAGGTCTGCAGCATTTTTCCTCTCCTCTTCTGTTCTTGGATCCTTAATTACCATTTCTTGCATCTCATCTTCTTGCCTTATAATTTTCTCTATGTATGCCTAAAAGGGCAGTAGAGGAGGAATTGGAGTATCGTGAACATTAGGCTTTTCAACAGAGCAAAGTTTGAGACCAATGGAACCTTTAAGACTAACATGAAAGCTTGCACCTAGAATAAAACTCAGTTGGCATTGATCTTCCGGGCATACTGGCCTCAACCATATGCCTGGTGGAAGAGCTCCATCTTGCAGGCCCTGCAGAACTGTACTAGCTCTGCCAGAGCACTGATGTTCTCTCAAAGCTCCTTCTGCCTTTTTGGCCCTGGGCCTAGTTGAGGCCTGTCACATGTCTGTTTATTAGCTTAAGTATTTATTTGCTTCATGTGTGCCCAGCCTTTCTCCTCATATAAGTAATAGCTAGTATGGGAAGCTAAGGGAATAGGTTAAGGGTTCTTTGAAACACATTTGACAAGTCATGAAGAAAATGACTGTGTTATATAAAGTAGGATTTCTGATGACTTCTGGACAGAGTTTACAGAAGGAAGGGTCCGTCCTGCAGACTGGATCCCCACTGTAGTGCCCATGGGTGCCACAGAATCCATGGACCCCTCCTCTGTCATGTGCCAAGTGTTTTTAGAAAGCAGGTGGTGCCAGAAAACAGTTACACTGACCTGTAGCTGGTCTTATAATAACTAATCTTATATAATTCTAGAAGCTCCAAAGAGTGGTCACCCCTCCCCTACAGAGGGTGACTTTCCCGCCCAAAGTTACATGATATGGGAGGGGCTAGCCCTCTCCCCTCAGTTCTTTTTTGGCCTGTTCAGCAAGCTAACAGACTATTTTACCTCAGGTGACATAAATACTTAGTGTATTTTAAAGAATGGATAAATGAAAATGAACAGACTCGTGGAGTTTATCTCCTCATTCTGACAGAGGAGCGCCATGATTTTCACTCTTGCCACCAAATCACCTCAGAATTTGAGGGAATAATGGTGGCTTGCCTGCAAGTTCTCTAAATACTGGTTTTCTGCCTCTTGCCCATAGCAAGAGTGTCCTGGTAGCAAATTTCCGCCTACTAGCCATTTGGCTAAGTGCCAGGAGCAGTTGGGAATCTCCCCTCCCTTAAAGTCCAGGGGCACCTTTAAGACCAACAGAATTTCATTTTCTCTGAGTTTATTTACAGATTCATAACAGGGGTGCCTGAGGGCACGAGAAAGCTGCAGGGTCGTTACTGGAGTGGCTTTGTTTTGTATCGGTGGTAAATGCTGCTGCTGACTGGGCAGAATAACTGAGCTCCGTAGTCAAATTGTGGTTCTTGCAAGTAGTCCAGACTGCCTTTTGGCCACTAGGTGTAAAAATGTAGATTTTGCTTTGAAGATAAAAGCCCATCTGCCTTGAGAATATCTTATGGTGGGAAGAAGGAGCTCCATAGTAAAATTGTGGTTCTTGCAAGAGAGCCAGTTTGGGGTAGTGGTTAGGAGTGCGGACTTCTAATCTGGCATGCCGGGTTCGATTCTGCACTCCCCCACATGCAGCCAGCTGGGTGACCTTGGGCTCACCACGGCACTGATAAAACTGTTCTGACTGAGCAGTGATATCAGGGCTCTCTCAGCCTCACCCACCCCACAGGGTGTCTGTTGTGGGGAGAGGAATGGGAAGGTGACTGTAAGCCGCTTTGAGCCTCCTTGGGGAATAAGAACCAACTCTTCTTCTTCTTCTTCTTCTAGTCCAGACTGCCTTTTGGCTACTAGGTCTAAAAATGTAGATTTTGCTTTGAAGATCTCAAGGCCCATCTGCCTTGAGAATAACTTATGGTGGGAAGAAGGAGCATTGGTGGGAAAAGGGGGATGTCTATATGTATCCTAAGACTGGCCTTAGCAATAATACCATAATATTCCAGATGTACCCGCTCGGACCCCATTAAACAACTCATTCTTTTCTATGAAGAATGTCTCAGCTGTCTTGTCTCCTTTGAGAGAGTACTCTTGGATTGTGACAGCAGCAGAACTTGACCTCTCAGTGTCTGCAGATTTTGTCATTGTCAGTTTAGCCCAGTCCTCCCAAGGTCTGCCTTACCTTGACAGAAAGCTGCAGTAGATTGCGTCTCTCGTTGCTCACTGGCTCATACTGGATCAGTCGACGAATCTGCAGGACTTTGGGATTTTTCTTTATGGGTGGCGGAGCACTTGCCAACTCCTTAAATTCTATGTCCAGGCCTTTCCAAGCGTGCGTTCCAAAAGGAGGGCCTGGCGTCTTTCTCTGAACCGGGACAAGGAGAAGAGCAGACAATGCCTCATTAAACATTCAGGGGGAGGGTGCATCCTTACAAGTAACTGGTGTAGGACTAGTCTATTATACCAGCCATTCTCAACCTTTTTTGGCCACAGTCCTTTTAGGAGCCCTTCTCAGGTTCCAAAGACCCTTGAAAACAAGGATACAGCACAACAGGAACAGACAGACTGGAAATCATTGGTTATTGAACAGCCAGAAAACTTGAACATTCTGACATACTGGAAGAACTTTAGAAAAGATTGTATGAAATTAAAAGTTTAAACATCTATCAGGCCTAGCACAATCCTTGAGCTTAGTGCTTTTCGGCAAGTTTCATGATGTCATTGTCAGAATGCTATGATTTTGCCATGATTAGTAATCTTTGTAATCTGTTAGCATATAAATAATGTTCTAGTATGAAATGTTAAACTGTCAATTGTTCTACTGTGGTACAAGTTGCTACTGTTAAAAATCTTACATGTTTAAATTATGATGTCTTTCTTGTATTAAGGAAGTTTCATTGTTAACAGCCCTGAGCCACAAGGGAAGGCAGTATATAAACATAATGAAATAAAATAAATAAAATCAATATACACAAGGCAGATTTCCAGAACCTTTGACCAAGTAAAGCATGTGGGTTCACTTTTTCCTTGAACGCATTAATTCAAGAACACACAGAGGAACGGATGAAGTGATTTCTTTTTCTGTCCCTTGATGAAGGTCAACATCCGAGGGATAATTACACAACCACACTGCTAACTGCAGCAAGCTCTGAACATCGCCAAGTGCTGAACAACCCCAAAAGCCTGTGAGATCACTGTTCTGATAACCAAGCATGAAGGAGTCAGTTCAAAAACTGTGTACCTCGACTGGAGGGAAATTCTCCCAGGCCCTTGACTGGAGATTGTAAGGAATAATGTTGGCAGAGTCTCTCTTCATTACCCATCGAGACGCTTCGGTCAAAGGGCAGAGGACGATGATGCTTAGGATGCCTGGTTTCAGAAGGCAAAGAGAGAGGGTAAAGATGCCACTGAGTTCTCAGACCAAACAGAAAAGATGTGTGCTGCTGTGCAAGAGGAATGGAACACAGAACTCATTACATTTTTTTTTTTTTTAAAGGAGGCTAAAAGTCACAGAAACAGCCAGGCCTTGCTGGGGTGGGGGGGGGGGAGGTCTGCTCCATTCGGCATTCAGCAGAGAGCACTTCTGAATGGCTGGAGTACAAGGAAAGATTAAACTGCTTCCAAAGAAATGGAAAACCCCTATCCCGGACAACAGCAGATACAATCAAAGGAAGAAGTGCATTTCCTCAAGGACAGAGTAGTGTTCCTTGGGGGCATGAACCAATGCAGCAAAGCAACTTGACTTGGGGAGGCACTGCCGTTTCTGCCTGGGATCTTCTTGAAACTGTGCCATGGGGGACTGTTCCTGCTCAAGAACACCACCTGCCTCCCCCCCCCCTGCTGTTTTTCTGATCTGAAACATGGGGGAAATGTAGGGCAAATAATGCCATTCAGCATCATTTACCCTCCTCTACCCATGCCATGGTGTAGTTTGTGACAAAACCTGAGCCCCCACAGCACAGTTAAAGGAACTCCAGTCTGGAAACGCACTCTCTTATGTATTTGAGTCCAGTTTTATTCAAGGTGTGAACTTTCATGTGCATGCACACTTCTTCGGACAATGAAATGAAAATTACCAGGCCACATATGTAAAGAAAAGTAGGTTAGTAGTAAATTAAACAGCATCATGAAATATCCAACAAATATGCAGTATAATGAAGATGTTTAGCCTATTCAAGAGCCTTGCTAGAATAATGAGCTGATTTTGAGCTGTGCCCTCTGGGTACAATTCCAGTTCAAAAAGCATAGTCGAAGGAATTAAACAGTCCAGATTAGTGATTAATGGCGGATGCATTCCCAGTTCTAGAAAAAGTAATTAAAAGAGATATGGTGGCATGCCCCTAGAATGAACTCGGGGATGCCCATCTTGTCTAGTTTGTCCCCAAATCTTGTGAATTCAATGAGCTTAGAAGGGTGGAACTCTGCCTAGAGAACCATGAATCAAGAGATTTCTGGTGTGGAAGCTGGCATCTATCAGGAACTAGCTGACGTTCACTGGATGGCGGGAAGTGCTGTCAAGTCCTATACGACTTATGGCAACCACACAGGGTTGTCAAGGCTCGAGATATTCAGAGGTAGTCAGCCATTGCCTACCTCTGTGTAGAGAAGAGATTCCCAACCAGGGGTTTGTGGAGACGTGGCAATCCACAGGAGCCTTGAAGGGGGTCCGCAAGAGCTCTGAACTGGCGTGTTATGGGAGGGGGTGTCTAGGCTGGCTTTTCAGCTCCTGTTCTTCTTTCCGGTCTATGTGAGGCAGAGCCACCACAGTAAGGTGGGGGGAGGGAGCAAAAGGATGACTAAGAGTGTGGGTAGTGAGGTCATTTCTGGGGGTGTACTAAGGCACTGGGATACCATGTTGGCAAACAGTATCCAAAATAGACTTCTGTAGAGTCTTCAATCTTCTATTATTTCTTTATTCTTTTATGTTCAAAACAGTCCCAACGCGTTTCGCCCACTAGCTTTGTCAAGGGACATTTATTGTTTTCAGACCAACTTCAAATTAGCACATATCTCTTAAGCAGAGTATAAGGTCGTTATAACAACAGCTACTCGTAGCTTATGGCGTTCCAGAACCTTGAAGACTCTACAGAAGTCTATTTGTTTGCCACCTTGGTATCCCAGTGCCTCAATGCTTGATTTGTATCTGATCCTTCACTGGGTCGTACCCCTCTCAATTTATCATTTTTATTTCTGGGGATGTAGCAGGGGGCGTGGCCAGCTGACATCACTTTCAGAGTTCCTTGACTGTGGGGCTCCCCCACAGTCAAAAGGTTGAAAAAGGATGGTATAGAGACTCTTACTAATCAGATTTAGATACATCAGAATCTGATGACATCAGGCTAGCTTGTACTTACCCTCATCTTTCATTATCTGCATCTCTAATACTACTTAACAACATGATAACATATATGAGGGGCTTTGAACATCCAAGAGAGAAAAACACATATGTGAAGTGGCAGAGAAGAGTATCAGACTAGGATTTGGGAGAACCAGGTTCGAATCTTTTATTCATTTATTTTCTACACTGAGGAGGTTGCCATTTGCCTCCTCTTTAATCCCCCCTTCAAGTCAATGCCAGCAAGGAACTAAATGTCATGCAGCTCTTTTTTAACCTTCCGTCGTCATTTTAATTTTTCTTTAAATTCAGCAATCTGAGTCTAGCGACAGTCTCATATTGATAGATTCATGCTGCTTGTAAAAAAAAAAAAATTAAAAATGAGGGGAAAAGAGAGCTTGTACAGCCACTGCAGGGGTAAGTGCAGAGTGGGTGGCACAACCTCAATGTGGGTGGGACAGTGACCTTTGAGAGGTGGCAAAAGGCTGGGGTAAAAATCCAAGGGAATCTGTATGCTTTTCAATTACATTTGGACTGGAAGTGAAACAAGGGGAAAATCAGCACAAAAGCACTCGCAGAAAATCCGGGACAATAGCAACCAGAAAGTGATCTGAGCCCCGAAGGGAGGAAAATCAGTGTAGAATGGCAAAGAAAACCCAACAGACATGCCCAGTGAAAATGAGGGAAAATACCCATGCGTCATAGACCTAAGAAAAAGCAGGCTGAGTGGAAAAGAAGCATTCCTACCTGGGCATTCTTGTACTGGCTCTTGAAGAATGACTGACACGGGATCCCCATACGCCATACACAGATATTCATCCGTCTCCCTGGTATGGAGGAGTTCAGTCCCTGAGCCATCAGCATGGACAATGAAGAACCTAAATGGCCAGCCCCACAAATTGGATCAGTTTAAGGTTGCAAATAGGTTACAAGAAAGTGGAATGTCTAAAGGATCACTGAAGGGTCAAAGCTAAGCTACTGAAGACAGTTACCTTTGGAGTACACACATTTCACTGGTTTCATACCTAGGTGTGTGTTCCCCATATATGACAGGCGTTTGAATGTCTACGGGTTCCAATTCTTTCTCATCAGAATCACATCCTGCAATGAATTCGGACGTGCTGCCGTCAACCATCACCTGTGATTAAAAAAAAAACAGGGTTGCACTTACCTGTAATTGTTGTTCATCGAGTGGTGCTCTGTGCATTCCCACATGGGATCTGTAGTAAGCAGAGCCTGCCACGGAGAGCAGCTAGCAAGTTTACTCGTGAAGAAATAACTCCCAGGAGTGTTGCCCCCGCCCATTTGGGAGAGTATGAGGTGTCTTTTCCAACCCAAAGTCACATGATATGGGCGGGGCCAACAGTTTTCTTCCATTGACGGCTCATCCAGATTCGACCTTGAAAGCCCTTGAACACTCTCGACTCAAATCGATCAATGCACTCTTGCGCCTTCTGACTGAACCTCTATGGCCGTTGCCAAAAGACCTTTAGTCTTTGGGCCCTCCCATCTCTAGTCTTAAGAGGTCATCTTTTTACAGGCCTGGCAGGATCCAGTCTTATGGCCTTCCCCAAGGCAAAGAAGACAGGCAGTGTGATAATCATTTTGAGCCATTTTGGCTCCACAATCCAGACATTTTAATAATTAGGCCATAGTCAGTCCCCGAAATTTCCAATCAGAATTTACCTCAGAAGTCTGAGGCGCAGAGAACCTTTCCTGTCTGGTGCCAAGAAAAGAACCGAGGAGTGTTGGCCCCACCCACATCATGTGATTTTGGGAGGGAAAGGTCACCTCATACTCTTGCAAAGTGGGGGCCAACACCCCTGGGAGTTATTTCTTCATGAGTAAATTTGCTAGCTCCTCTCCATGTCAGGCTCTTACTGCAGAACCCATGTGAGAATGATGAACCCAGAACTGCTTCTCAACAACAGTTGGGCTCAAAAGACCATCTGGACATTGGGTTATTG
Source organism: Paroedura picta (assembly GCF_049243985.1). NCBI lineage: Eukaryota > Metazoa > Chordata > Lepidosauria > Squamata > Gekkonidae > Paroedura > Paroedura picta. The sequence goes on from NC_135375.1 coordinate 104,680,492, forward strand.
GCCAGCATGCCCACAGATATCAGGGTCAAATGACATGACATGTTTTTTGGTGAGTCAGGTTTGAACTTGGTTTCCCACAGCCAAACGGCAGCTTCAGGAAATGTTATTTTTAAACTCTGCGGGCTCCCGACTTAACTTGGAACTGTAGTTTGGGAGGAGGAGAGGATCCTGTCCCCCACACTAATTTCCTGAACCCAAATGATCCCAGTGGAGAGTCATTTTCATAACTTTATATATTAATTAGATTAGATTTCTATTAAATTTCTATACCACCCTTCCCAACACTCAGGGTGGTTTACAATATGAAGATATTCAGTTAAACCATAATAATACAATTAAGTTAAACAGTTACATTACGAGAAACAATTTGTGTTAAAACTGTAGCCATTGTTCATTCATTGATCTGTATTACGATACCAGGCACATTCACATTTATTTAAAATTTGTCTCAGTCTTAAAAAAGATTGGACGATACCCCAGTCAAAACACTTTTATCGATTTTATTGCTTAGGGCTGATCCTGCATAGAGCAGGGGGTTGGATTAGATGGCCTGTATGGCCCCTTCCAACTCTATGATTCTATGATTCTATGATTCTATGATTGCCGTCCAATATAAAGCCAAGCTTGTAAAAAAAGAACAGCATACACATTATTGCAGCTACAAAGCTTAGTACTTTACCTTGAAAATGTTTCCTGCAGGATCTGTCATCTGGCAGGCAATGTTGGAGTTATGCTTCATAATGTATTTCCCTATCTCGTCCTCCTTATTGTAAACAAGCTTGCCTCCACATTTCTCAAATGACTCTGGGGAGTAAACTGCAGTGCAGTTTTCATCTATGAAGAGGAGGCCTTTGTTCACGGGCAATACCTATTGGAATAAAGAAAGTAGTTTTAGCCCTGACTTGGACAGCCTGGGCTAGTCTGCTCTCATCAGAACTGAGAAGCTAAGCAGGGTTGATCCTGGTTAGTATTTGGATGGGTCCCTTCTACTGTATTGGTCCTTCTAGTCCGGAAGTCTCCAGAGTCCAAAGGTTTTTGAGTATATAGTCATTGCAGAATCAGAGTATTGGATGTATGGAAAACAACAGAAGACTCTGGTATGAAAATAAGAAGTCAGAATGTTTTGGCACACATTGTCAATTTAGAACTCACTTGATACCTTCCTTGTGGCTTTGCTATGACTGAGGTTCCGTCGGCAAAAATGGCACAACAGGCGCTGTCCTCAGAGTTTGTGATGATGGTTGCAAAGTTTGGATTCTCCACGCGCAAGCACTTCACCCTCCGTGTGATGATTTTGGGCTCAGCGTCTGCAAACGAAATCAGACCAGCATACTTCAGAAGAGTGGGTATACAGATGTGTGGGAATGTTTAGGCCAGCCGTTTTTCAACCTTTTGACCAGGGAGGACACCCTTAAACATTTTCCTAGCTTTGAGGAACCCCAGAAGTGGTGGCATGCCTCTTCAAGGAAGTGAGCGTGGAAGTAAGATGTGGGAGCCAGCCAGACCATCAATCCATCCATCATTTACCATTTCCATTGTGGAGAAAAAGTAGGCCTGGAAAGCAAGAGCGCCAGTAGGCTCCAGTGATGTCTAATGATGTCAGTGGCCACCTAAAGTTTTGGGAAAGCCCATGTAAATCCAAGGGAGCTCTTGCCAAACCCCAGGGTTCCCTGGAATCCAGGTTCGGAATCCCTGGTCTAGGCAATGGACTAACACCATTTCTTAGAAAGAGTTATTTCCTAGTATTTGCAAAGCAGGTAGGTTTTATATATTACTTCTTTTCATGAAAATTAACATCAGTTATCAATATGGCCCAAGTTAGCCCAATCCATTCAGTCAATTTATTTGCATGTAGCCATAAGCCACTACAAAAATGAAGCAAAGTTATTAAAACATTTCAAAGTATAATGCAAAATAAACAATGCAAATGGGAATATGCCTACTGATCCATTTAAAAAAAATATTCAGATTGTATATGACAAACTATTTGCTCTCGCTAGTGCCTCTTTAGCGATTATCTTCTCCACTGCATGGGCAATGACATTTGGTTGGGAACAAAAGAATTAGTATTGATAACAAGAAAGTCAAGTTTTTCCTTATCAGATCAGCCATAATCTGTCAATCACAGTAAAAGAGATGCACACCCAGTCTCTGAGCTGATTGTTGTCTACTGAGTTATCTAAGAGGTCATCTGGGATGGAATAATGTGATAGAAGATTATTTAGAAATCTAGAGCCAGCTGGATCTTTGGACATCAAAAGCTTAAACGATGGCTCGCTGATTGAACTTAAACTTGCTATTTTATATTTATATTTCTTGCTATATTATATTTCACCTGTCTCCGGGTGATATCCCACACCTGCGTAACAAAGTGCACGCTCATCTATACCTGCTTCCTCACTGCTCTCAGGTGCAATCTCATCACACTCTTGGAAGAAGGTGGTTATCCGGGTGCTGTCAGCGTGATCCACTATCCTGGAGCCATCTGTTTTCTCCACTATGACCACCCGGTCTTCCCTCATTGTCATGACCTGGAATGACAAAAGACAATTGATGAAATGTTAGGGGTGGATTGAAGTTCTTGAACATTAAAATCAAACATAAAAATGACATGTATTCTGGAGGTGATGTGGGAGCTGAGTTTTACTCATACTCTGGGCTGCCCAAAGGACAAGGAAGTAGTTTCCTGCTCAAATCAAGCCTGAACTTTCCTTAGAAGCTAAAAGGACCAACAGAGGCTATCATACACATTGTGAGAAGATGAGAGTCCCTGCTAGGAAAAGTTGAAGGCAGCAGGAAAAGAAGAAGAGCCAACATGAGATGGATTGACTCAAGGTTCCAGTTTAATTTATTGCTTGTGGCAGGATGTGTATCTGATAGCAGATACATTAATTTGTTCAGCTCACAAAGAGCAGATATGGTGATTAGAACCCATCTCCAGGAATTTATCCCTGGGATCTGAAAATAAGGGACAAACCGAAATGCAGCGAGATGGATGGACTCAATCAAGGAAGAAGAAGGGGTCCCGAAATGGCTTACAATTGCCTTTCTCTTCCTCTCCCCACAACAGAGACCCTGTAAGGATGGTGGGGCTGAGAGAGCTCTGAGAGAACTGTGACTGCCCCACAGATATCCAGCTGGCTGCATGTGGAGGAGGAGGTGGGAATCAAAACTGGTTCTCCAGATTAGAGACCGCCGGTCTCAACCACGACCCCATGTTGGCTCTCAGGACGCCACAACCCTTGGTGTGCAAGACCTGAGCAAGACTGTTTCCCAAAGAAAGTTTGGGAAGAGGTCATTAATTCATAGCGTTGTTTGAAATGACTTTATGGCACTTCAGCCACACACACACACACACAGTTCCTCTTCCACTTTTAGGAAAATAGTATTTTTGCTTTATTAAGAGAAATTCATGAAAACAGATGTAGGATGGAAGCCTCCATGCCAGCTATGAATTCTATGGTGACAATTCAGGAATTTCAAAATGCCTTAGAAGTGGACGTGTGACATTACCGTTCCATTCACTGGATCCGTGGCCTGGTAGGACAGAAGTGGCTTCAGGTCCAGTCTCTCAGACCCCTTGGTGCCCACTTGAACCCCCAGTGGGGTGGTGGTGATCCAGGTGCCTGCCAGGGAGTCGGGGGAGTGGTCGTTATCCAACATATCCGGGACAGCTATTTCGGTGACTTCAGCCTTTGCACCCTTGGTGCCTTTCTCTGGGTAGTCAGAAGAAGAAAAGGAAGATGAATGGTATAAAACAGGCTGTCTCAACCAGGGGTTTGTGTAACTGGGGTTTCTTGATAGCAGCTACTCCCAGGATAGGCAGGAAGACGACTGGAGCAGGGTGCCTCCCACCACGCAGGACAGGAAGTTGAAAATTAGTCCTGCCTCCCAGTTAGAGTGGCGGGAAACACCCACCGAGGCGTCCTCCTGAATGTCAAGAGAGAAGGGTATATTTAAATGTTTCACAAATTTTTAAACAATATAAAAAATTATCAGGTGACATGACCATATATGGTCATGTTGACTGCCCCGCTTCCCGAAATAGCCAATGATGGGCCTGGAGGGGGTAGGAAGGGGTGGGGCCTTGGGTGGGCATGTACACAGTTGTGCTCCCCAACCATATTGTGCATGGTTGTGCCACTTCTGGGGTTTCTCAAAGCCTGAAGAATGTTTGGTAGGTTTCTCAATGGTAAAAAAGTTGAGATACTTGTTGATGAATTAGGCATTCGGGCCTCAAGGACCAAGATACAGTCCCCTACGCAACAGGGCAGAGTGAATGGCCTTTAGTGCCTAGAGTTTAGCACAGGATACAACTGGTTGCATCTTCAAAGACAAAACACTGTGGGATCCTATCTCACAAGCAAGCTATACTAGCCAGGGTACATGCAATAAAATAGAATACAAGGCAGCTCAAGAGAAACGGCAAACATCATCATGGTTTTGACAATACTCAAGTACAAACTTTGGATATGGATATGTACACCTCTCACAAATGTATCTGACTATTCCAGATCTCTAGTTCCTCTGCCTCTTCGAAATCCTTCCAGATCTCTAGTTCCTCTGCCTCTTCGAAATCCTGCCTGTACTTCTGGAAGTTCTCGGTCCACATATTGCTGGAGCCTAGCTTGTAGGATTTTGAGCATAACTTTGCTAGCATGAGAAATGAGTGCAATGGTGCAGTAGTTTGAACATTCTTTGGCAAATCAACGCTTTGTGATGAGCATTTGCCAATGTGACTCATATTACTACTATTATAACATACACTACTTTGGGAGAGGAACCACTGATGAAGATAGACAGAAAGCGGGTTATTTAGCATAGGATCCCGTTTTGGTTGACTCTTTATGACTGACTCTTTATTTGGACTTTTACGGATAATACAGAGAGGATACTACATTACTTTGCCTTGTGATTCCTTTTTTTCTGAGTTTATATTGAGGAATCCACGGTTCTGTGCTTGATTGGTAATTTATCCCAACTATATTCTGCATGATCATGCCACTTCGGAGGTTTTGGGAAGTCTGAAGAATGTTTCAGGGGTTTCTCAACCATAGAAAAGGTGAGAAAGGCTGCTCTACAGAATTATTCTGTAATTCTGAATAATTATTCTGCTGTGCAGAATTATTCTGTAGAAGAGCAGGAAAAAAAAAACAGCTGGCCTTTCAAAAGCTTCCATGAATAGTTAACTGCTTTCAGGAATCAACTTCTTATTACTTCATCTACCTGTTTGGGAAGACTATGTAGGATTCCCCTTGAAGCAGGGTTGGTTTCTCCATCTAGGACATGTAGAAGAAGATGATGAGTTGGTTTTTATGCCCTGCTTTCCACTGCTTGGAAGAGTCTCAAAGCAGCTTACAATTGCTTTTCTTTCCTCTCCCCACAACAAACAACCTGTGAGTTGGGTGGGGTTGAGAGAGCTCTGCTAGAGCCTGCTCTGTGACAACAGCTTTAATAGGTGTGTGACTAGTTCAAGGTCACCCAGGTTGCATATGGAGGAGTGGGGAATCCAAGCCAGCTCACCAGATTAGAAGCCGCCGCTGTTAACCACACCAAGCTGGCTAAGAGCCCCATACTTCCAGGGACCTCACGTGGTGCCTTGCCCCATCCATAGCCTCTCTACTCTCTCGTTTTCCCTCTTTAAGGATCCTCAGAGTGACACCCCTGTCCACTGTGCCCCTAGTTTGGCTGAAGTGGAAACTATGAGAAAAGTTGACGCCTGTCGTAATTCATTCTGAAAACAGGAAGGGTCCTTACTCTTCTTGGTGCTCGGCTCCGGAGGAGTGACCTCTGTGTGCGGTGTACTTGGCGCAGGGGGAGGTGGCATCACAGGACCGGAATCAGGGCTTCTAATCACGGTCCCATCCGCAAACAGAATCTAGGGAAGACGTCCATGTCAAAATTCTCACAGTCAATAACCGCAACATTCTATGACACTCTTTAGATGAAATATCCAACTATTGGCCTTATATGAATGAACCTTGGGCTTATGCGTTGTCCTTTTACCTGCAGGCACTGAGACGTCCCATTAAGGCACATCAGAACTAGTCTTTACATTCAAACCACCAAGTTACATTCTCTGTGTGTCTTTCAAACCAGAACTAGATCCCAAAATTTAGGGGAGGTTCTAAACCAGAATTAGCTGATTTGCTTGCAGCACGAGAGAGTAAAACGGAGCACAAGATGGAGAGGAAGCATGGAAGCAAACAAGTCTGAGGCTTGTTCAGATAATGCCAAATTACAGTGTGCCCCTGCTCCCTGTCCGCTCTGCCAGATTGCGTATTCCTGCTCCTCTTTTCTCCCCACCAGATTGTATTCTCCTGTTCCTCTCCCTTCCCCTTGACTGTGCTCTCACTCCTCCTTCCCCTCTGCTGAACTGTGTATTCTCACCCCTCCCTCCCCTCCACTACTGTTTATTCTTGTTCCTTTCTCCCTTTCCTTCAACCGTGCTCTCATTCCTCCTTCCCATCTGCCAGACTGTGTAATCTCACTCCCCTTTCCCCTCCACCAGACTGTATGCTCCTGCTCCTCTCTTCCCTCCCCTAAACCATGTACTCCTGCTCCCCTTTCCCTTCCACCAGACTGTATGCTCCTGCTCCTCTCTTCCCTCCCCTAAACCATGTACTCCTGCTCCCCTTTCCCCTCCACCAGACTGTATGCTCCTGCTCCTTTCTTCCCTCCCCTAAACCATGTACTCCTGCTCCCCTTTCCCTTCCACCAGACTGTATGCTCCTGCTCCTCTCTTCCCTCCCCTAAACCATGTACTCCTGCTCCCCTTTCCCCTCCACCAGACTGTATGCTCCTGCCCTCTCTCCCCTCCTTTAGACCAAGCGCTCCTGCTCTTCTTTCTCATCTTCTGGCCTATGCATTCCTGCTCTTCTCTCTCCTCCCCCTGCTCCTCTTTCCTGTCTGCTGGCCAATGCAATCTTTATCAAACAACAGCACTAAATTTAAGCCAACGGCCAATGGACTCTGTTCATGTACCTGGGTGGAGCCATCCAGCATGTATTTTACAACAGTCCCTTGTCTGGTAATAACTCTAGACACCTCCTGCTCTATTGGCTTCTTCACTGTGTTCTGCATCTGTGAATGCTTCACTCTTTGGGGATAACTCTGCCTAATCATAATTTCAAAGACGGACTCCTTCTCCTTGTCCACACTGGCTGTCTCTGCTTCAGTTTCAGCCTTGCCTTCAACAGGCACATCCTTGAGGGCGTCGTCAACGGCAGGGGTATCCACAGCTTTGACCTCGTTGCTCGGATCTCCCTCTGCCTGGGTCTTGCTTGCCATGGCCTCGTTGACCTTGGCCATCTCCTCCACCTTGGGCTCTTGGGTCTTGAATTCATCTGGCTTAGTCTCCTCCACTTTGCCCTCTTTATCGCTGATCTTGTGCTTGTCACCTTTCTCGTCATCTTTTGCGTATCAGAAAAATTTACTTGCATTAGTTGGTTAAAAAAAAACACACACACAGCACCAATAGAAGGAGCAGAAGAGCGTTTTTTCCCCACCCCGCTTTTTGCTACCCAAAGGAGTCCCAAAGCAGCTTACAAACACCCTTCCCTTCTTCTCCCCACAACAGACACCCTGTGAGGGAGCTGGGAGCTGATAGAGAGCTCTGTGACCGGCCCAAGGTCACCCAGATGGCTGCATGTGGAGGAGGTGTGGGGAATGAAACCCAGTTCTCCAGATTAGGGGCCACTGATCTTAACTACTGCACCAAGCTGGCTCTCAAGGATAGAAAGCTAGGAACCAGATGAGCCTCAGGGAGTAACGTTCCAAAGAAAGGGTGTCTGTACTGACAGTGCTTGGGAAGAGGGCCTGAACTGGTGGGCTGAAGAGCACTGCAAGGACCTGCCTTTCAATTATCCCAGCCCTGAGCCTTAAAGAGCCAGCACTCTGAATGGTGCTCAGGATCAAGCGGGCTGCCAGAGCAGGCCTTTCGGCAAAAGGACGACATGACCCCTGCATCCAGTCTGACAGTAATCTATCAGCGATATTTTGGAGTCGTGGGTAAAGCGCGTTGCTCTCTTCCGCCATTTCAGGCAGCCGTGCCAAGTGCTAAGAAGTGCGAGAAGGCAGCAGAGGAGAGCAAGTGAGTCAGAAGATGAGGAATGGCTGGAGGTGCGTTACTTTATAGCATTACGCTGGCGTAATGCTATTTTTGTCAATGTGCGGAACTAAAATGACTTTGCTTTTTCCAAAGAAAATGCCATGGACCGTGACACGCTTATATTTAGAATTTGTTTGGAACATATACCAGTTACCATATACCAGTTACTGAACACATGTTGTGATTTTTGCATTTAGGGTAATTCTGGTGCCTGTTTTCTTCACTGAACTTTTGCCTGGGTACCCTGTTTGTATTTGTGTTTGTGTAATACAGCACAGAACCAACCTGGGCATTTTTTACCAATGAAGTTCAGTACCAACCCATTGGGACAGGACATGTTCAATGCATTGAAACCACGGACTTCCGGTGTGGGTGGTATCTGCAACTGGAGTGGCTCATCTACTTCCACCTAGAGAAGAAGAAGAGTGTTTTTTTTTTTATACCCCACTTTGCACTACCTGAAGGAGTCTCAGAGTGGCTTGCAGTCGCCTTCCCTGCCTCTCTTCATAACAGACATCCTGTGCGGTAGGTGGGGCTGAAAGAGCTCTGGGAGAACTGTAATTGGCCCAAAGTTCACCCAGCTGGCTGCACATGGAGGCATGGAAGATCATAGCTAGTTCTCCAGATTAGAGATCGCCACTCTTAACCACTGCACCAAGCTTGGCAAGAACAAACACCCCCCTCCCTCAAACTCTGGGGCTATTAAAATTTAATGACTATTTACAGGCCAAACTAGACGGGACAGGGAGATCTCTGCTTAATTCCACTTGTCAGTCTCTAAAGCTATGGTTCTTACTCCATGGTTCATGGAGAGCCACATTCGTAATCATCCACCAAAGAGAAGAACTGCATTGACTACCGTCCTTGACATGAGAACTGCACTTCAGTGAGGATTGCAGTTTACTCCTTTCTCCAGCAGTGGAAGGTGGGGATCACCTGCTAACTACAAGCCCAACTAGATAAGGGCCTTGCCAATTTTCCAAAAATGTGCCACGCCACATCACAGAACGGGGCTCAGAAGAACCAGAAGTGGCTCCCAAATTGTTAAGTACTGCTACTCTAAAGTCTGGATGAAACTAAAATAGTAAGGCATGGGGAACCAGATCCAGTCCTCTCGCTCCAAGTTGTCTGGCTGAACATCAGTGACTTCTGAATACTTCTTCCAGCCCCACTGGGGTGGCAGAAGTGAATGTGGCTGAAATCTCACCCCCAGGGCCAGTTCTCTGGCCAAGCCACCCAACAGTTGGCCCTTTCCTCAACATGTCTACCCTTTTACACAGCTGTCATATTACCCCTTGCCCCTGTCCTCTATTCTTGGCTCGCTCCCAACCCTCAGCAGCCCCCTGCCCCTCCCTTAGGTCTTGCACTACTGCCTCAACCAGGAGTGGATGGGTGTGCCTTTCTTGAGGAGACAAAATGCCTTGCGCCGGCCCTGCTCACACTGTTGTGCCTGTAGTCCTATCAAAGACCAAGCTTGAGTTCCAAGGAAGGATAGGAAGACTGCACCATAAGTGACCAAGGTGTGGCTGGATCCTGTCTCCCGGATCCAGTCAGTTTAAAGTGAAACAGACCAATAGCACACACTGGCAGGAAGATCTATTCTGGTTTTATTGTATGTAGGGACACTGTATTGATCCCAAGGCTGGAATAGCAGGACTGGGACTGAGAGATTTAGTAACGTCTATGCCGCCATGTATTGCTTATTGTTTTTATAATTTTTATTGGGAAATTTATGAAGTTTTATTGTGATTTTATTGGTTTTATATTGTAAACTGCCACAAGACGGCAATTGCCATGAGTGTCAGTTTGTAAGTCAAAGTATCAAATAATAAATAAACAAACAAACAAACGCATGAATGAATGAATGAATGAATGAATAAATGAATGAATGAATAGAATGTTGGTGTTCTCATACCATCATGCTGGGGTCACAACAAAGAGCAGAAATGAACTCCCAGTATCCTGGGCCTAGTCTGCACGCAATAGATAATGCATTTTCAATGCACTTTAGAAGTAGATTTTCCTGTTCTGCACTGGAAAATCCAGCTGCCAAAGCACATTGAAAGTGCATTATCCTTTGTGTGCAGACTAGGCCCTGGTCTTTGAACCCACAGATCTAACACACACCTTTTTCTCTTCTTGCTTTGGTGGTTCTTCTGGTGATCCGGTCACCGTGAGGCGAGAGCCCATTTTGCTCGACTGTAAGGATTTTGCAGATTTCTCTTTTGCGGGCTTGTTCTTTCCTGGTGAGACCGCAGCGGTGGCAGTGACAGCTGAGGCAGTAAAAGTGGAGGTGGGCACATTGACTGAAGGGATGGCCAAAATGGCTGCTAGTTCGGGGTCTTTCTTTTCTGCAGGGGAAGAGGAAACAAACTTTAGGCTGTGTGAGAGACGAGAAAATCCATGCATACTGGTGAAATCCCGGCACCTTTAGATGAACAAGTCAAATAGCAATTATAATAAAAAATCTAGACAATTTCCGCATGGAGGGGTAAAACACGAGTGGCTTCCTGCTTGCAAACGCGGGATGGTAAACCTCATCTTTGCAGGAGACCCCTCCCGCGTTTTCCCTCTGCCCCATTGCAGCTTTTTGCCTCCTGACATGTCTGCAAGGGAAAGCAATACAAACTTCTCCCTCCACTCCTTGGCTTGTCAATCACAGCAAGCCACCAATCACAGCATAGTGGTTCTCTCCTGGACTGAAATTTCTTCCCCCCCACCAGCCCCAAAATTCTTTAAAAAAAAAAAAGGCACTTCTGCATTGATAATACCTCTTGTGAGCGCAGAGTGGTAAGGCAATGACATGCTGTCTGAAGCTGTCTGCCCATGAGGTTGGGAGTTCGATCCCAGCAGCCGGCTCAAGGTTGACTCAGCCTTCCATCCTTCTGAGGTCGGTAAAATGAGTACCCAGCTTGCTGGAGGATAAATGGTAATGACTGGGGAAGGGAATGGCAAGCCACCCTGTATTGAGTCTGCCATGAAAATGCTAGAGGGTGTCACCCCAAGGGTCAGACATGACCTGGTGCTTCCACCTTTACCTTTTTTAAATACCACAACACAGATGCATTTTTAATAAAAATCAACACTGGTGCATTGCTATGGAGAAATACCAGAATTATACAGCATTCCCCTCTTCTGTGGAGGATTCGTGTTCTTTTGGACTTTATTTCTGCCTGGGTAGATTTCTGAGATTCTGGATATGGTCCCTGGAGTCCAAAAAGTCATTTTGTGTAAATGTTTGGTTTAAAAACATAGTGCTCAGATCCTTATATGATCGGGAGAAGGCTGCTCAATCACCCACCCCTCTTTCCCAGCTCATTTACCACCTTCAGAAAACAGAAAGAGGGCTGTTTTTGCCTTCCTGAATTGTGAGAAGGCTGGACATGGTCCCTGGAGCCCAAAAAGTCATTTTGTGTTAATGGTTGGCTTAAAAACAAAGCGCTCATACCCCTGTATGACCGGGAGAAGGCTGCTTCATCACCCACCCCCACTTTCCCATCTCATTTCCCACCTCCAGAAAACAGAAAAGGGGCTGTGTTTTGCCTGCCTGATCCCAAAAAGACTGTGAAAACTTTAAAGATTATTTTATTTTACTTTTGACAATGTAGGTTTGTGGTTATGCTGCAACACAGACCGTGCCATTAAAAAAAAATTACTCAGAGCAGGAAATGGAGAGGAGAGGTCAGCAGCCAGGGCTGATCTCCTCTAGGACTGACCAGTTTATTTGCTTTGCAGTCCAAGGGACTCGCAAGTCTTCTCCAGCACTAGAGTTCAAAAGCCTCAATTCTTTGACGCTCGGCCTTCCTTATGGATGATGAGGATGATTATCCAAAATAATTAATTCCACTACGTCTGGGCCCATAGCCCTATGTTAAAGATGGGATAGCCTGTCCCTTCCCTTGGGGTAATATCCCAGCTCTCACCAGATGCAGGATATTCCACCTTCTTCTTTTAAGGGAGCAGAGTCTGAAGTTCCTTCATAGTGGATGAGTATATGTATATATACAGCACATATATTCATATTAAGAAAGCTGAAGCTGAGTTTAATAAACAGTTACATGTAGATTTCCTCAAGTTAACTACTCAACAATAGAAAAGCCACCCCCTCAGGAGAGAGGCAGAGAGAGAAGAAGGACAGTTAAGCTGGACACACCCAGAGGGGAGGGGCTGATTCTGGAGCAGAGCTTTCAGACTTCCTCCCTCCTGCAATCCCAGAGACTCCAATTAGGCTTCCCAATCACATTCTGCATGGTTGTACCACCACTGGGGTTTTTCAAAGCTCGGGGGATGTTTCAGGGCTTTCTCAATGGTAAAAAAAAGAAAAGAAAAGGCTGATTTAAGGGATCGTGCTGGATGGGTTACACGTTCCTAGAGAAGAGACCGGTAAAGCAGGTATGATGAAAGTGAGATTTATGTATTTGTTTCTCGTACAGCATGTGTGGCTTAACTGGGAGATCTGAGGATTGCTTCGCAGCCAGGTGAGGGATGTTCAGGGGTGGTTTGCCATTTCCTGCATCCCACTGATGTATGACAGCCACAGCATATGCCCTGGGTACTAATTGACGGGGGGAAATGCTTCCACTGCTGTAGCCCCATCAAGCCATAATGTTCCGAGCAGCCTCAAGGCCTCCACCCCACCTGTCTGTGGGTCTCTGGATTCTGAGTACAGCCAGAGAAGGAGCGAGAGAGCCAAGAGGGGGGGATGCTTATAATCAGAGGGGAGGCTGCTGGAACAGGCCTTCCTGAACTGAGGCAACTGGGCACATGCTCCACCAGCGACAGAGCCCGCCCACCCCTGTGTCACCAAGCCCCGCCCACCCCGGGTGCCAAATATACTAGGTGTGCTGCTGCTGCCTCATGACCGCTGGCGTTCGTTGGAAGAACTCCATCGAAATACTAGCCAGGGTTGACCCTGCTTAGCTTCTGAAATCTGACATGGTGGGGCTTGCCTGGGCTATCTGTACTCCCTGGATGCTGAGATGCATCTTGAAAACCAAGTCCTAAATTCTATCTGCATAAACCCAGGGGCTGAAAAATGCCCCTCCTGAAGTGGTAGTTCTTGTGAAAAGCTGTGTTTCCTTAGAAGACAATACAGAACAGAACACAGGCAGGAAGAGTTTACAACTGGCGATAGCTCAAGGTGGGGCAGCTGGGCTAGTCAGCCTGAGGCAGCAAAAAGAGCACCATCAACACTAACGGAATTTTGGGCAGGGGATGAGCTTTTGTGAGTCACTGCTCACTTCTTCAGATCCCACTGGAGCTTGAGAACGTCCTTCCTTGTGCTTGTCTTACCTGGGGTTTTCCCTTCAGGTCCGTAGCAACTAAAGGAAAGGTGAATATCATTTTCTAAGGTGGCAGAAAATGATCCAAATTTGCTCACAGCTTCATCTTGATTTACTGGTTTTTCTAGAAGGGGGGGAGAAAACAAAGTTAAGTGCTATGCAACCTCCACATGCAACCAGCTAGGTGACCTTGGGCCAGTCACAGTTCTTTCAGAGCTCTCTCAGCCCCACCCTAACTCACAAGGTGTCTGTTTATTATTATTATTATTATTATTATTATTATTATTATTATTATTATTATTATTATTATTATTATTTAATTTTTAGACCGCCCTTCTCCAAATAGGTCTCAGGGCGGTTTACAACATAAACAGTTAAAACACAATAAAATCCCCATAAAAACCCCAATTAACATCAACAAAAGTTACAAATAACATATAAGCGGCGGTGGTCACAATTCTGATCTTAGTTACCCGACTTCCCCCCAAGTTCAGCCTGGTGGGGAGAATAATATTCAGAAGAGGGTGGCACCAATACAATAGATCTAACAATGATCTTGATGTTAGAGATCTCAATATCGGAGGGGATCCTCTGATGGATTAGTGGGAGAGATGCCCTGGCCTCAACCATATGCCTGGCGGAAGAGCTCCGTCTTGCAGGCCCTGCGGAAAGGGAAGGGGAGGCGATGGTAAGCCACTTTGAGACGCCTTCGATTAGTAAAAAACGGGGTAAAAAACCCAGCTCTGCTTCTCTAGTTAGGATGCGACAGCAAACAATTTGATCGTGTACCAGGAAGATGAGGACATTGATGGGCATGTGTTTTCTTAGCAGCAGTTTGCCCTTGACTTGTGAATTGGACCGATAACCGGAGAGCACACCAGAGTAGATCAGCCTATTATGCATCTAACAGTGACTCACTAACTGACCTGGATCAGCTTGCTGCTCTTCCAGGGAGTCCTTCCTTCCTTCTTCGTTTTTACAGTCTTTTGGAACGTCCTTGGGATCGATGATGTGAATGAAGAAGTTGTGGTTGTCCTTTATCACCTTCACTTTGACGAAAGTTGCCCCTGGGAGAATGACGGAATGAAAACAGCTACCCTCGGAATGGTTCCCACAACTTGTGGGAAATCCATGCAGCAGAACTAATAGATGACTTGTTGCTTAAGCATATGCATTGAAGGAATGAGTTTGCAAAGGGATAGATTTATAAGCAGGCTGCAGCTACCTCCACATTCATTTCTCCATAATCAAAATATGAGAGCAAAATACACACAGTATAAAACTATATAGTGTATGTGGGAAATCTATGAAGACTTATAGGGGAAAGGAAATCTACCCCCCCCCCCCCACACACACTTCTGGCTTCTTCCCCTATTGTTCTGCCTAGGGCCCAGACTTGTCACTGCAAGGATCCCCCGCCATCCCCTTCTGTCACATAGATACTTCTCTCATCAGAAACTTTCCTACTCCCCAGTAGCCAATCCTTACCCCCCTCCATCCATTTTCACAGTCGCTGTACATGTGTAGACATCCCAGTTACTTTTTTTTTTGGGGGGGGGTAGTTAACTCCCTGTACATTTTTTAAAAACTATCTGGAATTCTACCAACCTGTAAGGTTTCTCTGAGTTTGCAGAAAACTCACCCGTACCCCATTTTGCCCAGCGTTGGTTCAGAATTTGACTGTACTGATTGTGAGATTGCTGAGAAATGACGTGACCTTGTGAAGTCAGCCCCACTTTTATGGCCTTGGAGGACACAGCTCTGACTCTAGGCTATCACCTGCCAGGAGCTTAAGCCTGACAAGATTCCAGCAGGAGTTGACTTTACCATTGACCTCCTGGTGGCAATCCCAGTGGAACAGGACTAATGTGAAGCACAGGATCACACTCCAAGATGTGGGGGATTTGCAAGCCCAGCAGAACCAGTGCAATGTACTAGTGCCTGGCAATGCCAGCTCAACAGGACTGATGTGAAGCACAGATCCAGCTTAATTCCAATAGCAGTCTGCTGTCATCATGATTCCTGTGGGCTATTTATCTATCGTATGGTTTGTGTAGTATAGTCTCCTGATCTTACGCTTGCCTGGCAACCAGGCAAGAGACATTCAGAGGAGCCTCTACGTCATGGCCCGTATCAATCGCTAAAACAACCCTCCATGCTCTTGTCTGCTAGCTGCTGCTGAAGGGCTGAGTGAGAGAGCGTGCCTTTGTTCAAAGCCTGTTCGCAAGTTCATGACATCGCTCAAATGGACAACTTCCGGATCTACAGCTCCGCAGCTATGCCACACCGGCGCGTCAATTATTTTCAGGAAGCATTACTTCAATCAGCCTTTCTTAACTTTTTTACTCTTGAGAAACCCCTGAAACAATCTTCTGACTTTGAGAAACCCCCAAAGTGGTGCGATCATGCAGAATGTGGTTGGAAAACAAAGTTGTGTACATGCTCACCTGGGGCTCCTCTCCTTTCCACCCTCTCCAGGCCCATCACTGGCCAGGGTGGGGGGGTCAACATGACCATATCTTTAAACTGACTAAATAAAACGCTAAGGGCTGGTGGGGAGGAGTTAGGGCGGGCTCTGTCCGGGATAAAAACTCGGAGGAGCGAATCAGGAGCCGTGAAGCGGCTCTTGATTCGCTCCTCCAAATGTCAATCCTGGACCAAGGAGGCAAAGCGCGCCTCCCCATTGCCTCCTTGGCCGCCATTGCCTCCGCCCCACTGTGGGGAAAGGAGCAGGGCCGCCGCGTCGAAGACGCGGCAGCCCTGGTCCTTTCCACCCGCACACCTGCCCAGCTCTGCCTTCCCGCAAACGCACAACCTTCCCACGAACGCGCAAGAAGCCTCCCGCGAACGCACAACCTTCTGCCGCCGCTTCCCCACTTACCCCGCGCTTCGCAGCCGCTGCGGCAACAGCCTTTGCCCACATAAAATGGCGCCGCCCAGTCTGTCCACGGTCACCTGGCCCCTGAAGCCTCACCCCCCCAACATGCCGCTGCTCCATGGCCGCCCGCTCCGGAGCCTGAGCTGCCCGTCGACAACGCCGCACCTGACCCGCCGCCGCCCAGAGCCACGTTGCCTACCACCTCGCACCAGCCAGCGATCCCCCGACGCGCCACACACGGTAGGCCCACTTCCCCGACGCAAACCCTGGCCCCGCAGAACCCTTCCCCAGTCCAGGTGGGGGGGGGCAGGAGAGACACTTCTGCGCCCTCCCAGACCCGCCCCAAGCCATCTAGCGCCCATTTTATTACCAAATAAAATGGGCTTTTTATCTAGTCACCCAATAAATGCTTAACAATTTTTCAAACCGTATTAAAAATTAATTAACTTCCACCCATTTGGGAAACCTTTCCAGGGCTGTCAAGAAACCTCAGGGTTTTGTGAAACCCTGGCTTGAGAAAGCCTGACTTAAACTATCACTCATTTTGTATCATCAACGCTGATTGTCACTTCCCAATGCCCGTCTGTCACACAATTCACGAAAGTATAGAAAAATCACCTTTTACAAATGTTGTCTTTTCTGCCTGGATTTGCCCTCCATCTGTAGGGAAGAGATACTTAGTAGTCCCTTTCACTTGAATGGGGTTCTCTCCCATGTTATATCCAAGAAACTAAGGAACAAAAAGAGTTACAGCAAAAAAAGATATAACCAAGTTGGAATGATTCAAATTGGCTTACTTGAAAATGTCAGATCAGCAACACACCTGCGTTCTGTTCTGGTCATTTGCATAGTGTAATCCTATACAGAATGAGCATGCTAACATATGCAAACGTTTGTGAATGAGCCAAGAAAGAAGACCAAGAAAAGTAAAAAATGGACAAGCTTCCCTGTTTTAATCTAAGAGGAGAACAGCTCTGCGTGCATATTCTTTTGTGAATATCGATACCCTCCCCAACAAAATGAAATTACTCAAATTCAAAGCTTCTGGGTGGCCACTGTTGCAAAATGTCTTTGTAAACCCTATATTTTGTTTGTGCTACTTTTCTCAATGTTACATGTGTAGCATCCTGGAATGAACCCAACATATTTTGTATTTCCAGTGCTTTATCATCAGGAAGGAATTATGTGGACAAAGGAAAAATTATCATACTCAACTGTTCCACTTAATACAGCCAATCGCTGAGGGAGGTTGCAAGATGGCACAGTGCAGTCTAAGGGGAGGACCCTAGATCTTAGTCCTGGCCTCAAGACCTGGCGGAAGAGCTCTGACCTGCCGGAAGAGCATAGAACTTTGACAGTTCCATCTGCTCTCCCAAGAGCTGATTCCAGCAAGTCGGGGCCAGGGCAGAAAAACCCTGGCCTGGCCCCAGAGAATTACGCAAGGAGTAATTCTACAGAGTAATCTGTTAGCAGGGACTGCTAACAGATTAGTACCTGAAGAGCAAAGTGCCCTGTGGGGGACATAAGGAGATAAGCAGTCCCTCAGATAGACAGGGCCCGAACTGCAAATGGCCTTAAAGGTCAAAACCAAGACCTTTAACCTGATCCGGGCCACAACCGGCAACCAATGCAGCTGCCTCAGCACAGGCTGGATATGGGCCCTCCAATGTTCGCCAGTGAGGACCCTCGGACTGCATTCTGCTGCGGCTTCTGGGTCAAGGTAGGCCAGCATAGACTGAGTTACAGAAGTCCGGTCCAGAGGTGACTGTTGCATGGATCATTGTGGCCAGACAGTTCTGAGGCAGGTAGGGCACTAGTAGCCTCGCCCGGAGATGATAAAATACCATGTGAGCTACTCTTGTTATCTGTGCCTCCACAGAATGCGTGGCTGGATCCCGTCAATTTAAACCTGAAACTGATCAACAGCGAGCACTGGCGGGAAGATCCATTGTCTGATCATGTATATAAGTTGAGGTTTTCAGGAGATTTCTCAGTTCAGTTTTGCCTCTTATACCATCAGGCTAAGATCACAATAAAGCAACAGGTGACCCATAAGCCATGATACAATAGAAGAAAAAAAGTCTCAAGCCTGCGATGGTGAAGTGATTTAATGTTCAAAATATCAAAATGTTCAAAGCAATTTCAAAACGGATACCTAGGTATATTCCGTTTTCGCTTCCTTCATCAGTGAATATTGTAATCTCAATCTTCTCTAATAATGTTTGTTGGAAATAATACTGTTGGAAATTAATTTCTTATAATTTCTTGGGTATATAATTCAATCCCAAACTGGTTGCATTAATTCAAATTTGTAGGGGTCTACTAATATTAATATCACTATGTGTATTACCTCTATAGCACAATAAAGATCACAATAAAGAGCTGATTGAACTCCCAGAGATCCTGGCTTCCTTCGAATGCAAGGATATAATGTAATGAATTGAACATGGAGTGTCATACCCCGGCTGCCACCTCCCATCTCCCAGGAGTTGCCACAGCAACCAGGGCTTGCAGCTGAGCCAGCTCTGGCAGAAGAGAGAGGGGCCTCTGAATGTGTAGCAGGGGAAAGCAGTGCAAGTCAGCCAGGCTCTTCCCAAGAGGTATCTTTGGTGCATCCGCAGATGCCTTCCAGCCCTGACAGCTTGCCTGAATGACGCAGACGAAGCAGAAGGGTAATGTTTGCTGAACGCCGAAGGAGCCAGAGACTGCAGGCATGCTGTTAAAGTAGATGGGGCCCAGCTAGAATAGCTCCTGGGGAGGATGAGTGAGTCCTCCCCCAGGTGCTGCCAATTAGCTGAGCTGCTTTTAGGTGAGACAGCAGCAGCTTTTGGGTGTGGGTGCAATTTATGCAGAAATCCTCCTGTCCAGCTTGGATTCCCTGGTCTGTGAACTTCTGATTCCCATCGGCTTCCCTGACTCCTGGCAAACGGCTTTTGACTATGCACCTGGTAATTGGACTGGTTTTGTTGAATATATGCTTATCTGGACTCTGACCTTGGCTTTCTCTCAACTACTCTTTGCCTTGCTTGTAACTCTGCTTGTTTTGATTCCTAATAACTTGGACTGGACTTTGCTCTGGTGTGGACTCTGGCTAGGCTCTGCAGCCCAGGCACCTCCTGCCACGGGCTGTGGCCAGCTAGGACAGCATACCGAGCTCCCCCATGCGAAAAAGAGCAACCTCTTCCCAGTGGCCAGCAAGGAATCATAAATCTGCTCACCTCATGAGTCCTGGCGAGAGGAAGAAGAGGAGGAATGATCTGTTTACTCTGCCTCGGCATCTTTGCCTGATCTTCGGGCTCTGGCGATTTATTTGACTCGGGAGATTTAGTGGGCGATTTAGCTTTATCCTTGGACACTGTCTTCTTAGAAGACTTTCCTTCTTCCGGGGCTGCTTCTTTACCTTGGCCTTTTTTCTTGCTGCCAGCCTTTTCCTTCCGCTCGGCTTTTTTCAGTTCTCTCAACCGTTCTTCTTCCAACAGCCGTTCCTGCTCTTCCTTCCAAGCCTGTAGAATGATTCGAAAGAAAATCCAATTAATTCTCTTGCTTGGTTGGTTTTTTTTCTGCATTCTCCTTTATTGTCTGTTAAGTTCCTGTTTCTTCAGGGTTCCCCATCTCCAGCTTATCTCCAATTTCGGACCACTAGAGGGAGCAAAACACATGTGGAACAGGACAATCCCCTAAAGACACAGGAATTTAAGATGAATAAAATGAGAATGTGGAAATAAGTAATTGCTGCTTTGAGGGAGTTTATACTTCATGGTATAACTGAAAGGGGCAGTTAATAAACTCAGTAAATAAATAAAGTAATAAATAAATGGTTCTGTCTAAAACACTCTCTCTCACTCTCTCTTGCACCTTAGGGTGTGTGAATGCAATTAGTTTCAGAAAATAAAATGGGTGGTTGGATTCCATGGAAAATCTCTACTAAAGGAAGGGAATCTTGGTCAGCAGGGTGGATTTTTCTGCCCTCTTCTGCAATGCCCCAAAATGTACCCCCCCAATAGTGCTCCTAGGGGCCAGGAGGACTGCATTCAAAGCACAGGGGAAGTCAGAGGTCTGCAAAGGGAAGGGGGCATGACATAAAACCCCTTTCTGTTCGTGGAAACCTCTCACTGGATTCCATCCACTATAAGCATTCCTGCTGAAGGAAGGCACGACTTAATGGGAATCCCAAGAGACTTTCTGCTGTCTTCAGATAGTCTAAAGGAGTATCCGTATTAATTGGTTGCAGAAAAACCCACCGAAGCCTCCAAGATTAACATGATTTGGCCTAGGTGAGAGCCAGCAGCTTCTAATCCGGAGAACCAGCTCTGATTCCCCACTCCTCCTCCCCATCCAGCCAGCTGGGTGACCTTGGGCCAGTCTCAGTGCTCTCAGAACTCTCTCAGCCCCACCTACTTCACAGGGTGCCCATTGCGGGGAGAGGAAGGGTAGGTGATTGTAAGCTGCTTTGAGACTCCTTCAGGTAGTAAAAGGCAGGGTTAAAAAAACAGCTATGAAATACAAGGAATGCAGCGAACCACAAATAAAAATGAAAACCAGGACGTGGTTGGGCACAGCTGGACAGGTCAGGATTCTTCACTGATTTGCTGGCCTTTGCCAGTGAACTGGCTAACTTAGGGATTCTCAACCAAGGGTCCTGTGGGTGTTCTGAACAGACATGGTATGAGGGAGGTGGGTGTCCAGGCTGTCTTCTCAGCCTCCTGTTCAGCCTATATGAGGCAGAGCTGCCATAGTAGTGGTAAAGGTGGAGGCTGGAGCAAAAGGAGGTCTAAGGATATAGGTAGCAATGTCACTCCTTGAGGCATGGTATGGGGTGTGGCCAACTGACATCCCTCCCGGGTCTCCTCAATGTCTGAAAAATTACTTCAGGGGCTCCTCCATGGTCAAAAGGTTGAAAAAGTCTGAGTTAAGCAGATTCCATTCTGCAATGGAAGCTCACTGAGTAATTTTGGGCCAGTCCCTTTCTAAGCCTAAGCTACCCCGCAGGGTTCTTGTGAGGATAAAGAGAGGAGAACAATGTAAGATTTTCTGGGTCCCCGCAGGGAAGGAAGGTGGGGGATAAATCAAGTAAATACATAAATCTGCTAAACTAAGAATTGTGTTTGGGGGGGGGGTGTCTTGACTGTGATTTTATCATTATGCCAGCTACTTTGAGAAAAGGACCTCGGGCTGCATTCTGTGCTGCTGGTGCCGGATGAACCATCTGGTCTTGCTTGCCTACAAATCTATGCAGGAGAGGGAAGGATTCTGGCATGAGGCTGGTATAGTTTGTTGCACTGGCCAGGTCTAAATGTATGTATCTCCAAAGGCAGCCCCTTTTCTTTGGAAAGCCTGTTGCAACATTGGAGTGTTTGCCGTTTATCACCTTGGCTGAATCTGCATGGAGCTTTTATTCCAATCCCAGGTCGATTCTGTCCCTGCCGTCTACATTGAATGTGATTTCCATTTAGATTTTGGCCTATTTAAATTTTCCCTCTGCAGTAAGCAGGATTGATCCAGAGCGACCCTACCTTTCCGCCGCAATATCCTGGAGTGGATATAGCCCTCAATATTTGAAAAACCGGCATGAGTAAAGGTGCAGCTCTCTGCTTGTCCCGAATGAACTAGCTGCCTCTAGCCTCCGACACTGTAGAAAAGCCCTGTTTTGCCAAGGCATCAGTTCAAAGGCTTCCTTGTTCCCAGGCTGCAAAGTTTCCATTAAAGGAGAAGCCCTAACTTCTCTCAGCAGAGGCTCCGGAAGCTCTAACCACTCTAGGCAGATATTTTCCTCTTGGATTTATTCCCCCTCCTCTGCTGTCTCCAATCCTCCTCACCCTTTCAAGAAAAGAAAGAGGCTCCTGCTGCACTTGACTCCCCCATTCTGAGCTTCTCTAATCACATGCGGAACACTTTTCTGTTTCAATAGGGAGGGGGGGGGGATAGAGGAGGCCCCGAATTCAAATAGATCTGAATTCAGCAGGATCCACAATGGAATAAACAAAATAAGTGCAGAATCAGCCCTCCTCATTTCCAAAAAGGCATCTGGGGTCACCTCTGTCCGCATAGCCACACAAGCCTTGTTCCTAGTACTCATGCTGCTGGTGCCGCTGCCGGAGTTTCGCTCTGGATGTCCACTTAGGTACCCAACACACAAGAACATGTTTTGCAGAACTAATGCCATTGGGGCTCTTCTTGGTTTACCTTCAGAGAGTCATCTCTGACAAAAATGCTTTTTTCCTTCTCTGGGGGAGGAGGCGGCTCTGGAGAAACTTCTGCTTTACTTTTGGCATCTTTGAGAATTGAAGGAAGAATAAAGAAAATTGGGGGGCGGGGGAGAACGGAAGTGAAACCTGGGTCAGTAAAAGGCTTTTGCATTGTTAAACATCAGGAAGTACAGACAGACTACAAAAGTTGTTGTTATGGGATTTATAAACCGCCCCTCTCCACAGGCAGGTTCAGGGCGGTTTATAAGCATAACTTAAAAATGTTCATAATCCCATTTTAAAGCAGCTTAATGTTAAAATTATCTCCAAGCCCCCCAACCATCTTCAGTCTGGCCTTATTTATTTATAATCTAATTTATATGCCGCCCTTCTACGGGGGCTCAAGGCAGCGTACGGCCTCTATAATAAAAAACACCACTGAATTTTAAAATTTAACAATAAAACATGTAAAATGGCTAACAATTGCCTTCCTTTCATGTCGACCTGCTCTCCCCCCCCCCATGGCCAATGATGGACCTGGAGGGGATGGGAGAGGGGCCCTGGGTGGGCGTGGACACAGCTATGCCTCCCAACCATATTCCGTGGCACTTGAAGCCTGAGGAATGCTAGAAAAAGTTGAGTAAGGCTGCCTTAGCCCTTCTTTCTCCCCTAATCCAGGCATGCTAAACCGCTCACTCCAGCAATTAAAGGATTGGGTCAAAGAGAGACAATCTTGCTGTGAATGTAGGGATTTGGGTTTGAAAAGCATGTTCCCAGAAGGATGTTACAAAAATCTTGGGGTTTTTTTGGTCATTGATGTGACAGCCAATATGAGCCACTACGCACTTGCCAGCAACCATTGCATCAATCCACTTCAACTTCTTTCTTTGAGATAACAAGCACTATTTTATTAAGGGCTTTAACGAAGTAATTTTTCATAAACTTCGTTGCTTAGGATTAGATCTATCTACTCTAGTTAATTATGACGAGAGCACAGTCCCAAAGCTGATCACGAAAAGACTAGAGGACCAGGATATTCAGATAATAGGCACATCAACCCACAGGATCTGTTCACCATGCCATTGGGACATCCCCTGGACTTATAAATCAATGGCCCTATATCTGCAAGTGTTAGATGACTGTTCCCTTAAAAGGGCCTTTCTCCTTGCGCGCCTAAACATCTTCCCTTCAAACCTATCAAGAGGACGCTTCCTTCAAATCCCTCAAAATGAGAGAAGCTGTCTGCATGGGTGCAATATACCAGATTCCCTTAGCCACCTATTATTCAACTGCCCCAAATTTCAGATGTTCCATCATTATCTGGGGGGTTTTATGGGAAAACTGAAATATCTGTGCAGCGATGAGAGACATCTAGTGAAGATGTTGCTGAATGTAAAGGAGCCTTCTCAGTGGACCTCACAAAAATCCTGTCAACTATCTTGAGAACTAATCTATCTCTGCTGCAGATCGGCTATACGGCATAAGGCCTTATTAGAAGAAGAAGAAGAAGAGTTGTTCTTATATGCCGCTTTTCCCTACCCGAAGGAGGCTCAAAGCGGCTTACAGTCTCCTTCCCATTCCTCTCCCCACAACAGACACCCTGTGGGGTGGGTGAGGCTGAGAGAGCGCTGATATCACTGCCCGGTCAGAACAGTTTTATCAGTGCCGTGGCGAGCCCAAGGTCACCCAGCTGGTTGCATGTGGGGGAGCGCAGAATCGAACCTGGCATGCCAGATTAGAAGTCCACACTCCTAACCACTACACCAAACTGGCTCTGTTGTCCATGTGTCTATGTCCAGAATTTGTTTTAAATTTTGTTTTAAGTATATCAAATTTTATGCCAATAAAGGTATCTGAAATCTGAACAAGTACTATGTTTGGCTTGTAAGGAAATGTTCTCTGGCCCACCAAGTGGGAGGTCCTCCACACTGTTCCTTGGGAGAAGGATCTCACAGAACTGTGTTATACATTGATAAATGATGAGAACGTAAAGAAGAGAGAGACAGGGAGACCTACTTTTGGTTCTCTTAGTAGCGGAAGAACCTTTTCTTCCGGACGGTGGAGACTTGACCTCCACTGGAGGCTTCTCTGCCATCTCTTTAGCTATCCGCAGGGCTTCCAGTTCCTTTGCCATTTTTTCTTCCTGGTATTTGACTTCTTCTTGAAGGACCCACTCGCCAATAGAGTTGGCTACCAATTCCAAATAATTCCTGGAAGGGAGGGGGGAAGGGGTGGAATTAAGTTTTTCCTGTTGTCAACAATGGCATAATTTCATCCGGAAATAGTAAAGTTTTTGTTAACACGTTATGACTCTTGTTTATTGTAAAGTTTCTTCCTTATCAATGCTGTGAAGCACATTTAAAAGGTAATAGTTATTCGGATCACCCCTGCACTGATCTGCCTGTGAGGAGTTCATGGCAGCAGCATATATTGTTCTCCCTTCCTCTTTTTAACTTCACAACAATCCTGTATGGCAGGTTAAACTATCAGGTTAGGGCAGGGGTAGCCAAATGGAGGCTGTTCAGATGTCCATGGGCTACAATTACCATGAGCCCCTACCAGCAGGCTGGTAACTGTAGTCCATGGTCATCTGGAGATCCACTGTTTGGACACCCTTGCCCTAATCTAATGCTCTTATCCAGGCTTTCTCAACTTTTTAAATGTTGAGAAACACCCAAAACAGGCTTTGAGAAACCCCAGCAGTGGTGCGCAATCCTGCAGAATTTGGTTGGGAAGCAGAGCTGTGGACACGCCCACCCAGAGCCCCTCTCCTTCCCACCCCCTCCAGGCCCATCATTGGCCATTTTGGGAGGGGTCAACATGATCATACATGGTCATATCACCTGATGTGTTTAACAAATTTAGAAAATATGTTAAAATTAATTCGCTTCCGCCCATTCAGGAAAACCTTCCAGGGCTCTCAAGAAACCCCGGGGTTTTCACAAGACCCTGGTTGAGAAAGTCTGCTCTAACTTAATCTGATACACTAACTAGGGCCTGAGATATCTGGGTTTGGGTCCCCACTCTGCCATGCTATTCCCCTCACTGTGTGTCCAGAAGAGGGCAACAAAATGGTGAGGGGGGTTGGAGACCAAGACATATGAGGAAGAAGAAAAAGAGTTGGTTCTTAAATGCCACTTTACCCTCCCCAAAGGAGTCTCAAAGCGGCTTACAGTCGCCTTCCCTTTCCTCTCCCCACATCAGACACCCGGTGAGGTGGGTGAGGCTGAGAGAGTCCTGATATCACTGCTTGGTTGTGAGTGTCCTGCATAGTGCAGGGGGTTGGACTAGAGGTCCCTTCCAATCCATTCTATGATTCTATGAAGTCCGGAAGTTGGAAGGGGCCATACAGGCCATCTAGTCCAACCCCCTGCTCAACGCAGGATCAGCCCTAAGCATCCTAAAGCATCCAAGAAAAGTGTGTATCCAACCTTTGCTTGAAGACTGCCAGTGAGGGGGAGCTCACTACCTCCTTAGGCAGCCTAGTCCTTTACAGTTATTTATATTTTTACTTGTACGCTGCCCCTATTCAAACTAGATTGAAACCGGTTCGAACATCTACCTGCAACACCCAAAGCCAGGCAATTAAATTATGGCCAGGCACAAAATGGAGTTGAAAGGGGGTTCGTCTGGGGGGAGGCATTAGGTGGTAATAGTGGAGCCGGGTCTCAACCGAATGCCTGGTGGAAGAGTGCTGTTTGACGTGCCCTCCAGAACATTGGGAGCTCCATGAGGGCTTGCATCTTAGAAAAGACACTTTTACCTGAAACCGACGTCGGAGTGCAATGCCACATTCCAGGACTCTTGGAGCTCAAGACGCTTGTTCATGGGATTGTGGAGGACTAACAGCAAGGAGTTGTCTTGAGTGTGATAATAAGAGTCAATGCATCGGTAATTCTGGGTGGCGTTGTGAAGGACCTGAACACAAAAAGGACAAGGAAGACAATCATGACCCGGATGTTGCTAAGGGCATGGTTACAGAGGTGATTACAGTACTGGCATTACTGCCTATGCCCCCTCCCCCCAAGAGCATTATGCTCCCCCAATTCCAACCAGCTAGCGATCCCTGGCCCCAAGGAAGTATGTCTGGCCTTGACCAGGGCTAGGATGTTTTCTGTTCTGGCCCCCATGTGTTGGAATGACCTCCTAGAGGCGATCCGGGCCCTGTTGGAGCAAGCACAATTCCACAGGGCCTATGTGCATATCCATTCTCCCACCCCACCCCCAGAGGAGCTTTCAATCAGACGAGGAGCACTGTCACTTCTCATGCATGAAGCAGTCCTGTCCTGAGCACTAGGCAAGCTGTTCATTTGGTGGAGATTCGGTATGCATTAATTTAGACTTATTGTCAGTCCGCAAGGCTTAAATCCCTAAGGCTAGCGATCCACAACCTGTGGGCCACAGACCACATGTGGTCCTTCGAGTAATTGGAGGTGGGCTGTGAAAGACGCCTTCTCCCCCCCACCCCCCCCCCCCAGCACTTTACAACACACTTTGGGTATCATTGTCTCCCATCACTCCCAGATGGGACTATCTCATTGCAGAGAAACAAGCTCAGGGTTCCCAATGATTTGTCATTGTCATGAGTTAAAATTTCCATGAAAATAAAATGTTCCTTATGTTCATTGTTGTGGCGTGTCTGTATCTGATTTTGAAGGGATGTTTAAACATTACCATAGCGATCAGAGCACGTTAGGGCAGTGGTTGAGAGTAGAGGAGTAAACTACCCCCCCCCCACCGGGCCTCAGTAAAATTGTCAAGCGTTGAGTGGTCTCCGGTGATAAAAAGGTTGAGGACCACTGCCTAAGGCCACCTGTTTGAGATCAGTAGGACATTTGAGGGATGTATGTCCATACAGAGCAGCCTTTTTCAACGTTCTGGCCATGGGGGAGTTCCGGAAATAATTTTGCAGGCTTCAAGGAGCCCCAGAAGTGATGTCAGCTGGACATGCCTCCCTACTACACCCCCGGAAGTGACATGTTGCTGAAAGTGACATCACCACCAATGTTAACAATCTGGCTTGAGGAGGCCGTTGAAGGCAGGAGGAGGCATACAGGCTCTGCTTCTTCCCAGGCACAGAAGCCATGAGAGAATTTACCCATGCAAGGGAGGGGGAGGCATGTGAGTTGCCAGTTGAGTTTGTGGCTGAGCCCATTAAGAGAGGGGAAAGGCTGTGGACTATGGAGGTTCACGGACCCCTGGCTGGGAATCCCCTGAGTGCCTCCTCTTCCAACTGGCTTGCCTGTCTGTCTAGCAGCCAGCCAATCGCCTTCCATCCCCCACCCCTGACCACCCCCTCCTCCTTCCACTTCCCTCCAAAGCTCAGAGCCTGCAATCCCTGATGCGTGAGAGCTGCCCCTGCTGGGCTTTGGGGCTCCCTGGGAGGGCGCCTCATCCCTAGATGGCTGGGGACACGGCACCCTAACAGCTGCCTGCAGCCTTTCCAGGTCCTGGGGGAAGGGGGAGGTAATTTGCAGAATTTTTCTACCCCCCCCCCCAAAGTGACACCCGTTGTATTCCTGAATGCAGCAGGCTTGGCCCCCAGTTGTCTTATATTTGGTGGTTTTGTATTCAGTAATGTTAATCCTTTCATGGATATGTGTAAATTTACAGAGTTTCTACTATGGGAGGTGTGCCCTGCTTTCTATGTGAAAAAGAGGAAGAGAAACAAAAGCAAAGCTGGGAGAGAGGCAAGCAGCTCCCTACATCCCTTTCAATGCAGAGGAACACTGTCTGCGTCTGAGATGGACAGGAGAGGGGGCTCTTCCCGTTTTGGCGACCAGGAGACAATTTAGATCCACTAAAGTTAAAGGTATCCCCTGTGCAAGCACCGAGTCATGTCTGACCCTTGGGGTGACGCCCTCTAGCGTTTTCATGGCAGACTCAATACGGGGTGGTTTGCCAGTGCCTTCCCCAGTCATTACCATTTTACCCCCCAGCAAACTGGGTACTCATTTTACCGACCTCAGAAGGATGGAAGGCTGAGTCAACCTTGAGCCGGCTGCTGGGATTGAACTCCCAGCCTCATGGGCAGAGCTTTCAGACTGCATGTCTGCTGCCTTACCACTCTGCGCCACAAGAGGCTCTACCTTTAGATCCACTACTGTCCATTAATTCTGCTAATGGCTTGGGGGCAGGTCTGAACCAGTGACCCAGGGGAGGTGGTTAATGTTCTCTTCAATATTAGTCTTGAGCTCTTGTCCACAAGTTTAGAAAGGAAAAGCTCAAAAGTACCTGGAAAAGAATATGTGGTTCAAAATGTTCAGCAAAACTCCAGTCGTTCAAACACCGCTGTTGGGTCTGCTGGATGTCTGCTAATTCTACCTCTTGGATGACCTTACAAGACACCAAGGGGGGAAACAATGTTAGCATCACAGTCAAAGAACATTTTAAGTAGAAAAGAAGCCACAGAACAGAAAAGAAGGTACTTTTTCTGGTCTGGTGGTGGTGGGGAAAGTATCGTCGAGTTGCAGCTGACTTGTGATGATCCCAGAAGGATTTCAAGGCAAGAGATGTTTACGGGTGGCTTGCCGTTGCCTGACTCTGCATAACAGCCCTGGACTACACTGGCGTTCCCCAATCCAACAGGGCCTATTCTGCACACAATAGATAATGCACTTCAGTGCACTTCAAAAGTAGATTTTCCTGTTCAGCACTGGAGAATTCAGCTGCCAAAGCACATTGAAAGTGCATTATCCTGTGTGTGCGGAATGGGCCCAGGGCCGAACCTGCTTAACGCCTGAGATCTGACAAGATTGGGATAGCCTGGGCCATCCAGATCAGGGCAGGAGAAACACAGTACCAATTGGAAATGAGCCAGCTGAAGAATAAACAATGCCATTCCCAAGGAGAGGCAGTGCGGTGCAGTGGTTGAAAACGGCGACCTCTAATCTGGAAAGCCAGATTTGATTGCCCGCTCCTCCACATGCTGCCAGCTGGGTGACCTTGGGCCAGCCACAGTCTTGTTACAGCTGTTCTCACAGAGCAGTCCTGTCAGAGCTCTCTCAGCTTCACCTACGTCATAGGAGAGAGGAAGGGGAGTCGATTGTGAGTCATTTTGAGACTCCTTCGGGTAGTAAAAAGGGGTTGTGCGGCCGTGTCATTGTGTACTTCATCAGCGACAAAACCTGCTCTTTTTTTGCACACGTGCCATACCATGTACGGAATCCCCTCCCTTTATTTATTTATTTTTGCACATGCAGTAATGTTATAACATGGTAACGTTGTAAACAAAAGGAAGACAACACACTGGGAGCTATAGGGGAAGAGAAGGGGTGGGGGAGAGAATGAAGAAGCAATACAAGTGTGTGATGACAAAGCCTACCCTCCCACCCCCCGAAAGGGAAAGGATCTTGATGGACGAGGAATTGGATGGAGAAGGCTACACGAAACCTATTAATGGAAAAAATTGTACCGCAACTTAACCAAGCTTTTTGGTCAAGGCCAATAAAACACCAGCAACCACTAGAGTTCCCAGAAGCCCCTCCCACCACCAATTGCACCCAGTCAGGGAACAGCACAGGACAACTCCTGATCTGTCAACACACTCAAAAGTTGCACTACTGTTGTACCATTATGAGTTATACAGTTAAAGTTATAATATTGTAATGTTAGGAATGTTATAAGTTCATTATTATAATACATTTTCTGTACCAAGCTGTGAATATTCATTGTTATCCACCCCGAGACTCAAGGTTGGGAGGGATAAAAATGGAATTAAAAAAATTATTATGCTAAAAACAAAGGCCAGATGTCTCAGGGACAACTTGAGTATGGTGGGAGGGTGGGAGGCAGGTTGAACATGGGTCAGTTTCTTGCTAGAAAACTGCAAGTTTTAAGATTTGAAGGGAAAAATCCATCACTGTAAAGGGGGATTACAGGTAAAGGGGGTGAAATTTGGATCTATTCCTATGGAGGCAAAATTTTGTGCGGAAAGGAGTTTGCTCTTGGACAGAAACGGTCGTTTCCTACCTTATTTTCACACAAACCAGACCCAACAGTTTCATGACTGTCTCCAACTTTTTCAGAAAAAAGCCCACTGTTGTGACCATCAACGATTCTGCCAGAGAAAGCACTTTCATCACCAATATCACCTGGAAATTGTACACAAAACTATATGTTAGGCTTTCAGAGGTTTTTGAAGTCTGTTGCCTGGTTACTTGACTGGTTCCTGCTCTTTAAATGCCGGCAACACAGTCTCCATCCGGCCCCACCTCAAGATTGGTCTCCATGTGCCCAAGAGGACCGCACCGTCCATTTCTCTGAGCACTGTTCTTTTTGAGGAATGGCCTTCAGAGGAGCCATTCTCAACGGGGCCCATATGGCTGCCTGGGACATTTGATGAGGGCCACAGAACGAAAAATGTGAGAAGGGGGGCCCAAAGGATTTATGGAGAGCCCTGGTCATTGAACTGATGAAATACCCTTTTTTCACATTAAAGGTAAAGGTATCCCCTGTACAAGCAACGGGTCATATCTGACTCTGGGGGTGACGCCCTCTAGCATTTTCTTGGCAGACTCAATACGGGCTGGTTTGCCAGTGCCTTCCCCAATCATTACCCTTTACCCTCAGTAAGCTGGGCACTCATTTTACTGACCTCGGAAGGATGGAAGGCTGAGTCAACCTTGAGCCGGCTGCTGGGATTGAATTCCCAGCCTCATGGGCAGAGCTTTCAGACTGCATGTCTGCTGCCTTACCACTCTGCGGCACAAGAGGCTCTTTTCTCACATTACAATTTCATTAATTGCTAGAAAGTTCGACCTTCGTCAAAGGAAAGAAGGCCAGGGATAAGATAGTTACTGGCAATTACCTTGTAACAATGTTGTAACAATGTTTCACACTGGTATGGAAGCAGATGGGGCAAGCAGCATCTGGTGGTGCCTTTGACCACTGACAGTTTTATTTCTCCCATGATTGTGTGAACAACAACTGAATTCCAAGGGTACTGATTGGCTGTTTTGGCAAAGAATTATCACTGGCTGTATTTGGATGTGTGACACAATTTACTAATGTAACAGAATTAATTTTTGCTAGATATTCCCACGGTCATGGAGGGAGTTCTTAGTCTGACGAAGAGGGCTTGCACTCGAAAGCTCACGCCCTGAATAAATCTCTGATGATTTATTAAAGATTACTGGACTCTGATTCTATTTTGCTACTTCAGACCGACACGGCGATCCATTTGAATTTATCGTCAAGAAAATGGGCTGAAGCTTCCACTAACAGCCACCCTCTCCTCTAGTGCACCAGGGTCCCTTGTGCTGAAGGGAGACGTCACTGTTAGCAGAACACATTCCTGGGATCCTTCTCAGTTTTTTTAATGCTTTTACAGTTGCTTGCAAAAGTACAACTGAAAGCCACATCACCTGATTCGCTTTGTTCACTTTTCACTGACATTCGCCTGCTTGTGCCCCGCTGTCTCAGCTGCTTAGCAAACCTTGCAGGATTATCCCACGGGATATAAGGCACCTCGAGGTCTCCTCCGAGCATTTTGCCTGAACCTTCTAGCTCTCCGGTGGCATCTACCCCTGTCAGTCTCAGGCTTTCGAAAGTGAATATTTTAAAAGCTCGTTCTACTTCCGCCCAGTTCAGCTGCTCTGTAAGACAATCAAGGCACAGAGAGAAAACTGACCTTATTATTTAGCTCAGCCATTCTTAATGGGGGCCATGTGGCTTCCTAAGGGGCTCTGACACATTTGAAGGTGGCCACAAGGGGGCCTGGTAACTGAACCGATGAAATACCTTTTTTTGTCACTTATGATGTCATTAATGGCTAGAAAGTTTGGCCTTCATCAAGGAGAGCAAAGGAAATAATGCAATCTGTTCCTTTGTGTGTGCTTCAATTAACCCATTCAAGAGAAAAAAATGAATGCACATACTTCTCTTGGTTCAATGTTTTAGAAATCCATCTCGCGTATGTATAAGACAGGGCATGTTGAGTATAGTTATTTCGCCCTTGGCTTAGGCCTTTTTTTAGCCCAGCTCATTGTGCAAGTGGTTGGCTCTTCTGCATGGAGCCAGCTGGGGGACCTTGGGCTTGTCACTAATAGAGCTAAAAAACGTCTCTTCTTCTTCAAAATGATCCTCAGGCTACCCATCAAGTGCCCTTCCCCCTGCAGTCTCCTAAGAATTACATCAAGCTCTCATAAAAAATAATCTTGGAACTTCTAGGCAACGGCGCCCCGCGGATGCCAGTAAGACTATGCTGTTACCATTGGTACAATAGTGCATCAGCTCATGAAGTCGGGCAAGGCGTTTGGTGTTGTTCTCGGGGGATGGAAGAGGAAATTTAAGAAGGTCAAACAGAGGCAGCTTGCTCATCATTTCACGTTCAATCTCAGCTGGGTCTAAATAATCCGGTGCCTGAAATAAACACCAACGAAATGTCGGATCAACCATTTTCACCAGTGATACTGCCAAAATAATCGCTACGGTTGTTTACATCCTGGCTAGACTACTGTACCACATCTAGAATCACAGAATATTAGAATCATTGAACTGGAAGAGGTCATTCGGGCCATCTAGCCCAATCTCCTGCTCAATGCAGGATCAGCCTACATATAGCTACCGTTGAATGGTGTTCAGAGATTGCAACTGGTTCAGAATGTGGCTTCCATATTCTAGTAAGGGCACTATTTTGCTAATGTATTAGGGCTGGTCCTCCCATCACAAAGACCTTAAGGCTGCTGGGGGTGACTGTGTTAGGTGGTGGGAATTTCATGCCTTCAAGATGCAAGCTAGTCCTCATCGGCGAGCAAACGCGGCGCATGAGGAGAAGCAGTTTCAGTCTCCCTCAACCCCCGGCCCATCTTCACGTATTTAAATTGCCCAGTGGCAACACCATGTATATTAGGAGTAGCTATGGACCTCTTGCCCCTTGGACTCCTGTCCATCCTGGCTGCTCAAGTTGGGCAACAGGCAGATAGAAGAAGAAGAGTTGGTTCTTATATGCCGCTTTTTCCTACCCGAAGGAGGTTGAAAGCGGCTTACATTTGCCTTCCCATTCCTCTCCCCACAACAGACACCCTGTGAGGTGGGTGAGGCTGAGAGAGCCCTGATGTTCCTGCTCGGTCAGAACAGTTTTATCAGTGCCGTGGCGAGCCCAAGGTCCCCCAGCTGGTTGCATGTGGGGGAGTGCAGAATCGAACCCGGCATGCCAGATTAGAAGTCCATGCTCCTAACCACAAGATGGGAATGCTCTCTCCAGCTGCCATTTTGAAAACCCCCATGCTACGGTACCATTGAGGGGCCTTTGGGGTACTGTGCCATAGTACCATGGGTTGGGAAACCCTGGGTTAGAGTGATTGAATAGGATCGAGGAGGCTCCAGGTTTGAATCCCCCCTCTGCCATGGAAGCCTCCTGGATGACCTTGGGCCAGTCGTACATTCTCAGCCTGACCTACCTGTTTTGAGGATTAAACAGAGGAAGGAAAAATGGCACAAGCCACTTTCGGTCTCCATTGGAGAGAATCAATGAAGAGTTGGTTCTTTTATGCCGCTTTTCTCTACCCGAAGGAGTCTCAAAGCGGCTTACAATCCCCTTTCCCTTCCCCACAACAGAAGTAGGTGAGGCTGAGAGAGCCCTGTTATTACTCCTTGGTCAGAACAGCTTTATCAGTCCTGTGGCGAGCCCAAGGTCACCCAGCTGGCTGCATGTGGGGGAGCGGGGAATCAAACCCGGCTTGCCAGATTAGAAGTCCACACTCCTAACCACTACACGAAGCTGGCTCTCTTGAGGTAAATATATCCATGAGGTAAATAAATCAATCAGGTTATGCTGTACCTTTAAGAAGTGCAACTTCTGAGACAGCACATCGTGATGATTCAGGATCACGGGCCCTCTGTGAGAGATCGCCTTTTCTTGACTTCCAGGATAGAAGGACCTGTACAAATCCTGTCAAAAACCACACATCATGCCTGTAAATTTTCAACCACGCAAAACATGCCTATCTGTCACAACAAGAATGGGGCTGCTGGGAAATACGGACCACTTGTTCACTGTCAGAAATGGAGAGGGAAGGCAACATTGAAGCCAGGTGGCTAGCGATGGAGTGATGCAGCCCATCTTCGCGCAGCTCTGGGACGACCAAACTGGGGGGAGTCAGGTTTTCTTCTGATGCAACAACCTAGCAAGAGAAGGGTAAAAAACAAAATAAAGATGTGCTGCCACCTCTGGTGGAGAGTGGTCCCCAACCTTTTTATCACCAGTTGGTCCCCAACCTTCTTATGACGCTTAATCATTTTACTGAGGCGGGGGGACCACTTTTTCTTGATCTGCCCTTTTTCTTGATCAGGGTGCTTTACAGCACAGATTCATGAATACTCCGGAACAATATTCCAGGGGTTAAGAAATTGAAGTCAGTGATTGATAACTTTCTAACATTCAAACTGTTAACCAAATAACCATGTAACCATCATGTGACTATTGCCATGACTGATGATGTCTTAGGCTGTGTGTAGGGGGCGTGCCTGATGGAGAGGGGTTCTGGGGGGTTTGGTGGATGTTGTCGGTTCACTGGCCTCAACTGAAGAGCTCCGTTTGGCAGGCCCTGTGGAACTGTGCTGATCTCCTCTGGCAGCTCATTCCACCAAGGGGGGGGGGGGCAGGTAAGAGAACGTCCTGGTCCTGGTTGAGGCTGGACATCCTTCCTTGGGGCCAGGGATCACCAGCTTGTTGTAACTGATTGAGTGCAAAGCTCTCTGGGGGACATATGTGAATGCGGAGCCTCAGACACCCTTGTTGACTTGCATGAAGATTTCATGGAGAAGTTGCTGGGAATGATTAGCCTATCTGATCACAGGGAAGTACGTATACGCCACCCACTTGAAACGTATATCTGATTGAAGAAGGAGAAAGCAAGATTTATGAATACGATACTAGCAACTATGCACAAACTATGGAAGATGTATAACAATGTCATCAATTCAGAGAGAAATGAAAATTATTTATTGCTTACTGGAAAAGTAGAGATGCTTTTTCTACATATGCTAACCACATGTTTAGTTTATTGTCCCTGAGTGCTGAATGTGTTTAGAAAATGAGCAGAGATTTTGTAATTTTACCATTTTAATGATACTGTTAGAACTACTCGCAAGCCATGAAATCCCAAAACTTTTATTTATTTATTTATTTATTTATTTATTTATTTATTTATTTATTTATTTATTTATTTATTTATTTATCCATCCATCCATCCATCCATTCATTCATTCGTTTAAACTTATATACCACTGCTCTCAAAGACTCACGGTGGTTTACAATAAAAGAATAAAAACAACACAACCCTTAAAATTCTATATTATAAAATTCTATATTATATAAATAAAATGAATAAAGTTCGTATTGGCAGAATCCTCAGCCAGCAAATCTTTCTTATTCCTCCCCCGGGGACTGGAGAATCATGCTGCCTACTCCTCTGCAAAAAGTTCCAAAATGAGCACTCTGGAGTTACTCATCCCTCAAGGCCACTATCCCATTTTGCGCGATGGCAGCTGGACCGTTAGCCGCAACGCTCAGCAGGATTATTTTTGTCCTTATTATTCACCCTGGCTGACATCGGGTCACACGCTTGCTTACCTGTTCCACCATGGAGTGAACGATCAAAGGAACGGAAATAAGTTCTTCAGGGACTTGGCTCAGCAAATCGTTGTAATACCTCATGTCCACATCTGCAATCAGAACGGTAGCATTTTGCAGTGTCAAAATAAAAGCAAAAGGAACCGGCTCCTGTCCCCGAATTAAACGAGCATACTGACAATTTGGGGATGTTGGCGTTACTCTGTCAGACCGTTTATGCACTGGAGGTTTCATGCCGGGCTGCAGGGTGGAGTTTTAGTCGTGGCAGGTTGCCCCATCTCTTCCTGCACCCACACGGGGGAACATTTGGCCTGGTGCACCTCATCAGATTTGTGCTCCTGCACGGAAGCTAGGGCAGTGAAGTTCCCAGTGCATAAACGGTCTCCAAGAGTTCTTAACTGGAGTGAAACTCCTGCAGCAAGGATGGCTAACAGTTTTTCCTGTAAGCATGGTCTCTCGATAGAGATAGCATTGGGCATTAAAACTGCGTTCCATCTTGGAAGTCAAACATCAGCAAACATGGCCAGAGCAATCAAAAGGAACATAACATTTGGAGATGCACGTGTCTGGTAATCGGGCGGACGTCCAATGAAAGACAATCAAACCATTGAAGGAGAGTTTCCTTGAGTGTCTAGTGAAGGATGCTGAAGGCACAGAAAGGGCTGAGAAACTTCCAGCCCTGTACTTCCTTTTCGAGCAAAACTCCAGCGGCACCTGAGAGCCTAGAGACATTTATTTCAACAAAAGCACTAGAACAGACTGGCGTGACACTGCGAGGACAGCTTTAATGGGGAGCATTTAGAATTCATGTGTCCACAAAGATATATCTGACTAGCTTCTCTTGATAGGTGTAGGGTTGAAGGGAACCTCATTCTCTTCAGGGGGGAAAATTGAGGGAATAGACTCTCGATCCACATGAAAACTGACAGAAGCCAAAGACAAAGGTTGAGGGGAAAGGTAAACCTGGCCCTTAAAAAGCAGTCAGACACTGATGTTAACAAACAAAATTCAGTATTGGAAAGTCAACCCGGAACAAATATATCCCGCCTGTATTCCACCCAAACAGGTGGGTGCTACCCCCATCAGATGAGCACACTGTTTTCCCTGTGGGGTGCTCAGCACATAGGCCTGAGTAGAATCGTAGAATCATAGAATCATAGAGTTGGAAGGGACCTCGTGGGTCATCTAGTCCAACCCCCTGCACTATGTAGGACACTCACATCCATATCGCTCATCTACTGTAACCTGCCACCCCTTTGCCTTCACAGAATCAGCCTCTCCATCAGATGGCTGTCTAGCCTCTGTTTAAAAATTTCCAAAGACAGAGAACCCACCACCTCCCGAGGAAGCTTGCTGATGAGCTTTTCCCATCCTGCCTTTGCATATCGACATGGGTTCATGTTCACAAATGTCGCCCCTTCCTAAGATGAAATGGTTTCTCCGACTCTCATCCATGATGGCTCCTCCATGTGACCCTGGACAAACACCTCTGTGTAGCACCAATGGGGAGGAACTGCCTTTCACAGAATCATAGAGGCATTACAAGCCATCTAGTCCAACCTCCTGCTCGATGCAGGATCAGCCTAAAGCATCCATGAGAAATATTTGCCCAGCTGCTGCCTAAAGACTGCCAGTGAGAAGAAGCTCACTACCTCATTAGGCAGCCAATTCCACTGCTGAATTACTTTGACCAAGATTCCTCCCCCCCAATATCTAGCCAGTATTGTTCTACATGAAGTTTATTATTATTATTTATTTTGTTACCCGCCACTCCCGAGTAGGCTCGTGGCGGGTTACAGATGTCCGGTTAAAAGCCCCATTAAATCCCAATTAAAACGGACACAAAAATACAAGAGGCAATCCAAACAAACCCAACAACATGGCGGAACCCCCTCCATCCCTGCCCCCGCCCCTACATCTAGAAGGAAGAGGAAGGAGAGACGAGGTAACCAGAGTCACAGCTTGACACCAGCCATCTCTACAGGTCCCATCCTCTGCTGCCAACAAGAACTGCTCTCTGCTCGCCTTCAAGTGACAACCTTGCAAATACTTACCTTTGCAAATACAACCTTGCAAATACTCCCCTCTCAACCTACTCTTCTCCGGGATGAACACTCCCATTTCACACACTGAGAGATCTTACTTAATGTTCAGGGTGTGGGGACTAAGCCATAATGGCTCAAGACCCCTTCTTCCCACCACGATCAGCAGCCAGTCAGGCGTGTCTTTGCCAAACCTACCCCTCCCTCTTCCCAGCAATTATTTTTCTCTCTGCTGGCAACTGTCCCTTTCTGGCTTCAGAAAATTCATACCACCATACCTGTGGTTAAAGCTCGTGCTTCTTCTGTAGCCTGTCTCTTCCTGGAAGGTGTCACTGGAGCTGTGGGAGGTCCCTAGCAAAACAAAGATGCCAATAAAAGCACAGACATCTGATATTTCAGCCTGCTGAAGGCACTCAAGTGCCTTCCCAAAGTTTTAATGAATGCCTTACTGAAGCTGATCTATCCGTCTCAGTGAACAAATTCTGGCGAAGATAAGAAACACATGAGAAGCCCTGCTGGATCATATCAGTGGTCCATCTATTCCAGCATCTTATTTAACACAGAGGTCAAACAATTGCCTCAAGGGAGGAGAGGTGCCCCAACAACACGGCATAGATGCCAAGGCCTCCCTTTGACATTGCCTCTCATCACCGGTATGGATCCCTGTACCACTTATCTCCTGCCACCTTGCGGAAGGGTAAGTCAGCCTTTCTCAACATTTTTTTACACTTGAAAACCCCCTGAAACCTTCTTCAGGCTTTGAGGTGTGATGGTGCAGAATATGGTTGGGAAGCACAGCTGTGTACATGCCCACCTGGGGCACCTTCCCTACCTATCCCCTCCAGGCCCATCCTTGACCATTTGGGGACCATTTG
The DNA here is from genome assembly GCF_049243985.1 of Paroedura picta. Classification (NCBI taxonomy): domain Eukaryota; kingdom Metazoa; phylum Chordata; class Lepidosauria; order Squamata; family Gekkonidae; genus Paroedura; species Paroedura picta. Next base: position 104,719,440 of record NC_135375.1, read on the forward strand.
GGTACACATGACAATATATGGTTATATCACCCAATAAATGTTTCACCATTTTTTAAAATATACTAAAATTAATTCACTCCCACCCATTCAGGAAAACCTTCCAGGCCTGTCAAGAAACCCCAGGGTTTCACAAAACCCTGGCTGAGAAAACCTGGGATAGGCTCTCACCTCTTACCTTCCGCCCCCTTGTGTCAAGTGTAGGCTCCTACCTCTTTGCTTTTCTTCTCAGCGACCGGGACGTTAATCAATTTGGTTGATTTCAAGTAGTGCTGATGCTGCCTCCTCCAGTCCAGGCAGTCATACATTAAGCAGGCGATGGTCTCGAAGATCTCCGTCCCATATTCAAGCTGAGCGAGAGAAAAACGAAGACTGGATTCAAGGGCAAAGTGTGAGCCTGGGCTGCGTCTGCACAGCTCTGGCTATGGTGCTGTCATGGTGCTTTAGCGATCGACTGTCACCAAATTGGCTTGAAAAGGACTGCTTTGGCTCTCTGGCAACATACTGGTGTGTGCTGGTAGCCCAGGCCTCTTCTGCCTTTGAAGCCCTGAGTTTTTTATCCACACAAGGAGTACGCGAAGAGCAATGTAGATGATTTTACCCTTTGGCCTGAATGTCCTTTGCATGAAATCTCCCCCATGTAGATAGCCCAGGCGAACCCATTCTCTTCAGATCCCAGAAGCTAAGCAGGGTCAGCTCAAGCAGGCACTTAGAAGGGCAACCTCCAAGGAATACCAGGGTTGTGATGTGGGGCAGGCAATGGTGAACCACTTCTGAATGTCCCCTGCCCAGCTGCTAGACAATCTTCCCCCCCACGGAAGAGGTTTCTGGGCACTGATATCTGGTTTTTAATTCTTTTTCCCACTCCCATGCCGAATTGTATACGGAGGTCATCAGAGACTCGGGTACTCTCTGCACTCATGTTTTTTTTTCCTGTTCTTGATCCTACCAAATTCTGATCAATCTGAACCTGGTTCTTGCAACAGATCTACAACGTTGCTTTTTCCTAACTCAAAGCAGCTTTCACAGAAATACTGTCTTCTTCACTTGAATCGTTACAATTATCAATCATTTTCTAATGCCCTGCCTCGTGTATCATTCAAAGGAAGCTGACTGGCATGAATATTTACTAGTGTGTCAACAGAATGCAGGGATTTTTTTGTAGTTGATTGGAATTTTTCCTTTTTTCTTTGCGGAGTTTGGGTATGTGGCTTCTCTCTTCTCTTCTTCCTGCTTGATTGGCAGGGGGGGGGGATGTGCCAGAGCCTATAGGTGCCTTTTATTTTCTACTCACTTCCTGGACAGCTCTAAAGCTAGAGTGCAGTGGCGGGGGGTAGCCAGGGTTGTATGAAGCTCCAGCCAGTATCAAAAGAGCACAAGGCAACAGCCTCATGGCTCAAGGGCTTTATTTCCTGCCTTTTGTTCCCCGATGGCTCTACAGCCAGAACAAGTCAGGGGAGGGGGAAGTACAAAGCCTCAGGCCATAAGTGTTTTCTTGTTGATTTTTGTTTTCCCAACCAGCTCTGCAGCCAGAGTGAATGGGGGGGGGGAGTGCCAAAGGAGCACGAGGTGGAAGCTTCAGAATGATGGAGGCATGGCTGGGCTAGGAGGAGGGGGAGGGAAAGAAAATCTGAAAAGGTGAGCATCTGCACATGGAAGAGTTGGCTTTTGGAGTGCTTTTTATCCAATTAAGTGGATAATGTCCACTCTTGGATAACCTGGGATAAAGGTGGTGTGACTCCAGAGTCAAGTTGGGACACTGCAGATGGAAAAATAAAACTGATTGACATCAGACTGGAAATCAGATCAGGTGCAGATTCCTTTTTAAAATCTGAGATGATCACAGATTATGAGCCCAGTGCAGATAAGACCCAGAAGTCCAAGGTCTGAAGCCAGCTTCTTTCCTTCTTACTGTCCACTATGGAGAATACGGGATGCAGGAATTTTTGTCTCATCAAGGATAGATGTGCCCCTGGACCCCAAGACTATCCTACGCCCAAGGCTCAGCCCTGCTCAGAGCCAAACTTGACTGGAGTGGGGGGGTGGGGGAAAGCGAGAGGTGCTGTGCAAAGATTTTGGATTGATAAATCTCACCTGAGCCTTGGGAGGAGACACAGGGGCATCTTAAACAGCCAGGTGATGTGGAATCTAACTGGCGCTAAGAGTGGTTTCAATCAGCTGGTACAGAGGACAATAGTACAATAGGGCATGAATTTAAAACTAAGGAAACCATATCCTGGCTCATGGTCGATAAATGTTCTATTGACATGGGAAGAGGAGAGACAGAGAGAGAGAGACAGAGACAGGGAGACAGAGAGGGAAAGAACACATGAGAGAGAGCACAACTGTATTTTGCTACAAGTAGCCCCCAAACTACTCCAAAAATAGGTTACTAACCAACATTTCATTGTTAGTCCAGTCAGCAGGAAAGGAAGACTCCTTCATGACGCAATAGAGTCTAGCGATCTGGAAAAGGTTTGATCCCGGTTTCCCACTGTTCAGGATGGGTTCCAAGTACTTCCAGAAGTTTTTCAGATCCTTCACCACCTGTTCCTTCTTCTTTGCTTCAGCTTCAAGCACTGAAAAAGCGCAATAGAGTGAAAACTGCTTTAGAAAACTTAGCTATTGACAAGCTTTGATTAAAAAAAAGAAACTGTTGTATTCATTCCATTGAAACAGCCAAGTCTGTTATCACACCATGAAATTTGTTTTTTTGCAGTGGGGGGAGGGTCAGATTGTGGAAATATACATAGAGACTCTGGCCTTGGCCGCAAAGGGAAGTAGACTCAATTGAGCATAGCCCCTTCAATTATGATTTTTATAGTGAGATCCATAAAGAAACAATTGACCCATTGCTGGAAGGCTTCCCGGGTTGGTTGAATAAAATCAGACTTGAACTTCTGATAAAAACCACCAAACTATGCACCAGGTGGCAAACTTCTGTGTCCAGGTTTGCAGATTCAAGAACAATGTGAATGTTTGTAAGTCATGGACAATGGTATGAGGAGCGTTATACCGGGATTGGCAGAATTATTTTTTTAAATCATTTTATTAATTTGTTTTATCTTTGTGTTCGTTTGTTTTAATTATGCAAACAGCTGATTGTTCACCAATATTTTTGAACATATCCACAAGGACCGAGACTGGCCTTAAACACGCCAGATTTTCTGTACTGTGATTTGATCGAATCCGAGACCAAAATTAATATGTGTTGTGGGAAATCCACTAAGAACCTAAAAAGGTCAACACTGTTAAAGACGGGATAGCCTATCCCTTCCCTTGGGGTAATATCCCAGCTCTCACCAGATGCAGGATATTCCACCTTCTTCTTTTAATGGAGCACAGTCTGAAGTTCCTTCATAGTGGATGAGTGTGTGTGTATGTATACACACACACACACACACACACATACATATACAAACACACAGCACACGTATTTATATTAAGAAAGCTGAAGCTGATTTTAATAAAGCAGTCACATGTAGATTTCTTCAAGTTAACTTCACAATAATAGAAAAGCCACCCACTCAGGAGAGAGGCAGAGAGAGAAGGGCAGTTCAGCTGGACACACCCAGAGGGGAGGGGCTGATTCCGGAGCAGAGCTTTCAGGCCCCCTCCCTCCTGCAATCCCAGAGACTCAAATTAGGCTCCAGAGACTTTAGTAATTTGTTTTATCTTTGTATTCGTTTGACTTAATTATGAAAACAGCTGATTGTTCACCAATATTTTTGAACATATCTACATGGACAGAGACTGGCCTTAAACACGCCAGATTTTATCTTTCTGTACTGTGATTTGATCGAATCAGAGATCAAAATAAATATGTGTTGTTGGAAATCTACTAAGAATCTAAAAAGGTCAACACAAGGAAAATGAACTTAGGCCTATACAAGATGGGACACAATTTAAAAAAAATTATAATACCAGGATTTACTAATCAGATTAAAAACCCAAGGCTTTCAGCATAGCCCCCCCCCCCCAAAAAAAAATCAGTGCATACGTAAATACTAATGCCTCCACTGACCAGACGTGTTTCATGTAACCGCCTTTATCAATGGTCAGGCATCAAATAAAACCAGCATTCTTAAAATATACAAGAAATCCACAATTTACATAAATAAATACTTTACACAAAAAGATGCACTCAGGACACTGTGGACCTATCATCGATTCTGTGAACCAGAAGGCCAGATAAAACTATTGGAGGCCTCTACTATTTCAACAGCAGGCCCTGGTCAAGGCAAGCCCAATCTTGTCAAGTCTTGTCATCAGGAGCCTACCTTCGTCCAGAGTAGGCTGCAGGTTGGAAATATATATAGGTGAGAAACAAATACCTTCTTTTGCCAAGTGGAACACGAGCTTTCAAAAACCACGCAGGGGAAGCCTGCTCCCTCCCTCTCTCCAGCCAGCCAGCCAGCCAGCCCAGCTATGAGAGAAGGGCCGTTTCCACTGTGATACATCCCGCTGCTGATTTTTGTGGGGGAAATGAGAACCAAGTACCCTCCCTTTACTGTCTTCTGCTTCTTTTCTCACACTTGTTCTTTGCATCATCTCACAACGCCTCCTCTGGTTTTCTGGTCTCATTCCTGTTGGAAGGGAAGGACTTGGCACTGCTTCTTACCCCCAGACTTCAGAGGGGGACTTCAGAGAGGCGGAGAGATATCTAGGCCAGGACCAGGTTTGATTCCCCTCAGTCTTCCTCCGCATACAACCAGCTGGGTGATCTTGGGCCAACTGCAGTTCTCTCAGAGCTCTCCCAACCCAACCTACCTCACTGAGTATCTGTTGTGGGGAAAGACAGGTGACTATAAGCCCCTCTGAGACACATGAAGGCTGCTGGGTCGCCTTGGACCAGTCACAGTTCTCTCAGAGCTCTTTCAGTCCCACTTTTTTCACAGAGTGTCTGTTGTGGGGAGAGGAGGGGGAGGCAATTGTAGGCCACTTTGAGACTACTTGCATCCATTTTTATTGTTTTGCTTCTTGCTAACTTGGGCTGCGGGCAGCTTCTAAAGATGTATGCCACCTGCGCATGTTAACTAAGCAAGGTTGGGGTGAGGATGTGTCATATTTGAGCTGCCCAGTTAAGAGCCGAGAGTTAATCACAATGCCGAGCATGCTCCCCAAATTATTTATTTATATATATATTTATTTATTAGATTTATATACCACCCTCCCTGAAGGCTCAGGGCGGTTTACATTAAACTATTCAACAATACATGAAACAGTAGAAGAATTGGTTTTTATGCCCCACTTTTCACTACTCGAAGGAGTGTCAAAGCGGCTGACAATCGCCTTCCCTTCCTCTCCCCACAACAGACACCCTGGGAGTTGGAGGGGCTGAGAGAACCCTGAGAGAACTGCTCTGTGAGAACAGATCTAAGAGAACTGGAATGGGCCTAAGGTCACCCAACTGGCTGCACGTGGAGGAGTGGGGAATCAAACCTGATTTGCTAGAAGTTGCCACCCTTTCACCACTACACCACATTGGTTCTCATTACACCCTCCCCTCCTCCAATTGCTGTCAAGCGGACAGACTCAAAAAGAAAATGGAAGACGACAGTGGTACTGATGTTACTGCCAAAAGCACATGACTATAAAAATGCACATGGAAAAACCTCCGCAAAGACTATGGGGCGTTTCTGTTCACAATGAAGGCTTTCCCCTTATTTGTAATTCTTTTACCTTCTGGTGTGAGATGAGGGTCTTCTGGCAGTGAAACGGACTCCAGGTGAGCCTGCAGCAGCTCATAATAGTCCGAGGACATCTGAAGGACGCTTCCAACGTTGATCCCCAGCTCAGACAGGATCGGCAAGAGTTGGGGAGAGTGAAAACCCCAAAGGATGAAATAATACTGAGCACCATCATCTGGCTCGTCATCTGTTCAGAATAGACAAAAGCCTGTCACTCGTACCCAAAGGCAACACGGGGAAGAACAGAATCGCTCAGCGATGATAAGCTCGAAACGAGCACGTCCCTTGGACTGCAAGGCGAACAAACCGGTCAGTCCTAGAGGAGATCAGCCCTGACTGCTCCTTAGAAGGCCAGATCCTGAAGATGAAACTCAAATACTTTGGCCACCTCATGAGAAGGAAGTACTCCCTGGAGAAGAGCCTAATGCTGGGAGCGATCGAGGGCAAAAGAAGGGGACAACAGAGAACGAGGTGGCTGGATGGAGTCACTGAAGCAGTCGGTGAAAGCTTAAATAGACTCTGGGGAATGGTAGAGGACAGGAAGGCCTGGAGGATCATTGTCCAGGGGGTTGCGATGGGTCGGACACGACTTCGCAACTAACAACAACAACAAAGTCTGACTACCAATCATAGTTTAGTTGGATCTATCGTATTTCCAATAGCCACTTATGGCTGTGAAAGCTGGACGATGAAAAAAATTGGGAGAGAGGATCATCGATTAGTTTGAACTCTGGTGCTGGAGAAGGCTTCTGCAGGTTCCATGGACAGCAAAAGTCACGAGGGACGCACGAGAGCCCATAAAGCCTGACGCATCACTGGAAGGCAAAATCGCCAAACTCCTGCTCGCTCGCTTTGACTGCATCATGCGATCCAACTCAACTGCCAGAGCAATGATGCTAGGATCGGTTGGTGGTAAAAGGAAACCAGGTCAACAGAGAACATAGGGGTTACAGATTATCAAAATGGACACTGGCCAGAGCATTATGCAACTAAAAGAAGATCGGAAGACCTGGAGACAGCTGAGCTATAGGAGTGCCCAGAGTCAGATTCGACTGAACGGCTGACATCAGCATCAGCTTCATGGGTGTCTTTTGGACATACAGCACTCACTCCGTGGTTACCCACCAATATACTTATCAGTATCGTCCTCTTCTCCACGCCGCTTCAGCTTGGTTTCCTTCTTAATGGTTGTTCCCGAGTACTGCTGGGCATCAGATGCCTTCTTCCCTTTCCCTGCTTTCCCGCCGGCCTTGGCGCTGGGTGGTTTCTCCTTCTTGCCAGCGGACTTGCCTTTCCCCTTCCCCTTCTCCTCTTTTTCCTTTTCCCGGTCGTCAGATGGCTGCCAAATCAGAGAACAGTGTGTATGTTCACATTGCAATCTCACAGAAAGGACCGCGCTGATTGTTAAATGCAATGAAACTGGAAATAGGAAAGCACAGGGAGAAGAAGAGGAAAAAGAAGAGGAAGAGGAAGGAGGAGGAGGAGGAGGAGAGCTGGGGTTTTGGACTCTGTTTTTTATTACCCGGAGAAGTCTCAAAGCGGCGTACAATATCCTTCCCTTCCTCATCCCACAACATGCCACAACACCCTGGGAGATAGCACAATAAAGTCAGAGTCCAGTAGCACCTTTAAGACCAACAAAGATTTATTCAAGGCGTGATTTTATTGCGCTTCTTCAGACCAACACGGCTACTCATTTGAACCTGGGAGATAGGTTAGGCTCACAGAGCTCTGAGATAACTGAAAATGGCCCAAAGTCACCCAGCAGGCCTTATGTGTCTCAGAGGGGCTTTCTCCCTCCCCACAACAGGCACCTTGTGAGGTAGGTGGGGCTGAGAGAGCACTGAGAGAACTGTGCATGGCACAAGGTCACCCAATAGGCATCATGTGTCTCAGAGGGGCTTATAATCACCAAGCTGATTCTTCGAAGAGGGCATTTAGCTGAAAAACAAGCTCTAACTGGTGGCTTTTCCAATCAGCATTATTTATAACTTGGACAACTATTTGACAACACTGTTGTTTGGAAAAAAAATTGTCTTATGTTATGTCTTATTTGCAGTAATCTTGCTGTACACAGTTTTGGCTGGTCTGCTTGATTCAACATTATCTATGTACTATTGTTCTATTCCATTTCCCAGCTTGGTGTAGCGGTTAGGAGTGCGAAGTTCTAATCTGGCAAGCCGGGTTCGATTCGAGTTTTGTGCCCATGCAAGGATGCATGGCGATTTGCTCTCGAGATCAAGAGTCCTTTGCAGAGAACCTTGGGATACTCCACGGCGGTCTTCTGTCATTCTTCTCATTAGTTTGAGTTGTTGACTGACTCTCTTTGATGAGAGCCAGTTTGGTGCAGTGGTTAGGAGTGTGGACTTCTAATCTGGCATGCCAGGTTCGATTCTGCGCTCCCCCACATGCAACCAGCTGGGTCACCTTGGGCTCGCCACAGCACTGATAAAACTGTTCTGACCGAGCAGTAATATCAGGGCTCTCTCAGCCTCACCTCCCTCACAAGGTGTCTGTTGGGGGGGAAAGAAGGGAAGGTAATTGTAAACCGCTTTGAGACTCCTTATGGTAGAGAGAAACGGCATATACGAACCAACTCTTCTTCTTCTTCTTCTTCTTGATTTTGGTAATCCGCCATACCCCAACATGAGCAGGTCTTAACACCATGAGCTCTTAGAGTTCTGCAGGGACTGCAAGGCGGAGCTCTTCCACTGAGCCTATGATTGAGGCCAGCCAATTAAGAACAATTCCAATGAAATCTCGGGCCTCCCTTCTGCCCCCACAGCGCTGTTTTACCCCCTTGATTCTGCCCATCTTAACATGGGGTGGATCAACCCGGTCGAATCACCATCAGCAAAGGTAAGTGTGATAGAAATCCACTACAGTTGTTTTAACTTTATAATTTTAACTTGTACTGTAATTCATTTTTTTTCAATTTGTTTTTTGGTTATTAGTTTTATTGTGTTTTAAACCGTGCAAGAGCCTCTTGTGGCGCAGAGTGGTAAGGCAGCTGTCTGAAAGCTTTGCCCATGAGGCTGGGAGTTCAATCCCAGCAGCCGGCTCAAGGTTGACTCAGCCTTCCATCCTTCCGAGGTCGGTAAAATGAGTACCCAGCTTGCTGGGGGGTAAACGGTAATGACTGGGGAAGGCACTGGCAAACCACCCCGTATTGAGTCTGCCATGAAAACGCTAGAGGGCGTCACCCCAAGGGTCAGACATGACTCGGTGCTTGCACAGGGGATACCTTTACCTTTACCTTAAACCGTGCAAATCAACCTGAGCTGGTTTTTGAGTGGAGCAGTGTATAAATATGTTCCACTTAATATTTCTGGTATGGGCTTGGAGGAGGAGCTAAGCCACAAGACCATTCAGCGCTTAACACCCACTTAGGGCGGCTGTCCCACATGAGTGCCTCCTCCTCTAACTAGCTGGCCTGTCTGTCCAGCAGCCAGCCTTCTGTCCCCCACCAGACCACCCGCTCCTCCTTCCACTTCCCTCTGAGGTTCAGAGGCTGCAGATCCCTACCGCCTGAGAGCTGCCCCTGCCAGTGAATTCACTGCCTGGAGCATCCAGCCTGCAGCCTTTCCAGGTCCTGGGGGGCCATCTGCAGAGCCACCCCACCCCCCATTCTAGCACCCATTGTATTCCTGAATGCAACGGGCTTTACCTCTAGTACCTATATAAATGAATGACCTAAAAGTGTGCTTAAAATCTCTTTAAAATTTTGTATAGTCATGCCTGATGAAGTGATCTGATGAACTCGCAAGCTTGTACACTGTTATGTGTCCTTGGATTGACCCTCAAATGGGTGATGTTCTTGGCTTTTTAGATGTGAATAAAACCTGTCTGCCCTACCAGCAATGGTGAGAAGTCTCCTACAAGAAAGAGAGCAGGGCAAATATTGGAGGCTAGCCTCTCCCAGGGACAGGGAAGGGTCCCCACCCAACAGAAGAAACAAAACATATCGAAAGCATTTTGCCTTGGAGGAAAAACAGGAGCCACAGTTCATGAGAGTAACTCAGTAGGCTTTCTACTAACTTCGCCAAGCCAAGCGACTAGCACCCTACTTGGCACCAGAACACCTAGCCACAGTGATCCATGCAACGGTCCCCTCTAGACTGGACTTCTACAACTCGCTCTATGCAGGCCTACCCTTATCTTTGATCCGGAAACTACAACTGGTGCAGAACGCTGCAGCCAGGATACTCACTAATATACCATGGAGATCTCACATCCAGCCTGCACTCCAACAATTCAGCTGGCTCCCAATTGAATTCTGGATTAGACTTAAGGTTTTGGTTCTTACTTTCAATGCCATACGCGGTCTGGGCCCAGTGTACCTGAGAGACCCTCTCTCTGCCTACACCCCCCAAAAAACACTACACTCCGCCACCACCAACCAGCTGGTGATCCCTGGCCCCAAAGAAGCACGTCGGTCCTCAACAAGGGCCAGAGCCTTCTCTGTCCTGGACCCCACCTGGTGGAAAGAGCTCCCTGAAGAGATCAGGGACCTACATGAACTCCCAGAATTTCACAGGGCCTGCGAAAGGGAGCTCCTCCACCAAGCATTTGCTTGAGTCTCACTGACCCAACAACATCTGCTGGTCCCCCCTCAGATACCGCCTCCATGACCTGAAGCAGCCTGACCTCTCTGAGGCCTTGTCTTAAGTTATTATTTATTTGAAGCCACTGTTAGATGGTTGATATAACATATCAACACATGACTGTGTTATTTGTTCGACTGTTCTACGTGTTATCCCTACAATGTTATATGAACCGCCCTGAGCCGTACGGGAAGACGGTATAAAAATCTATGAATGAATGAATGACTGGATGACTGGATGACTGGATGGATGGATGGATGAATGATTGTGGCCACAGTACCTTCTTTTCAGCAGCCCGTCTCAGCATATCCTTCTGCTTGATAGCAAGCATTTGATATTTAATTAACTTGCCAATCAGAGTCACAGGAAGCGATTCTCCGGCATCCAAAATGCTTTTTGCTACTTCTAGCACCTGCACAGGAAAATACACGTCAACTTTAGGAGTGACAAGATAAAAAAGGGTTCAGAACACAACCGACTTCAAAGAGGCACTTTAGTAAACTGATAATGAGCTTCAGGAAGACTCAAATTAAACCCAATTTGGCGGGTGGGGGTGGGGTGAACGTACCTGACCATGAGTCCAACTTAATGTTTAGAATCAAAACTCCTAGTTATACACACACTTTACGTAGATGAAACCTACAAGGAACATGCTTGTATGAAGACAAAGGTTATTTTAAATTATTTTAAATTATTTAATTTTATACTTCTACACCTCCCTCTCCCTTGGGTCACAGGGCTTGGCACATGCTTGTAGTGCGGGGAAGCCGATAGATCAGGGATTCCCAACCAGGATTTCCAGGAAACCCTCAGGTTCTGGCAATGATGGAACGCATCTATGAGTCAACCAGCCACCTATGGATCTCGCATGGCAGTCCGAGCTACAAGCCCCAAATCAAGGACCAAGAGCCATTTTGGATCTACTGGTGGGAAGAGGACTGGAGCTCCACCCTAAATGCCAAACGTCCTTCCCTCCTTTCTGATTCTGTCAGTATGTAGCCTAATTGGGGTGGAATAAGGTTATTGGATTTTCATCGGGCGATGACAGCCACATGAAGGCCCAAGCTGCCCTGTCCAGATGTGTGGCACTGACAAGCTGTTTTACGGCGATGTTTCTTACAGCTTGTTTCCACCAAATTTCATACAGCTCACTAACATCTGGGCCCTGTGAGCCAAGTAATGACTTGAAAACAAGAGAAGGCACAGCTCGGTGAGGGTTCACTGCAGGGAGGGGAGCGTTTCGCTTGGGTCATCCTCCTTACAGAGTTCGTCGAGACAGGGAAGCATTGGGAAGGAACAGCTTTTACACGTAACAGTTTCCAAATTTCGTTTTTAACCTTGACTGGAGATATTTATAGCTCTGGGATGAATGAAGTGTGACTCCTGAGTTCTGACAGCTTCTCATTCCCATACAGCTTTGGAGAAATGACTGCATATGGTGTCGATTTTGAGGTCTCGGGCAATGACAACGAATGCCTTCCCTGACACAGGCAAGAATCTAAGCTAGGGGTTCCCAAAGTGGGTGGTACATCCCTCTGGGAGTGGTAGAAGGGCCCAGGGGGTCAATAGCCTGTCTTCCTGCTGCAGCTGCATTTTCCTTGTAAGAGATGTTTCAAAGATGGCTTGCTATTGTCTGCCTCTGGGTGATAGCATTCCTGGATGTCCTCGGTGATTTCCCACCCTTATGCTCTGCAGGTGCAGGGAGGTGCGTTTGGCCTCAACCAGGGCCAGGGCCTTTTTGGTCCTGGCCCTGACCTGGTGGAATGAACTCCCAGAAGGCCCTGTGGAATGCCAAGAACATTCAAATAACTTATATTTTTTCCCAGACTAAAATATGGTCACTGAACAACTACCAAAGAAGAAGAAGAAGAAGAAGTAATAGTAGTAGTAGTAGTAGTAGTAGTAGTAGTAGTAGTAGTAGTATAGGTACTACAGTGTGGCGGCAGCCTGAAAAAGTATGGGAAGCACTGGTCTACACTTTATGGGTGTGTGCACATAGAAGAACACAGGTTAGCTTCTGACAGTAAACCCAGAACTTGGATTAAGGATCACCGTAAGCGACACAAGTCAAACTAATGAGAATAATGACAGAAGACCTCCGTGGAGTATCCCAAGGTTCTCTGCAAAGGACTCTTGATCTCAAGAGCAAATCGCCATGCACCCTTGCATGGGCACAAAACTCGAATCCAATGTCAATTTGTCGGGCCAACTCAATCACATCGCTCTTGGGATCCTGGCCTACAACCACTAGGAGTGTTGAGTTGAAGGAGGGAGAACCATTTCAGCCCATAGATCAAGAGTCATCCCATCCAAGAGTCATCTCTGTTATGGGGCAGAATCATCGGCGTGTTATTCAGATCGGTTCACACAACCAAGACCATGGTGTGCAAGCCTGGAAGCACCGATTCAGACGGGTAAAGAAAAACCACAGAACCTTTCTGACTGCCAGCCCAAACACATAGAAGTCAATTTATAACCACTAGTTCTGACCAGGATCTTCTAGCCTCCCTATGTTGTTGCTTTCTCCTTGACAACAATCATGCAGTACAAAGCAAGGCGACCCCCATACTCGAGTGCATTCTGGCTTATTTCTCCAGATCTTGCCATTTTCTTGTTCATCCTGCACAATCGCTCTGTCCTCAGGTGAACAGAGTTTGAGTCTAATGGCACTCTGATTCAAGGTATAAGCTTTTGTGTGCACACACACTTTGTCAGATACATGCACACGAAAGCTTCTACCTTGCATCAAACTTCGTTGGTCTTCAAGGTGGTGCTGGACTCAAACTTTGTTTTGCTGCTTCCAACCAACCTGGCTACATATCAGAATCTGTCCTCAGGTGTGATTCCCCCAGAGGTAAAGTCACCTGTAAACCGCCTTGGAGTACTCCTGCTTCCTTACTCAATGTCACTAGTAAAAAAAGCAATCAAACCCCCCAAGACTGATTTCCAAACAAGCCCCATTTTCAGGTCTGATTGGCAATCTATTCAGTGTGCCTGACACCCGCAAGCGAAGCAAAGGCTGAGGCCGTCTCCACTGTCAATATATGCTTGTCATACCAGGTATTCACAGGAACATGACTGGCATAGCTCAAAAAAGTTACCATGGCATAAAATCTCAAACGAACAGGATTCTCTTTTAGCAGCCGCCCCCTCTCCACACACCTTACTTAAGAGCTGGGTTTTTTATATCCCAGTTTCCATTATATTTCCTTTTTTTTTTTTTTTACCAATGAGAAGCCCCTAACTCTCCAGGCTTTGAGAAACCCCAGCAGTGGTGCACAACCCTGTAGAATATGATTGGGAAGCAGAGCTGTGGACACACCCACCCAGGGCCCCTCCTCTTTTCACCCCTCCAGGATCATCACTGACCATTTTGGGAGGGGAGGGGCAAGTCAACATGGCCATATATGGTCTTATCACCTGAGAAATGTTTAAACAAATGTTAAAAATATATAAAGAATTAATTAATTCCCACACATTCAGGAAATCCTTCCAGGGCCATCAAGAAACTCCAGGATGGCCAAACTGTGGCTCTCCAGATGTCCATGGAGGAATTTCCTGATTGGGTGGGAGTTAATTAATGCTTTATATATTTTTAAAATGTCATGAAAACCTGGTTGAGAAAGGCTGAATTACACAGTCTCAGAGCAGCTTACAAACCCCCTTCCATTCTTCTCCGCACAACAGACACCTTGTGAAGGTGAGAGAGCTCTAAGAGAACTGCTCTGCAAGAACAGCTCAGAAGGGATTTCGATTAGCCCAAGGTCACCCAGCTGGCTGCATGTGGAGCAGGGGTGAGACATCAAACCAGGTTCTCCAGATCAGAGTCTGCCATTCTTAACCACGACACTATGCTGACTCTCATGAAGGCTGGGCAAACCAGGTGATGAAGTCTGGGGTTGTCCGGCCAATCCAAAATGAAAACTGCAATTTTGCAAGAAGAGAGGCGGAGGGGAAATTTTTCCAGCTGAAATGAAGTCCCAGCATCCTGGCTTCCTTGACCCCTTGGATCTAACATGGCCCAAGACTGAATTCACCTTTTTTTTTTTTTTAACCACCACATCACATCTAGCTTCCTGCTGGTGAAAAATAGTAGGAAAGGATTCCATCGGATGTCGGAAGTGGCTATGACAGAAATCAGGGGATCTGCATGGACAGAAGCCATGTGGGATGGGAGCTGCAGTCAGGAGGAGAATTGGGGAAAGCAGAGTGAAAAGTTGGCTGGGTCCAGCCCAACGGACCAGAGGAATGGTAGCAGGAAAAGGGCCCACTTGCCTCAGAATACAATGGTGCTGGAGCCTGACTTTCTTTGATTTTCTTGACTTTTACATTTCCAGAATCCATAATCTGTAAGAAAAACACAGCGCCATGAACAAACATAGGAAATGAATGCTGGGAATTGCTTGTGTTCATCAATGTTTCTGATAGGCAAGTTAGCAAGACCAATAAAGATAACACTAATTAGCAAGACTAATTAGTACATAGCTTGAGCTTACAAGCTAATGTTAACTTTAGCTGATTTAGCTATTATGTAAAAGGTTCCTGATAAGATGGTAAACTGTCTAGCGAAATATTTTGGAGCTCAGCTGATTAAGTGGAAATGTTAAAGTAGGGAGATGAGGGAACTATTTCACAGCAAACCATAAGGGCAAGGTATGTTTAAAGGTAAAGGTAAAGGTATCCCCTGTGCAAGCACCGAGTCATGTCTGACCCTTGGGGTGACGTCCTCTAGCGTTTTCTTGGCAGACTCAATACAGGGTGGTTTGCCAGTGCCTTCCCCAGTCATGACCGTTTACCCCCCCAGCAAGCTGGGTACTCATTTTACCGACCTCGGAAGGATGGAAGGCTGAGTCAACCTTGAGCCGGCTGCTGGGATTGAACTCCCAGCCTCATGGGCAAAGCTGTCAGGCAGCTGCCTTACCACTCTGCGCCACAAGAGGCTCTTTTGTTTAGGTATGTTTAGACTTGACAAATTGTGCTCACAGATATGAGAACGGATATATGTGGCAATAAAAAGACACCTGCACATGTCAAAAAGTTGTTTATCACACTGTAAAAAAGGTCAGTGGTTACAGGACTTTGTTACCAAGATCCTTTTTATTGCAATAAAGTTCTGTCTACTTCTGGAGTCTCTCTGATGTGTTCTTCAGTAGGCGTTGGTGTACCAGGCAAACAAGTTGGGTATCATTTCTACAAAATAACTTGAAAGTAGATGTCGGTTCAAGATGCAAACTGATCCAAAGAGCCACCTCCGTTACACCCAAAAGCTTGGGTACACCTTGCAGAATTGCTTATTTCCTTCCCTATGAACAGCAGTGTAGTTTCACAATCTGATCCTCAAGGTTAAAGGTAAAGGTATCCCCTGTGCAAGCACCGAATCATGTCTGACCCTTGGGGTGACGCCCTCTAGCGTTTTCATGGCAGACTCAATATGGGGTGGTTTGCCAGTGCCTTCCCCAGTCATTACCGTTTACCCCCCAGCAAGATGGGTTTACTACATAAACCAGAGTTTTTCAGTGGGAGATTTTAATGTCTGCCAGTGGAAGAAGAAAGAGTTAGTGAAAGCACAGGGGGTTGAGGAACCTCAAAGCGGCATGGGACAGCCCGATCTTGTTAGATCTCAAAAGCTAATAGAAAAAGAGAGAACCCGCCCCAGGCTATCAAAATCAGTTAACAATATATATATACAATCTCCATTTTAATGATAAATGAAACAACCAGAACGGACTCTAGATTTTGTTCCGTTATCAAAGTAGACCTTTCATTGGTGGTTGTTTCCTCCTGAGATTTTGAAACTTATCCTAGAAGTTTTCAATATTTCAACCAACTCTAAGCTGTAATCAAAATTCTATGCATATAATACCGGCCTTCAGCTCACAGGTATGGGAGAGCTTTGTCCAGATACCACTCTACTTTGAAAACGGAACAAAATCTAGAGTCCGTTCTGGCTGTTTCATTTATCATTAAAATAAGGTAAAGGTAAAGGTATCCCCTGTGCAAGCACCAAGTCATGTCTGACCCTTGGGGTGACGCCCTCTAACGTTTTCATGGCAGACTCAATACAGGGTGGTTTGCCAGTGCCTTCCCCAGTCATTACCGTTTACCCCCCAGCAAGCTGGGTACTCATTTTACCGACCTCGGAAGGATGGAAGGCTGAGTCAACCTAGAGCCAGCAGCTGGGATTGAACTCACAGCCTCATGGGCAGAGCTTTCAGACAGCATGTCTGCTGCCTTACCACTCTGCGCCACAAGAGGTTTGATGCTTACAATTAGGCTGAAGAACACCCTAAGCCACAAGAGGCTCTATCATTAAAACAGAGATTGTATAAATATATTGTTAACTGATTTTGATAGCCTGGGACAGGTTCTCTCTTTTTCTGTTAGGATATTTATTTAGAACCACCTGTTTTTTCGTGTTATAGATCTCAGAAGCTAAGCAGGTCCAGTAATTGGAAGGGCGACCACCAACTAGCACTTTGCAGAGAAAGGCCATGACAAACCACCTCTGCTTCTCACTCGCCTTGAAAGCCCCTTACTGTGGATGCCCCAAGTCAGCTGCATCTTGATGACCCTTTCCATATGCACATGTCAGACATCAGTTATCGAAAACGAGACGTCATCACTTCTTTGGCTTGGCAGACTGAGTTACAAGAGGGATTACCTGTGTGGTCTTAAACAGTGTCAGCCTTCTAAACCCATTTAAACCAACAGGTTTAGAAAGGGGTAACCCTGCCTAGGAATGCATTCTAATTTGTAGATTACAGCTAAACTTCCTGACAGTAAAAGCCGTGTGATGATGGAACCAGTAACCTAGAGGGGCTCTCCCTTGGCCTATTATGCACGGAGTGGAAGGTCTGCATTCAGGGTGGAATGGCGGCGGCTCAAATCACCAATTATGCACGCCGCAGGCGGCAACCGGGCGCAGAGTCAAAGTATGCTGCCGAAAACGCTGCGTTAGCGAAATGCGGAAGAAAGTGGAGCTTCCCAGGCGACCAGGGCGCAACCAGAAGTGGCTCCGGATTGGCCGCGCGCATAATCGGCTGCTTTGGGTTTTGCCGCCGTTGCGTTGCGTCCCATGCATTTGTGGTTTGCTTCGCTTCTTCCTCCTTCGTGTTCTCCATACCTCCGTTTCAGCGGCCATGCATAATAGGCCTTGGTGGAGGTGTTCACAGAGGTTGGACAGCCATTTATTGGGGATTCTCTAGCCCTGGCTCTCAAGTCACCCGCTCCCATCATTATCAATGGAATATGCTGTCAAACCGCAGATGACTTATGGCGACCTCCATTGCATGACTCTGTGGAGCAGCTCCGGACTTTCTTGGTGGTCTCCCATCCAAATGCTAACCAGGGCTGACCCTGCTTAGCTTCCGAGATCTGACAAGGTCCAATTAGCCAACGTTGTTAAGTACCTCTTCTAATATTTGTTCCCAAGATATCACGCTGAAGAGCTTCCGCTGCGGCACCTGCACGGCAAGAGACAGAGCCTTCATGTGCAGCTCGTCTTCGATTTGGTTCCCAACAAGGAAGGCGATGCTTGGGATCCAGTTTTCCTGTTTGAGTTCCAAAACAAATCACAGAAATTACACATTGCTGCCTTTCTATATCTAGGGACTGTTAACGTTATTGTTCTGTTTTCATAAACGTTTGCCACGCTTACAATGCTGATTTTGAAACTCTGAGTCCAGTGGCACCTTTAAGACCGACAAAGTTTTAGAAGAAGAAGAAGAGTCGTTTTTTATACCCCGTTTTTCACTATACGAAGGAGTCGCAAAACAGCTTACAACCGATTTCCCTTCCTCTCCCCACAACAGGCACCCTGTGAGACATGTGGGGCTGAGAGAGATCTGACAAATCTGCTCTGCGAAAACAGCTCTAACAGGACTGTGACTAGCCCAAGATCACCCAGGCTGCCTGCGGAGGAATCAATCCTGACTCTCCATATTAGCTGCCACCACCCTTAGTTTTACACCACGCTGGCTCTTGAAGGTATAAGCTTTTGTGTGTATGAACAGTTTGCCAGATGCAATCTGACAAAATGGGCATGCACATGAAAGTTTATACCCCGAATAAAACTTTGCTGGTTTTCAAGGTGTCACTGGGCTACAACTTAGTTCCGCTGCTTCGGACCAACACGGTGACCCACCTGAATCTATCTCAATGCCAAGTTATGAATCGGAAAGAGCTCACTACCACCAGGTGGCAATGTGATACCATAGAGCTCACCATTTGCTCCAAGTTGATATCTGGAGCCCAAAAAAAGCACAGCCACAATTTTGCGACGGGGAGAGGGCAAGGACCCGCTTGCACTTGGAAAAAAACAATAAAGCAAAGCAATCTGTAAAATTCATGGCTCTGTCGGATTAAGGGATATTAAAAATGTCACAAGACACTCCAGAACAAACGAGCTTCAGTATTAATATCTGCCAGGCCTGGGCAGACTCTGCTTTTAATATAACTATCGGCCTTATGAAACAAGCACATGTACTTCCCAGCAGCGTAAGATGTCAGATGCAAAGGGTCTACAGCTAATTGCATTTCTCCTTCTCACGTCTTCCCTTACATCCTTGAGTTCAAGGGGCTATCACCCTTTGTCAGGACCATCGTGTCAACTGAGCTTGCTGACTCTTGGGAACCACAGCAAATCAAAAGATGACCTCTCCTCTAGCCAACAGCCAAATCAGAAGTCACCAGACCAGAAATAGAGAACCCTAAGCCAAAAGAGGTGTGTGAAGAGCTAAGCAAGGTGTTTTTCGGAGCCAGACTTCTGTGGCATCCGAGCAGTGGGACAGCTTGCGTTGCTCTCTATTAACGGCCCTTGTTTTAGAAGAAGAGTTGGCTTTGATACGCCACTTTTCTCCAACAGAAGGAGTCTCAAAGCAGCTTACAATCGCCTTCCCTTTCCTCTCCCCATAACAGACACCCTGCGAGGTAGGTGCGGATCAGCTAACTGGCTGCATGTGGAGGAGCAGGGAATCAAACTCTGTTTACCAGATTAGAAGCCACCACTCTCAACCACTACACCAAGCTGGCTTTAATTATCACACTCATTATATCAGGGGTAGTCAAACTGCGGCCCTCCAGATGTCCATGGACTACAATTCCCAGGAGTCCCTGCCAGCAAAGATGGGCCCTGGGGAGGACAGGGACCTCCGCAGCACAATGCCAGAGCCCACCCTCCAAAGCTGCCATTTTCTCTAGGAGAACAAATCTCTGTAAGTCTGCAGAGGATTCGCAATTCCAGAGCATTCCCCGGGTCTCACCTAGAGGCTGGCAGTCATTATTAAATCCATGGGTTCAGTTGTTGACATGGACCCCGGAGCTCTTTATTAGGACCCCAGCATGGTACATGCAGACCTTAGAACTGCACCGAAAACCCTCCAGAACACCCCAACTTCTGTTCACAAGCAAACAATGGATCTTCCCCCCAATGTGTGCTGTTGGTCAGTTTCAGTTTAAAATGATTGGATCCGGCATTGGTCAATTACAATGGAAGCTTCCATTCTGCTTCAAGCCTCAAGCTCAGTCCTGGGCAGGACTATAGACACAAATGTCATCACATACAATTTCCATCCTATTTAAATGTTTTTTTTGCTTCCCTTTTACCCAGCTCCCCCCCCCCAAAAAAAAATATTCTCAAATATTCTCATTTCAGAGGTTGAGGTGACAGAAACAAGCACTAATATCTTTTGGGGACTTACTTTCCTGTTTAGGGTCAGGCTGTAGGGTTTCTAACCTGTCCAGTGCAACTAAATCCACAAGAAGGAATAGGACACTTTCCAGTAAACCTGTGTCAGTTTAGAGCTGCTGCTGGACGGAAGCTCTAGGGTTGCCAGCTCCAGGTTGGAAAATACCTGGAGATTGTGTGTGTGTGTGTGTGTGCAGCCTGAAGAGAAGGGAAGGGAGGGACTTCCTTGGAATATAATACCATGGAATCCACTGCCCAAAGCAGCCATTTTCTCCAGATGAAGAAATCTTGGTTGTCTGAAGTTCTAGGGATGCCAGCCTCCAGGTGGGATCTGGGGAACCCTTGGTTTTACAGCTCATCTCCAGGCAACAGCGATCAGTTCCCCTGGAGAAAATGGCTCCTTTGGAGGGTAGTCATAGGGATGCCAGTCTTTAGGTGGGGCTTGGAGAATCTCCTGGTATTGTAGCTCATCTCCAGATGACAGAGATCAGTTCTCCTGGGGAAAAGAGATGCTTTGGAGGGTGGACCTAGGGATGCCAGCCTCCAGGTGGGACCTGGGGATCCCCTGGAATTATAGCTCATCTCCAGGTGAATGAGACCAGTTTCACAGGAGAACATGAGTGCTTTGGAGGGGGGACTCCACAGCATGATACTCCACTGAGGTCTCACCCACTCCCAGCTCCACCCCCAAAGTCTCCAGGTGCTTCCTAACTCAGAGGTGTCAAACCTAGTTCCCCTGGGAAAAAAATTCCTATTTTGGAGGGTGGGCTCCATAGCATTATGCTCCCAGCCCCAAATCCCACCCACTCTCGCCTCCACCCACAACGTCTCCCCACGCAGAGCTGGCAACCCAATGGGGATCATCTGTAATACCGGGAGATCTCCAGCCAGCCCCTGGGGGTTGGCGACCCTAGGAAGCCCCGAGACACTCGTGGCCCCTGAGACGAGCGCGCCGAGCCCCCCACCCCACACCACCCCGCCTTCGCAAAGCAACGTCCAAACTCGAGGGCTCCCTCGAGGTCATCCAGACCGGCCCGTCCGTCCGCAGCGCGGCCCACGCACCTCCTCCAGGCGCGCAGCCACCAGCGCGGCTTCCCAGTTTTTGGAGCCAGCCCCCGGGGCCGGAGGAGGCCCCCCGCCAGCCGCGCTCTTGGGCCGCTTCGGAGCCATCAACCGGCGGGGGCCGTCGGAGCGGCAGACTTCTCGGCGTCTCCCGGCTGTTATGGTCGCCTTGGCAACCGCGGCCGGGGCGGTTTATTTTTTTTTTTGCGCGTGCGCCTCCAGAGGCGGCTGGCCGTTCTGCGTCGCCTTGGCAACCGGGCGGCCTGCCCAGGCCTCGCGGGCCCCAGCGGCTCGCTCGATGTTGAGGTTCAACGCGAGCGACCCCATAAGGCTCATTTAAGGTGCAGCGTCCTGCTCACCTAGGATCCCCCCCCCTCCCAGGCTCAGGGGATATTTCCAAAAGCGCAATAATAATGTGTCAGGATAAACAGTCTGAGGAAGAGCGCAGGCCCTTGAAAGCTCACAGCTTTGAATGAATCTTTGTTGGTCTTAAAGGTGCTATGGGACTCTATTTTTTGTTAGGATAAAGAGAGGTTCTGGGCTGAAGGCGAGCGGCTGTACAAAGTTGCAGTCCAGCGATTGCACGTGTAAGACCGACTAGGTTTTACTCAAGGTGTGAGCTTTTGTGTGTCCTCAGGCAGTGAAATAGACATCACCAGACTACATATATCAGGAGGATGTTTTAGTCAAATAGGTGGACAACTTGGTGTCCCCAACACCCCAACTGCAGAAAACCCCAAGGGCGAGAAAAACAAAAGATCTTTTATCTTTTTTATTCAGCAGCCGAGGAATTGGCTCCCTGCAGGAAAAGCAGGGATCCAAAAGGAAGAGAGCACGCAGAGGCTCTAGTCTAAAGGCCAGCTTGGTTGTAGTGGTTAGGAGTGTGGACTTTTAATCTCGGAGCCAAGTTTGATTTCCCACTCCGCCACATGCAGCCAGATAAGGGACCTTGGGCTCGCCATAGCACTGAGAAAGCTGTTCTGACTAAGTAGTAATATCAGGGCTCTGTCAGCCTCACCTACCTCACAGGGTGTTTGTTGTGGGGAGAGGAATGGGAGGGGGAGTGTAAGCTGCTTTGAGACTCCTTCTGTTTGCGAAAAGTGGCATATAAAAAACAACTCTTCTAAAACAAGAGCCGTTAATAGAGAGAAAAGCGGGTAGAGAAAAGCAGCATATAAGAGAGAAAAGCGGGCAGAGAAAAGCAGTATATAAGAACAATATCTTCCTCAGTTATATCAGGGCTCTCTCAGCCTCACCCACCTCACAGGGTGTCTGTTGTGGGGAGAGGAAAGGGAAGGCGAATGTAAGCCTCTTTGAGATGCCTTTGGGTAGAGAAAAGCGGCATATAAGAACCAACTGTTCTTCTTAAAACAAAGCATTTATACTTCCGATTACAGTACAGTCACATGGTAACCTCCACTTCAGCACCCAAAGCCTCCCATAGGGATTCCCTGGTCATGTCATTGCAGTTCTTGTGCTAGTGTAGGGTCCAGTGGGGGTGTAAAGATGGTGCTGTAGGGCAGGGGTAGTCAACCTGTGGTCTTCCAAATGCTGGCGGGGCTCATGGGAATTGTAGTCCATGGACATCTCGAGGACCACAGGTTGACTACCCCTGCTGTAGGGTGTTGCTTTTATTATGTAAATCAGTGGTCCCCAACCTTTTTATCACCGGGGACCACTCAACGCCGGGGACCACTCACCGGGGACCACTCAACGCCTTTTACTGAGGCCCGGTGTGGGGGGGGGGGTAGTTTACTCCTCTACTCTCAACCACTGCCCTAACGCTCTCTGATTGCTATGGTAACGTTTAAACATCCCTTCAAAATAAGATACAGACATGCCAGAACAATGAACATAAGGAACATTTTATTTTCAAGGAAATTTTAACTCATGACAATGACAAATCAATGGGAACCCTGAGCTTGTTTCTCTGCAACGAGATAGTCCCATCTGGGAGTGATGGGAGACAATGACACCCGAAGTGTGTTGTAAAGGGCCGGGGGGGGGGGGGAGAAGGCGTACTTCACAGCCCACCTCCAATTAGTCGAAGGACCACATGTGGTCCGCAGCCCACAGGTTGAGAATTGCTAATGTAAATGATTAAAATGCCTTCTCTTTGGTTACTGGTGGTCAGTTCATTTGGCATGAAACACTATGGTAGGACTATGATTTTTTGTTCTTTCGTTAGCCAGACGCATTTGAATCTACGTTAGTCCCATAACTTTCTCTGGCTGCAATGGCCATCTATAAAAATGGCAACTCAGAATGCAGGGAGCAAATGAGAAAATATTCTTGTTCTACGCTGTTCTCAAACTGTACTGACAAGCATTTCTTGAGTCTCATCACAAATGACTGTGACCCTCTCATGTGAACTTAATTTCTGTTCAGAAAAGAGCTGAACTATAAAGCATAATTGCTGCTATTTTGTATATGATTTTGCCATCACAACAAGGAGTGAGCAAATAAGCAGTAAATTAGTAAATAGCATCATGAAGGTATCCAACATTATTCTAGCAAGGAACTTAATTCTGCTAAACGTCTACATTATGCTGCATATTGGTTGGATAGATCATATCTTCATGATTTTGTTTACTAATTTACTTCATTTGTCCTAGTCTTCATTAGCCATTGGACTCAAACTCTGAGTCAAGATGAAGAGAGATTCAGGCGCAGAGCAGTGTGGGTCTGAAGTGGCAGAACAAAGTTTGAGTCCAGGGACAACTTTAAGTCCAACAAAGTTTTGATGCTGTGTCTGTAGACCTGCTGAGGACTGCGCTTGAGGTATGAAGCAGGATGGTAAGCCTGCAATGTAAGTAACCAATGTGCAGTGGGATCCCAGCTGCCAGATCCAGTCAGTTTAAAGCAAGTGTGACCAATAGAGTGCACTGGTGGGAAGATCTATTGCAGGGATAGGCAAACTGTGGGCCTCCAGATGGACTACAATTCTGGCAGGGGCTCATGGGAATTGTAGTCCATTGATATCTGGAGGGCCCCAGTTTGCCTACTCCTGATCTATTGTGTGGCTTCTTCTTCTTCTTCTTCTTCTTCTTCTTCTTCTTCTTCTTCTTCTTCTTCTTCTTCTTCTTCTTCTTCTTCTTCTGTGTTTTATTCCCTGCCACTCCTGAAGCCGGCTCTTGGTGGGTTACAACAATATATAAGTGGGGTTGGTTGTGGGTTTCTTTGGTTCAGTTCTGCTTCTATCATGGTGGGGTCCTAATAAAACTTCCAGTGTCCATGTCCACCCTGAACCCACGGATTTAACAGATTCAAGGGATAAGCTTTCGTGTGTGTACACGCTTCTTCAGACTTTAAAAAGTCAAGTGCGACCTTTAAGACTAACAAAAGTTTTATTCTGGGTGCAAAATTTCATGTGCATGCACACTTCTTCAGCTTATACCTTGAATTTTAGCAACGTATTAACATCACACAACATTGGGTGAATTAATACGTTGACAAAATTGGCAACTTTCTTTGCCATTAATATGTTAATATAAATTAGTGAAATAAATCTGACTCTGAAGAAGACTAATCACAGTAAGAATCACAGTTAAAATATATACATGGAGTTAATTGTAGAGTATCAAAGTTATATTGTTTTTTAAATTTCTCTTTCAGCTGAGGGAGCTGAATAGTAAAGCCAATGCAAAGAGTAGCTATTGGTTCTGGATATAAATCACAACATATTTTTTGGGAGATAGATTCCATGGTATGAGACCCCAGTGAGGTCCCTCCCTTCCCCCAGATTCCACCTGCTCTAACCTCACCCCTATCCCCCCAATCTCCTGGTATTTCCAAATGCAGAGCTGACAGCCCTGCCTAAGAAGCAGATACATGACACAGCACAAGGAAGCGTCAGTCCAAGAAAAGAAGACAGCATAGGAGACCTATTGTGAGGAAGAAGAAGAAGAAGAAGAAGAAGAAGAAGAAGAGATGGTTCTTATGCCGCTTTTCTCTACCCAAAGGAGGCTCAAAGCGGCTTACAGTCGCCTTCCCTTTCCTCACAGACACCCTGTGAGGTGGGTGAGGCTGAGAGAGCCCTGATATTACTGCTCGGTCAGAACAGCTTTATCAGTGCTGTGGCGAGCCCAAGGTCACCCAGATGGCTGCATGTGGGGGAGTGCAGAATTGAACCCGGCATGCCAGATTAGAAGTCCGCACTCCTAACCACTACACCAAACTGGCTCTCTGTGGGTTCAGGGAAGCCAGAATCACTGGGTATTGTCAGCTCTTTATTGTGATGAAAGAGGCAAAACTGGACTGAGAACTCCCCGAAAAAAACCCAACTTATATTCATGAGCAGACAATGGATCTTCCCACCAGTGCACAGTGTTGGTCAGTTTTAGGTCTAAACTGACAGGATCCAGCAGACGGGATCTTGCGACACATTGGTCGATTACATTGCCCACTTCAGTCCTGCCTCGGACCTCATGCTTGGTTCTCAGCAGGCCTACAAACACAACAGCCACCATCCCTGCCTTGGATTTAAGCATAATTTCCCATCTTTTGTTGAGAGAAGCATACAAGAATGGAGCATATGTGTACATTGCACTTAGGGGTGCAGTTCCTGGGTGGGGCCTGAGGATCACCTCCAGGTAACAGAAATCAGTTCCCCTGGAGATAATGGCTGCTTTGGAGGGTGAACTCCGTGACATTCTACTCCATTAAGGCCCCTCCCAGCCTCACATCTTGGCCACTCATTGATCCACCCCCAAAGTCTCCAGTCCAGAGCTGGCAACCCTAATTGGACGATAACGAGAACAACAAAAGATGCAGAGTATAGAGCTAAACAATACGTTTTCATTATTATTTTATTGATTTATTGTATTTATATACCGCCCTCCCCGAAGGCTCAGGGCGTTTTACATGAAACAAGAAAATTATACAGGTAACATCATTTATAGTAACAACAAGGTGATAACAACAATAACATTAACATAATAACAACAATAACAAAGAATGGTGGAAACTGCAAAGAGCTTCATGCTTCACCACTATGCCTTTGCTTAACTTCCAATGATCTTTTGTGAAATAAATATTCTGGTTCTCATTAAAACCCAGCAGTTGTTCCCAAATTCATTCACTCTGACTCATCCCTCCCAAAGCCCCCCTGCAGGGTAGTTCTGAGAAAAGAAAGGAAGGGAAGGTTATCATCTTATCGTGAAGCTAGAATTGTATTGTTAAGCTAGAACAGCCTTTCTCAAACTCCTGAAACATTCTTCAGGTTTCGAGAAACACCAGAAGTGGCGTGATCATCCAGAATATGGTTGATAAGAATAGCTGTGTACATGCCCACCCAGGGCATGCCCACCCTTCCCACCTCCTCCAGGCCCATCATTGACCAATGGGGGGGGGGGATTTAACATGATCATATGTGGTCAAATCACCCAATAAATATTTAACAAATGGAAAATATATACAAAACATAAATTAACTCCCACCCAGTCACGAAACCCTCCCAGGGCCAAGAAACCCCAGGGTTTCACAAAACCCTGGTTGAGAAAGCTTCAGCTTAGAATCGGCCATCTTTCTTGAAAAGAACAAAATTTCTGGCAGGGAAAAAGGACCTTTTATGAAGAAGTGAGCAACGTATTTTGTTAGTCTTTAAATTGCTACTGGTCTCTTGGCAACTTGTTTTTTTTCTACTGCAACAGACTAACACTGTTGTCCATCTTAATCCATCTTTCTTGAATCATACTTAAGTTGTTTCTCCAGGATATTATTCCAGAATCGTTTATGGGCTAGGTCTGAATTTGAAAGCTGCAGCAGTGCCTACCGGGATTCAGGACACTGGGAGGTTATGCCTTGTACTGCAGCTAACAAATTACAAGCCCAGTTGGGCTCTACGTGAAACCAATATTTTGGTCACCTTGGAAATTGAACTCGCACAATGGCGCTGTAGCATGACCTCAGCCAGGGTGCTTACTGAGCAGTGACTAGGAGGTCCGCACAGGTGTGGGCAGCCCAGCCCACTCTGTGGCCAAAATCACATTTCAAATATTACCATATGTTCCCATGCTGGGACGAAAGGAAGAGAAAGGGTCGCTGCTTGGGAGAGAACAGGAAAGCTGCCAAAATAAAGAATTCATTACAGGGCAGTCATGTTGGGATCTTACACTGGAGACGAGTGAAATATTTTGTGTGATTTAACATTCTGCGAAAATATCCCCAAACATGTGCTCACCGCCGCCTCCGGCCCAGCTCTTACGATACCCATCTGTATGCTCAACCTTGGAAACGGTTCTTTAAATTTCGTGCAAGCCTTGAAACTTTGCTCTTTGCTGATTTATTGATTTGATCTGGAGGCTTGGACAATATTGCTCTGTTGTGTTCTCGATGAGGACTCGAACATGGGATCATTTCAGCTTGTAGCAGTCTTGGTTTTCTGTTAAATACAGATTAGGGAAGAAGGAATGAATTTAGAGTTGCCAGAAACCAGCTGGCAGCCAACAGGAGTCCAGGAGGGATCATGGGGAAATACTAACCCCCTCCTTCTGTTCATAAGATTAACAAAGGTTTGCTACTATCCAACTTTAAATTGGATTTAAATGACTTGAGGGACCACCTCTCTGTTTAAACCCCCTGGAGAGCACTGTGCTCCACAAACTCCAACAAGCTGTCGAACCCTGGCCCCAAGAAAGCCAATTTGGCCTCAACCAGGGCCAGGACTTTCTCTGCCCTGGCCCCCACCTGGTGGAACGAGCTCCCAGAGGAGATCAGGTTCCTAACAGAACTAAAACAGTTCTGCAGAACCTGCAAAGGGGAGCTCCACCACCAAGCATTTGGTTAAGGTCGACCGTAACTAAACAGCATCTACCCCAACCTCCCTCCCTTGAACCCCTACGACTGATCTGACCAACCATGGGTCTGTTAAATTGTTTAGAATGTTACTTTCTCTGTTTATTGTTATTATTATTATTACCTTTCATTCATTATAATCACTGAATTTGATGAATTGTTCTTGTTTACGTTCTATATGAACCGCTCTGAGCCTTAGGGGAGGATGGCATCCAAATGGAATAAATAAATACATAATCTGGGGTCACTGTGGGTGGGCAGGTAGTTGTGAATTTCCTGCATTCTGCAGGGGGTTGGGCTAGGTGATCCTGGATGTCTATTCCAACTCTATGATTCTATGGTTCTAAGACCTGCACCTGATGTGACCAGGGGATCCCGATGGGAGACTTTGGGGATTGCACTGCAGGTGACCATGGAATTGGCCAGGTGATTGTATTGTAATCAGAAGTATACATGCTTTGTTCTAGAGAGACCTGTGTGCCCTCTGCCCTTTTGGGTCCCTGCTTTTCCTGCAGGGAGCCTATTCCTCAGCTGATAAATTAAAAAAAACACCTTTTGGTTTCTTACCCTCGGTGTTTTCTAACAATTGGTGTGCAGGAGACCCCAAGTTATCAAAACTGTTTGACTAAAACATCAGACAACAATTCAAGTGTGTTAACCACGAGATCTGCTGCTCTTCCAGCTGTCCGGGATTCCAGGAAACGCTCTGAACTTGTTACAGAAAGCGGCACACAGTTGCCTAGGAAGAACGCTGTGGGAGGTTGGACGATTGAATTCCAAATTTCCAACAATAAAGCCCGAGATTTCCGGAGTATTACTTTATAATTCCTCCCGATTCCTGAAACCTGTTACGTTCTCTTCACTTGCCAGCGTAGACCCTTAATCTGAGAAATTTTTCCGCAGCAGGCCAATCCTGTTTGAGAACGAATGCCTTACATAGTGGGGAGCGGAGATAGGAAGACCACCTGCTTGGGAATTGTCCATAGCTGTGAAACAGAAAGGGAAGGAGAGGACAGATGGGCTGGCACTGCCCGTGTTTCTAATTGTCATTTGAGAGGAAGGACTTAGTCTCCGGTGCCAAGGGCTCAGTGGTGCTGAGGATAAACCAAGTGATGAAAAAGGGAGGGGAATAATGGTTAATTACCACAGCACAGCATGGTTTAAGCTTCATGGAACTGTAGGGACACGGACCTGAAAAGGTTGATTCATTAAAACATCACCTTAACCACCACCCTCCTCAATAAAGTACTAGATAGTCACAACTGCCCAGCATAGTGTTGGGACTTTTGGACTTGGCTTGGTCCCAAGTCCCTCCAGAGAAATAGAGCTGCAGAGTTTTGAAAGTATGCCGTTAGTGGATGAGGTACAGATCCAGACTCACAGCACTTTGTGGTTTAAAAGAGAGTAATCTTTACTGGAAATATCATATAGGAAAATATCTTATTCATCTGCTTCTGTCTAGTTACTGAAGCAGAGTCCAAAAGCTTAAAGAGCAGTTGCAGAAGCTGCACATTGCAAGCCTCTTGTGGTTAGGGCGGACTACATGCCACATGTGAGCAGATGGAGAGAGCTAAGCTTAATGGACACAAACACTGCAAAGCAAAGGACACACACACTGATCTGCTCTTCCTGAAGAAAGAGGAAAGAGGTGGGAGCCAGCTTAAACAAAGGAATCCCCTGCAACCTCACCAATGACCACTTGAAGCTACTAGTCAATACACAAGCACAGCTCAGCTGCTTAAACAGCTTAACAACAACAGCCTTTCAGGGTTGCTTACACCACATTACTTGCTGATTGCAATTTCAACACAGAGCCAGATAAGAAGTGTCATGCCTGGGACTGGCTTATCTACAGGACTGCCTTTCCCTTATGTCCTCCAAAGCGTGTCAAGATCAGTGGAGCAAAACCTGCTTAGGGTCCCTGGCACAAAGGAGATGAAATGGACCTTGGCCAAGGTTTTTTCAGCCTGGGCCCAGATCTGGTGGAATGTTTTGCCAAAAGAGATCAGGACCCGGAGGGATTTAACGATTCCTGTGGGGCCTGCAAGACAGAGCTGTTCCCCCGGGCTTATGGTTGGGACCCAGCGAGGCTATCAAGAAGTGACAGGAACTGAGGGAACACCATTCTGAGAACTTTGAACCTCCCCTGTCAAAATGAGTTCAGCGAATTGAGATGGTTTTATTATGACTGTATAGAGTGTTTTATTATCACCTGCTCTGAACTGCACCGGAAGGGTAGGTTATAAGGATAAACATTTACTTTCTTATTTAAACCTTAGGACCAATTGATGCTAGAAAACACCACTGACACGTTGACACTAACATTGGTCAAACAGTGACAAACACGGCCTGTCCCATTTTGCCCTCACAACTGTGCGACGGCTGCAAGAGACCGGCTAGCTCCTCGTTATTCAATTGGCTTTGTGGCTCAGAGAGGATCTCAACCCAACTCTCTGTGGGCCATCTGACACCGTGCAAGGCATTGTGTGTGGTTTCATTCCGGAAACTGTCTGTGACTTTGACTGTATAGGCAGGTTCCAACCAGTAAGATCCAGCCCTGCTCTCTCTGCCCCAAACTGCAGAAGGGTCGTTAGCTGCCCCACTTCTGGCAGCACCTCCCACTAAAGATGGTCATTGCCTGCCAGCTCTGCAAATGACGAGAGGGGGAAAATGGGCTAGGGAGAATGGGGGTGCTTGTCAGCATTGTGCTGCTTCACTGAGACCCTTTCTGGCAGCCCCTGGAAGTGATGTCAGGATGTGGCAAAGGAAACAGGAGTCACAAAATCTCCACCCAATGTTATGATGACATTTCCACTCCCAGTGCCATGATGTAAATTCTGGGTTTGTTTTTTTCTTAATCATAAATGATGTCTGCATATCCACACAATTCTGACACAACTGTCCCTTCCTCACAAGGATTACAGGTTGTGAGAACCAGCTTGGTATAGTGATCGAAAGTGGCAGATTCAGATTTGGAGAATCGGGTTTGATTACTCACAGCTGAGTGACCTTGGGCCTGTCATAATTCTCTCAGGGCTCTCTCACGTACCCCTCACAGAATGTCTGTTGTGGGGAGAGGAAGGAAGGTGATAAGAAGGAGGAGGAGGGTCTCAAATTCACCTTCCCTTTCCTCTCTCCACAACAGGCACCCTGTGAGGTGGATGAGGCTGAAAGAGCGCTGATATTGCTCAGTCAGAACAGTTTTATCAGTGCTGTAGTGAGCCCAAGGTCACCCAGCTGGTTGTACGTGGGGAAGCACAGAATCAAACCCAGCTCGCCAGATTAGAAGTCCACACTCCTAACCACTACACCAAACTGGATTACAAGCTCCTTTGAGACTCCTTTGGGTAGTGAAAAGTGGGGTATAACAAAACAACACTGCTATGCAGAGATGAGGGGGTGGAGGCCAGAGTGTAGCTTTTGGAGTGTATTACCTTCTCTCTGAATGCTCCTCGCCTGAGGTCTTCCTTATTGTCCATCAGTTGGCAGGTTAATGCACTTCATTTTACCCAGGTTTTTCACATAGAGAAAGTTCCCAGCTTCTCAAGATGTCTATATGGTCTTCTTCTAGCCCAGGCTTTCCCAGCCAGGGTTTCATGAAATCCTGGGGTTTCTTGACAGCCCTGAAAGGGTTTCCGGAATGGGTGGGATTTAATTCATTTTTAATATATTTTCAAATATATATTAATATATTTTTCTCCGCAGCTTGGTGCTGGCCTCGGGCTTCAGTGATTGCCGATCCGAGGCGCACATCCCTATAAGAATCTAACCTGGCTTCCAAATTTATCCTTCCGGTCATCCCTCCCGCCTCCTCCCTTCTTTGCAAAGGATGCTACATGTGTCCTAGAGGGGGAACAGGATTGCCAGAAATAAGTTAGGAAATTCCTGGAGGTTTGGGATGGAGCTTGGGGAGAAGAAGGACCACATAGTCCTTCTCTGAAGCAGCCATTGTCTCCAGAGAACTGATCTCCGTAGCCCAGAGATGAGCTGTAATTCTGGGGGATCTCCATGTCCCTCCTGGAGGCTGGCATTCCAGGGTGTGTGTGTGTGTGTGTGCAAGTTGTGTGAGGTTTAACTCTATTGACCGAATTAAGCCCTCTTTCCCCCTGGCACTCTGAGAAGACGCCTCCTGCCCCATGCTGTGTTATTAGTGTCCCCCGAATCCCAGTCCTGAAGGGGGTGCTAGGAGCTTGCTGAAATCAGGGATTTTGGTTCAGTAGATAGACCTGTGTCTGCAAAACCAGTACAGCTGCCCAGGGAAAATTCTTTGGAGCCTGATCTGGCCATCCGCCTTAGGATGAATAAGACCACCAGGTGATAAGGGGTGTGCATGTCACAGCTCAAGAGGAAAGTTTAAACCTCCTGTGTGAAAATGCTCTTTGCCTTTTACCTTGCCTGTTCCTAGGGCTGCCATACGTCAGCCAGCAACTAGCAAGAGAGGGAAGGGAGGGGAGGGAGGAAATGACTTAGTGCCCAGAAGTGATGTCACATTACCAGTGTGACGTGACACAAAGCTCTAGGATTTGGACAACATTCTATGGTAAAACCATAGAGTTTTCTCCAAACCTTAGAATAGCACACAGATACCACAGCAGCATCATGACATTACTTGGGGAGGGGAGGGGGGATTCCCACCAGCCCTCAGGGAACTGGTGGGTAATAGTCAGGGACATGTGGTGGCTTCCCAGTTTCTTCCAGGGTTTGGATTATGCTTGGTGCAGTGATTAAGAACAGTGGCCTCTAATCTGGAGAACGTCATTCCCCACTTTTCCTTCACATGTAGCCAGCTGGGTGACCTTGGGCCAGTCTCAGTTGTCTCAGAACTTTCTCAGCCTTGCTCTATCTCACAGGGCAGCTGTCGCAGGAAGAGGAAGGGAAGCAATTCTGAGCCCCTTTGAGATGCACGAGGCCTGCTAAGTGACCTTGGGCTAGTTACAGTTCTCTCAGAGATCTCTCAGCCTCACCTACACAGGTGACTCCTGTGGGCAGCCGCTTTGTGACTCCTTTGGGCAGTGGAAAGCAGAGTACAAAAAAAACAGCTGTTTTTCTCTTTATTTTTATATACGAGTCAACATGTTGTACTGGTTAAGAGTGGTGGCCTCTAATCTGGTGAGCTGGGTTTGATTCCCTGCTCTTCCACTTGCAGCCAGCTGGGTGACCTTGAGCTCATCACAGCCCTGATAGTTCTGTTCTCGCAGAGCAGTAGCATCACGGCTCTCTCAGACCTACCTACCTCACAGGGTGCCTGTTGTGGGGAGAGGAAGGGAAGGCGATTGTAAACTGCTTTGAGATTCCTTCTGGTAGAGGAAAGCAGGGTATAAAAAACACTTCTTCTTCCTTCAGAGGATTTTATTCTCCAAGGGAACATTTAAACCGATGCCCAGATTTCTTCTCCAAGACAGTCTTCCCAATCTGATGCTTTGCATGTTTACCAAGACATTACTCCTGCTGACTAATGTGTGTTCTTCTCTCCCTGTGGTGCAGCTTGGAATCATGGGGAAAGGGGCATGTCCCCTGCATCTCAGTACTGTACCACCATCCCATTGGCACCCCACTTCTTAAACTACCCTAAGAACTGTTTGTGTAGATAAGGTAAAGAAATGGCCTTGCATGGCAAACATACCAGGAAGAAGGAAGGATGGAGAGATACTGATGGGGAACTTGGGGCTTGGAAGGAAAAAATCATGGTAGGTCATGGAAAAATGAGCCACTCCACGCAGCAGTCAAGCTACCACAGATTAATACGCTCCCCACACTTCTGGCTCCTCTTTGCTTTCCGGTCTCTTTGGACGTGGCTCCCTTCTACAGGTGATGATCCCACAGCTTCAGCTTGGGAGAAGCCACTGTTGGAATACACCAGATCTATCCTGTGCATGATGCAACGGCATATATGAAGAATCTCCTACAGGGGACATCAGAGGAGAGGTGTAGGTAGCATATTTAGACCAGGGATTTTCTGGTATTTTCAAATATCTCCTCCCATGTCCTGACTGACGGAACTGGAGACTTCCTGCTCCTTGGAGCACACTTCCTCCCTGTTTCTCTTCAGATGAAGAATAACAGTTAGACAGTTAGGATCCTTTCTCTCTCTCTCTCTCTCTCTCTCTCTCTCTCTC
Source organism: Paroedura picta (assembly GCF_049243985.1). Lineage (NCBI taxonomy): Eukaryota > Metazoa > Chordata > Lepidosauria > Squamata > Gekkonidae > Paroedura > Paroedura picta. The sequence continues at coordinate 104,753,389 of NC_135375.1, forward strand.
TCTCTCTCTCTCTCTCTCTCTCTTTTATTATAAAGTTGTTTCGCATCAAAATAAATGTATTTATTCTTTAAGCAGCCGGTGTTCCACTCCTTTACGTATTTCTCTGCCAAGAGCTACCATCAGGACTTTCTCCCAGACTGTTGGTGGATGCTGCCTTGTGCTACAACAAACCCTGACAGATTCAGGCCATTCCTTTCTGAAACAAAGGGCCACATGAAGGGTGGAAGAAAAAGTGTTACAATAGCTATATTTCCCCTCAATGTTACTCCTCCCATGAATCTCCTTAAATGCATCTCTCTCTCTCTCTCTCTCTCTCTCTCTCTCTCTCTCTCTCTCTCTCTCTCTCTCTCTCTCTCTCACACACACACACACACACACACACACACACAAACACACACACAGAGTGAACCTAACCCCCCTACACACCCTGATCCCTTCTGAGCAGCTGTTGTCCATCTGGCCGACCTCGGTTCCTCGTCAGCTGTTTGATGTCACACATCAATCTTCTGTCATTGCCACAAATCTCTGACGATCAAGTTTCACATTTTGAGAACCCTAGCCGCAAAAGCTGCCTTCCTCGGCATAATCAGGAATTATAAGCCCCCTCAAAAATCATAGGAAACTCCTCTGTACATAAACAGACATCCAACTCCCATCTGTCACATTGGGACGTTCATACTCGGGCGAGTCTCCATCACGGAGTGGTCCGCGTTGCTTGACCACAACTGCCCTGGGCTCCCTAATTAAGCCCCTGTTCTGAGAAGGAAAAACGATCTTGTTCCAAATCACCGGAGGTCTCATTACATTGGCATCGACACCTTTGCCTTTTAAGAAAAAAAAAACCCCACGTTATTTTTCATAGCACTCTTGATTCGTTGTCTTGGTGTCAGGGTTAAGAGTGGCAGCCTCTAATCTGGAGAGCCAGGTTCAATCCTCCCACTTGGCCTCCACATACAGCCAGACGGGTGACCTGCTGCAAGTCATAGTTCTCTCAGAGCTCTCTCAGCCCCACCTGCCTCACAGGGTGTCTGAGGTGGGGAGAGGAAGGATAGGTGATTGTAAGCTGCTTTGAGACTCCTTTGGGTTGTAAAAAGCGGGATACAAAACCCCAGCTCCTTGTCATCGTCGTCGTCGTCGTCCTCCTCCTCCTCCTCCTCCTTTCAAGCTACAAGGAACCCCACAAGTTGTGGCAGGCCCCTTCGAGAAGTGGGTGCAGAAGTAAGGGGCAGGAGCCAGCCACTCAATCAATCATTTACCTTTTCCATTGTGGGGAAAGAGACCAGGCCCTTTCCTTTTTTCAGAATTGCAGTGGTGCCAGCAGGGTTAAAAAAAAGTTGGTGATCCCAATCTCTAAACTGGGCTTTCTCCACCACGGTTTCATGAAATCCTAGGGTTCCTTGATGACCCTGGAAGGGTTTCCTGAATGGGTGGGTTAATTTTAAAGATATTTTTTAAATGTGTTAAATAGTTATCGGGCGATATGACCATATATGGTCATGTAACACCTCCCCCCCTCCCCAAATAGCCAATGATGGGCTTGGAGAAGGTGGGAAGGGGAGGGGCTCCAGGTGGGCACATACACAGCTATGTAGCCCAACCACATTCAGCATGATTGTGCCACTTTTGGGCTTCTTGAAGACTGAAGAATGTTTCAGGAGGTTCTCATTTTGCAATGGTAAAAAACAGTTGAGAAAGGCTGTTCTAAACAGTGGCCCTTTTAATGTATTTCCAATGTTTTGACATTTTCCCTACACAAATAATAGCCTTTCAAACGATTTTGGTTTATTAATGGTTCTCCCTCCCACCCCAGTCACTGTTGACTTTTGGCGACCCTGTAAGATTTTTAAGTCAGGAGACATTCAGATTGTTGCCATGGACTTTCTCTCCAGAGCAACCCTGGACTTCCTTGGAGGACTCAATCCAAATACTGACCGGGGCCGACTCTGCCTGGCCATCAAGATCTGAAGAAATCAGGTTAGCCTGGGCCATCTGGATCTTCCTGCAATTCGGCTGATTAGTAACTATCAGCACTTTGCAAGCACAATATGCTTTGGCAGCTGGATTTTCCTGTGCAGAACAGGGAAACCTACTTCTAAAGTGCATTGAAAGTGCATTATCTATTGTGTGCGGAATAGGCCCTGGTAACCCTGCCTTCCACCCATCCCCTGCCCATAGCCACCTGAAGCACTCTTGCTTCCTTGGAACGTGGGGAGGCCAGATGCCACAAATGAGCATTAGAATTAGAAAAGAGCAAGGGGGAGGTGATTTATAAACAGCTTTGAGACACATGAGGCCTGCTGGGTGACCTTGGGCCAGTCTCCGTTCTATCTGAGCTCTCTCAGCCTCACCTACTCCACAGGGCGCCTGTTGTGGGGAAAGAAAGGGAAGAGGATTGTACGCCACCTGGAGACTCCTTTGGATAGTAAAAAGTGGGGTACAAAAACCCAGCTATTCCTCCTCTTCTTCTCCTTTTTGGAAAAACCACAACAATTCCGAGACACATGTGGCCTGCTGGGTGACCCTGGGCCAGCCACAGTTCTTTGAGACCTCTCTCAGCCTCACCTGTCTCTGGGCCTTTGTAAACCACTTTGAGATCCCTTCTATCAGGGGTAGTCAAACTGCGGCCCTCCAGATGTCCATGGACTACAATTCCCAGAAGCCCCTGCCAGCTGGCAGGGGCTTCTGGGAATTGTAGTCCATGGACATCTGGAGGGCCGCAGTTTGACTACCCCTGCCTTATATGTTCCATATCAACCCCAGCTTGCCTTATCTGCTCAGGGGTCCTGCCTGAATGCTCGGCACGGCTGCTGAACCTTTGAGGGAAGCTGTAAAAGTTATATCAGCATTAAAAATATTACCATTTTATATGGCACTGGCATGCCTCACCTGTATCCATCCCTTGCATGCTTTGTTCTCTGTGCATTCTCAAATAAAGGCCCGACTTTTCTCCATAGGAGATCTCCGGCCCGCTCAACACAGACATCTGTCCTGGTCTTGTCGGTAAGCACGGCAGCAGAATTGGAGCTGAAGAGCCCTTACAGGAAGCAAGAGACAGCTTTCCCCATTCATTTTGATACTCCGGCCTAATAAAAGGAAAATATTGACATTTGATTAAATTACCCCTCGATTTCAGATCGCGTAACATGTCTTAAGATCTAAACAATGATCCCGTTCTGGAGGAATGCGAGGCCAAGACCGATGAGATAAACTTTTGGGTGCGAAGATCTCTCCGAGCCCGCTAAATTGCTTCCCTTATTTAATTACAAATTAATTGAAAACACTCCTCGTCCAACGGCTCCGCAACTTAGAAGTTGATTTGTTGATAATAGCCTCATTCCATCGTAATATTCCCCCCACGGCTTTCGCCGTCATTACGCCACTTTTCGGGGGGTTCTCCTCGAAGAAAACCAAACAGCCATCCAGACTGTTTGTTAGGAAGGAGATCAGGAAACTGCGAAACCACCTGCGATATGAGCCTGGGCTGGCGTTTTTTCTCAAAGGGACTCGCCGTGCGCCAATTACAGGGATGAACCGAAATCAAATGTCAAGATCTGTGCTATGACTTCCTTCGCAGAATGATGGACAGACAGGAATCCATTTAATACTGGATGAGATAATTGGGTCATTTGGAGTAACTGAGAAATATGTTATTATACTGGAGATCATTTTGAGGATCAAAGCGAGTCCTTGGCCGAGCAAGGGTGTGGGAGGGGTGATCTGTGGCTCAGTGGGAGCGAGCATGCTGCACATTCAGGGGGTACTACATTCAATCTCCGGTGCTTCTATTTGAAATAGAGTCGCCATCTCCCTCCTGGCCATCTGTGGGATATGAGAAGGTGGGGGGGGGCAGATCCAGATTGGGAGACACCTGGAGATTTGGGGGTACAGCCTGCAGAGGATAGGGATCTCAGTGGGGTATAGAGTTCACCCTTCAAGGCAACATTTCCTCTCTGAGGTCTGGAGATGAGCAGTAATTCTGGGGGATCCCAAGGTCCCACCTGGAGGCTGGCATCACTAATTTGAAAGAATCTCCAGTGGCAGGGATGGGGAAAAGTCAATATCTGCATCAGACCCTTGGCTCACACCCAAAGGCTCAGAGAAAATTATTGGGATAGTTGGGATATTAGTTAGTTAGATAGTTAGTTAGTTAGTTAGTTAGTTAGTTAGTTAGTTAGTTAGTTAGTTCATTCGTTCGTTCGTTCGTTCTTCGTTCGTTCTTCGTTCGTTCTTCGTTCGTTCTTCGTTCGTTCGTTCGTTCGTTCATACAGGATTATACAACTTAACATAAGTAAACAATTATAGTATCATAGGGACTAACCTTACCTACTAGTAGATTCAGATGGGTAGCCGTGTTGGTCTAAAGCAGCACAACAAAACCAGAGTCCAGTGGCACCTTTAAGACCAACAAAGATTTATTCAAGGCGTGAGCTTTTGAGTGCAAGCACTCTTCCTCAGACTATGAACTATCATCATGACAGTGGGAATATAAAGCAAAAGTTAATTCTGCTAAATTAGTAAACTATTTCACAACATCCAAATACAGCCAAATACTTTATAAATGATATGTAGCTTGTATTAAGACCAGTGTAGCCAATGACTAATGGAACTAATTAGTTTGGTGTAGTGGTTAGGAGCATGGACTTCTAATCTGGCATGCTGGGTTCGATTCTGCACTCCCCCACGTGCAGCCAGCTGCAGGACGTTGGGTTCGCCACAGCACTGATAAAACTGTTCTGACTGAGCAATGATATCAGGGCTCTCTCAGCCTCCCCTCCCTCACAGGGTATCTGTTGTGGGGAGAGGAAAGGGAAGGTGACTGTAAGCCACTTTGAGCCTCCTTCGGGTAGAGAAAAGCGGGCAGAGAAAACCAACTCTTCTTCTTCTTCTTCTAAACCTTTCCATCACAATGATCAACCCCCAAATCTCCATGAGTTTCCCAATTCCAAGTTGGCAACCCTAGAGGAGACAATGTGGTTTCTACACATTTTATGCTGACGGGTCATCTCTGTTCCTAATAACAACCCAATAGCAGCAGCATTTACAGAGATTGTAACAATAATTCAACATACTCTGCTGGTGGCTCCGTGAGGTTATCTCCTAGCCAGCAGAGGGACATCTTCGCTTACAGAGTTTGCCCAGATAATAGAAGTGTGAGACTGCATGCAGTAAATAAATCTCCCAAGAAGTATATAAAAAGTAAAACTTATATTTATTCAAGTAAATTCAGATTGCAGTCAAGAGATCAAAGAGAGAGAGAGGGGGGGAGGCTTAATCTAAAGAGTGCTTTTCCTATCACAAGTGACCAGCTAAATCCAGCTTCATGTGTATAGAAGTACAAGGTAATGGTTTCTACAGGAGAGACGTGGAAAGACATTGAAAGCCACGTACAGAATGGGAAGAACAAAGGTCAGAGAGAGAGAGGGAGAGGAGAAGTCAGAGGCAGTTCCCAGGTTAAGACAAAGGTCTTTTCTGCACAGTTTACCTCAGATGTTTCTGAGCAGTTGAATCTTTACCCCCCAAGTTCAGATTCTAGGCCTGCCTTTACATGTCATAATTTTTTGTCTAGGGTATTTACTCTGTGGCTGCAACACCAAAAACACATATTTTAAAATTGTGACGTGTGGGAGTGGCGTCCAAGTTTTTATATTGACACAATTGCCCTATTGTAGCTGTGCAGTAGTGTCACCTTCCATTTAAGCCCTCCTGGTTCAGCTCCTTAAATGAAAGGGAACACAAAAGGATGCTGACAAACTAAAAGAAATTGCCCTGAAACAGACAAAAGGTTTTTGAAATTGACTAGGGCCTATAATGCCTATTTAAAGGTGTTTTTTTTTAATGAAGAGGATAAAACTATCAATATGAGTTTATCGCTAGTATTGGATCATGGACGGGAGGTGGTGACGAAATTATTGACAGAGAAAACTTTTAAAGCAAATTAGCATGTGGGGGGAGGGAGATTTTCATAAAAGTCACATACAAAGGGGGGGGAGAAAAGATTACTAAATTGCCCCCCTTTTGGTATTGTGGCTTTGCATGTACAGACTCTAAAGGGCTGGCTGCCATTGAACTCCAAGCCGTAGTCAAGGCCAGAAAACTCAGTGAGAAGATGCGGCTGCAGTGTAGAGACATGTGTCAAGTGAGCCATGTGTGCAGCCCCCTCCCTCCTCATGTCAAGAACATGGCTGTAGGTGGGCAAAAGGCTTGGTGCCCAGAGCAGGGGGGACTTAGAATAATAGAATCATAGAGTTGGAAAGGATCTCATGGGTCATCTAGTCCAACCCCCTGCATTATGCAGGACTTAGGCTGGAGTGTGGCAAGGCAGCTGAGGTGGATAGGTGGATAGGTGGCAGAGCTTTATAAAGGGGGCGAGGGAGGAGTTGTGATCCCTGCTCTGGAGGGGCGTGGAGCACAGCAGGGGCCACAGCACCTTGGGATCCAGAGGAGTAGGATGCTTGCTTGCTCACTCCCAGGCATGGTCAGCTGGGGGGGGGGGTGTCTCACTACCCACCCAGTGTATACTCCAGGCCAAATTCATCCTATTATAGTTACCAAGCCTGCTGACACCAGAGCTAGTTTTAAGATCTGCGGGGTCTTTGCAGAACACAACCGGTGCCGTTACTTGTGTTACACTAACTGTACAGCACTGTGGGGCCCCTGGAACTGCAGGACCTGTAGAGCAGGGGTAGTCAACCTGTGGTCCTCCAGATGTCCATGGACTACAATTCCCATGAGCCCCTGCCAGCATTTGCTGGCAGGGGCTCATGGGAATTGTAGTCCATGGACATCTGGAGGACCACAGGCTGACTACCCCTGCTGTAGAGTATGTTACATGTGCTATTTCCATTCACTCGGGGCCCTCCTTTCTAATGTTGACAGAGATCTGGACCAGTCCAACAGACAGAGACCTCAACAGGACAATGACCTCCATCCTTGCTTCCGGAGGCTTCCGATGAACTGTTTTCCAGTGCTTTCTATTGGGTCAAGAACTCTAGAGCTTTTTTTGTTTTTTAAAGAGCAACAAAAGGTCCCCCCCTCCCCCAATCACAATGGGTCATGGCAACAGATGAAAGCAAACAGATACAAAAGCCATAAATTAGCCAGGGCAGAGGGAGAGGAAAGCATCCACAAACTGCTGACAAGATTAATGCGCAGTTGATGGGAAGGGTTTTCACACCCAGGTGCCAACAAATAAACACACCGCAAAAATATCGTCCCCTGCGGCAGGACGGGATTCCCGGAGACAGAGAGTCCTGGGCCGGGTTGCACCACGAAGCGTTCATATCCCAAATTCCTCAAGGGAACCTGATAGGGGTCGGGTGTGGGAGGGCAGGCAGAATGCAAAAGGAGAATTTGGGGCACAGAAACCGGGAGGTGGGGGCAATGCAGGGTGAGCCGTGGGGCTACACAACGAGCCCCCCAAGTCCAGGAATGCCTAGGATTGTCTGCAAACATTCCACCCGCCGTGATGTCAAGCTTGCGGCTCCCTCCCTCAACAGACAAAGAAACTTTTTTTGTTAAAGAAAGCTTTGAAACACCTGTCTTGACCAGCAAGGGGTTGTTGATCACCAGGTAGATCCTGGCATTAAAATTCATCTCCAGACAACCAAGAGTTGCTTCAAAGACATGGCTTCTTGGGAAGGTAAATTCAGCGTCATTTCACCCTGCTGGGCTCTCCCCAGATCCTGGTCTCCCACGGCTCCCAAATCTCCAGTAATGTCTCAAACAGCAGTTGACAGCATTATAACCTGATGGCCGACTCAATACTTATCAGGTGGAGGTGGACAATCCCCAGCACTGTGTAATGGTTATGTGTGGTGGGCTCAAATCTGGCGATCCGGGTTGGATTTCATGCTCCTCTACATGCAGCCATCTGGGTGACCTTGGGCTAGTCACAGTTCTCACAGTTCTCTTAGAGCTCTGTAGTCCTCAGTCCCCCCACCTCACAGGGTGTCTGTTGTGGGGAAAGGAAGAGAAAGGTGTTTGTAAGCCACTTTGGGACTCCTTTGGGTAGTGAAAAGCTCTCCTCCTCCTCCTCCTCTTCCTCCTCCTCTTCCTCTTCCTCCTCCTCCTCAACTTCTGCTTTCCTCCCTCTGGATTGCATGAGAAAACAGGAGGAGAGCATCATCACTGACACCATGACATTTCTGGGGGAAAGCCAGAAGTGATGTCACAACACCCCTGCACCATTCTAGGAATTCTTCTAATCTCTATGGTTTCATCTGAAAGTGACATTATGGCCTTAATGGCACTGTTATTCAAGGGCTCTGCCGGCTCCAAGCTGGCAACCCTGGGCTCCAAGCAAAGGTGGAATCTACAAGAGTTGAATCTCAGCCATGTGTGGGCCCCATGTGTGGATAGCTAAATCCACAGATCAGGGCCACAAAAAGGTGAAAGAGATTTTCCTGCAAATTTGGAGCCCCAGTTTGCAGAAAAATCTTCAAACAAAAATAAAATAGAGGATTAAATCCCCCCCCAATAAAATTGCATGGCCTGTGCATGCATAAAAACTGCTCCTCTGGCTCTGGATACTGCTTATGGAAACAGCTCCAGGAGGATGCCAGTCGCTGCTCTGGGCCTTGTGGTGGAGGATGTTGGCAGCCACTGCAGGGCCAGCTGCAGCAGAGGATGCTAGCAGCCACCAGAGGTCCGCTATTAATTGATAAGGATGTTGGCCACTGCTCCGGGCCCGAGTGTTGTGGCGGTGGACTCTGGCAACAGCTATACATCCAAGTGCTGTAGCAGACACCAGACGCTACTGACAGACAGGGAGTGATGGTGGAGGATGTCAGTTGCTGGACTGGTGGTGGGGCCTGGAGCCCTGCTGGCTCAGCAATTGAGGGGGAATATGGGGTTCCCCACATGAGTCTGCTCCCCACTTTGTTCTGTTTGGCTCACATAATGTTCTGGTTGAGCAGGTTAATTCATGAGGGGTTCTTTTTGAAGTCTGTTGGTAAAACTGGGAACAACTTAGTATTGTGCACGTTATGTCACCTAGGAGTTGCTATGAGATACTGTGGCTCAGTGGTAGAGCATCTGTTTTGCATGCACAAGGCCCCAGGTTCAGTCCCTGGCAAGGATCAGGATTTCTCTCTGGAGAAGAGAGTCAGAAGAAAGGTTGGCAATAGTGCCCAGACTTCTCTGAAAATTACTAGGGTTGACAGGCCCCTGCTGAGAGAGGAGGATCCCCTGACCTCAGAGGGTGATCCCTGCCTGCATTCAGCTAGAGGGGGAGGGGGAGGTGGAAATGGTGCCCAAAGCGGGAGGACCTCAGCAATGTCCCAGCATGTCGATGTCACTTCCTGTGTGTTCAGATTTGACATCAGCATGTCACTGGGGGGATGTCAGGGATGCTCTGGTATTTGGGCAAAACTCTACGAAGTGCTCAAGAAATAACATCAGTATGTCAATGGGGACAACAGGGCATCATCGGTGAGGGCTCCTGACTACCTGATAAGGAAGCTGAGAACCCTCCAGAATTACCAAATCTCTGGACCACAGAGATCAGTCCTAAATGGAAGCCTTGGAGGGTGGATTCTATGGCATTAGATCAGAGGTGGCCAAACTGTGGTTCTCCAGATGTTCACGGAGTACAATAACCATGAGCCCTTGCTGGCAACGCCAACTGGTGTAGTGGTTAGGAGTGCGGACTTCTAATCTGGCATGCCAGGTTCGATTCCGCGCTCCCCCACATGCAGCCAGCTGGGTGACCTTGGGCTCGCCATGGCACTGATAAAACTGTTCTGACCGGGCAGTGATATCCAGGGCTCTCTCAGCCTCACCTACCTCACAGGGTATCTGTTGTGGGGACAGGAAAGGGAAGGCAAATATAAGCTGCTTTGAGCCTCCTTCGGGTAGAGAAAAGCAGGATATAAGAACCAACTCTTCTTCTTCTTCTAAATCTTTCCATCACAATGATCAACCCCCAAATCTCCATGAGTTTCCCAATTCCAAGTTGGCAACCCTAGAGGAGACAATACTGCCCTTGACAGACCAAGGGCCTGGTCACCTTCATGTGTTTGTGGGTTATTTGATATATCCCAGGTAGGATAAATCAGCAGCAAACAATAAAAAAAGCCAAATGCTCCTAAAAATATTCAGCATGGTGTAGTGGTTAAACGAGGTGTAGTGGTTAAGAGTGGTGGCTTCTAATCTGGTGAGCCTGGTTTGATTTCCCGCTCCTCCACTTGCAGTCAGCTGGGTGACCTTGGATTAGTCACATCCCTGATAGTGCTGTTCTGACCGAGCAGGGATCTTTCAGCCTCACCTACCTCAGAGGGTGTCTGTTGTGGGGAGAGTCAGGGAAGGCGATTGGAAGCCACTTTGAGCCTCCTTCAGATGGTGAAAAGCAGGGTATAAAACCCAACTCTTCTTCTTCTTCTTGGCAAACGGGTGCCTGAGTCAGGAAATCCCGAGGGTCCTACCTACACCACTAGTCAATACGGACCACACTGCCCTGTGTGAGTCTCTGTGCAAAGGCCAGGCAAGGTTTGGGTTCACCCAGGAGGCTGTCCCAGCAGGGTGGGCCCTGCTGGTCAGATGCATCTGCCTGTCGCTTGGCTCTCTTACGAACACTGCAGACCCATCACCAGGGGGCGCTCTTCACCTTGCCTCGTCCTTGGGCTCACTCTGGAAAATCACTACATTAATTCTACTACAAACATTCACAGGCCGGGGAAGGGGGCGGTTCAGAATGATTTACAGAAAACGATTTCTCCTTTTGAACGGCTCCCCCCCCCCCCCGAATAAAGAATACAAAAGTGGTCTTTTTTTCAGCAACCTACAAATAATGTTGGTAACACGTTTGTAGGGAGCCAGGGCCCAGGTGGGAAAGAGGTGCGTGTGTGAGAGACCAGACTGGTCTTTGCCTCTGAAGAACATATTGGAAACTGATCCGTGGGGATGCGAAACGGACTGTTTGGCGCACAGAATTTGATCCTCCCGGATCAGTTTCCGCCTTCCACCCATGCAGCCCAGTTCCATGACTTTCCCTTCTCTCCTGGATCGTGGGCAAGCCCGTCATTCATCAGTACGAAGAAAGGTGCCTAATAAAATGAAGCTCGGCACCATAATCGTGTATCCATTTCAGTAAAATGCCTGTTTTGACTGAATCGCTATATATAGATTTGCAGATTCGATTAAAACGGAGGCCGCTTAGAACCAGGGCTGGTAAACCTCAACGCTCTCTGGGAAATATCACACCCTCTGTCCAGTTCACCTGACAGGACTATTGTGAGGGGAATTTGGGGGGCCTGAACTAAAGTGTGGGGTACAAGTACAATCACAGACAGTTCCACTGTTGTGTTCATGCTTCCCTTTAAAAACTGTTTTTTAAAAACCAAAAAAACAGCAACGCATATTTGTTCATTCAATGTATCAGAAAGATCTTTTCCGCTGGCATAGGAGCTGGCACTTAATCGTTTACACGCTCTTAAAGTAAAAAAAATCCCCCCCATGCTATTTCTTGCTGAAATTACGGGCAGTGTCGAACGGGGGGCTGTATTGTGCTTAGAAACGTTACAGACAATTGCTTGTGGAGGGATTTCAGCCAAAGAAGCATCACTTATTCGTTGCTTTTGCCGGTTTAAGGGGGGAAAATAGCAATCGTGACACCGGAAGCTTGGGTGCGAGAGCTTAGGGAGGGACATGCTTGCTACCGCTATACTGAGAACACACATGTCTTTTTCTGATGTGTTGCAGGCTGTTCTCAAGAGTCTAACGGATTTTTAAAAGGGGGAATCCACTTTTGTGGGGAATCTACTTTTAGGGGGGATCCACTTTTGGAATCCACTTTTGGATTCCCCAAAAAGCGCTACAACGAAGCGATTTTTGTGGGAGTGCTGCAGGAGTGTTGCAAATTGTGTATGATGTCATGAATAACAAAAAATAGATAGCGTTACACAATGGTAACACTTCAGCAACATTAATGCTGTGCGGAATGGCCCAAGCTGTTCTACCACAGGTCAAGCTACCTGCTAAAAATTATGCTTTTATTATTATTATTATTATTAAACACCTTTGCCTCTCCAGTAATTTCCACTGAGAGGTGGAAGAGGCATTTTGAAATCTAATGCGATAAGTTGATGTGATAAAGCCATGATGTTTTGTAGATCAGTTTGAGGCCAGTGGCACCTCGAAGACCAACGACATTTTAATCAAGGCATAAGCTTTCGTGTGCACAACACACTTCTTCAGACACCCTGAAATGGGAATTACAAGTTCACATATTTAGCCAGAGGGTGGGCCTTGACAAATTTGTACTTTGTTCAGACTCACCTGAACAGGCCTATGCACAGAATTTTTAAGGGTTGGGGGTTACAATACATTCCAGAACCTTTGTGAAACATCCTAATTAGACCCTTTTCACTTGTACTTGCATTTTAAAACTCTTTTTCTATGATTTTTCTGTCTTTTACTGTTGTGAATTGGATTTCATTGATTCAATAAGTTGCTTTTAGTATTTTTTTAAATTTAATCTTCTTTTTTTGTGCATGGCCTTGTACCTGAATCTGATTTCATGGATTACTTATTCAGCTAAGTAGCAGAATGTTCAAATGCAACAGCAGGCAGACAGAGAGCTGGGGTTCTGTATCCTGCGTTCTATTTCCCAAAATAGCAGCTCACAATCACCTACCCTTCTTCTTCCCAGCACAGACACCCTGTGAGGTAGGTGAAACTGAGAGAGCCCTGTGAGAACTGTGACTAGCCCAGGCACACCCAGCAGGGCTCATGTGTTTCAAAGCAGCTTGTAATCACCTATTCTTTCTGTCCCCCAGTAGGCACCCCATGATGCAGGTGGGAGTGACAGAGCTCTGAGAGAACTTGGACTAGCCGAAGGTCACCCACCCAGCAGGCCTCGTGTGTCTCAAAACGGCTTACAATCGCCTTCCCTTCCTCTCCCCACAACAGGCACCCTGTGAGGTAGGTGAGGCTGAGAGAGCTCTGACAGATCTGCTCTGCAAGAACAGCTGTAACGGAGCTGTGACTGGCCCAAGGTTGCCCAGCTGGCTACATGTGAAGGAATGGGGTATCAAACCTGGTTCTCTAGATTAGAGGTTGCCACTTTTAACCACTACAACAAGCTGGCTTTAGGCATATTCTTCAGTCTGGGCACTGGGAAATTGCAGTATAATAGAGGTTAACAAATAAGCATCTTTGATTTTTATGCATTTACACCCGTAAGGGCGGGAATGAAGCCTTAACAAAAAACCCGAAGCCGGAATTCTCCTGATGGACAGACAGCCGTTCAACTTCATGGCCTGTTTTGTTCCCACACACCTGTGCCTGGCCATTCCCTCTTTGGCCGGGCCTAATCTCTACATACTCCTGATTTCTTCCTTATCAGATTTTCGGAGATCAAGTTGTGTGGCTCTTTGCTAGACTGCCGTCAGGGCCAACTCACTTTGTAACAGCCTGTGCTTCTCGATTGACCTGTCGGGTCAAGGACGTCGCACTGAGCTTGGGCAGACAGTAATAGTTCTGTTGACAGATCCATGTCGCCAGCTGGGTAGAAAAGTAATGCGTTGGACAGAGCTCCGAGTTAACTCTTCTTTTGCTAGCCGGTTTAACCTCGCCGAAATCATTTGCTGGAGAACCCGAGAATTCCCACTGCAAAAAAGAGCAGAACGAATAATCATAAACCAGATATAAGTGACCTGTCGATGATACAGGATTTGCCACTTTGCCCGTGCCATGTTCCTCTAGATTTTCTTCTTTTATCCCCATGATCTCTGCTTCTCCGAAACCCAGATCAAGCTGTTCCATAAATAACACTCCACGTCTATCTGAGACTCAACCTAAATGACCTCAGGTTTGAGATGATCTCCCTACTTTCCTTGCAACTTCAGGGCACCCTAACCTTCCCCATTCCCATGCAAATAGAATGTCTCGTTATCTCTGTAGGCTCCTCCCCAGGAGGAGAAGTTCTGTTCAGGATTCTTCTCTGACTTCCGGGAATCAGATAGGTATCTTTTAAAAAAAACAGTGCTTGGTGTAGTGGTAAGGAGTGCGGACTTCTAATCTGGCATGCCGGGTTCGATTCTGCGCTCCCCCACATGCAACCAGCTGGGTGACCCTGGGCTCCTCACAGCACTGATAAAGCTGTTCTGACCAGGCAGTGATATCAGGGCTCTCTCAGCCTCACCCACCTCGCAGGGTGTCTGTTGTGGGGAGAGGAAAGGGAAGGCGACTGTAAGCCGCTTTGAGCCTCCTTCGGGGAGAGAAAAGCGCCATATAAGAGCCAGCTCTTCTTCTTCTTGATTTCTATGCCCGCCCCTCTTGGACTAGCCATCTCAGAGTGGTGAGCAGGAAAGGGCGGAGGATTCCACAATAAAATACACAAAACATCATTGGGCCAACCTGTTCCGTGGTCTGCTACCAATAAGACCCTTTTAAAGGAAGGAAGAGAATGCCACCTGAATTTCCCATTCTGGAACATTTAGCTAAACTGCCTATTGTTTATTTATTTAGATGCTGATACCCCCACTTCCCCCCCCTCCAAAAAAATCCAGGGATCCAATGTGGCTTACAACATCCAGTTCCTATTCTTCCATTTTACCTTCACAACCACCACCCTGGAGGGGAGGGCTAAGAAAGTGACTGGCCTGCGGCCACCCAGCAAGGTTCCATGACAGAGTAAGGATTTCATCCTGAGTTTCTAAGATCTGAGTCTGAATCTCTGACCATTATATGAGGCTAACTGCCCACTTGTGAGCTTGCTGTAGTGGTTCACGGTGGCGACCTCTAATCTGGAGAACCGGGTTCAGTTCCCCATTCCTCCCCATGCAGCCAGCTGGGTGAACTTGGGCCAGTCACAGTCCTCTCAGAGCTCTCTCAGCCTCACCTACCTCACTGGGAGTCTGTTGTAGGGAGAGGAACAGAAGTCAATTCTAAGCTCCTCTGAGACACATGAGGCCTGCTAGGTGACCTTGGGCCAGTCCCAGTTTTCTCTGAGCACTCTCAGCCCCATCTCTCTCACTGGGTGTCTCTTGTGGGGAGAGGAAGGAAAGATGATTATAGGATGTTTTGAGACACATGAG
Source organism: Paroedura picta (assembly GCF_049243985.1). Taxonomy (NCBI): domain Eukaryota; kingdom Metazoa; phylum Chordata; class Lepidosauria; order Squamata; family Gekkonidae; genus Paroedura; species Paroedura picta. Next base: position 104,768,424 of record NC_135375.1, read on the forward strand.
GCCTGCTGGGTGACCTTGAACCAGTCCTAGTAATTTCCGAGCTCCCTCAACCTCACCTACCTCACAGGGTGTCTGTGGTGGGGAGAAGAAGGGAAGTTGATTGGAAGCCGCTTTGAGACTCTGACAGGTAGTAAAAAGTGGGATACAAAACCTCCAGCTTGTCTTCTTCTCTTGTAGGGATAAAGGTTGCTAACTCCAGGTTGGGAAATCCCTGGAGATTAGTAGCTAGGACATAGCAAAGGGCACTTTGGAGGTCAGCTGGGATGCGAAGCTTTGAGGTGGCCATTTTCCCGAGGGAATTGATTTCTGTAGTCTGGAGACCAGTCGTAATTCCAGGCCCCACCAGGAGGTTGGCAACCCTAAGTGAGAAAGCCACAGCAGGCCTTGAATAGGCCTACTCAGAAAATGGAAGTCCAACTCAGACAGGAGCAGCATCGACCTGCTTGGGTCCGTGTTGCAGAGCCCATGCATTCAGGCAAAGGCTGTCCGCCTTGGCACAGGAGCTAGACCTATCTATCAGCAGGAGCAGGAAGTGGCTCAAGAGCTCGAGAGAAACGTGGCCTGTCAAAGGGATCTGCAGCTCTGCTGACAAGCCCTTCAGCTCAAGGGCCCTCCAAATCATCCACGCTTTCATCTGGACCATCAACTGGGCACTCATTAAGAATCTGCCAGGTGCTAGATTCCATGTCTTCTGCCCTTTTGTCAGGAATGCAGCACATCTTGCTTGAAGTCCATGCCACTCAGAGCCCTTTGCCAAGCTACAGTGACCAGTGTCATTGTACGTCCCTGGACAATAATTCCTTCCAAGTTGGGATGCCAGTCGCCAGGTGGAATTATGGCTCATCTTCCAGGCAACAGAGATCAGTTCCCCTGGAGAAAACGGTTGCTTTGGAGGGTGGATGCCACAACATTCTACTCCACTGATGTCCCTCCCTGCCCCAAAGCAGTATAAAATAGTATAAAAAAATATTTTACTACCAGGGTAGGGGAACTTGGAAATAAAACAAAGAATTCCATAGCATTCTATAGTTCTACAACTTTAGCTGTTACATGGGTAAACTCCAAGACAGATCTCCTTTTCTGCCCAAAAACATTCTCAGAAAAAACAAAGGCAGGAAGGAGAGTTGTCTCTCTTCTTCTGGTCACTTGTGTGAGTGAGAACTAGACACATTATCAATGGTGGTAAACACTCTAGATACCAATAAACATATCACATGACCCACTATGCCTGTTCCCACAGCAACAAGTGTCAACAAAACTGTTAATCCTTTATCTGGCTGACTCTTGCTAATAGACAAAGTCTAACAAAACCATTCTCAAGAGTTAGCTGCTGACTTCAAGCAATCCTAGCTTATCTCTAAGATTCACAAATCTCTATCTAACGGTTTGGTCAGCACATCAGCAATCATATTACCAGTAGCACAATACACTACATCAATGAGTCCTTCTCTAAATCTCTCCTGGCAATTGCCATCTTGATTGTGACATGCCATGTCCTGTTCTTCATATTCTCACCTTTGATCATTGCAATATAGGCTGCATTATCCTCACAGATTGTGACTGGCTTAGTCAAGTTGTAGAGCTCCATTATGAGCTATAGAAAGCTATGCATGTCTTTGTTTTATTCCAAGTTCCCCTACCCTGGTAGTCTAACAACCTAATGAGAGGTATCAGCATTGCAGAGCAAAATTATATGGTTAAGAACATATTCTTCAGCATTTATTTTGTCTGCTTAAATAACTTATTTTTGTGGTTGGGACTGTTCCTTTAAACTGTTCTCAGATTCCGCTTCCTTTAGCATTCCTGTTTCCAAACTTTCTATATATCTATGTGCTTCACCACAAGACTCCATGTTGTTCTTGTGGCAGCAGGCCTAGGCGGCCACGCCCATAGAACGTGACATCAATAAATCTGCAACAATAAGGAGTCTTTATTGTGTCTCCTTCAAGACAAACTAATTTAATGGTGTGGATGCTTTTGTGGACTCCCAATGGTCTAATAAATGTGTTTGAAGAAGTCACAAAATGTTTCTTTTTGGGCTTCTGCTTCCCCTAGCTACTCCAGTGGAATCAGTAAAACATAGTATTTTATACAGTTTTTCATGGAAAAAAATGTATGTATCTTAGGGATGTCAACTTTGAATTGTGAAATTCTTGGAGATTTGGGGGAGGACCCTGAACAGACCAGGGTTTGAGAAGGTTACCAACCTCCTATCATCCTAGACAAATCAACTTACTGGCAGGACAGATGAAGACGCAACAATGCTTCTTGGGAGAATTTTGAAAAAGCTAACCACCAGATCACCATGGCATTGTTGGAATGGGGCTACTCTAACTGGACCATTGAAATAGCATGGACTTGTGTTGCTCAGGCTGACTGAGAAGCTCTTTTAACATATAAACAAACAATCCCCGTAAGCAGAGTAACATGTTATTTTGAGTTCTCTCAATTTGTGAGCCAACTTAAACCCATCATTTATCATCGTTGACATTTAGTGTCAAGTATACTGGTTGTGAACAGAATCCATTGTAAGCATGATGACACTGTTGTAATATTAGAGAACTAATTACACCTTGGGAGGAAAGGAATAAGATTTCTTTAAGAGATTTACCACAGGGGTAATTTTCACTGTGGTAATTGTTCATTGTGTAAACTGATGCTGAGAATTTCTTAATATGTACATTCTAATAACAACTTTAAGATTACAATGAGTTTATATATTATCTATCCCAAAATATTGTCTATGGGATGAAATGTCCGTGTGACCTTTTATACATTGGAATCTCTACTAGACCTTTGAAAGTCAGAATTATGGAACATCTTTCTAGGATTAAAATAGCATCAATAGGTATTTGGGTGAGATTTAAACATTCATTGGATGATCTCTCATTGTTTGGTATCAAGCAGGTAACACTCCGACCACATCTAAGAATGGACATTAACCAAAGACTAATGCAGAAGGGGTGTTTTTACATATTTTCCATGGACATTAAAATGCCAAATAGGCTGAACTCTTCCTGTGTCATCCTATTTTTTATAATAATTATGAACATTTATCAAGGTTGAGCTGTGATGCCCCCCTTTAAGTGTCGGTTGATTGACTTCACCTGTGTTGCACCTGTTCTGCAGGGTGATGCACTTTTATTTGGGGAAATGTGTGTGACTTCCTTGAGATCCTGCTTAATGTTGAGATTCATACCAGGGATTCTCCGTGTTCAATGGTTTTTTGGAGCTGTTGGCCGAATTGATACTTTGAAGATTTTTTTTTATGATTTATAAAATATTTGATTGTTTAGGATTATCAATATATTGAATAATTTTCATAGGATTTCATAGAATACCATGTTTGTATTATAGAGATTTCTGCAACTGGTGCAATGTTTTGGGTGCTGTGCTACACATTATTGAAGGTAGGCTGGGAAGTGATATTTTGAATAACTAATTATATATATATGGTTATAACATTAATTTCTTATCTTGTATTATTTTTGTTTAAGGAGTTAGCCAATGATGACAGCTTTTAACTTTGAAAACGAGAGCAAGATCTGGAACCTCATTCTGGCAGACTCCATTTTTTTATTTCATTGGGAATGAAAAGATGAGTGAATTTCAAATAAAAGGAACTTTATTGTATAGCCACTTTTGATCCTGTTCTTCATCTTCAACCTCCAGGTGACGGCTGGTGTTCTCTTGGAATTCCAATGAAATTTCAATTCTATAATAGCTAACATCTAATTTGGCCTCCCTCCTACATCACACCCTACCTAGAATCCTAGGTTTCTGGCTTTAGACTTCTGATTTTTGGTTTTCAGATTTTATCATTTTTAGCTTGGTTTTAATGTGACTAATTTGTGTATGTATATGTATATGTATGCATGTATGTATATGTATATGTAGTCCTCTGCCTTTGTAGGAGAGAGCAGGTTGTTGTTGTTGCTGTTGTTGTTGTTGTTATTATTATTATTATTATTAATTCAATTTATTCCCCGCCACTCCATGATGGCTCATGGTGGGTTACAACAACAAATTCAAAGAAATAAAATAAATACAAAATGAAAAAATATACTGATATCCTGAATACATAACTTGTTCATTCATTCATTCATTCATTCATTCATTCATTCATTCATTCATTCATTCAAACAATTTGTTCCACTTCTGGACAAAATGGCTGCTTTGGAAGGTAGACTTCATGGCCTCACAGATCACAGATCCACATCTGGCTCACAGATCACATTTGGGAAGATGGGGCAGCTCCCAAAATACAGTAGGTAGGCCAACCATAGTCTAAAATATTACAAGCAATTACAGTCTCATAACATCTTGGAATATCTTTGAAATGGAATGTGAAATAAAAGACAGTGGGTAGTATTATAACTTGTATGTGTAAATTACTGTCAAGTTGCAGATGACTTACAATGACCCCGTAGGATTTTCAAGGCAAGAGATGTTCAGAGGTGGTTTAGCCATCCCCTGGCTCTGCACAGTGGCCCTGGACTTCCTTGGTGGTCTCCCATCCTAGTAGTGACCACGAACCAGCCTGTTTGGATTCCAAGATCAGGCCAACTTGGGCTATCCAACCTTCACCTTAGGGCAGGGATTCCCATTCAGGGGTCTGTAGACTCCTGGAGGTCTGCGGGAGTTCTGAAGGGGGTTTGTAGGAACTCTGGTGTGGTATGGGGTGGGGGGGTAGTCTGAGTTGCCTTCTTAGCTCCTATTCTTCCTTCTGGTCTACATGAGGCAGAGCCACCATTGCAGTAGTATAGGCAGGAGGAGGGAAAGAAAGGAGGGCTAAGGATATATGTAGTGATGTCACTTCTGGGGCATGGCAGAAGGATGCGGACAGCTGACATCACTTCTGGGGTCCCTCAAAGTCTGAACAGTTATTTCAGGGGCCCCGCCATGGTCAAAAGGTTGTAAAAGCCTGCCTTAGAGAAAGTTCCTCGCAGAAGAAGCTCCTCTATCTCGTGTGGCACTTCCGTTAGTTGATATAGGGATAGTATCCAAGCCAACGAGTTATGATCTTCATCTCTTGCTTAAGACATGACCACAATCCATCACCTTGGGGAAAGAGAAATGGCTGTATAGGAATGGCTCTTTCTGAGAGCCACTCTGGCTCCACACTCAAGTCTCCAGGTATTTCCAAACCCGGTCCACAATCCTAGAGGAAAGAGGCCTTGGTGGGGTATAACGCCATAGAATGTACTCTCCAAAGCAGCTGTTTTCACTGGGGAAACTGATCTTTGTAGTTTGAAGATCTTTTGTAATTCCGAGGGATGTCCAGGCCCCACCTGCAGGTTGGTCATCCTATCCTGAGTAGTTACTTACACAGATCAGGAAAGGGTTGGGTAGAAGTCTTTTCAGGGCTGCCTGTTCACATAGAGGAGGGGAGAGGGGACAATCATAACAATTAAGTGAGTGGACTCCCAATTGCCAAGCCGCCTGTGTTTTGACCACACAACAAACCGGAGCTTGATCAAACCGTATACTCTTCAGTCAAGTTCGGTTCACTAGAAGAAGGGAGAGGAATGAAGCCACCGTAAACTGTGTTCATGGCCACTTGGAGTTAATGAAGTCTGAATCACGATTTGGGAGGTATTTGTAGCATCCACATAAGGGTAAGAGGCGGGAGCATCTCGGTGAGTGGAAATCCTTGTGCCAGTGGAAATACACATCTGGATCTAATAATAGTCAGGCTCAGCTCACTCAGCCAGTTATAGGCTAAGACCCAAGGGTCGAAACCTTTTAAGTTCTTGCCCTTAACTGTGGTCTCACCATTCACCTGTGACAGAAGTATAACAGACGCTTGTCCCAGATCCTACTCAAGCCACACAGAGAAAATTTTTGACCATTTGAAAGCTTTTTCGGACACACATGGAAATGTACTCTTGATGTAGAGTTAGGCAAAAGCTGAGCATGGTGGCCTCAGATAATGCATGTTTTAGAAGTTGGGCTCCAAACCAGATACTTTAGAAACACGAGTTGGGGCTACACCAAACAGATTTTTCTTTGCCACCCAGCAAGCCTTTAGAGCAGGGGTAGTCAAACTGCGGCCCTCCAGATGTCAATGGACTACAATTCCCAGGAGCCCCCTGCCAGCATTCGCTGGCAGGGGGCTCCTGGGAATTGTAGTCCATGGACATCTGGAGGGCCGCAGTTTGACTACCCCTGCTTTAGAGTTTGTTCTTATACAAGAGAGCATTTCACACAATATATTGACCACTGAGGAAGACCGCTGTGGGTCAGAACACATTGGGTCTGTTCTGTCACGTGCAGTTAGATAGGTGTTGTTTTAACTTTGTTTTTAATATATTATTGGTGCACTTTGTTTAATCAATATTTTTAATGCTTTTTTTTTTTAAATATTGTTTTGCAGCTCAACTTTTGGGTTTCTGACTTCTGTTCAAGTTGGGTTTTGGTTCCCTTTTTGGTTTTGCACCTGAAAACTCAACATCATTTTGAAGGATTTTGAACTTCGAGGCCATTTGCGGTCTGAGTCTCGCCTTTCTGAGGGACAGCCTTTCTCTCCCCCCCCCCACAGGGCCCTTCACTCTGTGGGTATGAATCTGCTGGTGGTTCCTTGCCCACGGGAGGTGCACCTGGCCTTGACCAGGACCAGGGCCTTTTTGGTCTTGGCCCTGACCTGGTGGAATGAGCTCCAGAGGTGAGGGCCCTGAGGGAGCTGTCACAGTTCCACAGGGCCCGCAAGACGGAGCTCTTCCACCAGGCATTTGGTTGAGGCTGGCTGGCAATAATAAGACTGAGGGCCCCTCCTCAGTTTGGCCAAGACAGCAGGCTCTCCTCCCATTGCATTTTTCCCCCTGGGGCATCTGACGGGGGTGTTGTTGAACAGAGGGGTGGGGAGAATTATTTTAGTTTGGAACGGCTATATTTTATTGTAACCTGCCGTGAGCCAGCTTGCTGGGAGCGGTGGGTAATAAATCCAATAGTAATGATGATGATGATGATGATGATGATGATGATGATGATGATGATGATGATGATGATGATATTAATAACAGAGGGGAAGGCCCTCTTTAGTATTTTGATTCCCTGTTACTTTTCCTCACCAGAAACAAAACAAAGCAAAGCAAAGCAAAGCAAAGCAAAGCAAAGCAAAGCAAAGCAAAGCAAAGCAAAGCAAAGCAAAGCAAAACAAAACAAAACAAAACAAAAGATGCCTTTAACTCTCTTCTCCATTAATATAATTTGAATGTGATTTAATAAAATTGTCCCCTCAGCATCGAATCACCAAACAATCTGGCTGAGGAACCTTCAGATCAAAACTCCAAAGAGTTAATTAATTCAGCAGACAGACGTAAGGATCGGTTTTTGAAAAAACATCACACACGTCAACACTTTTGTCAAAATTGTACATCTGGTACACTTTATTAGTTACTCGGTCCTCTTATAAAAGTAGGGCGCAATTGTGGAGGTTTTGGGGGGGAAAGAGTTGGTTTTTAAACCCTGCATTTCACTAACCAAAGGAGTTTCAGAGGGGCTTACAATCACAGTCCTTTCCTCTCCTACAACAGAACTCCTATGAGGTAGATGGGGCCGAGAGACCTGCGAGAGAACTGCTCTGTGAGAACTGTGACTAGCCCAAGGTCACCTGCATGTGGAGGAGAGGGGAATCAAACCTGGCTCTCCAGATTAGAGGCTGCTCTTAACCACTACGCCACAGTGGCTCCTGGATATATTTCGGGCCTGAGGGACAAATAATTCCTCTCAGTTCATCGAGTCACCTTTATGGTATCATCCTGAAATTCTCGTTCTCCTTCATCCTTTCCCCTTTTGCTGAGCCTCGATTATCACCTCAGAATGTCATTTGAGCTCCAGATGGCTATAAAAGGTTGTAAGCAAGCAGACTCTCTCTCTCTCCCTCTCTCCCTCCCTCTCTCTCCTGTCTCCAGTGGATGATTGCACATGTGTCACATCACAGCACATCTTGGCACCCTGTCTTGCTAAACGTTGCCTTCCAGCTCTGCGATGCTGTCACCTAGCCTAGTGCAGCAATTTCCTTAAGCTGGCCTAGAAGCTGCCAAGCCGTCCAAATTTTCCAAACAAAAGTACAAGTTTCCCTGTCAGAGTTTGCAGTCTCCACAGGCGATGCGCCGCACACATTCCTCTCCTCCTCCCCAAAGATGGCAGATTCGCCGGAGTCCTTTTCTCACCTTCGGATTGGAAACTGGTAACCGTAAAGGCTTGTTCACACTTTGTCCTTCGCTCTGCGGCATGAGATATATGTCAGTTGACTCCTTTGCAGAAGGCCGTTCCAGAAGTCTGACATCCAGGAAGCAGTTTCAGCCACTGTGTTTTGATTTGTTTTATTTTATTCAGTGCCTTGGTGACTGCCTTTCTTCCATGCAGAGCTCAAAGCAGCTGACAGCAGAGATGAAATAAGCCCAATACAGGACATTCGAAGCACAAAACCCGAGATTTAAAATCACTCTTCAGGGCTGCTAAGAACTGAACCAAATACTGTCCTAAGTATAGTTAAGGGGCCAGGTGCAGCTCCCTGGGGTGGTTGTTTCATATTTGTGGGGCTGCCACTGAAAAGGCCCCATCAGGTATGCCCACCAAATGACCTTCTGGGACAGTCTGGAGGGTCACTCCCTGTGATCTTATTTCCCAGGCAAGAACATACTCAAGGATGAAGTCTGCACACACTGAATAATGCACTTTCAATGTGCTTTTGCAGCTGGATTTTACAGTGCAGAACAGGATAATCTACTTCTAAAGTGCATTGAAAGTGCATTATCCAATGTGGGCGGAATGGGCCAAGAAGATGGTCTTTCAGATCCCTCATCTCAAGACATGTAGGGCTCAGATATAGAACCAATACTTTTAATGAAGTCGTTGATACGGGACTGATTGTATCTGCCAACTCTTCCCTTCCTCCCCTGATGAGGAGGCTTGGCTTCCTGTTCTACAAGAAGAAGAAAAGCTGCTTTTTGTACCCTGCTTTTTACTACTCAAAGGAGTCTCAAAGTGGCTTACAAAGACCTTTCCCTTCCCCTCTTCTCAACAGACACCTTAGGAGGTAGGTCAGGCTGAGAGAGCTCTGAGAGAACTGTGAGTGGCCCAAGAACACCACAATGGAGCCAACAGGTTGGGAAACAAATAAATATTCACGCAATCCAAGCATTTTCTTTTTTCAGGGAAAATGTTGAGTGCCTATAAAGTGCCATAAAATGGCGGCTGACTTCTGGAGACCACAGCCAGGGGGTTTCAAGGCGAGTGAGAAGCCAAGGTGGTTATGCCATGGCCTTCCTCTGCAGAGCCTTCCTTGGTGGTCTCCCATCCAAGTACAGACCCTGCTTAGCTTCTGAGATCTGACGAGATCGGACTATCTCATGCCACTGGAAAATATTTAGTGGACATCCAAGCTGGGGATGCCAGTCCCTAGGTGGGATCTGGGAATCTCCTGAGATTGTAGCGGAAGAGATCAGTTCCCCTGGAGAAAATGGCTTTAAAAGGCTGGACTCCTTAGCCTTAGACTCCACTGAAGCCCCTCCCCTTCCTAAACCCCACCCTCCTGAGGCTCCACTCCATTAATCTCCCATTATTTCCCAACTAGTAATCACCTTTAAGGTCATTCGCGGTCTGGGCCCAGTGTACCTAAGGCAGGGGTAGTCAAACTGCGGCCCTCCAGATGTCCATGGACTACAATTCCCAGGAGCCCCCTGCCAGCATTCGCCAGCGAATGCTGGCAAGGGCTCCTGGGAATTGTAGTCCATGGACATCTGGAGGGCCGCAGTTTGACTACCCCTGACCTAAGGGATCGACTCTCTGTCTACTCCCCTCAGAGAGCCATACACTCTGCTACTACCAACTGCCTAGTGATCCCTGGCCCCAGGGAAGCTCGCTTAACCTCAACCAGGGCCAGAGCTTTCTCCATCCTGGCCCCCACCTGGTTGAACAAGCTCCTGGAGATCAGAGCCCTAGCAAAGTTGAAACAGTTCCGCAGGGCCTGCAAAAGGGAGTTCTTCCACCAGGCTTTTGGTGGAGGTCGGCCTGAATGCAATCACTTCCCATTGGCCCCTGAACCACCACCCCCTCCCATGATAGCCACCACCGACATGTCCATCCCATGGGGCTGTCAGTATATCACAGTCAAAATCGGATATTCTCACCCTGTTTGTTGCATTGTGTTACTGTCTTCCTGTTATGACTTTTTCACTACTGTTCAGTTTATCATGTTATCTGTACTGTTTTTATTCCAGTTCCACGTAAACCACCCTGAGCCTCAGGAGAAGGTGGTATATAAACAAACAAACAAACTCAGGACAGGCAACTCTACGCGGCCTAGCAATCTCTCTGAATTCCAACTGATCTTGGACAAAATGAGGTCTCTCCCTGCCTCAGATCCCGCCCACTCCTGGCTCCACCCCCAAAGCTTCCAGGTATTTTCCAACTCAGAGCTGGCAATCCTCACCCAAATGTACAGATGCAAAGCCAGGTCCTTCCCTAAGCTGATTCTCTGCCACGTCCCCTCTCCTGTGAAATTATAACCTGTCCTTCACAACCGTCAGGGTGGCCGCAGAGCTCAATCCCCGTAGTGTTTTCCACCTTGGCTTCCGTGATGCCTTTGCTATTCTCACTATGAGCAGAAAAATCTGCTTGAGGTTGTAAGTCTTACTAAAACTGTCTCCACCTCCCTTTGCTGGAGGCATCGCTTTCCCCGTTTTGATATCTGAAGAAAGAGGCTACTTTTAACTCGCCCCCCGCACCATCTGGACATAGCTTTTCCGTTTCAAATAGCCGTGTCATTTGATTTATTGCCGGGGCCCCATTGCTCGATATAGATCGAGCACAGGTCATCACGACGGCTTAACTGTGGCGAAGCTTTTCCAGGAGCCAGGCCACCTCCTCGGACAGGGTGACCAGATTAGCTCCGCGCACGGATCATCTGCTCCGGCTGTGACACTTTTCGGGATGCGTTGTGGAGATCCGATTACCGGCCTGCTGGGGGGAAAAAACGCAAGGACAGAGAGGAGGAGCGCACAACAACTTAATGAAGGGTGAAATGAATTAATTAGCGAAGCATCCAAAGCTTCTGTCGCCGAGCCCATGGTGAGCACCGGCCGGATATCGAGTTGCACCCCGTCCCATTATCACCACGCAGGCTCTGAGGCTGTGCTCAGCAGTCCAAAGGGAATAATAAACATGGCTGCTGAGGCAATTGGTCGAATGCCCGAGTTCCGGATCATTCCGAAGCCTCAGAATTGCCCTGGGACATTGGCTAACTCTGTGGGATTTGGACAATCCGAGTCTTTGCTGATGCTGCTAACAGAAACTGAGGTGGAGAGACATCAGTTAGGGTTTCCAGCTAGGGATGCAAACCCCAGGAGGGAGCTGGGGATCCCCTGGAATTATAGCTCAGCTCTAGACTAAAGCGATCAACTCCCGTAGAGAGAATGGCTGTTTTGGAGGCAGGATGTAGCTGGGCCTATAGGAGGCGGGAGGGCGGGGAGGAGGGGCGGTGCTAACCTCGTCCATCCACTTACCTGCCCAACTGGATGGCAGAACCCTCGAACCAGGTGAAAGGCTGCCGTGGGCACTTCTGAGGTGCGGAGGGTTCCCTGGTGCGGGTGCATTCGGCACTAAGGGCTGACAGGTGGTAGCCAGAGGAAGGCGCAAAGAGAGATGGCACTTGGGGTGGCGGCTGGGACAGAGCCAGGGTGGGGGTGGCAGGGTGCCCGAGAGGTGAGGATTGAGGCCAGGCCATGAACGGAGCCTAGCGGCAGCAGAAACAATGACCTGGGGCGCAAGCCTGGCTACCACTCCATCTTTTTGCAGGCAGTGACCGGGGCGGGCACCACAGAAGCCAAGGCTGAGGAGAAGCCCATGCTGTGCCATGCTGGAGGAAGAGTCACCAGGCACTGAGGGGTCTAGTTTCTCTGGCTGCGGAACCACACATGGGCGGAACCACACATCTCCAGCCCTCCCCTGGAGGTCTCCCAAAGTATTAAGTATCCCCATGGTGTTAAGCTGGAACTTGGTTACTTCATCTCACCTGCCTTCTCCCTAGGGGTTGGGGGTAGAGAGGGGTTTTCCACCATGTTGTTGGGTTGTTATATTTGTATTTTTGTTCATTTTAATAGGATTTTAATGGAGGTTTTAACTCAGGGATAGTCAAACTGCGGCCCTCCAGACTGCTGGCAGGGGCTCATGGGAATTGTAGTCCATGGACATCTGGAGGGCCGCAGTTTGACTACCCCTGTTTTAACTGGACATCTGTAACCCGCCATGAGCCTACTTGGGAGTGGCGGGTAATAAATTAAATATTATTATTATTATTATTATTATTATTATTATTATTATTATTATTATTATTTGCGGGAAAGCTACTGGTAAAGATAGGCTGCAGAATGCCTTTTTGCTTTCTATTTTTGCTTTGTAATCGCAAGCCAGGAAGCCCCTGATCTGCCCAGATTCACAGTAATACATGGCTCAAATACCAGCGGAGAGCTCTTAATTACATTGGGAAATGTTAGAAGCTAAAAGAAATGGCTTCACCTTGTAGTCCTGAAACCATTTTAATTGCAGCTTGGGATGCTTCTCTGCCGTTCATTTAGTAGCAGTAGAAATAATCCCCACTGCCCTAATATTCAAACTCGGGTTAAATCAGACTTTTTTTTTTACCACTGAGAACCCCCTGAAACATTCTTCAGGCTTCAAGAAACCCCAGAAGTGGAACGACCAGGCAGAATGTGGTTGGGAAGCAGAGCTGTGGACACGCCCACCCAGGGCCCCTCCCCTTCCCACCCCCTCCAGGCCCATCATGACCATATATGGTCATATCACCCGATAAATGTTTAAAGTTTTAAAAATATTTTAAAAATAATTAACTGTCACTCATTCAGGAAACCCTTCCAGGTCCATCAAGAAACTCCAGGGCTTCTTGGTTGAGGAAGGCTGGATTAAGCTGATGAGCAATAGATCCAGGATGGACTAAAAAAAAATTAACATCTTTGCTCAACAAAGAAATTCATTGTGGAATTCACAGCCAGTGGATATAATAGTGTTGCGCCACAAACGTAGATGGCTTTAAAAACAGCCTAAAAGAGATTCATGGATGAATGGGGCCATCAGTGGCTACTAGCCCTATCATCATCATCAATAATAATAATAACAACAATAACAATAATATAATTTCTATACCACCCTCCCAGAATGGTTCAGGATGGTGTACATAATGGGGTTAAGAACTAGCAATGAATCAAAACCAACATAGTAAACCTAAACATCAATATAAAACACGATAAACAAATGAACAATTTAGCAGCATTTAAGTAACAGCAGCCTCTGTATTATTGATCGCTACTTAGAAATCTCCAGGCTAGGTATCTCTTTGTGGGGTGTTTTTGTAGGGGAGGGCCGTAGGTGTTGCCAAGTCATTGGCCCCAACCAAAAGCTTGACAGAAGAGCTCCCTTTTGCCAGCCCTCTGGAACTGGGCCTGGATCTCCTCCAGGAGTTCGTTCCACCAAGTAGGGGCCAGGTCCTGGCCCTGGTTGAGGCCAAACATTCTTCCTTGGGATTAGGGACACCCAGACAGTTGAAATTTCCATAGTGTTCCGAGGAATTTGCAGAGCTTTCAATGTGGTTGGGAAGCATAGCTGTGGACATGCCCACCTGGGGCCCCTCCCCTTCCCATCTCCTACAGGCCCATCATTGGCTACTTTGGGAGAGGCAGGTTGACATGACCATATATGAATCTTATAACCCGATAAATGTTTAATAAATTTTAGAAACACATACGAAATTTATTAACTCCCACCCATTCAGGAAATCCTCCCAGGGCCATCAAGAAATTCCACAGTTTCTTTATTTGTCCATGAAAAGGTAGAACACAACTAGAGGTAGCCATGGCGTTCATTCTTGCTGAGTCTGCTCTTCTGGAAGTGCGATCTGCAATCGGACAGTCCCTTCCCTGGATTTCGGACACTGAATGAACGATGGCCACAAAGTGATTCAGCAGTGGTTTGTCCCTCCTTGGTGGCAGGGCTCTGCTCAAGTGATTTAGCAGTTGTAGGCCATGGTTGGCCAGGGTACCGTAACTGGCAGTATGATCCCATCCTCGTCACCAGTGTAAATTTCGTGGGTTTGTCGGAAGAACACCAGGCTACTTGGCAAATAAACCTGCTCTTTACTGGTGATCTCAGCAGTGGGTACATGTTGAAGAAAGCAACGACTTCCGACTTAGGGCCATTCCGCACAGCGCTAATGTAGCTGAAGTCTAACTGTTGTGTAACGCTATTTTTTTAACATTATGCACGACGTTGTACACAATCTGCAACACTCCCGCAAAAAGCGGAATCGTCAAAAGTGGATTCTCCCTTTAAAAAACTGCTTCACTCCTGAGAACAACCTGCAACACATCCGAAAAAGATATGTGCATTCTCAATATACCAGTAGAAAGAATGTCCCTCCCTAGCTTTTGCCCCCGAGCTTCTGGAGACGTGGTCACTATTTCTCCCCCCTAAAACCGGTGAAAGCAACGAATAAACGAGGCTTCTCCGGCTGAATTCCCTCCACAAGTGATTCAGAAGTGCTTAACAGTAAAACAAAGCTCCCTTCTGCAATTGTTTTTAAAGTTTCCGAGCACAATACAGCCCCCTGCTTGACATTGCCCGTAATTTTGGCCAGAAATTGCACCCATGGGGGGGGGGGAGATTGTTTTTTTCATGAAGAACATATAAACGATTAAGTGCCAGCTCCTACGCCAGCAAAATAGGTCTTTCTGAGATATCAAATGAACAAATATTAGTTGCTACTGGTGTTTTCAGGTTTTTAAAAAACAGTTTTTAAAGGCAAAGGGGCTTTTCGGGAGCACAAACACATTTCATTGGCTGTTCTGTTTGATTGACAGCTGGGGGTGGGGTTGGAAGAAGTGTGGAAAAATATTGCCTCCTTTGTTGCGATTCCGGCGAGACCAGAAACTTGTGGGTAATGAAAACAGCGCTAGTGGGAGAGCCTTTTTTACGGTAGGAATGGCTGTGTGCATTATCAAGACCTGCCACTATTAATTGTAGCGCTTTACAATAGCGCTTACATTTGGCTACATAGGCGGTTGTGCGGAATGGCCCTTTAAAAAGCCCAAGAAAACCTAAACTTATATACAAATTTAAGACAATTGGCTTGGTTACGACTGATTGATTTTAAAGGATTGGTTCCCGCAGTGGGGAACCTTGCAGTGCATTAGCTGGTTTTGCATCTGGTCGGAACCTGCCTTGGACCTCAAGCTCGGTCTTTGGCAAATCCGCACACACCACAGCCTCCATTTGACTCAGTGCAGAAAGCATGTAGTGAATTTCAGCCTGGGAAATAAGGGGAGGACAGCCCAAATGCAGAAGCGTTAGAGTTGACTCACAGCATCCAAAGGAAATCCAAAGTGAGGCTAAAACAAGGTATGTCTCCTAGTGTGGAAATGGTCAAAGTGAAAACCTGCACCCCTAGGTTCTTTAGCTCACCCCTCAATAGGGTCTGCCTGCTCCTCTTCCATCTCTCCATCTCCTTCTAAAAGAGGCCACAAAATACTCTCTTAGGGGTCTCTCCAAGAAAGGACAGAGATCTTCTTTTATGCCTCTAAGACCTCTTTCATTCCTCCTCATGGAAAATCAGACTGATGGTTCAAGGGGGCCAATCTCCAGGGGAACCTGGAATCACACGTGATCTCGGGAACACAGAAATCAGTTCCCTGGGAGAACATGGCAGCTTTGGAGGAAAAACGTTAGACTTTAAGTGAGATCTCTTCACAAATCCCCCCCCCCACTTTGACAGGCATTGACCCCTAATCTCCAGGAGTCTCCCAACTCAAAGTTGGAAGACCAAGGACAGGTGTTTCCTGCAGCAAAGTCGTCACAATCCTATGCTGCCCAGTGGCTGTGGGTGGGTGGGGCATTGTAACACCTGCTCTCCCCCTCTCTCCCCACATCTCTAGCACTGCCTGTAGTCCAGTGCGTGCTATCTAAACCTTTGTGCTCAGGAAGCGCTGGAGAAGAGAATAGCCAAAGCAATCAAGAGCCAGTCTTTCTAGAGCAGCCCTTTTCAACCTTTTGACTGTGGAGGAGCCCCTGAAATATATTTTCAGGCTTCGAGGCATACCCGCCCCCGGAAGTGATGTCAGCTGAACACAATTCCCTGCCATTCCTCCCAGAAGAGTTATGTCACCGGAAGTGACATCACCACTCACACCCTTTGCCCTCCTTTTGCTTCCTCCCCCTGCCTTTATTAATACTACAGCAGCTCCATAGAATCATAGAATAATAGAGTTGGAAGGGACCTCATGGATCATCTAGTCCAACCCACTGCACTATGCAGGACACTCACATCCCAATCGCTCATCCACTGTAACCTGCCACCCCTTTGCCTTCACAGAATCAGCCTCTCCATCAGATGGGTATCTAGCAGATGGCTATCTGGTTTAAAAATTTCCAAAGATGGAGAACCCACCACCTCCCGAGGAAGCCTGTTCCACTGAGAAACCGCTCTAACAGTCAGGAACTTCTTCCTGATGTTTAGATGGAATTTCTTTTGAATTAATTACATCCTATTCGTTCTGGTCTGTCCCTCTGGGGCAAGCGAGAACAATTCTGCTCCATCCTCTATATGGCAGCCTTTTAAATACTTGAAGATGGTTATCAGGGAAAGACGGGCCTATCTGCACGGTCTACTTCAGGAGGAAATCTGTGGAAATCCCTGCCCCCTTTCCCTAAAGTCTTGCTGCTACATCGCTGCAGTTGGATGCCTTTACCCGCTCTGTGTTGTAACTGCTTTTCCCAGAGGAGACTAACTTTACATTGGACCAAACGTCTGATTCCCCCCAACATCATACTTGGCAGAT
The DNA here is from genome assembly GCF_049243985.1 of Paroedura picta. Classification (NCBI taxonomy): domain Eukaryota; kingdom Metazoa; phylum Chordata; class Lepidosauria; order Squamata; family Gekkonidae; genus Paroedura; species Paroedura picta. The sequence goes on from NC_135375.1 coordinate 104,785,274, forward strand.
ACACTCCAAGGAGCATAAAACCTATTAATAATAATAAGAGTTTTCACTGATACAGTGAATTCCAGTCTGCACTGTAGGCATTGTTATTATCCGGGGCTGGGGGACGAACGGAGAGCAGCCTCCCCAAGGCTGATGAATGAGCCGAAGCGTGGAAGTGCGATTTAAACGGGGAATTTCTCCGCTCACCCCTTTTGCTGCTGTCGCGGCACTGCGGATCCTATTAAAACAGCATTAGGTGAGCCGCCTGGATCTGCTAACATACTTTGAAGGTCTCTGTTGAGAAGTTATAAATAATGTGTCAAAGGTGGCAGGAGAAGGAGTTCAGAAGAACGTTTTTGGCCCCTGATCTTTTCTGTCTACTGCTGCTGGTTCTCCACGCAAGCCTTGATGTTCCGGCCAAGTTTCCAGGTTCCACAAGAGGGAGCCTTTGACCAGATTTCATCGACGGCCTCTCTGGCTGAAAGTTAGCATGACAGGTCACGTTCCTTTCTCCTTTTGTTGGACAGTTAATAGGAAACTTAATGCTTGACTCAGAACAACTTTTAATGGCTTACAATGGAAGCATCTTATAAAAGCTTTGTGAGGCTGTGATTTTACGGATTTGCTTGCGTCTGTGAAATCCGGGCTTTTCCGCACGCCATAAATGTAGCGTCATGCTTACCTTATGAAGACCTATATTCCGGGCGCTCTGCCTGATTTCACCCACATCCCATGTCTGGCCAGCAAACTGCTTGCTACTTCCTGCATTTTAAAGCATGACTTTGGGAATTGCAAAAATTGGATTCACCAGCCTAAATAGTGCTACCCCCCAGTGAGCAACCAGCACAAGGAATGTATGGAGGCTCAATAGTGCTATATTCACCTCTGCAATGTCCCGCCCTTACACCCACTTCTCTCTCCCTTCTTCCTGGGGACGGGACTTATTTTCTTTTTAAAAATGGCAAACTGTCTGGAGCAACGAATAGGTGGACACATGCCTCGGTGAGGCCACAGATACACAGAAGCACTTTATATGCAGTGATGTTAAACAAAGCGTGCTTCTCCCACATCCTCTTTTCCCCAATTAATTAATAAAGCTTCCAATTTAAAAGTATCTTGAAAAGTATCTGACAAAGCATGCATGTACACAAAAGCTTATACCTTGAATAAAATGTGAATATATAGAATTTTATACACATTACAGAACCAATCTTTCCTAAAGGCATTAAGCTGCTATTTTACAATCCAATTTTTTTTTACAATCCAAAAAGAGAACACTGGTTCTTTTTCGGGAAGGTAACTTTCAAGAAGAAAGAAGATAATATCACATTGCATGCTATGTTCTACATGTTTTCCAAAATATAGATTTGCAATATACAGTTTATGAATCAATTATTTCTTTTCATCTCATTTTTAAAGGCCAATATAGTCTAAGATTGGGCTCCATTTTCTTCTGACGTCTTGAGGTCAGTCTGTTATGCATCAGATATGTAAGCTTTGCCATTGCCACATATTTGACCATTTTGTGGAGTTCCTTTTTTCCATCTTGATGCATAAAGAATCCTTGCAGCTGTTACCATATATGTAAAAAACTCAGTGTACATTCTAATATTATTTAGTACCATATTTACAAATTTAATTTTCAATGTCTTTTGCATCATAATCCAATATTTCCTTACTTTTTGACAAGTCCACCACATGCTATCTTTGTGAAGCTGTGATTTTATGGATTTACCAGTATCTGTGGAAACCAACATAGAAAAATATCTGATGAGGCATGCATGTCCATAAAAGTGTATACCTTGAATAAAACTTCATTGGTTTTAAAGGTGCCACTGGACTTAAGCTTTATAGTGTTGAACTAGGATCTTGGAGACCGAGTTTCAAGTCCCCACTCTATCACAGGTGCTTGTTGGGTGACCTTAGGGCTCCAAGTTCTATCAGGGTCTCTCTCCCGTATCTGTTTCTTGGCAAATCTTTTAGTCCAATAAATTCATAGATAGTTCTTTCTCATTTTGTACGAAGTTTCCATATCTTTGCTTATGGCAAGAGAGAGAATATTTCTCCAGTGCTCCGAGAGTAGTAGGAAATACAAAGCTACAGTCCAGTTTGTTATGTTGCCAATGGCACATTTTGAGAGCTGCAATTCAAAAGAACAGGCAAAATTCCTCATCCAGACTCTGGGACCCATTGTGTTGTCGTGATTTTTTTCTGTAAGAAATCTGGTTTTTACATCTGTTGGAGGCGAAAAGATCCCTGTGGCACAACTTCTATGGAAAAGGTTCCTTAGTCAAGTACCTGTTAAGACAGGGGAAACAAGCAGGACTTCGGCCTGTTCTTCAGCGAGGCCTAAATCTTTACTATACAATTTTAAAACATTATTTTCTTTTGATTTGCTGGAAGCCGCGTATTCCCACTGGCCTCCGAATTCTGAGCAAAAGCAGATATTTAACCACAAGTAGAATGACAACAGAACCTCTTCTTGAATACAAAGGGAAGGGGAGGATTAGCTTTGTCAAGTGGAATTATAACCTTGCCCTTCTCAGGCTCCACCCCCTTAATTCTAAACCTTAGAAACCAGTGATCGATTATCCATGTGGCCAAAACTACTGCCACCACTCGCCAAGAGTGGAAACATACTATAGACAAGGCAAAAAATCCAGCTGTACTTACAGCAGCGTATTGGCTGAGAGGACAACCTGCTCCACCAATCACCAGCTAAAGGAGAAAAAGAAGAAGAATCTCGGGGCATTTCACAACCCAGAACTGGCAACTCTTATGTTGTCTAGAGACCTCCCAGAATTATAATTGTAGAGATCAGGACTCCTAGAGAAAATGGCTGCTGTGGAGGGTTTCATTGAACCACTATACCTCATCAATTTCCCTCCCATCCAAAAGCCCCACCCTCCACAGGCTCCACCCTCAAGCCTGCAGCAATTTACCCAGCCAAAGTTGTTGCCCATAGCAATGTTGTCACATCTGTCATCCGTAGGTGAAACTACTGTGCCAATCCAGGCTCAAGGGTAACAACCACCTTTAATCACATGACTGCCCCATTCACATATAGAAGATTTTCACATTACTGCTCTAAACTGGATGTTATTTGTTGTCAGCGCAATTTCAAGGAAAGTGATACATTGGATGGAGGGTTCTTATAGCGAATTTCCGCCTGTCAATGAGCCATCTCTGAAGTGCTACAGTCATTTCAAAGTGTGCCACTTCCCCTCCCCACATCTCTTTTCACCATGTGATCTTCCTCAGAGTTTCTTTTTTAATGATCCAAGTCGAGCGCTATAGCACTCAAACAATACAACATGTCAGTGTTATATCACTTTAGCGCTATAGTGCTCAACTTAAAACCTTAAAAAAAAACTCTGAGGAAGATTACATGGTGAAAAATGATGGAGAAGAAATGCAGCACTATGAGAAGGAAGTGAAATTGGCCTTGACCAGGGCCTTAGCAGGGCCAGGGCCAGGGCCAGGGCCAGGGCCAGGGCCTTCTTGGCATTGGCCCCAGCCTTGTTGAATGCTCTGCTGAAGGACATTAGGGCCCTGTGGGATCCTAACCAGTTCCACAGGGCCTGTAAGACAGAGCTGTTTCACCAGGCACATGGTTGAGGCCTGGAAAGATCAACAAGAAGTCCCTGCTGCTGGGAACTGAGGAAGACTGCTCTGAAAACTCTGATACCCTCACCCCCTCTTCATTGTAAATTTTAATTGGAGGAAATAGAGGTAATTGTTTTTAGGTTTTATGGTTTAACTGTTGTATCCTATTGTGCTGTTACCTGCCCTGACTCCAAAGGGAGGAGAGGATAAAAAATAACATTTTTAAAATTTGTTTAAGCACAGTGGACATTTCAAACAACATACAACAGCGATTCAGAAGTGTAATGAAGGGACAGAAAACAGAAGGAGGCTATTTCTCTCAAAAGCAGCCCCACCACCCTTTACTAACTCTACACAAGCTGATTTGTATGAACAGGAAAATAGATTCTGCTAGGAGCTGGTTCCCAAAACGGTTCTGTCTGAAATAATGGAACAAATCCATTCATAAATGGTCACTGAAGCAGAACCCAAAGGCAGCTGTAAAACGGCCGTGATGTCGGGGTGCGGAATCCGGACTTCAAGGAAGCTCTTTGGCCCCCAGCATTGCTTGGTCAGACTCTTTCCCTTCCTCTAGGGCAGGGGTAGTCAAACTGCGGCCCTCCAGATGTCCATGGACTTCAATTCCCAGAAGCCCCTGCCAGCATTCGCTGGCAGGGGCTTCTGGGAATTGTAGTCCATGGACATCTGGAGGGCCGCAGTTTGACTACCCCTGCTCTAGGGCCTAGTCTGCACACAATAGATAATGTACTTTCAATGTGCTTTGGCAGCTGGATTTTCCTGTGTAGAACAGGAAAATCTACTTCTAAAGTGCATTGAAAGTGCATTATCTATTGTGTGCAGACTAGGCCTAGCTTAGCTCCAATACCAGCAGTGAGCCAGGCTAGGCAAGAATTACAGGCCAAATGGGACCCAGGCCCGGGAAGCCTCATCTCCAAGGAGGGAAAAAGCTTTGTCATTTCACATCCGACACTGTGGTGCGGCAGGTAAGTATTTTCTTTGCCGATTGTTGTTCGTTTTGCAAATTGCATATAAGGAATTTCGGATGCTTAAAAATAAAACAAAACAATCTTCCTGTTGCATACAGATAACATACTTCTGAGGAAAGGTTTCAAAATAGGCGCGTAGCCAGGCCCCCTCCTGGCCCTGGCCTGCTTTAGGGCCCCTGATGGCCCGCAGCAAGGGAATGCTGATTTTCCCACATTGCCTTTCTTGCCACGGCGGCCATCAGAGGCCAGGCCAGGCCCATGCATACAGGAACTGTGGCTCTCCTGAGCCCCTGCATATGCTAGCTAGGGTCATGGGAACTGTAGTCCAGGGACATCTGGAGAGCTCCTGGTATAGTGTATGTAATGTAGTTAGGAGATCCAAGGATTGTCAGGCTGCCAGGCAAGGGATGATTGGAGGTAGTTTGCCTGCATCCATGACCCCTAGTGTTCCATGTTGGAACCACCACCCAAATCCTTGGAGGTCTCCCATCCAAATTCCAACCAGGGTCAGCCCTGCTTAGCTTCTGAGATCTGACAGGATCAGGCTTTCTCAAGCTACCTGGATCAGGGATACCTCATAGGGTGGTGCTCTAGCAGGCTAGGAAGGGTTGGGAAGACACAGCCTGCCTCTGAGCATCGACAAAGTGGAATACTGGCAGAACCTCCCTTCCTCTCTTCACATTTCTTTACACAAAATAAAGATGAGATTGATTTGGAAGTAACTTCAGATTCCTAAAGTGGGAGGACGGGACAGAGTGCTGGATTTCAGGTAGCAACTGGTTTAAGGAGGAATCAGGAACATTTCTCTCAGCAACACTAGAGAAAAATCCCTGAGGCAGCAGCATGGGGGAGATGACAGATACTTCCTATGTAACCCATGGCAGGGAGCACATCGGACCCCTGTGGAGCGCTGACACCTTCCTCGTTATACCACCAGAAGAGGTTGCTTGGATAACTCGGCCAAAGAACCAGCCCTGGTCCTGCCTCTGGCCATCCCAGGTGAATCATGGTTCTGGGTATGCCATTAGCTGAGAAAAGTGAAGTACAGAGCAGTGACTCAAACAGAGAAGCAGCAAACAGCCATCCCAAGGCCGGGTAATCCTGCCCCATCTCCATAATGGTGTGTGTGAGACTCTAAGATCCAAACACACCTGCTATGATAGGATCATGCACACGCACCCCTCTGAAAGCTACTCGGAAGGCAGTAAAAACCATATTCATACAGAGAGGCAGCAGGCAGCCTCTGTCTTTGGGCTCACAGGGGCGAAACACATTAAATTCGCATTTAAACTTGTGGTTTTCTTAGAGTGCATGGCTGGAGCATGATAGGCTGTGAAGGCTCAAAGGCACGAAGGCAGGTCAAGAAGAGGTTTTCTGTGCGTCTCTTGTCATGCTGGTCTGGCCTGCGACAGCTGCCTTCTGCGACAATAGGACCATTTATGCACTGGAGGTTTCATGCCGGGCTGCAGGCTAGAGTTTTACTTGTGGCAGGTTGCCCCACCTCTTCCTGCACCCACATGGGGGAGCATTTGGCCTGGTGCACCTCATCCACCCCCGATCTGTGCTCCTGACAAGGGGGTGGGGCAGTGAAGGTCCCAGTGCATAAACGGTCTAGGAGTGCTAACTAACAAAGGCAGTGGGTGTGTGTTTCCCGCCCGATAACCCAAGAGCCAGCCTGACGAGGCTTGTCTATCAGATCCAATTTTGCCGGATGCCTCCGGAGAGCTCCGTAACCCCTGCCCCGTGTTGATGGATGGAATAAGGCCACTAATCATTAAGTGAAAGTTATACCAGGCACTGCTCCATGGGGTCTGTGGGGTGTGTGGGCGTGGGCGTGGGAGGGAGGGGTGGCCGAGGGACAGGAGTCTATTTTCCCAATTGTCAGACTCGGAAGGGTTGGCCACCGAGCAGCTGGCGATGAGGCCTGGCCGTTGAGAGAACGCCTGAATTACTGTCGTCAAGGGTTTAGACACACTCCTGAATGGCTGGGCCTGCCAGCAGGTTGGATTATCGGGAAAGTGGCCTTTCAAAACAGTGAGACAGGAGAATGAATGATCGTTGTCTGCAATTAGCCACGAGGTTGAAGCCCCTGGCAGGAGCGTGGAGGACTTCTACATTCCTAGATATAGAAGAAGAAGAAGAATTGTTTTTTTTTACTCAAAGGCATTTCAAAGCAGCTTACGATCGCCTTCTCTTCCTCTCCCCACAACAGCCGCCCTGAGGGAGGTGGGGCTGAGAGAGTTCTGACAGGACTGCTCTGTGAGAGCTGTACTATCAGCACTGTGACTAGCCTAAGGCTGTGGCTCTTAACCACTACCCCACGCTGGCTCTTATTTATTTATATGCATTTTTAAAATCTCTCCTCTCTTCTTATTAGGGAACTTTTTCTAAAGCTTCTTGGAATATTCTCTCATTTGTTAAGGTTTAATAGTCTAGGAGCCAGACGCCTCAAAATTCAACAATTTATATTGGCAACATCAACAATGCCATTGTGGCCCAGAGTCGTACAGAAAGGAGGTATACAAATCTAAAACAAACAGATAAACAAACAAATAAATGTTGACATAAGCTGCTCGAAAACAATCTCAGTCTTAAACGATCAGGAAAGGACGACTATTTCAAAATCCACATTCTCAGAAATCTCTTTCTTTGTGCTTGACGTTTTGGGCAGTCAAAAAGAACATGGGCTGATGAATCACAAAATTTCGCTGTTTGGCAGTCGCAGTAGCGCTGCCTTGAAGGCATTCGAAGAAAAAGACCCTTCATCGGAGCTGTTGATGTACCCAAATTCCAACAAGTCAGCAAATTCAGATCCTGAGGATTCGTATTCCAATCAAGTCTGTTATGGTCCAAACATATCAAATAGTCAAAAAGTCGACTTAGCTCAGCTGGCATTAAAAACGTTTTTCTATGTTCAAGGAGAAAGAGCTTTTAAAAGCTTACAAGAACTTAATAATACCACACATTTTCTATGGATTTTGAGATATTAATTGTTTGAATTCCCGTCTTTGGGACCGAGATGGGCCCTGCAGAGTGGCCAAAGGCATTGGCTCCATCCAAATCAAAGACAAACAAGAGCCAGCCCAATTGTGAGGGTTTATCAACTCTTTGGGATATATCTGGAGGTTTGGGGGTGGAGCCTAAAGGCGGTAGGATGTCGGGTGAGATCTCAGCGGGGTTCAAAACCCCAGAGTCCACCCTCCAACGCAGCTGTTTTCACCAGGGAAACTGCTCTTTGCCATCTGGAGATCAGTCATCATCCCAGGAGATCTCCAGGTCCCCCCTGAAGGATGGCAACTGTCCCTTGGGTCCAAAGGAGCCAACAACCTATCCGCCCCCCTTGAAGGAGGAAAAGCGTCTTGAGCTCATTAAAAGGTAAAGGTATCCCCTGTGCAAGCACCGAGTCATGTCTGACCCTTGGGGTGACGCCCTCTAGCGTTTTCATGGCAGACTCAATACGGGGTGGTTTGCCAGTGCCTTCCCCGGTCATTACCGTTTGAGCTCATTAGTCTCCAGCTAATGGGGAGGTATAATTCTGACAGCCTCCTGGTTGTTTTAATGAGACGTTGGTTTCCTCTCTGCCTCCTTGGCTTCCCCCCTTCTGCCCCTGTCCCCATTTTTAATGAGATACCAATTTCCTCTCTGCTACTTTGCAGATGCATTTCTAATAAAATGGACAGCTTTGAACTTTTTTAAAGAAGAAATGCTGGAACCAACGCTGAGCCGTAATTTAGTTTTCATCTGTGGGTACGGTTCTCCGGACCCTCCATGTGCTAAATGACTGTTAATTGCTCAAAAATTAACAAGGTGTTTAACGCTACAAGGGGAAGGGAGGGGGGGGGGAGGAAGGGAGCCTGCAGAAAAAAACTTTTCTCACCAGGGAAGGGAGATTTCTATTTTACTGTCTTGTCTAAACAGCCGGTATTTTCTGTGTCTTCAAGATGACAAGGGGGACCTTACGGGGGAATTTTGCCGGAGCCGGAGAAAAATGCTGCCACTTTCTTTTGTAAAGCTAACTGTGGCCCAGTGTATTTTTAATTGCTGTCAGAGAGATCATCATTCACTCTGGAAGCAGCCAAACATGTACTGGAAGATTTGTAGGCACCGAAGGGGCAAAGGGAGGAAAATACTTGCATTTGGCAGTTGACTTCATTCATTCATTCATTCATTCATTCATTCATTCATTCATTCATTCATTCATTGTTGGATTTATATCCCACCTCTCTCCAGAGACTCAGGGCAGCTCCTTCATTGGGTATGTACATGGGAGGGAGATGTAGCCGTGATGACTTTGAGAAATAAACTGTTTATTCAGGGAGAGAGTTTATTTTTTTAACAGAGGGAAGGTTGGAGGGAAGGAAGGGAGCAGGGAGGGAGGATAGCGATGAAGAAAGGGGCATTCCCAAATGATTCAAAATGACGGGCATGGGGAGAAACCCGATTGCATGCATTTCATCATCCATGAATTAGACCCAGTTAGACTCCCTTGGACTGCAAGGCGAACCAACCGGTCAGTCCTAGAGGAGATCAGCCCTGACTGCTCCTTAGAAGGCCAAATCCTGAAGATGAAACTCAAATACTTTGGCCACCTCATGAGAAGGAAGGACTCCCTGGAGAAGAGCCTAATGCTGGGAGCGATTGAGGGCAAAAGAAGAAGGGGACGACAGAGAATGAGGTGGCTGGATGGAGTCACTGAAGCAGTGGGTACAAACTTAAATGGACTCCGGGGAATGGTAGAGGACAGGAAGCCCTGGAGGATCATTGTCCATGGGGTCGCGATGGGTCGGACACGACTTCGCACCTAACAAGACTCTGGTTGAAAAGATTAAATCCAGTTTCCTGGGATTCCTTTGCTGCATGGCAAGCGAGAGGGCAATTCAGGACTGCGCCTAGAGGAGCAAATTTTCATGCGGAAACGGATGCAAAAGTCGAGCCTTGAAAAATGCAACCCCCAAACGACATTGCTAGCGTGGAAATAGTCTTAAAGGGTACATTGATACTTACAGAGAAGGGAGATCACTGAAGTGGCAGAAATTGCTCGCAAAATCTCCCAGGTTTTTATGGATTTAGCTCCCCCTCCAAGAGCTTTGGCATGGTCATGCACATCTCTGGAGTCACCTGACCACATGTAGATCCTTGTGGCAGGCATAGTTGCTGGGCAATGACCACGTTGTGCTTAAAGGTACAGCTTTGTCGCAGGCAAACCTGGGATTCTGGTTCACAGCTATGTGCAAAAAAAAAAAAAAAAAATACATGGCCACCACAGTTTTCAGGAGCATTACAGGTTGCATGCATTCTGAAGACCTATGATCTCTAGGCTTCCAGTGTTGGCTTGAAAGGTCTACTGCAGGGATAGTCAAACTGCGGCCCTCCAGATGTCCGTGGACTACAATTCCCAGGAGCCCCTGCCAGCGAATGCTGGCAGGGGCTCCTGGGAATTGTAGTGCACGGACATCTGGAGGGCTGCAGTTTGACTACCCCTGGTCTACTGTCTCCAGGCCAAAGCCAAGCCTTGAGAGAAGCCACAAATTAAGGGGCAAACGATTCTGTGCTGGGCTTCAGAGGTCATGTATGTCAGCTTCCTCCCTAACCTGTTCGCCAATTATATTGTATGGGCCATCTCTACATTTTTCAGTTTATCTTATTTTTTTAATCTGGCCGTGCCCTTACCCCATCCCCTCCCATTCTCAATAACGCTTTGCAAATCTGCAATTATCTTTTGGGGCACCCTCTGAAAGTCACACGTCGTTTCATTTTCACTGGGGCGATTCCAAAGAATTGCCTGCAGTGTGGCTGTAGCCCACCGAGCCGAATCAGCTGGATATGGCAACTCACCGGGGCACCGATCCGTCTTCCAGGCGCGTGGGCCTTCTGAAGGTGCAAAAACAGGGGGAGATGGGTATTGGCAGACCACGTTTGGCCTGCTGTGTTTAAAAAGTCACACAAACCTTACGGTGTGGCTGTTTTCGTTGCAGAGCTGACTTCTGGGTGGTCTCCTGTGGTGGTGGAAGTGGTGGTTGGGCCTTTGAACAGCAGAAGCAGCAGAGGTTAGGTGGCTGACTCATTACCAAGGAGACAGGGTATGATTTCTTTGACTCACATAGAGCAGCTCACCAAAACACAATAAAACATTTATGGTCCTTTTCTTTTAATGCACAGAAATGTCAACGACAGTAACCGAGGATGTCCTTGTCTCCAGACGAATTATGGTCAAACAAGAAGATAATCAGAAGAGCGCCCTCCACGACAGATGGGGTTGTGGAAGCTTTGGAGGAGAGAAAAAAAAATCTGCTAGCCTCCTCTGGGAGAGGGGAATGTCAATCTAGAACCATGGGGCCAAAATAGTAAAGACCCTGCTCCTTCCTGATAATGTGTTCTATTTCACCAAGAAAAGCTTGCTGTATGTTGTACCAAAGCTCTTTTTAGGGAGATGTCAAGGAGGGGAGAAAGAGTCAGGATGCGGGGCCAGCAGATGATAAAGCAGTAGCCTGGCTGAACATTCTGTGCACAAACATTCTGTCAACAAACCACAGGAAAGCTCAAAGGGAAGAAACAAAGAGGATGCTACTTGTTCTGAAAGCAGTACCTATTGCAAATCCTTGCACCCGCGATTTGTCTTGGGGCTGTGCAGGAAAGAGGACAGTTAACCCTTCCATCTCCATTTAGTTGTATGTCTTGGAACGGGACTTCTTGCTTTTTTATTAACATTCCTTTCCTCCCTTAAGATACTAACCACAAAGCTTGATTTATGTTGAAGGGTTAAAGCTTTCCACTCCCTGCGTGACCCTTAGGGCAAACCGAGACAGCCCAAGGAATAAGGGAACTAAATAGACAATCTTTGTCGGTTTCTCCAAGGCTTTCGTGAGCCCGTTTGCATGCCGAATTAGGGTAGCAGCAACTGGCACAGGCTCCCCAGTTACCAGCATGCAACCTCTGTGAAAGGAATAGAAGAAGAAGAAGAAGAAGAAGAAGAAGAAGAAGAAGAAGAAGAAGAAGAAGAAGAAGAAGAAGAAGAAGAATTGGTTCTTATATGCCGCTTTTTCTCTACCTGAAGGAGTCTCAAAGCGGCTTACACTCCCCTTCCCTTTCCTCTCCCCTCAACAGACACCCTGCGAGGTGGGTGAGAAGTCCACACTCCTACACCAAACTGGTTCTCACATAGGGCTGACTCATGCGGTGAGCATGTATATATTCGGTTGGGGGCTTGTGGAATGCTTGCCTGAGTGAGGCTTTCCCCAAGGCTGTCATCATGTCTCTTTCAGCCTGCTGCAGCCTCCTCGTGGTACAGGTTCTCAGAAGGATATTTTTCAGAAACTACAGCACAATGATCCATATGTTTGGATGTGTGGCCCCGCGGGCCCTTCTTCCACAAGAACTTGCTGTTTCTATCATTTGCCTGATTGCTGTACTTGTCAAAGAGAAAGAATACTCACCAAGCACAGCTGTCCACAAATTATTTCCCCCCTTATACCCAGAGGTCATTTGTTCCGTGTGTGTGTTGGGGGGGGGAGGGGGGAGGAGAATGTTTGAAATCACTCCAAGTTACCCAGAACCTCATCCACCTTTCATTCCAGACCCCAACGGAGGGCTGGTTTTTAGAAAGTCACAAGATGAAAGGAGGTGTATTTCTTTGTGATTCACACCTAGCACAAAGACAGTAGCCCTGGCCTAAGTCCTGCAGGTTAACCCAATCTTATCAAATTTTGGAAAGGAAGCAGTGTCAGCTCTAGTTAGTATTTGAATGGGAAACCACCAGGGTCACAGCCTGAAGGCAGGTGTGTAGACACGATAAGTTGACTGGGACTTGATGCGCCCACAACAAGTATGCACACCCAGGCCTATTTTGCACGCACATCTTTCTACAGGTTTTCCGAGATTCTGTCCTTGTCTTTCACACCATCCCTCTCCCCTCAATGCAGGGATGGCCAAACTGGGGCTCTCCAGATGTCCACGGACTGTAATTCCCGTGAGCCCCTGGGTTTTAAAATTTATGCAATTGCCCTATTGCAGCTACACAGCAGTGTCCTCGTGCTCCTGGTTTTATCCACGTATTTCAGTGGTAGTTCTTTGAATCATAGAATCATAGAGTTGGAAGGGGCCATACAGGCTATCTAGTCCAACCCCCTGCTCAACGCAGGATCAGATCTAAGCATCCAAGAAAAGAGTGTATCCAACCTTTGCTTGAAGACTGCCAGTGAGGGGGAGCTCACCACCTCCTTAGGCAGCCTATTCTACTGCTGAACTACTCTGACTGTGAACATTTTTTCCCTGATATCCAGCCTATATTGTTGTACTTGTAGTTTAAACCCATTACTGTGTGTCCTCTCCTCTGCAGCCAATGGAAACAGCATCCTGCCCTCCTCCAATGACAACCTTTCAAATACTTAAAGAGGGCTATCATGTCCCCTCTCAACCTCCTTTTCTCCAGGCTGAACATTCCCAAGTCCCTCAACATAAAGGGAACATAAAGGAACGCAGGCACGTTTGAGGTGCTGTCAGTTGAAACCAGTTAGTAGCATTCAACATCGACAGGACAAACACCAAACAGTATATTTGATCATAAATACCTCTTTTGCTCACTTTTATTTGAACAATCGGCTGAAAGGCAGTATGCAGCAGTTATCAATCCAGGGGTTATTTTGGAGGGGAAACTCAGATTCCTATTAGGTTACCCTTGAAAGCAGTGCTTTTCAGCAAGTGAACTGATCTCTGTAGTCTCGAGATCACTTGTGACCCCATTTGCAATGCTACTTTGTGACCGGTGGTGGTTTGTGTGTTTGTGTGTGCCATAGATTCAGTGAGGCCATTAAGGCCATTCAGGTGTACTATTCACATTATTCTTCTGCTTTTAGAGGCTCAAATGGAGGGGTCTAAGGTAAACCTTGATGTCATCCTCAGTGGTGGCTGTGAAGGTTTTATAACAGGGGGAGCAAACGCTGGCAGGGGCTCATGGGGATTGTAGTCCACGAAGATCTGGAGGACCACAGGTTGACTACCCCTGTTTTATAAGATGTCTTCCCCTCCCTGGCTCTGGCGCATCTGGGCTTGTGCTTGGCTCTGCTCTGGGAATGTTCTTTATTGCCCCTTCTCCGTGGTCGCCTATTCCTGCTTCCTCCTCTTCCGCGCTGCCTCACAGCATGTTTAGGCTCCACCTACACGTGCGAAGCGTTAAAAACAAGCTCCCGAACCTCCCGAGACTGCCGAGTTTCTTGGAGAAGGAAGCGCGCATATATCAGAATAGCAGCGCAGGGAATTGTTAACTGGAAACCGGGACAGCCGACAATAGGTCTCTGAATTCGAAACACGAGGATTTTCGCAGCCTGAGGGTTTAATGGAGCTGACCCTTTGAGAGCCTGGGTGATTTTCACCGACAGGAGCGACATCTGTAATGGCCTCTGAGAGGGCAGCCAAATACAAATTTGTAGGCCTCCGCGGTTTGGCACCGCCTTGAGTTAAGTACCTCTCCGGATCAGCCTGCAGTTACAGCTCGGAAAGCCGCCGGGAAGCAGAACTAATCCTTAACAAAAGACCTCAAGGAGGGAGAAAAGACTCCTTGGCTGCGGAGGCAGCTCACATCTGGCTGCTCTGAGTAGAGGCCTTAAGACACTTCCTTCTTTCAGCTGAGGGTAGCCAAGTCCCTCCTGGCCACTGGCAGGGAATGGAAGGGGGTAGGGTTGCCATATCCAGGTTGGGGAATTCCTGGAGATTTGGGGATGGAGCCTGGGAAGGACAGGGAGTCAGTGGGGTACAATACCGTAAAGTCCACCCTCTAAATTTTACATTTTTTCCAGGAGACCTGATTGCCATAGCCTGGAGATGGACTGTAATTCCGGGGGATGCCCACCCACCCCTGGAAGTTGGCATCCCTAATTCTAGCTTCCTTCCCTCTTTCTCCTACACTAGGAGTGGTAGCAGCTTCTCTCTCAGATGGGGTGCTTTGTGAATGGTCATTCATACATTTGCCCTCTCCCACTGTTAGGTCAATCACAATCAAAACTATTCTGTATTTTCAATAACAAAAATTATGTGCATCTTCTATTGAAGGCCCTGTTTCTTCTTATTAGGTGGTCAAAATGACTGATTCCAGAGTGATTATAGCCATCTAGCTGGCATATAAGCGAGTTAGGCCTGAAATCTGTCCACCTATGGTAGGTGTTAGATCCGTGGCTTCAGAGACTAGGACTTCATTTCAGCTCTTTATTGACCCTAGCTCTAAGGTACAGGGGACCAACCCCCCCCCAACACCCCCAAATATATACAACTAGAGACAATACATATGCTGCCCTATCCAGCCACACCAAGTGGCAGCTGGGCTGCAGAGACTAGCCTGAGTCCACACCAGAGCAAGGCCAGTATCCAGTCTGGGTTGTTATGTATCAAAGCAAGCAGAGTTAGGGGCGAGGCGAAGAGTAGTCGAGGGACAGCCAAGGTCAGAATCCAGATAAGCATATAGTCGTCTAAGCCAGTCCAATTACCGGGAGTGTAGTCAAGAGCTGTGTGCTAGAAGTCAATAGGGAGTCACAGGGGTTCGCAGAGCCAAAGGAATCCAAGCCAGATGGGAGAGTTTCTGCATAGATTGCACCCACGCTGAAATGCTGCTGCAGCCCTGCCTAAAAGCAGCCCTGCTAATGAGCTGAGTGATTCCAGCTGGGTCATCAATCACTTTCCTCCAAAGTTGCATCAGCTGTGTCTGGTCTGTGCTCATATCGAGCCAGCAGCCATGTGCTTCTACGTCGTTCCATTGCCATTGCTCGTCCTCTCTGTCTCAAGAGCCTAATCAGCTGTCGTCTGACTCTGGCTGTGCTGGGACTGAATCTGAGAATACGGCCAGCTCCTTCTTTTTGCTCCCTGCTTGCTCTGCAATGTGTGTGAAGGAATCTTCAGCCGACACTGGCTGTATGTGGAACAGCTGGCTCTGGTCGCTGTGGCAATGCCTCAGAGGGCCAAGGAGGCGTCGGTGCGAGCATGACAATAAAAGATTCCCACCAGTGCATGCTATTGGTCAGTTTCACTTTGACCTGATTGGATCCAGCAGTTGGGATCCAGCTGTGTATTGGCCAATTACATTTGTAAGTTTATGATCCAGCCTCAGACCTCAAGCTCAGTCCTCAGCAGGTCTACCAAGACAACAGTGGGTAAACCTCCACTCTTGGCCTCAATCCTCCACTGTCAAGAAACTGAGGAACGGGAGAAAGAAAGTATTCTCTATAATCACGTTCTAGGAATTTCTTCATGCCTCTATGGCCTTCACCATGGTTATTAGGAGAAATTCCTGGAGAATCACCCTGAAGTGATATCACATCTTCCAACTCTATCCTCCCCAGGCACTGCCCTCAAAATTCTCTGGCATTTTCCAAGACAATAATGGTAACCCAGAAAAGTTAGTAGACAGTGGCTCGCTAACGTTGGGGAGCTGCACTGAGATGGGAGAACTCCACTGATTTATCAGAAAGCTGCTACCAGAAAGAGGAAAGACCACTGGGTGGAAAGGTTGCCAGCTCTGGACTGGGAAATACCTGGGGGTGGAGCCAGGAGCAAGCAGGATTTCAGTCAGGGAGGGACCCCAGTGGAGTATAATGCTATGGAATTCATCCTCCAATGCACCCATTTTCTGCAGGGGAACTAGAGTGGCCAGCTCTGGGTTGGGAATAACTGGAGACTTTGGGGGTGAAGCTAGGAGTGGGTGGGATTTGGGGTAGGGAGGGACATCATTGGAGTATAATACTACGAAGTCCACCCTGCCAAGCAGCCATTTTCTCCAGAAGCACTGATCTCTTTAGTCTGGAGATGAGCCATCATTGGCATCCTATTGGGTGACCACTTCCAACCTGCTCCTTTTCAATCGGTAGCCATTGGTTAGATCCTGCCCTGTGATGAAAGACTGCAACTGCAACACCAGTTAAAGGTGTGCAAAGATGAAGCAGGTCTGGGGACAACTTGAACCCTTATATGTAAATTAGTACCCCCAAACTCCAGACCTTACGGGGAATACAACCCAATTCCAAACATGTCAACTGTGTAATTCTTGCATAGCCCTACAGGAGACCAAGAGTACCTCAGTCTTGTCTGGACTGAGCATCCGTTTATTGGTCCACATTGTACATACTCCTTCCCCCATATACTTCTTTAGGGCAGCTCTCATCTTTACCGAAGCTCCTGGACTGCGGTGCCCCCAACCTTCCATCTAAACTAGTGGAACCCGAAGGACACCATGACCAAAAGATATAAATATAATTCTTGCTTTACTATATATCAGTTTGATTGATATGTTGTGAGTCTGCTTTGGCAGACAGGAGATGGAGCAACGTCGTTAACTGTTGACTTAAGTAATAAACAGCTCTACAAAACCCACATAAACGCCATGCATGCTTTCCCTGATTTGGCATTTCGGCTGGCACGTCAACATGCATCCCATGCTCTCGTATCAGCTCATCTTTGCTCAGTTTCCCAAAAACAAGATCCAGATGTCCCATGTAACATACAGCCAAGAAATCCCAACACTGACAGAGAGTTACTTGGCTCCATTTTCGGGATCCGGGAACATTACCTGGCGTGGCAATGTCCTGGTGCGTCCAGAGGTGGTCCATTACTGAGACATGTTTCTGTGAAGACCTCCAGGCTCAAGGAAATTGTTTATGCTTATGCTTACGCTTACGCTTACGCTTATGCTTATGCTAGAGAGCCTCTTGTGGCGCAGAGTGGTAAGGCAGCGACATGCTATCTGAAGCTCTGACCATGAGGCTGGGAGTTCGATCCCAGCAGCCGGCTCAAGGTTGACTCAGCCTTCCATCCTTCCGAGGTGGGTAAAATGAGTACCCAGCTTGCTGGGGGGTAAACGGTAATGACTGGGGAAGGCACTGGCCAGCCACCCAGTATTGAGTCTGCCATGAAAACGCTGGAGGGCGTCACCCCAAGGGTCAGACATGACCTGGTGCTTGCACAGGGGATACCTTTACCTTTACCTTTACCTTTACCTTTACCTTTACCTTATGCTTATGTTCATGTTCATGTTCATGTTCATGTTCATGTTCATGTTCATGTTTATATACCGCCCTCCCCGGAGGCTCAGGGCGTTTTACAGGAAACAGGAAAAAGATACAGATAACATATGGCAACAACATGTGATAACAGCAATAACATGATAACAACAATAACCTTAGAGCAGTGGTCCCCAACCCCCGGTCCGGGGACCGGGACCGGTCCGTGGATCAGTCGGTACCGGGCCACTGCTCCTTCTCGTCTTCCTCTCCAGCTGCTGCCTCAGGGGCTGCCCTGCCACTCTGCCGCTGGCTCACCTTTGGTGCTCTCCAGCGGCCACCGTGGCTGGGGCTCCTCCTCGGCGTGGCACCTCCCATGCTGCTGCTGGCAGCGACCTCCAGCGGGCAGCGGGAAATCAGGGGCGCTGGGGGCAAAGCAAGGGGAGCAGGGGCTCAGGCGGCGGCAATGTCCCTCAGCAAAAGACTATCCCCCCCTGGGCCTGAGTAAAATTGTCAAGCGTTGACTGGTCCCCGGTGATAAAAAGGTTGGGGACCACTGCCTTAGAGAATGATGGAACTGTAAAAGAGCCTCAACGCAACTCTTACTGGACCCAGTGGGTTAGGAAGATTAGTGGCAGTCGTAGTAGGAGGGGGGGGGGAGCCAATTGGAAGCGATGGTTTCGTTCCACCTCAACCTAATGCCTGGCGGAGGAGCTCCCCTTTGCAGGCCCTGCAGAACTGTTTAGGTTCTGTCAGAGCAAGGGGCAGCTGATAAAATCCACTGTTGAAGAAAAAGAAGAAGAAAAAGAAGAAGAGCTGGCTTTTTGTACCCCATTTTCAATACCTGAAGGAGTCTCAAAGCTGTTTACAATCATCTTCTCTTCCTCTCCCCACCAAAAACATCTTGTGAGGTAAGTGAGGCTGAAAGAGCTCTGACAGGACTGCTCTGTGAGAACAGTAGAATCACTCTGCGGCTGGCTCGCCTTTGGTGCTCTCCGGCAGCCGCCATGGCTGAGGCTCCCCCTTGGCATGGCTCTGCGCAGCTGCTGCTGGCAGCGCCCCCCAGCAGGTGGCGGGAAGTCAGGGGAACCGGCGGGAAAACAAGCAGAGCAGGGGCTCAGGTGGTGGCGATGTCCTTTGGCAAAAGACTACCTCTCCCCCGGGGCCTCAGTAAAATTGTCAAGTATTGACCGGTCCCCAGTGATAAAAAGGTTGGGGACCACTGCTCTAGGGCTTTCACAGCCTAGACTCCCAGAAGTGGTTTACCTTCCTCTGTATAGTGACCCCCGACGACTTTGGTGGTCCCCCATGCAAGCACTAACCTGGGCTGACCGTGCTTAGCTTCCAAACTGTGATGAAATCAGGCTTGTCTGGGCCAGCCACGATAGGGCAAAAATGCAAATATTTCATGCATAAATTAAGCCTTTCTTAACACCCCCAGGTGTTTCCTGGCTTTTCAGACAAGCTTCCTTTAGTGAATTTATTTTATTTCTAGGGGTGTATTTTTAAAAACTTCATTTCATGTTGTAATTTAAGGAGAAAGAGGCAGAGGAGGAGATGACAAAGGAGAAAGAGAAGAAGAAAGAAGGAGGAGGAGGAGAAAGAGAAGGACGGGGAGAAAGAGGAGGAGAACAAGGAGAAAGAGAAGAAGGAAGAAGGAGACAAAGGAGAAAGAGAAGATGAACTAGAAGGAGGAGGGGAAAGAGAAGGAATAGGAGGAAGAAGAGGAGGAAGAAGAAGGGAGACAAAGAGGAGAAGGAAGAAGGAAGATCTGGAGATCTCCCACTATTATTACTGCTCTCCAGACTATCAATTCTCTTGGAGAAGATGGCTGCTTTGGAGGGGGGACTCTCGGGCATTACTTCCTCCCCCAAAACCCTGCCCTCCCTAGACTCCACCCCCCAGATCTTCCGTTATTTCCCAACCCAGGGCTCGCATCCCTGCTCTCCAGGATCTTTGAGTGTTTAGGGAAGCCTTTTCATTGCCATTTCGTGGAGTCCGTGTACGTTTCCCCCCTCGGATGCATCCTTTGCGAAAGGTTCGATTGAACATGCTCCATTAGGAGAGATTTGGAATTTACAAAAGCCTTTCTTTTATGGCCCCGGGAGTGGTTTATAGGTCTCATCTCCCAAACAGCTTGAAACAGCAACCCAATGAGTGATATTTCTCTTCCTCGTAAAGGTACTGTAAAGGTGCTGCTGGGATATTCCTTAGAATTCCTTCACATGCCGTGTAAATTTTATCCTTTTTGGAAACCAACTCCTATGTTATGTGCCTAGGGTCACCACTCTTCGCTACTATTTAATTCTGTGCTGAGAGTGTATCTCACGTGCGTCAGAAAAGAAGCGGGTAGGACCAGGGACGCCAGCCTCCAAGGAGGACCCAGTGTTCCCCCAAAACTGCAGCTCATCTCCAGACTTCAGAATTCAGTTCCTGGTAGGTATGTATGATTCAATCCAGCCCAAAAGTACCTGAATTAGCCTTGATTTGGCACAAAATGGCCAAATCTGGTCCGAATTGCCATTTCCCAATAAATTTAAGTGATCAAATCGCCAAATCATGATTCGGCGTGGTTCAGCAATTCGAGCAAGTGGCCGTTTAAAGGGAAAGAGAAAGGGGGGGGGAGTTCCCTATTCTGTCTTTCTGAGGCTCTGGGGTGGCGGTTGAGACAGAGGCAACCCCACCCACTCCAGACCCCAGAAAAAACGGAAAGGGGCAAATCCCCATTGACTTGGATGGCGCCATTGGTTTCAGTGGCGCCTAATTGATTCAGTTGTATCCAAATTGATTAGGCCAAAACAAAACTTCACTCTAAGTGATTTGGACAAACTGATTCGGACCGAATCAAAACCACTCCAGATCTTCTCCTTGCACTGGCCCATTTCCTGGTTCTACGTAGATCTGTGGAGAAAATGGATGCTCTGGGCTGTAGGGCATTATGTCCCCCTGAGATTTGTGTCCTCCACAGGGTGCAATCTCAAATCTGGAGGAGTTTCCTGGATCCGGCAACCCTACCCTGCCCCCCCTTCCTCACCAGTGGCCACAGGGAACCTGGGACCCCAGGCAAGCCCAGTCCTATGAGAGCTCAAAAGCTAAGCAGGGCCAACCCTAGCTAGTATTTGGAAGGAAGACCAGGAGGGCTTTGTTAGGCAGTTCCTCCAAGGACCACTAGGGGCCGTGACATGGAGGCAGGAAATGGCAAACCTCCTCCAAACTTCCCTCGCCTGGCTGCCACACAATCCTCAGATCTCCTGGCTACACTGCACAGATGCCATACGGATGCCGCTCCCTGTTCAAGTTTTAGGTGAAGGCAGGCAGGCTGCCGAAAGCAAAAGCGCCAGCCCCCATGAGCCCGTCAGTTTCCTGCCTGCACGGCCTCCGTCAGCGCAGGTCAGGTGGGGGCTGAGGGCGGGCCTCTGCCTGGCACACCTGTGCAGTCGGTCTTACAGGGTTGTGGCAAGAGGCAGGCAGAGGTGGCAGCGAGGAAGCAGGACTTTTAAGGACCCGCGTGGAACGCGGGACAATTTTCTCAAAGCCGTGAGTGTCCCGCATAAGTTGGGACAGATGGGCATCTTACTTTAAGGCCATTCATACGGACACTGGGGGGCCCATGAGATCTTCCTTGTCATGCTGGCCTCAACCATAGACCTGGTGGAAGAGCTCCGTTTTGCAGGCCCTGAGGAACACTGAAAGCTCCCTCTCGCAGCGTACAAATAAATACAAATAATTATTTCGTCTGGAACGTTGCATTTTTGTCTTGTTGCGTGTTGCCCTCGGATAAAGGATCCCCCTCCCCCCCGCCGACCAAATGCTGGCCCATCCGCAGCCCGTAACCGAATATTCCAGGCAAGCGTCAACCGTTAAGATTTCACTTTTGCTTTTCCGTCCAGGCTGGGGTCGGATCCTCTTCTCCACTCCAGCTTCAGTTTTCCCCTAGAAAGCCGAATCTGGCTCCACGGCAACATCTGTGTTTTGCTGAGTCCAATCTCTCTCACTCTCTCTCGCTCCCTGTTTGCAAAGCTATGGACTCATCTATCATCAGAGACAGAAGGCTGGAACGTAGCAACGGCTGCCGTTGAGTTGGGTCCCAGTTTGAGGGGAGCAGGGAAGGAAGAAATTCAAAAATGGATTGAGGGCCAACAGGATCCAAGGGATGGAGTTACGTTGCCCAGATGTAGCGATTCTGCTCCCCGGACTCGACATCTTGCTCCTCGAATGGCAAGTCTCTGTCAAGGCAGCCCAGACCAAAGGAGACTCACTGTATTGTGTGCCCCCCCTCCCTTTTCTTCAAAGTGCTAAAGGAATGGGGCTGTGCCTGTAAAAAGGGCCAATTCAGAGATGATGTTTTACTCCAGGGGAGAAATTCCTCCCACCCCCCACCACGTTATTCCTGTAGAGCAGGGGTAGTCAAACTGCGGCCCTCCAGATGTCCATGGACTACAATTCCCAGGAGCCCCTGCCAGCGAATTGTAGTCCATGGACATCTGAAGGGCTGCAGTTTGACTACCCCTGCTGTAGAGGATTGTGCATGGAAAAACTGAGCAGAAGCCAGCCGGAATCTCATATCCTGCTCACAAATCCTTCCTAGAAAATCAAATGGCCTTTGAAAATCAATGGCCTTTTCCGTTGTGATGTAGTCTTTCCCGAATGCATTCCAAAAGTGCATTGGTGGCAAAAAAAGAAGCCACCCCTTTTCTTGGAATCGGCCTGGCTGCCCAGTTTTTATTCCTCGTGTGAAAATCGGATTGGGTTGCCAGCTCTCAATGGGGAAATACCTTTGGGATGCCAGACTCTAGCCGGGGCTGGCGGAGTCCCCGCTTTGCTGTTGCTCCCACTTGGGGGGTTCATAATATGGGGGACCCCTCCCAAAAAAACAACTACTTTCATGGTGATGCTCACCCACCCGACTCTCCCCCTCCCCCAGTCTCCCCTGCACTCACTGGGACCACAAAGAACATCGGCATGCCAGGGTCATTGGGAGGTGACCCTCTGGGTTTTGGCAAAACTCTATGGTTTGAAAATGATGATTTTACCGTAGTTTCACCAAAAACCAGACGCCACTCCAAACATCTCCAACATCATTTCTAGGTGATGTCATTACACTGGATACTCTTTTGGGTTCGAGTAATTGGGGGGGGGGACACTCTTGGAGAATGTACCCTCCCCACATAGAGGGCGGGGGTGCCTGCCAACCCTAAAATATCTGGAGATCTTATTTGGGGTTGGAGTCCAGGAAGAGTAGGGTTTCTAATGGGGAGGAACCTCAGCACGGTACGTTGGTTTTGGTACTGACCTTTAAGGTAAGGTGACCAGATTTTTAAAAAGGTAAAGCAGGACACCTGGGACACCTGGAAGAGGGCCAGCCCAGCCCGAAGGTTATGTGGGCAGCAGCAGCAGTCCGGACCCAGCTGAGCCCACTCTTTCCCTCCGACTGGACTCACCGTCGCCTCCTGAGTGCACAGGTCTTGTCCTGTCGCGCTCACAAGAAAAGCAGGACTCCGTGCCAAACTCCCCCCCCCCCAGCAAGAGCCCTTTCCCCTCGGCTCCTACCTTCCCCCCCCCCCACAGGTCCGCTCCCTGTTCAAGTTTTAGGTGAAGGCAGTCAGGCAGCCGAAAGCAAAAGCGCCAGCCCCCACGAGCCCGTCAGTTTCCTGCCTGCATGGCCTCCATCGGCACAGGTCAGGTGGGGGCTGAGGGCGGGCCTCTGCCTGGCACACCTGCGCAGTCGGTCTTACAGGGTTGTGGCAAGAGGCAGGCAGCCGTGGCAGCGAGGAAGCAGGAGTTTTAAGGACCCGTGTGGAACGCGGGACAATTTTCTCAAAGGCGTGAGTGTCCCGCATAAGTTGGGACAGATGGGCAGCTTACTTTAAGGCCATTCACTGTCTCGACCCAGTATATCTAAAGGATGGTCTAACTCAGGGGTAGTCAAACTGCGGCCCCCCAAATGTCCATGGACTACAATTCCCAGGAGCCCCTGCCAGCAAATGCTGGCAGGGGCTCCTGGGAATTGTAGTCCATGGACATCTGGAGGGCCGCAGTTTGACTACCCCTGGTCTAACTCTTTATGACCCTCATGGAGATCTTTGCTCTACGAATCTGATCCCTCTCCCATGAGAAGCGGTCTTGTCCTCTACTTGGTGGAATGAGTTCCTGGGAGAGCTTAGGGCCCGGTTGGAGCTATCACCATTCTGCAGGGCCTGCAGGATGGAGCTTTCCCACCAGGCTTTTGGTTGAGGCCAGGGCAAAGGAAATCTTCAGGGTCCCTCCTTTGAACACCCTCCCTGAGGCGCTGGGTCAGGGGCCATTGAGTCTGTTGGGGGTGGGGACTATTGGTCTTTGGGAGTTATAGGTACAATGGGGATTTTATTGTATTTTATTCGAGCCAGCCGGACCAAGAGTGGTGGTCATTAAATATAATTCATTAATTGCCATGGAGTCCACCTCCCAAGGCAGCCATTTTCTCCTGGGCAATTGATCTTGGTTGTCTGGAGACTAATTGCGACTCCTAGAGGTCTCCAGTTGCCACCTGAAGATTGGCAACTCTAGCAGAGGACTGCAAGCTAAGCCAAGGTAGCTGACCCTGTCTTCTGTGCCAACCCCCGGAGGGGGGACAGAGACATTTCTGTCATAACTCCAACCCTAAAATAGCCGCGGGTGTAACATGACCTGCGTGCTGTTGTTGAAAACAAGCAGGAGTATTGTAGCTAAGGGTTGGTAGCAGGCCGGGAAGTCAAAGATCAGCAGAGGGGCCCTGCAGTGAATTCCAGGATACAGGGTCCAACTCCCTATGCCCTGCAGGTGCCCAGATTCACCTCATATCATGTGGCACCTTAAGTCACATGCCAGGAACAATATACTTTGCTGGCCTTGGCCATCATTCAATACTGTGCGTATAACAGGTATGTTTTCACCTGCGTTCTGGGAGAAACTAAATGGGAAGCCAAAAACGAAGCCACCTAAGGTTGCCAACTCTAGGTCCAGAAATTCCTGGAGATTTGGAAGTGGAACCTGGGAAGGGAGAGGTTTGGGGAGGGGGCCATAGTGCTGTAGATTCCACCCTCCAAAGCTGCCATCTTCTCCAGGGGAGTTGATCTCTGTTGTCTGGAGGTCTGATGCAATTCCAGGAGTTTCCCGAGCCCCACCTGGAGGCAACTGCAGATCCAATCCTCCTGACAATGTGAAGAAATGGTGAAATGAAACGAAAACCAAATCTTTCTCAAAGTAGGAGAAGAAGAGTCGGTTTTTATACCCCACTTTTCAGTACCCAAAGGAATCTCAAAGCGGCTGACAATCGCTCTCCCTTCCTCTCCCCATAACAGATCTCCTGGGAGGTAGGTGGGGCTGAGATAGCTCTGACAGGACTGCTCAGTCAGAACAGAACTATCAGAGCTATGATTAGCCCAGGGTCTCCCAGCTGGCTGCATGCAGAGGAGTGGGGAATCAAACCAGTCTCACCAGATTACACCAAGCTGGCTCTAAGGGTAAGTAAGCACAGGGTAATGTATACTTACTGAGTCCCAGTGAGAAAGAGGGCACTATAAATAAATCAACTGATAAATATCAGTGATACAAGCAAGCTAAAATATTTAGGCCACACTGAACAACTATCAAAATACACAGCTAGATAGGTAAGCATAATACTACCAGGCCATTGAATGGCAGTTCTCCTTGTGATTAAAAAGTAACTGGCATTCAAAGAAGAAAGAAGGAGGCTTTAGATGAGACAACACCAAAAGCGAACGACGTGGCAGAGGAGGCTCAGAAGCCTGCATCCGGCAAGCCACGAAAGCAAAATGGCTTCCCCCTGAGATGTCCTAATTTAGGGTTGCTAGCCCTCCCACCCGTAACTATGGCTGCAGGGTTCATCAGCGCTGCCGGCAGATATGGGAAGCACTTTCCAGGAGCGGGAGGAGTCACATGATGTAATGATGTCACCCGGAAGAAACATCATTCTGCCGGAGACGTCAAGGGAGTGACACTCTGGCATTTGGGCAAAACTCTATGGTAGAATTTGCTTCAACCCGGAGTACCCAAAGATAGGCCAGAATATAAATCCCATAATATAAAAATAAATAACCGTAGAGTTTTGTCAAAAAACCACCCCTCCCACCTTATCCGATGACCCCGACATGTCAATATCATAACTGGGAGATGTCAGCATGTTAGGTTAAAATGCAATGTTCGTCTAATTTGGGGGGATTTGGGGGAGGGGGTGAGGTGTGTCCAGAAAATCGGAGACTCCCTCCCAGACCAGGGTACTGGGCAACCTTACCTGTCAGCCTTGTCATCTACTGCCATTTTGAGCAGCAACCAGTGGAAAAAAACTTCTGGTGTCACTTATGAAATCACTTCCAGGGAAAACCCAGAAATAATGTCGTGTAGCTCTAGGGATTCCCAGAAACACTATGGTTCTACATGGAAATGACGGCATGGCACACGTGATACTGTGTACTCCCCAGATGAATTCTCGTCCATTTCCCGTTTTCCCTTTAATACGCATGTTTGACTAGTTGAGAACTTCTGAGAACTTTCTGAGAACTTCATGTTCAACAAAGGAGGTCCTTGGATCCTTGCTAACGAACGGTTTGTTCCACCGTCAACGAGAAACACTGGAGATGCTCTCAGCGTCTCTTTCTTTGACCGGTGTTATGTCTGTGGGCATTTGGTCACTGATGCAAATGAGGGCTTCTACCAGCCAAGGAACTAACCAATCAAAGGAACTTGATCGCTCCGCTAGAGCCAATCTGAATCGCTCTGCTTAGGGCCAATCGGATTGCTCGGATTGCTCCGCTAGAGCCAATCGGATTGCTCTGCTCTGAGCCAATCAGAGGCAGCAGCTGTCTGTCTGAAAAGTATAAAAGTGCATGAGTTTGCCTGTTTTCCTCTGTTCAGTAGTTGTATGTTGCTGGAGTTGCTAAATAAAAAGAGCCGTTCTGAAGAATTTGAGTCTGTGATCACTGGACCCGCAGACTTAACAACCACCATTTTGCACCATGCAACAAGAGCTGGAGCTAAATGCTCATTTTCAAAATGGCGGGTGCATCTAAGCTCCCTGTGTTTGCCACCAGAACTCTGGCCATGCACCCTGGATTTTCCTGTCTGTCGCCCCTAATTTTTGCTTGCACTAAGAAGGGTATTTCTCCTGTGGCATTTTCCCTTATTTTACTTTCAAACACCGGTAACTTTGTTTTCTGTGGTTAACCACGGGCTCACTGCCTGGACTCTGCCAGCCCTTGATCGGCTAATTGCAATATATATAAATATATATATTGCAATATTTATATAATCACAGCTAAGGAGAAGGAATTTCAAGCAAAACCACAGCCTCCTCGGGCAGTGATCACTCTCGTCCCCTCCTTCTCCTGATGCTGTAAACAGTGATCAAATAATTGCTAATTTCTTTGCACGCTTGGTTCTCCCTTCCCCAAACCTCAATGTATCTTTAACCCCAGGCAGCTTTGCTAAGAGTAGCTATTCTTTCCTCCTTCTATATGGGAGCCATGGAAACCCAAGTTAATGTAAGCAGAAAAGTATTCCCTGTTCGCTGAAACGATCCATGATCTTTTAAGAAGGGCGGACTTTAACTGGGAGAACTGAGTTCAATTCCCCACTCCTCCACACGCAGTCAGCTGGAGGACCTTGGACCATATCCCAGTTCTCTTGGGGCTCTCCTCTCAGCCTCACCTACCCCACAGGGTGTCTGCTGAGGGAAGAGGAAGGGAAGATGATTCTAAGCCCCTCTGATACATATGAGGTCTGCTGGATGACCTTGGGCCAGTCACACTTCTCTCAGAGCTCTCTCAGCCTCACCTACTTTACAGGGTGTCTGTTGCAGAGAGAGGAAGGGAAGGTAGGTAGAGAAAAGCAGGGCATAAAAACCTACTCTATGTCTAATCTGGAGAACTGGGTTTTATTCCCAACTCCTCCACATGCAGCCAGCTGGGTGATCTTTGGCCAGTTACAGCTCTCTCAGAGCTCTCTCAGCCCTACAAGGCACCTGTTGTGGGAAGTGGAAAGGTACGTGATAGTAAGCCATTTTGAGACTCCTTCAGGTAGTGAAAAGCAAGGTATAAACACCAACTCTTCTTCTAAGCATCCCGACGTAATTACCAGTGGTTCCTGTAAGCAATTTAATTTGACTGGTTATTGCCCCCCAGAAATATTTTACCTGTGAACAGTCACCATAGAGCAGAGGTCCCCAATGCGGTGCCCATGAGTGCTGAGTACCATCCGAGCCCTTTCCTGGTGCTCTTGCCCAGCACGGCTTCTGAATGGTCACTAATGAACTGACTGGCCGTGTAGGTAATGTTGTTCCAGCAGTATCTTCCCCCAATGTTACTTTTATTCATGCTCCCTTTTCTTCCCCAGCGTGTTTTTGAAATTACCTTTCCATCCAAGTGGCTTCCAATCGCCTTCCCTTTCCTCTCCCCACAACAGACACCCTGTGAGGGAGGGGAGGCTGAGAGAGCCCTGATATCACTGCTTGGTCAGAACAGCACTATGAGGACTGTGACGAGCGGGAAATAAAACCAAGCTCATCAGAGCCCAAGAGCACCCTGCTGGCTGCATGTGGAGGAGCGGGAAATAAAACCCAGCTCTTCAGATTAGAAGCTGCCACTCTTAACCACTACACCATGCTGAATGCACTCCCTGTTTGCCACTCAGTTTGGGGATCTTGGTAAAACACAATATCCCCCCCCCCCCTTCCCTGGGAGGGAATCCGCATTTACATAATGAGAAAGCTCAGGAGTCATGTTGGCTTCCTCTTCCATTTCTCACCTCAACTTCGACTGATAATCTGCTTCTCCTCCAGCCCTCCCCTGCTCCCCTCCTTTAAAATTTCTTTTGAACACCATTGCGTTACAACGCAAATCTGCAGTAGCAAAACAACTGGTTTTCTGGGGACACTCCACATTCCAGAAAGTTGAAAATCGACTCTGCCTCCCCTGGCTTCATTTTAATACATGCCCCAAACCCTACCTTGGTGTCAATCTAAACCTTTTGTTATTTACATTAACTAGAGCTTGGGTCTGTTTCTATATGAGAAGCTGGAGACCCCTTCCTTCTTTAGCATCCTTCAGAGCCAGAATTCCCAACCGGGGCTCCCTGGCCTTTTCCCCATATCCTGCCTTAATGGACAAGCTATCAGTCACAAGCTATTTCTGGAGTTGCCATGAAAACCAGCCTCTTCCAGTGACCTGAGGGTGGAGTTCTCACATGGTTACCATGCCAGGGGATGGGGGCGGAGCCTGGATGCCTACTCCTGCCTCAAACCGCCTCCTTTCTCCCCTCCCCCCCAGTCTTCCTCAGGCGTGGCAGAGAGGCGTGGCCAGCTGGCATCACTTCTGGCCTGATTCGACAGCACCTCAAAGCCTGAAAAATAATCCAGAGGCTCCTCCTCCACAGTCAAGAGGGAGAAAAAGGCTCTTTCAGAGTGACAGTCTGTTGTGTGCCGGCACGACAACCCAACCTTTCAATGATATTTGCAGGCACTGAGCACTGACTAATCTCAGAAGCCGGTGGTTAGGTCAAAAAAAGAAAGCCATAACTCATAAAACAGATGTCCGCAGGAGACAGAATACGTCTAGGTGGGTAATGCCATGAAGTCTCACTTTCTTCATGCCTGACCATTGTTTCTGTCAGGGGATAATAAACCAACACTCCTTGTTTTATTGATTTATTTATTTGCATGGGGGTAAGCGACTCTGATCATGAACTTCTGTGCCAGCCAGTTCCAAACGATGGGGAGTTTTGCATGAATACGTCCCCATCGCATGTTTGGGCGCTAATTGTCTCTTCCCTGGAAGTTCAATACCTGCATTCATGCTTCCCCGGCCCGGGGGATTTCAGAGCACCACACTGTCCCATTGAAAGGAAATGAAAAACCGGCTGATGCTGACCAGACGCCTTCAACAGCCCCTGCATTTAAGTGCTGGATCCTGCGGAGTGATTAATGGGTTTTCCCCTTGTACATCTAACAGCAATAAGAAAGAAAGAAAGAAAGAAAGAAAGAAAGAAAGAAAGAAAGAAAGAAAGAAAGAAAGAAAGAAAGAAAGAAAGAAAGAAAGAAAGAAAGAAGGAGGGAGGGAGGGAGGGAGGGAGGGAGGGAGGGAGGGAGGGAAGGAGGGAAAGAAAGAAAGAAAGAAAGAAAGAAAGAAAGAAAGAAAGAAAGAAAGAAAGAAAGAAAGAAAGAAAGAAAGAAAGAAAGAAAGAAAGAAAGAAAGAAAGGAGGGAGGGAGGGAGGGAGGGAGGGAGGGAGGGAGGGAGGGAGGGAGGGAGGGAAGGAAGGAAGGAAGGAAGGAAGGAAGGAAGGAAGAAGGGAGGGAGGGAGGGAGGGAGGGAGGGAGGGAGGGAAGGAAGGAAGGAAGGAAGGAAGGAAGGAAGGAAGGAAGGAAGGAAGGAAGAAAGAAAGAAAGAAAGAAAGAAAGAAAGAAAGAAAGAAAGAAAGAAAGAAAGAAAGAAAGAAAGAAAGAAAGAAAGAAAGAAAGAGATATTATCTTTGTTCCCCACACGGAGAAAGCATTTTGCTAATTGGCCTTAAAGACCCTCCCAGGGGCATGTGTGGTGAGAAGTTTGACTCCCAGAGCTGTCTGATCTGCTGGGGCATTGCCGCTATTCAGTACTGGTGGGTTCTTTAGAAGGTAAAACCCAAATCAGCGCACCCTTCCTCAAAGCTTGCGTTTTCTGGCACAGGGCTGTATAATTAATCCAAATGCTTAGCAGATGTGGCCAGCTCGAGAGGTGTCTTCCAGCCCGGTTCACAGCATCACCAAAGCAGCCGGTGCCCAGGCAGATGCCAAGGAAAACAAATTCTAGGGTGACATTAATAGGGGCTGTCCAGGTCGAGAAATAACCATCTGGTCCTCCCTGGTGGAACGGCGGCAAAAGAATGTTCCGGAACAATAGAGTGGAGTGTTCATTCAGGAAATACGGTCCAACTGATCATCAATACAAAGCTAGTCCATGAAGGGTAAAGCGGGGAGATTCCCTTTAGCCTTGGACTGCTTATCCATAGAGTTTTTGCCCAAATCCCAGAATGATGCCTGGACATCCCTGGCATAACGACATCACTTCCTGTGTGACGCTGGTGTGCCAGGTTTGATTCCCCACTTCTCCCCATGCAGCCAGCTGGATGATCGTGGACTAGACACAGCCCTGATAGAGCTGTTCCCACAGAACAGTCTTGTCAGAGCTCTCTCAGCCCCACCTCCCTCACAGGGTGTCTGTTGTGGGGAGAGAAAAGGGAACATTACTGTAAGCTGCTTTGAGACTCCTTTGGATGGAGAAAAGCGGCATATAAGAACCTTCTTCAGTAATCTCAGGGCTCTCTCAGCCTTCCCTCCCTCACAGGGTGTCTGTTGTGGGGAGAGGAAGGGAAGGCAAATTGAAGCCACTTTGAGACTCCTTTGGGTAGAGAAAAGCAGCATATAAAAACTACTACATCTAAAATGTAATGTAGTTATTTCAAAAAACACACCAGTATTTATTAACAATATACGATTTAAATCAAAAACACCCAAAGGCTTATGATACAGATCTTTATTATGGGCGTAGACCAGGATAGGCAAATATATGATCAGTTAGAAAACAGGGAACAAAAAGCATAAATAGCTAAAGGCATGCAGTTACTAATAAAAAATGAAGGCTCTCTGTATAGCCTAAGATAAAATCAGATCCTATATACATACTAATATCTCGTCACTGACTAAACACAGTTCGGTGTTGCCACTTTGCTACATATTTAGACTCTCCTGACAGTCACCACTCACTGACCCCCCCCCCTCCTGTGCCCAAACCCTTGACCCAATGAAGGATTGACAGGACCATCCCTCCTCCCAGAAGTGGATGGGGGGTGCTATGCAGGAGATTCCAGTCATGCCAATATCACCCGAAATGATGTAGGCAGACATATCAGAGACAGCAGGGGGCACCGTTCTAGCTTTTGGGCAAAACTCTATGGTAGAATTTGCTTCAAACCATAGAGTTTGCCCTGAAGCCAAAGCATCACCTCTTTGATGATCCAGGTGTGCCGAAATCACTTCCAGGTGATATCAGCATGTCATTACATTCTTACAGGTTCAGGTGAGATTTGGGGAAGGGCGAGGTGCATCTAGAAAGTGGGGGACCTCCACCCAGACAACCCTAACCCAGACCTGGCAACCCTAACCCAATTATGGTGAACTCTGTCCTGGACTCTACTTTTGGGCATGCTGGCCTGTCTCCTGTGAGATTCATGTCATAGGTCCATTATGCACGGGCCATACTGCCCGCGCTGGTGGTAGCAGTGCTTCGGTTAAAATCAGTGATAATGCTCGTTGCCTCCGCCAGGGCTATGGAAGGCCCACATTAAGCGAACGTGTGATCTACTGTAGCTTCCTGGGTAAGTCAGGGCTGCGGCAGGCCGACGCTGTGCGTAATAGCCAGCACCAGGCCTGTCGGCCCGCCCAGCCCTCACGGAGCCCCAGAGCTAGCAGGGGAGATCCCCTGCCCCCACCTGGGCTTGCAGAAGGGGGCCTGGGCCCCCCACTCCCCCCGGGCCATGCAAACTCCCCCCCCCCCCCGCTGCGCCAGCTTACCTTCTGGCCCCAGCGTTCAGCGCGCGCGCATGTGCTATACCGGGGCAGCCCAGCAAGCCCCACCTCCATGCATACACGGAGAACGGCACGGCGGCAGCACGCAGTAGCTGCCACCATGCATAAGAGGCCATAGGCAGCCATGAAAGAGTCAGATAAGCTAGCCAAGTAGTACTAAGCAGTGAGACCCAGTTTGGTGTGGCACACAGACTGTTGGGCTGGGATTCAGGAGAAATGGGCTCCAGTCCCCATCTCGCCACAAAGTTCCCTCAGTGATCTTTGGAGCAGCTTTTCTGTCTCTCAGTCTGCCCCACCTCACAGGGCTCTTGTCATGGTTCTTGGTTTGAGGCTGGCAGATGATGGGGAATTCACCAGTCGGAAGGGGGCCCTTGAGGGAAAGATCATGGCCAATGGTGCTATTATGTCATTGTGTCATTGGCAGCAATCTAGCCTTTGGCTAGATTGTGGTAAAACCCTACAGTTTTGGCGGAGAGCTTGACTATTGCTGGTGACTTGATGATGTCATTTCCTGTGTCACTGACCGTGGCATCACCAGCAACACAGTTCAGCCCCCATTTCCACCTGTGGCTCAGCTGAGTGGTGGCAGGAATGGCCAACAGGGAGCAGGAAATCTACTTCATCCATGCCTCTAGTTGAACAGGTGCAATAAGGAAGGGAGATGCATATACCACACAGAACTCCTTAGAAGAAGGATGGGAAAGGGAATAAGAACATACTAATCAAGGGGTTCTTGTTCCATTCTGTGAATTATGTTGCATTTATTTTTGAGTTACTTGATTATGTCAATATATTTAGTAATGTGTAATGTGTTTTTTTTGCATTGTATCTTTAATGTTTGTAGCAAAGTAGGAGATGCTGGTTTGTTTGTTTTTTCTGCTTTTACTGCAATGTCTGACTCAGAATAGAAAGCTGTGGATAAATGAAGCAGGGGGAGGGGAAACTGGGCATGCAGATATATTTCATTTATTTAGATGTATAAACCACCATCTCTGCTAGGGCAGACTTGGGGTGGTGAGCAACACAAAACCAACAATACTTTACAATCACAGTTTAAACGGTTCTAGAATCATTCTAAAAGTTCTGCCCAGGGTTGTTAAACCAGTACCCAGGATAGGGGTGCAATACAGGAGGGAGGCCAGGTCATTGGTATTTTGATATTTTGTTATTTGATAAATGTGGATCCTTTCCTTTTGAAACAATATATTTGCTTGAATACACATAATCCCTGGAAACTGGGTGGTATAGTTATTCAGAGCCAGAGCCAGTGAACGCAGGCTAGCAGCAGAGGGAGAGTCTGCTGCGCATTCTGCACATGTTGTATAATGCACTTTCAATGTGCTTGGGCAGCTGGATTTACCTGTGTGAAACAGGCAAACCTACCTCTAAAGCACATTGAAAGTACATCCATTGCAAGTGCATTATCTATTGGAAGTGCATTATCTATTGGAAAGTGCATTATCTATTGAAAGTGCATTATCTATCCAACATGTGCAGAATTCTGTTGGGACAGGGAATGGGATAAGTGTTTCTGACCGTTATCACTTTGTATAAGGCAACTAGAAATTATGAATTGTGAAAAATTCATAAGCCAAGGGGGAATGAATGGAGTACAACAGACAAGACAGTTGTCATTATACAGGTGTTGCAGGGCTACATCTTTCAGTCTGCAGACTACAGCCTGATTCCTGTGTTGTCTGATTGTCTGGAATTGGATTCATTTTGAATAAAGAGTGAGTTGAAAGGATCTTGCACCCTGGCAGATTTGGGACCTTGAATTTGGCTCACTACAAAACTTCCCAAGTAGGGTGAACAAGCCCCCAGACTATCCCCCCCACAGGTCCCATTGCCTGATGCCACTAGATGTCGTAGCTAGAGAAAAAATATTTGAAAAATCGGCAGTAATGCATGCAATACTATGTTTCCTCTGTTAAAATCCCCAAAGTGACATAGGGTAGCTGTAGGAATTGCTGACAAGTCTATGGTTTACCATGGAGATTCTAGCAATTCCTAGAGCTATCTTTTCAACTTCTGGTTTTTTACATGAAGTGATGTAGTGCCACAGCCAGTATTGTAGCACAGCCCCCTCCCCCTGCCTGCTCAAATACTCTTGCCAGATGTGCGGTAATTGTACTTGTAAACAACAATTGATTGTGTAATCTAATTGTGTAATTGAATTAATTTGTAGAGTTTCCTCTGTCACATGTGCCACAGAACTGCTGTGTTTCGTTACACTGAACTTTGTTGTATTATTTTGGTTTTTGAGCTGCCTGAATTTGGTTTAGATTAATTTGTCTTGCAAGGTTTATTCCTAAATTAGCCTCATAGAACCCATGCAGGCCTAGGTTGTACATGCACAATAAGAGTGATTATGATGTGCGCAGAGATCCCCAATATGGTGCTCTGCTCTGGGACCCAAAAATTCTTGCTATGCCTCTGGGAACTGCACTCTGTCCAGGAAATTGGATCCAATACCTCTGGAAAGGCAGAACTAGGGATGCCAGTCCTCAGGCCCCACCTTGGGGTCCCTTGGTTTTACAGCTCATCTCCAGACTAAAGAGATCAGTTCCCCTGGAGAAAATGGCTGCTTGGGAGGGTGGAGTCCACAGCGTCATACTCCACAAAGTTCCCTCCCCGCCCCCAATCCCACCCACTCCTGGCTCCACCCCCAAAGCCTCCAGGAATTCCCCAACTGAGAGCAGTCCACCCTAGTTCCACTGGGGGAAACAGCTGTTTTGGAGGTAGTCTCCGTAGCAGTCTATTCCATTGAGGCCCCTCCTTGCCCACAATCCTGCCTACTCCCATCTCCAGCCCCCCCTCCCCCCAATGTCCAGGTATTTCCCATCCCAGAGCTGGCAACACTAAACAACTAAAAAGTAAAGGACTGGGACAGCTCTAACCCAAAACAGTCCGCTCCATCTTCCTGGTATGATACTGCTGCCATCCTTCAGTGACAATCTCTTTGGCCTCCCTTGTGCCGAGATACTCATCACAGGCCTTGCTCCATTCAAAGCACATCGACACCGTCAAGCAAGGACTGCAAGCAATCTTTGAAATGCAAGCAGCTGATACCTGCAAGACACTGATAAAGCTACGCTGGGAAGGGTGGAGGGTGGGACGGAGACACAGCTTTACACACGTTTTTTTTAAGTGTGGGAGAAAACGCAGAGAGTGGTCTCACTGACCGATTCGGGCTTCGAGAGGAGCTGGGATTTCTCCTGCAGTTTGGTAACTTGAGAAAGTGTTTGTGGATATCCACAAAGCTTGTAGCCCTCTCCTCTACAACATGGCTTTCCCTGGAATGGCTAAACGCTTGCTAACTGGGCCTTTGGCTGCATGATTTCCACTCCTTAACCGCAGGGCTGAGCCTGGATGACCGGGGAGTGTGATGTGGAGCTTTGCCCGGGTGATATTTAGATCTGGATCCCAGCAGTATTGTCCTCCAGGTGTGCAAAGAAGTAGTACTCATTTACGCCCGTTCACTTTGTTTTAACGTTTAAAAAAAAATCATTTTTTTCAATGCTAGTGGTTCCACTTGTAGGCTTATGGTATTCAGTTCATACGAACGGGAAAGGTATTTCTGCTTTCTCTCCTGCATCAGGTTGGTGAGAAATTGCTACGGGTTGTATCCCGCCCCTTCCCACCCCACGCATTTCTGAAGGATGAACGAAAGGCAGGGATGCCAGCCTCCAGGAGGGGACAGGGGATCCCCTGGAATTACAGCTGGACAACAGAGATCAGTTCCTCTTGAAGAGACTTCATTGGCCATCGTTCCTTAAATTCTTTGTCCTGAAACCCCAGTGTGTGCTTCGGAGGGTGGACTCTAGGGCATTGTTCCCCACTGAGGTCCCTTCCCTCCCCAGGCTCCAACCCCAAATCTCACGGAGTATCCCAACCTCGAGCTGGCAACCTGACCCACACCCCAGCCTCCAGGGGGGACCTGGCAACCCTAGAGAAAGAATTTCTGCTTTGAATTGTTGAAGGTTTTCACAGCTGGAGTCACCTGGTTGTTGTGAGTTTTTTGGGCTATGTGGCCATGGTCTAGTAGTTTTAGCCTGTAACTGGAGCGGGCATCTTCAGAGGAAGGACATGGCAAGATGGTAATCTCTCTGTCTTGCTGTATCCTGCCTCTGATGATGCTCATCAGAGTTACTTGTGAAGTGTCAGGGACTAAAATTCCCAGGCCACGGCAACACAGCCTGGAAAACCCACAACAGCCAGATCTATATTTTGTGGCAGATTCAGTGTATCCCAAGCAAAGCAGGTGGAACTAGTCATTTGACACCTCTAGAAAGATGAAAAAGGTGGGAAACAAAAATATTGGGGGATCGTTGTGCATGAGCCCAACCACTCATTCCTCTGGAAGGAAGGAAGGAAGGAAGGAAGGAAGGAAGGAAGGAAGGAAGGAAGGAAGGAAGGAAGGAAGGAAGGAAGGAAGGAAGGAAGGAAGGAAGGAAGGAAGGAAGGAAGGAAAACAGCAAAGAAAAAAGGCAGGCAGGCAGGTAAAAAGAAAAGAAGGAATATAGGCAGGAGAGGAGGAGGAATCAAGGAAGGGAGGGAGGGAGGAATCAAGGAAGGCAGGCAGGCAGGCTTTTGAAGGGTTTGAAAAATAAATCTGTAATTGCTATAGCGCTAAAACAGTATTGCTATAGTGCTATAGAAATTACTGAGGTTTTTTTTTTTTTAAAAAAAAGCCTCCTGGTGGCACGGAAGGGAAAACAGCAGATTCCAGGGACTAAGTGAAAGAACGTGGCAATTATGTGGATAGAACCTTGGAGAATGCTCATCTTCCCATCCAGATGGCCTGATAATGCTTTTGGATTGCCCGTTGCCCCCCCAAAGATTGTAGCAGGGAAACAGGAAAAGGACGATCAGAATGTGATTACCTCGAGATGTAATATGGAAACTTGAGAAATCCCATCCACAAATCATCAATCCACCCAATACAAATTAACCCTCTCTCTGCAAGGGGCTGAAAGATGGAGTTGTTCTGCTAGGGCCTATGGGAGAGGCCCATGGGCCATGAATGAAACTGGCCTCCCTCCACATATATACACATAGAATCATAGAGTAGGAAGGGACTTCTAGAATCATCTGATCCAACCCCCTGTGAAATGCAGGACTACATATGAATACAAGAGGATATACTTACCAATGTCAAGCTGCCACAGAAATATCCTACCTAGTTTTTTATCCCCCCTTTTCACTTTCTG
Organism: Paroedura picta; assembly: GCF_049243985.1. Lineage (NCBI taxonomy): Eukaryota > Metazoa > Chordata > Lepidosauria > Squamata > Gekkonidae > Paroedura > Paroedura picta. The sequence goes on from NC_135375.1 coordinate 104,822,626, forward strand.
AGAAAGGGCAGAATGTTCCTATGTCTCAAAACTACACACCATATATACTCATATATACAGCACTGTAAAAATCAGTAGAAGAAGAAGAAGAAGAAGAAGAAGAAGAAGAAGAAGAAGAAGAAGAAGAAGAAGAAGAAGACCTGAGGCCCATCTTGTCCAGCGTTCTGCTCCCAAAATGACTGAACGGCTGCCTATAGGAGCCCACACAATAGACATTATAAGCATTGAAAGGTAGCAATGTCTCCTCCCCAGATCACATGCCCGCCCTGAATCCAAATGGTCAAATATCAGTGAAGGAACATGCTTGAGAAGGAACAGAAGTCACAATATGTATTCCAAGAGTAGGAAAGAACTGTGGTTGGATCAGCCCAGTAGAAGTAGAAGAAGTGAGGAATCAAACCTGAAGAAGAAGAAGAAGAAGAAGAAGAAGAAGAAGAAGAAGAAGAAGAAGAAGAAGAAGAAGAAGAAGAAGAAGAAGACCTGAGGCCCATCTTGTCCAGCGTTCTGCTCCCAAAATGACTGAACGGCTGCCTATAGGAGCCCACACAATAGACATTATAAGCATTGAAAGGTAGCAATGTCTCCTCCCCAGATCACATGCCCGCCCTGAATCCAAATGGTCAAATATCAGTGAAGGAACATGCTTGAGAAGGAACAGAAGTCACAATATGTATTCCAAGAGTAGGAAAGAACTGTGGTTGGATCAGCCCAGTAGAAGTAGAAGAAGTGAGGAATCAAACCTGAAGAAGAAGAAGAAGAAGAAGAAGAAGAAGAAGAAGAAGAAGAAGAAGAAGAAGAAGAAGAAGAAGAAGAAGAAGAAGAAGAAGACCTGAGGCCCATCTTGTCCAGCGTTCTGCTCCCAAAATGACTGAACGGCTGCCTATAGGAGCCCACACAATAGACATTATAAGCATTGAAAGGTAGCAATGTCTCCTCCCCAGATCACATGCCCGCCCTGAATCCAAATGGTCAAATATCAGTGAAGGAACATGCTTGAGAAGGAACAGAAGTCACAATATGTATTCCAAGAGTAGGAAAGAACTGTGGTTGGATCAGCCCAGTAGAAGTAGAAGAAGTGAGGAATCAAACCTGAAGAAGAAGAAGAAGAAGAAGAAGAAGAAGAAGAAGAAGAAGAAGAAGAAGAAGAAGAAGAAAAAGAAGAAGAAGAAGAAGAAGAAGAAGAAGAAGAAGAAGAAGAGTTGGTTCTTATATGCCGTTTTTCTCTACCTGAAGGAGTCTCAAAGGGGCTTACATTTACCTTCCCTTTCCTCTCCCCACAACAGACACCCTGTGAGGGAGGTGAGGCTGAGAGAGCCCTGATATCACTGCTTAATCAGAACAGCTTTATCATAGCCGTGGCGAGCCCAAGGTCACCCAGCTGGCTGCATGTGGGGGAGAGAAGAATCAAACCTGGCTCACCAGATTAGAAGTCCGCACTCCTAACCACTACGCCAAACTGGCTCTTGGGTCAAACCCCACAAGCGATTAACATTTATATTTTCCTTGGGCACTCCTGAGGTTTTCTGCTTGGCCGTTGCACTTGTTTGGGGTGATCTGTACCAAACGTTGGACAGATAAAGTAACAGGGACATCAAAAGAGAAAGTCGTACAGAAAGGCTCTCTGAGCCCCAACTGGGAGAGTAGAAATCCTTGATCTCTTTATCCTGCTGGACCCTCACAGTATGACATGGCTTTCACTGTACGATGCCGAATTTGACAAGAGGCACCTCTGGGGGGGGGGACGGCGAGCCCCCGAACGCTTAATTCGTGGCACTTTTCGGCCACCTGAACTTTCCTCTTTTAATCGTTTGACTGAGTGGCTGCTATTAGCATAAAAATCGCCAGCGAGAACATTCCCCCGCTCATTTATTATTATTTTTTTTTCACAGCGAAGCTAATTGCTCCTAAGTGCCTGGGCCGAAGTGAAACGAAATGGCACCTTTGTGCCAAACCCTTCCCACCCACCCCCCCTCCACCCCGCCCCGCCGTTCCTTCCCGGCACACACATAACGACCTTTCAAATAAGCCGTTACAATTCTGACATGGTCCCAAGCTGACACCTTAGGCTTGGGATTTAATTTTGAGTTATGGCCGCGTTAGGAAAACATATGATGTGGCCATTTGTTTGTAGAAAGAAGGGGGGAAATCATAAAACCCTCTTTTTTTACGAGCTGTAGCTTGATTGGATCCTGCAGCCCCAAGTAGCGGGCTTCTAAATCAATGCACACAGCTGTTCTTGGTTTCTCGACGCTCAGCAGGTGTACTGCCCAATGGGCTCGCCATCTACCCCCGCCGCACATAACAAATAATAATGTCTTGCACACACTCGCCATCCATCAAGGTTACAGCCGGCCCCGGTGAGGCCACAGTTCCCAGGCTAGCCGGGAGATTCCCCGCCCCCCTTCCTCTTTACAGTAGAAATACTCTGTCCGTGGACTATTAGTCACACTTTCTGTTCTCCTTTAATTGAATAACCTTTGGCTCTTGTAGCAGGGAGGGAATATATATATACATGCACCAACCCACACACCACAGTGTTTATTTGTGTCAAAAAACAATAGCTGCACTGTGGCTGGCGAAATCAATTAGTCTTCCTCTTGCAGTGAGGGCCCACATCTGGTGTGATTTAAGCCAATGTAAAGGGAAGGGCCGCAGAGGCCCACAGACCCTGAGTTTTCATTTCAACAGGTGACAGAGAAGGCATAAAAGGCTAATATATACTACAAGTGCGGAGGCCGGGCTATAAATACTGGTGGGTTTACTTAGGAGGTAAAAAACAAAGATGGCCAATAATGTCAAAATAAATACCTTCCTGGCCTGGGCTGTCCCTGGGACTGAAGAGAGGCAGCAGGAGGCTGGGCGAGGAGAGGAAGGGCTTGGGGGGAGGGAAATGACATTCTGGTGAGCATCCCTGGCCTGCCGAAGCTGCCCGAAGGAAAGGGGGAAAAGTAGTTGCTTGGGCATATTTTTGGGAGAAACTTCCTCTGTGAAGTTAATGGCCGGAAAAAGAGACGGGGCCTTGAAAACGTGACCCAATAAACCAGTTGTTTCCTGAGATGTGACGAACGATCCCTTCAGGGACCTGTAGATGACATCTCCTTCATGTTGTTGTCTTCTTCTGACCTTGCATTTGGAGATACCCAACCACAAATACTGGGAGGATGTACTACCTGCATGTGGAGGGCACCGCATGTATCTTCAGCTTCCATACGTGGTATACAGTTTCAGGAAATAGACGTGTTGGACTGCAGGAGAACAGCTAGGTTCAAATCCAGTTACATCTTGGAGAAGGGGCAAAAGGGGCTTTGACTCTTGAAAGCTCATGCCCCGAAAATCTTTTTGGTCTTGAAAGTTCATTCCCCAAGAATTTTGTTGGACTCAAATCTAGTTGTACATGCTATACGAAATCCGGTCGGTTTTGTGTTTTGCACACTGAAGCTGAAAATGATGTGTGTCCTATTCAAATGTTACTGTTACGTAGGCCATTTTAAGATTCCCTTTGTATTCTGTTTTATTAATTCGTTGGGGATAGATTTTCCGCTGTAATTTCAGACAAACTCTGAAGGGGTTTTCAAAGCAAAGATGAGTCAATGGAGTCAAGCCATTTCAATGGTGCCGTTATAGCACTGAAATGCTGTATCTGTTTAGCGCTATAGCACTCAACTTAGAACATTCAAAAAAACTTGGCAAAGGATAACACGGCGAAAAAGGGGAGGTGCGACGCTGTTTGAAATGACTGTTGCGCTTCAGAGACAAGCTCATTAATGGAAGGAAACTTGCAGTATGAAACCCCTATCCCTGCTTTACTTGAAATTGAACCAGCAATAAATAACATCCAGTTTCGAACAGTATGGTGAAAATCTTTTATTTGTATTTGGAGGATGCTGGGTAGTATTCACTCCCAGAAACACTGTCTTCTGCTGAAAATTAACACAGTTGAGAATCTGTAAGGGAGTAGCCCAATGAAGACTTCCTGATGCTCACCGGAAACAGCCATAAAACCTCGTTATGGCTGTAGAAGCATTATAGCTGTATTTTTTTTCAGCTGAGAAGATAATAAGGGACTCCCTAGAGTTAAACGGTAATGACTGGGGAAGGCACTGGCAAACCACCCCATATTGAGTCTGCCATGAAAACGCTAGAGGGCGTCACCCCAAGGGTCAGACATGACCCGGTGCTTGCACAGGGGATACCTTTACCTTTACCTTAGAGTTAATTCAGTAAGTTAAACAATAATAGAGTGGTGAACAAGATAATATAAAGTAATGCAAGCAGAAAGATTGTGCTGAGCTCCTCTGAAAGATGTCTGCAACCCTTGGCACTCAGAAGCGCGGTTACATTCTCCCCATATCACGCATCTGAACAAGGCTCTTGTGCTACAGCTTTTAGTGAGAAAAGTGAAAATGACTCCTCGGAGATGTTGTTGCACATGCACAAACAGAACTGTGAGAAATGTTATTGAATTTACTGATCATAGCACTGCCTTACTCATGCACGGGGACCACAGTGCTTGTGGCTGTTTTCTTTCCACTCTTTAGGGTCCAGCCTCTTTGATGGCACCCAAGTAATGCTGCATTCACACGTATCTGGATATTGTATTGTTATAGTGCTATAGCAGTCACTCACAGCAGGATTGTTTTACCCAAACAATCATTAATTACTGCTATAGCCCAACAATAGTAAAATCTCTTTCCCCCACACCCTTCCCTCCCATCTTGTCAATTGGGATTAATGGCATTTGCAGATCTTGAACAGGATCCAATTTAGGATTCATTTAGGATCGGCTGCTCTTATAGCGCTAAGAAAATGGTGAGCATGGAATGTGCTCAGGAGACTTTGTGGCCAGACCAGCCAATGTTCTGAATTAGAAGGTAAGCACATGGATTGTAGATCGGATTAATCATTTCGTCCTCGTTCTATTCAATGGTGAGCAGCATTTCTTTCTGTATAAATATTGTTTTAAGAGTTGATCCCTGGATTCTCAGGGATGGTTCAAGGCTGGCCCTGGAAGCTAAACAGGGTTAACCCTGGTTGGTACTTGGATAGGAGACCACCAAGAAAGACTTGGATGCTACATAGAGGAAGGCAATGGCAACCACCTATGCCAGGGGTAGTCAACCTGTGGTCCTCGAGATGTTCATGGACTACAATTCCCATGAGCCCCTGCCAGCAAATGCTGGCAGGGGCTCATGGGAATTGTAGTCCATGAACATCTCGAGGACCACAGGTTGACTACCCCTGACCTATGCTCTTGCTTTAGAAACCCTTGAGGATCCCCTAAAGTTGGTTGTGATTTGACAGCACTTACCCGCACCGAGGGGAACCGATAGTAAAGTTAATTAATGGTGAGAGTCTAGTTGAGCTGGAAATGAGTTAGTTTTTCCACCATGGAGGTATGGAAAAAGACATTTCTACTCTTGGCGCTCCTCCCCTTCCCACCCTCTCCAGGCCCATCATTGGTCATTTGGGGAGAGGGGCAAATGGTTGACATGACCACACAAACGCGCACACACATACTTACATATCATTAACTCCCACCCATTCAGGCATCCCTTTGAGGACTGTCAAAACCCCCCAGGGTTTCATGAAGCTCTGGTTGAGAAAGCCTGACCTAGAGATTTGGGGGAAATAGAGTTTGCAGAGGGAGAGGTTTGGGGAGGGACCTTAGCAGAGTATCATGTCAAAGTGTCCACCTTCTAAAGCCATCATTTTCTCCAGGGGAATTGATCTGGGTCATTTGATATTGGGATGAGTTAATTGACAGCAATTCCTTTACAGGAATATTTCACACTTGCATGGTGACAGACGGGGCAAACAGCAAATGGTGGGGTGTGAGCCTTTGAACACTGACAGAGTTTTATTTCCCCCATGTTTTTGTGAACCACAACTGAATTCCAGGGGACTGATTGGCTATTTTGGCAAAGAATTATCATATGGCTGTATTTGGATGTGTGACACAGTTTACTAATGTAAAAGAATTAATTTTTGCTTATATATTCCCACTGTCATGTAGGGAGTTCTTAGTCTGAGGAAGGGTGCTTGCACTCGAAAGCTCACACCCTGAATAAATCTTTGTTGGTCTTACAGGTGCTACTGGGCTCTGATTTTATTGTGCTCCTTCAGACCGACACAGCGACCCATTTGGAATTTGGTAGTAACAGTGAAAGATCTCCAGGTGGCACCTGGAGACTGGCAACCCTATTCTAGCCTAATCTTCTCCATGGTAGTCTTGATATGACAAAGCAGCTTCTGATCCCGTCTCCTTTTGCAGGACTACAGCCAAAGAACAGTCCGAGTCAGGAGCGGGACCTGATTCCACTTTACGCTCACCCTCGACACTGCTTTGCCCAAATCTTTGCGCGAGTTGGCAACCTGCTGTTAGGCGACCTGAACTATATTTTCAGGCCGCAAACTTCAAACTTCATAAAACTTCATAAGGTGTCCCCAAAGGGCAGCGCCTGGTTGCCCTTGCATCATGTTGCAGTGCTGAAATGCTTTATAAATCAACATGATAACCAGGAAAGAACAGGCGGCATTGGGCGTAGCTTGCCGTGGCTTTTCCTGCACTTTGTCAAGTTGAATTTATCGATGTTTTCACAATTCTTTAATTCTTTCAGATGAAAGATTCTCTTTTTTTTCCCCCCACTCCAGCTCTGTGATAGATGGCCTTCTGGCAAAGCTATATTTTTCTTCCTGTGCTTGGAGAGAGGTGTCAACTACATCTTTATACAGTCTTTATACAGGCACTTTTGTTAGGGATCCAAATACAGGAATAAAGCTGGCATTCCTTCGAGATGGATTATATGTTGTGAGGGACAAATTCTAGAGGTGGAAGTACAAAGAGGGCCAAATGACACAACTCATTCGGACAAATTCCAGAGGGAGGTGTTTAAAGGAAGAAGAAGAGTTAGTTCTTATATGCCGCTTTTCCCTACCCGAAGGAGGCTCAAAGCGGCTTACAGTCGCCTTCCCATTCCTCTCCCCACAACAGACACCCTGTGGGGTGGGTGAGGCTGAGAGAACGCTGATATCACTGCTCGGTCAGAACAGTTTTATCAGTGCCGTGGCGAGCCCAAGGTCACCCAGCTGGCTGCATGTGGGGGAGCGCAGAATCGAACCCGGCATGCCAGATTAGAAGTCTGCACTCCTAACCACTACACCAAACTGGCTCTCTACACCAAACTGGCTAACCACTACACCAAACTTGGAAGCCAAGTGGTACACTCCTTGAGTGACAAATTCTAGAGGTAGATACACAAAGAGGGCCAAATGATACATCTCACACGAGAGACCAGTTCTTGAGGTAGCTGAATAAAGAGGGTAAGATGATACCCCCCCTCACTCGAAAGACAAATTCTAGAGGTAGCTGAACAAATGATACACCCAACTTGGTGGACAGACTCTAGAGGAAGCTGAAGAAAATGGGACAAATAATACACCTCACTTGAGAGACCAATTCTCGAGGTAGCTGAATAAAGAGAGCCAGCTGATACCCCCCAACCAAGAGACAAATTCTAGAGGTAGTTGAACAGAGAAGGCCAAATGATATACCCCACTTAAAGGACAAAAAGGGCCAAATTATACTCTCCACTCAAGGGATAGATTATAGAGGTAGCTGAACAAAGAGGGCCAAAGGATATACCTCACTCAAGTGATATATTCCAGAAGTAGATGTACAAAGAGTGCCAAATGATACACCACAAATGAGGGATCAATTCTAGAGGTAGCTGAACAAAGATGGCCGAATGATACACCTCATTCGAGGAACCGATTCTAGTAGTAGCTGAGGAAAGATGGTCAAATGACACACCTTACTCAGGAGATGTAGCTTAACAAAGAGGGCCTCACCTCACTCAAGAGACAAATTCTAGAGGCAGATATACAAAGATGGCCAAATGGTTCAGTGCACTTGGGGCACAAGCAAAAAGCTGAGTCCTATCCCTCTGCTTCTTGGGGACATCTCCACAGGATCAAGCCCTTCCTCTGTTGTGGATGGCTGAGGCAGCAGAATCAGTAAAGAGTCAAATATATAAGATGGTATAAAACTGAACAGCGTCACGCAGAATGCCACATTCCTGTTCTGTAAACTAGGAAACCCAGTGTGAGCATTGTCTATAAAACAAGCTGACCAGCTATCAAAAAAGTAATCTGTTTTCATTTATAATTGTTCCAGTTTATTGGAAAAATATATAACTTCAATAATTAATATTCAATAGATATTATCTTCATATCGGTTATGTTCTTAAATGGACACTGGGGAATGGTAGAGGACAGGAAGGCCTGGAGGATCATTGTCCATGGGGTCGCGATGGGTCGGACACGACTTCGCACCTAACAACAAGATATTATCTTCATATGGGTGATGTTCTAGGCATGAAAACAGAAATCAAACCAAAAGGGGTTTTATCTAAAACAGCGGTTCATAACCCGGGGCTCGCGACCCCTTGAAGGGTCATTCAGCCTTTCCATGCTGCTGCCGCTCTGGCCACCATCGCCCTGCAACCCCTACAGCAGGAGCGACAGCAGCATGTGCGCCGCTGCACGCTCACACACATGCGCACTCATGTGCGTGCATGCTGCCACCACTGCCACCGGCCCTGCTGTAGGGGTCACAGAGCGGCAGCGGTTGAGAACCGCTGAGTTAAAACAAATTATTACTAAATATTAGTGATTATTTAAAGGTAAAGGTAAAGGTATCCCCTGTGCAAGCACCGAGTCATGTCTGACCCTTGGGGTGACGCCCTCTAGCGTTTTCATGGCAGACTCAATACGGGGTGGTTTGCCAGTGCCTTCCCCAGTCGTTACCGTTTACCCCCCAGCAAGTTGGTTACTCATTTTACCGACCTCGGGAGGATGGAAGGCTGAGTCGACCTTGAGCCGGCTGCTGGGATTGAACTCCCAGCCTCATGGGCAAAGCTTTCAGGCGGCTGCCTTACCACTCTGCGCCACAAGAGGCTCATAATTTATTATTTACATGTGATTATTTACATGTGTATTATTCCCTTCAATAAAGCTAACAAACTTCCACTTGCTTTTAGAGCTGCCATCTTCAGGTTGGGAAATTCCTGAATATTTGGGTGGGGAGGGGGTGGAATCTGGGGAGCCCGGGGTTTCAGGAGGGGAAGGACATCAGTGGGGGATCATACCGTAGAGTCCAGCCCCCAAACCTGCCGTTTTCTCCAGATGCGCTGATCTCTGGTGTCTGGAGATTAGTTGTAATTCTGGGAGCTCTCCAGCCTCATTGTCATAGAACAGCCAGGACCTGGTTGCAGCTCTGACTCCTCTGCAAAAGAACAGCTGGATTCCTTGCCTAGCAGCCACCGGCCAGCTGCAGCTGAGCAATCAGTCAAGGAATCACAGTTAAGAGGCTACGAGGTGCATGTTTCACCCCCCCCCCCCCGCCGAAGCTGACAGTTCAGGGTCAGCCAGCTGCACTATCTCCTCCAAGGCCCCCAGGTCCATAGGAACAACTTCAGCACAGGTTTAGAGGGAGGCAGGTCTACAGTCTCATCTCAGGCCAGCATGCCTCAGAGTGCATCACCAGGAATGAGTTGCAGAGGAGGCAGAAGTGTCACTAGTGAAGTTGGGGGTGTGAAGTTGTCCTGGGCTTGACAGGGAGACTGAGGCCTATAGAAGCATGAGGATCGAGTCCTCCAGTGTGGCCCTGACTCTGTCTCACACATTTTGCTAGATTGCCCCTTATATGAGCAGTGTCAGGATGACAGCTTTGTTGCTTTGCTGGGAAACAAGCCTTCTGTAAGTAAATCTATGACCTTGCAATTTCTGCTCTCTGACAAAGACCCAGAGATAACCATTTTAGTTGCCAGAGTTTTAACTAAGATGCTTTTATAATATGCTGCCTACCTTGTATTTTATCTCTTATAGTTTATTTAATCATTTTAAGATCTGTTTGGTCATGTAACCCCATTTTATTATTTTGTTGAAATTTTAAACCCTATTTTTATATGTCTTATACATTTTATGCCAATAAAAGGTTACTGACTGACTGACTGACTGACTGACTGACTGGCTGGCTGGCTGGCTGGCTGGCTGGCTGGCTTCAACATGTTCCCTGAGAAACAGACGTGCTTCTGTGGATTTGTTTTTGGAAAATTGACCTTGGCATGCTTAGACAATTCTTGTATGATTCACGGACTCCGTTAATTCAGCTCTGGCATCTTGCTTCTGATATCCAGCTGAGCCCCTCTGTATATGCTGGCTTCTGCCTGAAGCAGAAGACCTGCCTGGAGGTTGGCAACCTCTTGCTCACCCCACCACCTCTCACCACCCCCATTACTCCCAAGGGGAGGGATGGGAACAACATGCCCTGACATGAGGCAGTGGCTGAAGCCATCTTTTGGTTGGGCTGCTATTGCTGCCTTCCACACCCCTGCACCCCTCCTGGTACCCATTTCCATGTTATAAGGCCTCCTACCTAAGGTGACCAGATTTTTAAAAAGGTAAAGCGGGATGACATCCCAGAAGGGGGCCAGCCCAGCCTGAAGGTCACGGGGGCCGAGGCGGCAGCCTGGGCCCAGCTGAGCCCCCTCCCTCGCTCCCTCCCTCCCTCCCTCCAACTGGGCTCACTGAGGAAGCAGCGGCAGACTGGCTATATCACCTTCCACGCTGGATCACTGGCTGTATTAATAATAATAATAATAGTAATATTTTCTACAGTATCACTTTCTGCACTCTAGCACTGCTAACGATAACGATAACAATAACGATAACGATAACGATAACGATGACGATGACGATAGCGATAACGATAACGATAACGATAACGATAACGATAACAATTTTTACATTAGATCCCTTTCTGCTCTCTATCACTGGCTGTAACCACCACCATTACTACCACCACTTTTTTTTCTAGCCCGCCCTTCCCGGTTGGGGGGGGGGGCTACCTACCTCACGGCTCTTGTCATGCCGCAGCTTGAATAAAATTACAAGAAGCTGGGAAGTGCTTTGGGGCAGCCCCCGTTAGAAAAATGGGGGTCATTCAAATGCAAAACCGGAGGGAGGACTGGCAAGCGGGTCTGCACCTGGTGTGCGGACAAGGCGGGGCGAGAGACCTGGGAGGGGATTGGACCCAAGGGCTTCTGTGGCTCAACAGAGACGGTGGCCTGGCCTCCCCACCTCCCTCGCAGCCCCCCGCCAGCCTCTTTCCCCGGACTGGGCTCTACCCACCCGCCCTGCCAACGTTCTCCGGAGCCTTTCCGTTGTGCCGGGCCCAGCCAGTCACCCTCACCGCTGTGCCCAGCCCTCTTGCGCCCCAGCCAGGCTCTGCCTGCCCATCCAGCACCCATCCAGCGCCTTCCCAGCCGGGCAAGGCTGAGGGAGGACCAGCCCTGCAGCCAGGCGGGACGAATGTTGGAGCAGCCTATCCTTCTCCACCCCCCGATTGTAGATGGGTTATGTATCTCAGGGACCAGCATGTCCACCATTTCTGGATTGCATTTCATGCTTTCACAGTGATGCTCGCTGACTCACTCAGAACAATGCTTGCTCATAGGGAGGGGCCCTGGCTCAGCCATAGAGCTTTTGCTTGGCATGCAGAAGATTCCCGGTTCAATCCCCAGGATCTCCAGTTAGAAGGACCAGATGACAGGAGGTGACGTGAAGCACCTCTACTTGAGAACTTGGAGATCCTTCGCCAGTCAGATTCAACAAGACTGACCTTGATGGATCAAGAGTCTAATTCAGTATAAGGCAGGTTGTCTTAAACAGGCTCTTGTGGAGCCCTGGGGTTTCTTGATGGCCCTGGAAGGCTTTCCTAAATGGGTGGGAGTGAATTAATTTTGTTATGTATATTTTTAAATGTTGTTAAACATTTATTGAGTGATATGACCATATATGGTAATGTTGACCTGCCTCCCCCTCCCCAAATGGCCAATGATGGGCCTGGAGAGGATGGGAAGGAGCCCTGGGTGGGCATGTCCACAGCTCTGCTTCCCAACCATATTCTGGACCACCGCACCACTTCTGAGGTTTCTTGAAGCCTGAAGAATGTTTCAGGAGTTTCCCAATGGTACAAGATGTTGAGAAAGGCTGGTATAAGGCGACTTCATGTGTGTGTTCCTACGCTGAACACAGTCGAGCTCAGATTTGGCCTTTACATTTGTCACATCTTTTGAACATGTGGTATCCGGAGAAGGGCACGCGGCGTGTCTGAGCACCCCCGGGACCACTAACAGCCAAAAGAATAAGGGTAAAACTGTTGACGGGAGCATTAAAATGGCCAATGCTATTAGCGATGCTATTCGTATCCTGATTTCCGATTGGCCCTCTCCGATACCCAGTGAGAATGTCTCACTCCCTTTACAATGGTTCTTCACCCAGGGGGAAGGACACCGGACTCTATTAAAGTTCCTCCTCTTCTTTTAACGGCGTTGTTTGTTATCTTGGAATGTAGCCCCTGCACCGGAGCGTGTAATTACAACGCCATGTCCCGCGTTAAAAAGAACTCAGACACTAAATTGTCCATGTCAGCACCTGAATTTGACCATGAAATATAGTGCGGGGGGGACCGGGAACACCGTCTGTGAGAAGGTGATGGCTAAATGTGAGCTCAGGTGCTCTGGGCGATTCCAGTCTGTTCAATCCATCGCTCTGGTCCCTCGGTGGCCATTTAATATTATTACCTGCCTTTTGCCCTTGAAATTTGCTTCCACTTCACTTTCCACCCAACGTGGTGGAGGGGGGAAAGGTCAAGGCTAGGAAAAAGCGCAATAAAACATGACTTATTTCACACGGGTGATGGGAGTCCTATTAAGTCGAGAGGGAGTTTTTTTAGGCATGTCAATTGTCCTGGATGGTTTTTCCTGCAGGCGTAACATGAAAGCCACCTTTTGCTGGTCAGAGGGGAGTCATTGGGGAAGGTGCTGGGATATAATTAAAAAACCACAAGGTAGATGCCATCAGCATCTTCAAGACGGGAAAATCTTGAGAGGGTCTTGACAAACGCCAGAAGATCTCTTCAAACAGAGTGAAAGATTGATTCAGGTGGGTACCCGTGTTGGTCTGAAGTAGTGTTACCATAAAAGTGGCCCATAATGGAAGGGTGTCTCACACAGTGACATCTTCACACAGAGAAGTCCATGACTGGACTCTGAACAGGTTGGTACATGCGGAAACCAGCCTGGCAGAGACTGACTATGGACTCAGTTGGGCCCCTCAACAAACTGAGGAAGCCAAGCCAGGTCTCCATCTTGCTTTGCCTTCACTAGATTTCTTTCTCTTGCCTAGAATAGCCAGGTTGGATTTCCATCTGGTCTGAACTGGACTAGAACCTTATCTTCTTCCTGCTTGCCAATTGACTGAGCTAAATGTGCACATTATGGAAAACCATCCCCTCCCAGCCAAGGACCATTAGACTGTCAACAGGAAAGGTATATTACCTCAGGTACTAACTGAAACATCTTTTGCCCAGTGCAATTTCTGCCTAGTAGCATCTCTTACCCTTAAATGTCTCCCCTTGTACTCCCCCCAGAGTCCTTCCTGATTAAACAATACAGGGACACTCAGCAAGGTATTGTTTCGCTTGAGGAGCTGACTCCATACCTCCCACTCTAGTGACCTCATATGCCAACTGCCCTATCAGATTTGGTCCTGGCTCCTACCTGGTGGAATGAGCTCCAAGGAGAGCTGAGGGCCCTGACAGAGCTCTCTGAGTTCCGCAGGGCCTGCAAAACAGTTCTTCTGCCAGGTGTTTGGTTGAGGCCAGGTTGAGATCCCAGGGTTAAGATTGGGTCTCCCCCCTTATTTTACTGGGCCATGCCTCCCTGACATGCCCCCCCCAGAAGTGACACGTCACCAGAAGTAATATAACCACTCATGTTAACACGTAGGCTCAAGGAGGACTGAGGGGGGAGGAGAAGAGACAGAGGCAGTTAAGTAGGCATGCAGGCTCTGTCCCCTCCCAGATGCAGAAACCATGAGAGAACTCACTCATGCTCAGGAGGGGGGCAGGAGGGGAACAATGGAAGTAGCCAGTTCCCTAGCTTGTAGCAGAGTCCATTAAGGCAGGGGTAGTTAACCTGTGGTCCTCCAGATGCATTCATTCATTCATTCATCCATTCATTCATTCATTCATTCATTCATTCATTCATTCATTCAATCATTCATTAATTCATTAATTCAATCATTCATTCATTTGGATTTTTATACCGCCCCTTCCCTATGGCTCTGGGCATTGTACATAAAACATATAGAACATTTCCATAGAAAAATATCTATATAACAATAACAATATAACAGATATCAATATAACTTGGGAAACAAACGAAGCAGACAAGTAGATGAAAACAGGCCAACATATTTGGCTTGATGTTCCGCTCTTCTTGGAAGCCCTAAAATAATATTAGTCTTGTGTGATCCAAGTCTTGTATCATAAATAATGTAGCCTTGTTTTAAAGTTTCTGATGGAATACAGGGATCGGTATTCTTTTAATAATTCTGTGTTTCTTTGATGCCACAACTCTTCATTTTGGCATCATGTAAAAAATTAACATGCGTTGTGTGTCTCGGCAAAACAAAAAGTATTAGAGAACCTTGTGTTGGCAGAGTAATTAGCGTAGCAATGGTGCACAGACTGATTAAGGAAAAGATTCAGGTTTATTTAGGACAGGGCTGGCCAAACTGTGGCTCTCCAGATGTCCATGGAGTACAATTACCATGAGCCCCTGCCAGCATATGAATTGCAGTCCATGGACATCTGGAGCCACAGTTTGGCTAGCCCTGTTTAGAAAATAACATAACTGGATAGGAAAGTTAGATTCCTAAATACATCTCTGAGAGAGAGAGAGAGAGAGAGAGAGAGAGAGAGAGAGAGAGAGAGAGAGAGAGAGAGAGAGAGAGAGAGAGAGAGAGAGAGATTCTACGCATGTTGGATAACATACTTTCAATGTGCTTTTGCAGTTGGATATTCCTGTGCAAACAGGAAAAACTATTTCTAAAGTGTTAACCAACACATGCAGAATGAGCCAAAGAGACTGAGTGATAAACTTCCAAGAAGGAGGGAATTGTTCTGAGACCGATTATGCACAGCAGTGGCTACACTGGGCTGCTGCCGATTCCATGTGGCAGGTTACCATGTCCCGCCATTCCCTGAGAATGGGTGGCGGAAGGAATCCCCCAGTGCATGCAGACTGCCTTGACATTGTGTATGCACACTCACAATGCTGGGGCTGGCAGAGCCCACTGCAGGGGTAGCAGTGAGGGGGGGGGAGCAGAGGGCACGGGGACCTCACTGCACAATGGCGGGAGAGCAGTATGCAGCTAACCCACAATCATGGGGTTGTGAAACCACACCGTTCGGTTCTGCTTGCTACAAAGCTGACCAGGGTGTTTGGTGTCCCTGCACGGGGTTGGCCTGACAGCCTCGGATGGCGACTGCAGCAACACGGGGAATGCGGAAGTTTCTGCGATCCCTTGCCTTGGGTCACCCGAAGCCCTGATTCGGGCCAGGGCTGGGAAGTGGCCAGGATGCCGGTGATGTCGTGCATAATCGGGGATTAGCCCTACTGCCCTGTTGCTATCAGCCCGGCCGTTCCACCCCATGCATAATCGGTCCATGAGTAGCAACTTGACAGACATGTAATGACATGTAACAGACAAGAGAAGGTGTTGTCCTTGCTAGCCTATCTAATTGTCCTCTTCCTGCCCCTTTCAGAGTCTTCTCCTCTTCTTCTTTGTGCGTCAGACATCGGCATGAGGGTTGAGTGCTTCGGCTTGGTTCGAACGCCTCGGCGACCACCGACGCCCAAGGCAGCACATAGGAGGCCAGCGCTGTGGAGCGGAGAGGGGGGGTGGCCAGCTGGCATGCTACCACTGCCTCCCCTCCTCCCTGTGTCGTGGCTGCCTTGGGCTTCAGTGAAAGCCGAGGTGGCCAAACAGTGCCGAAGCATGCAACCCTGATTGGTACCTTTCAGTTATCTCTTTTGGCACCCAGCTGCTCACAGATTGTTTTGTCATTTCAGACACAACTGTTTTAGCAACTGACTGCTTGTGGGTTTTCTTCACCTTTCCATGCAAAGCAATTTTTCTTTGGTTAGCAAAGGGTGGTTGATCCGTTCGTGAGGTAAACGGCTTTCTTCTGTTTTCTTAACCGCTACCCCAAGTTGGCTCTCAAAGCAAGAAGGTACAGAAAAGGGAGGAGGAACAGAAGTGTGGATATTTCTTGTATGCTGTACTTATGTCTCTGCCAGACCACTGATTATTATTATTATTATTATTATTATTATTATTATTATTATTATTATTATTATTATTATTATTATTATTATTATACTTTAATTTATATCCCATCTCCCCCGGAGGCAAAAGCAGCAGTGCCAAAGGTAAGCTTTTAACTGGGAGAGCCAGTTTGGTGTAGTGGTTAGGAGTGCGGACTTCTAATCTGGCATGCCAGGTCCAATTCTGCACTCCCCCACATGCAGCCAGCTGGGTGACCTGCAGTGAGTCACAGTGCTCTCACAGAACTGCGCTCTTAGAACTCTCTCAGCCCCACCTACCTCCTAGGGTATCTATTGTGGGGAGAAAGGAAGGAGACTGTAAGGCACTTTGGGACTGCTTTTGGTAGTGAAAAGCAGGGTGTAAGAAAAACATCTCTTCTTCTTTCAACTCTTCCCCCCCTCCCCGCACATTGATTATTCTGGGATTTTTTGCACGCTTCCACCTAGTTTGAGTGATTTAGTGCATCAGAGCTGTTTTGCTGGTCCCATAAGGTCCCCCTGCTGCCTCACTTCTCTTCTTGTCAAGGTCATGTCCCGATGGCTTGTCAAAAAATCATTTGGTATAGGAGCTGCCCAGTCAATATGGGGAAAACTGCTTAGCATCATTAACTGCATTTTTGCTGATTCTGTAACTTTCTCGTAATGTCCTCTTTGGTGGCCGGTCTATCCACACACGGCCCACTCTTGCTTTTGAAATGATCTGATGAGAGCTACTTGGCCAGGGCATTCTTTTTATCCCACAGCCTTTTCTTTTGCAACATCTCCATTCATAAATTCTGCCCATGGTCACCTCTACTTAGACCCAGCAGGGTGTAGTGGCTAAGAGTAACGGCTTGTAATCTGGTGAGCCGGGTTTGATTCCCCACTCCTTCACATGTAGCCAGCTGGGTGACCTTGGGCTAGTCACAGTCTTGTTAGAGCTGTTCTCGCAGAGTAGTTCTTTCAGAGCTCTCTGAGCCGTATCTCCCACACAGGGGAGAGGAAAGGAAGGTGATTGTAAGCCACTTTGAGACTCCTTTGGGCAGTGAGAACCAACTCTTCTTCTTAGCCTGACTGTACAACGGACGCTAACAGATGAATTCCGGTGCCTGCTATCTTGTTCCTGATGAGGACAGCAAATTCTAGGCCATCACATTCTAGGCTGGTACTTGGGGCTGTTCAGGAGCACTTGGTATGGAAATACTGTAATTGGCTTGAGTGCCACCAAGCTAGGGTCGTCGACCTCCACGGGGGACCAGGAAATCCAAAGTTACAGTTGATCTCCAGACGGGGCTGGCAAGTCCTCCCTGGTCTACAGAGGGGGATGGGTGCAGGGGTGTCAGGCCCAGGTTGTTGGGATACTCCTGGAGATTTGGGGGTGGAGCCTGGGGATGACAGGGAGGACATCAGCGGAGTACAATCCCACCCTCAAAAGCACCCACTTTCTGCAGGGGAACTGGTCTCTGTAGATGCGCTGTGATTCTAGGGGATCCCCAGGTCCCACCTGGAGGTTGGCATCCCTCCCTTTGGACTATGGGGAGCAGTCCCTAGAGAAAATGGCTGATTTTTGGGAGTGGGATTTATGGCATTATACCCTGAGGAAGTCCCTCCCCTTTCCAAATTCCCGCTCCTAAGGCTCTACTTCCAAATCTCCCGGAATTTCCCAACCTGGAGTTGGCAACCTTAGGGGTAGGGGTAGGGCAGGAGGACAGATAGCAGGTGTGGAAATGGGGTATGGCCACCCAATCATTCTTTGCCTTTGAATGAGATCTCGGGGTACCTGTGGACTGTAAGTTAAATAGGAGCAGACAGTCTGATGTGGCAGTAAAGAAGCCAAATGCAGTCTTGGGCTGGATCAACAGAGGCATCACATCAAAATCATAAGATGTCATCATCTCACTGTATACCACATTGGTCAGGCTGCACCTAAAGCACTGTGTGCCGTTCTGGAGGCCTCACTTCAAAAAAGACATGAATAAAATGGAGGGGGTTCAGAGGAGAGCCATGAGGGTGAACCAAGGCCTTGGGACCAAAGCCTATGAGTAAAAGCTTAGGGGGATATTCAGTCTGGAGAAGGAGAGATTGAAAAGGGACAGGATTGTTGTCTTGAAGTATCCGAAGGGCTGTCACTTAGAGGAGGACAGGGAGCAGTTCCTATTTGCAGCAGAGGATAGGACCTGCAGTAATGGGTTTACACTATGTGTAAAGCAGTACCAGCTAGATATCAGGGGGAAAATCCACAGAGTAGTTGAGCAGTGGAATCGGCTGCCTAAGGAGATGGTGAGCTCTCCTTTCACTGGTGGTCTTTAAGCAGCGGCTGGACAGATACTTACCTTGGCTGATCCTGCATGGAGCGGGAGGTTGGACTAGATAGCCTATATCACCCCTTCCAACTCTACAGTTCTATACCCAGCTTACTCCTGCTTCCTTTGTTTCAGTTCTACTCCTTCAAAACAGGCTTTACTATTGGGGAGACGTCTCTCTAATTTGGCATCTGGTTGCTTAGCCCAGCCTGCCCAGCAGGAGGAGACTTAGTGGTGAGGACAAGAAGAAGGTGGTGGCCACCTCTCTAGGAATCAATGAGAACTCTATGGTAAAATCACTGACATGTCATTGATTCCGAGTGAGGACCGATGTCACTTCAGGGTTTGCCCACCAGTGATGGCAGTCTTCTCTAGGAATCATTAAAAACTCTAATGCCCCTGTTCAAGAGCACCTTTAACCCAACAGAATCAGGAGAACTTGTCTGGAAGCAGCCAACTATCTGTGGGCATCAAAGAAATGGATATTAACTTGGCCTTTAGGACGCCCACTAATGCTTTGGGGATAGAGGAGATGCTTCCAAGGGGCATCACATCCTTTGGAAAAGGGTCTTTCAGTTCCATCATGATGCTTTTAATTTTGTATAAGGCCTTCTCTATGCCATTCAAAGGTTAATGGGCTCCATTTTGGAAGATGTGGCTGCACACCACATGTTTGGTTACCAAAGAGATGTTTTTAAGGAGGATTTCCGGAGAGTGCATGGATTTCCTAAATGTTTTCAGATGGGTACCATGGACTAGTTTCAAACTTCATTAATTTGCACGTAAGAAGTGAAAACCCCAGATGCAGAATTCGGGCTACGTAATTGCTGTGGGGGAAGTTCCCTTGTTCTTGCTAAAGGGAATCCTATTATTAGAAAGTTTGCTGCAGAAACCTCTGCGGGACACTAGCAATTGGACATCCCTCCTGGCCAAGTTTAACAGGGATTCAGTAATGGAAAGCTGCAGCACGAGGCATACTTTGTCCAAGTCTGGTTATTTACCACAATGGGGTGAATAAGAAAGGCTAAATCTGGGTTGGAAGAAGACTCTGAAGGGTTTGAGAAAGGCATGTGCATGGTCATGTCCTCTTGTTTGTACATAAATAAAGTCATACTTTCCTGAAAGCAGTGACATCTCTATGTATGTAGGGTTCCCACCTACACTGTTTCACTGGGACCTCTCCCATTTTCACTGTGGCCATCCCTACTGCATTTCTTTGACAGGTGGGAGGGAAGGACAGAGAACAGCATCCAGATGTCACTTCCTGCGGAAACACAGAAGTGTCTTCATGGTATACCACAGTGCTGTAGGAATGCCCCAGATTTCCTTGGTCTTTACCAAAGAGATCTGAGGGATTCCTACATTAAGGCCATGACATAACTCCCATGTTTTCACTGGAAGTGATATTTTGATGCATATGATGCTTTTTTTCAGAGGTTTTCTCCCCCCCCCCCCAAAGTACTATTGTTGGAGCCAGACTGGCATCTGTAGACATTAATGGGGTAGTTGGGTCATTGGGTTTCTTACCTAAAATAGACTTGTCTTCTGAATATATGATGGGGGAATTAGGGATTCTAGGAGACATGCAAAGTGAGAAGGGCAACAAAGGAGATTTTCCACTTGTGCATACGAGGAGAATATCCTAGCCAGAAATTAAAGGCAGAGGCAAACTTTGAAATTAACCAAAATGTTTTTAATTGAAAAAACTAAGCAAGCATACCAGATTATAGACATTATAGAAGCCAATTGTGGGAACTACACTCCCCCCCACCCCCCTGTGCTGGTAAGCATTTGGAATGGGGGTTGTTCTTCTGGATACTGTGATGGTTCTGTTTTTTAAAATATTTTTCCCATTTTGTATCTTTTCAAATGCAATATGCTATGACAATGCAGAGGTGAAAGACTACGGGGACCTTGTTGCATATTAATACAGAAAAACATATAACTTGAATAAAAAGAAGTCAATTTTTCTATGAAACTTAAAAATTTTGTACGGTTTTGCTTGCAAACGAGGCCATGGGTTTTTCTCTTTCTATTGATGTTGTGACCAATCCCTGTGGCTTATATATTTGCTTAGTCTCCAGGTGGGACCTGGAGATCTTTCAGAATTATAGTCTCCAGACTACAGAGAGCAACCCTCTTGGACAGGGGTAGTCAAACTGCGGCCCTCCAGATGTCCATGGACCACAATTCCCAGAAGCCCCTGCCAGCAAATGCTGGCAGGGGCTCCTGGGAATTGTAGTCCATGAACATCTGGAGGGCCGCAGTTTGACTACCCCTGCTCTTGGAGATAATGTACCCTACTGAGGTCCCTGTCCCCCCCCCCCCCCGCTCCATCCCCAAATCTCCAGGAGTTTCCCCATCTCGATCTGGTCACCCTATCCCCCACCCAGCGGTTGAGGAGGGGTCAGGCTGGTAACTCTAGTCTCAAGTGCTCCGAGAGGCTTCTTTCCCCATACCTAAGCCTCATTAAAGACCAGCTTTGAAAAAGAGAAGGCAGGTTTTTGAAAGAAGAAAAAGGAAATAAGAAAACAGTCTGTGCGTCATTTTAGCGGTTGCAGCTCAACCCATAAAGAACCAGGGAGTACGGGGAGCTTTCAGACAACGTAGCATGAATGCTGGCTGGAGTATATCCGACAGGGGCCGGGAAGAAGAGGAGGGAGAAAAGCACACGCAGCAGGAGGCCAGTGTGGAGCTGCCACTGAACTGGCTGACCTCTCCTTTTAATTGATGCCTTGTTCCCTTATAGGTCAGTGGGGAGAACTTATCCATACAAGCCTGATCTACTGCTGATCCCCAAGAGTGGCTGGAGCTTTGAACATTTTTTTTTTCCAGTAGCAAAAATTATACTTGCTTGGAAGGAAATTTCTAATCTCTTCCCAGTGGGAGAGAACAGAGCCGGCTGTCCTTGAGCTCCCAATTTAGTTTATTAATTGGGGTGTTTTGAAGGGTAAGCGGCTTTCTTTTTCACCCTGCGCTAATGTACTGGGATGCTAGTTGTCAGTGTGAGTAATATATATCAGGTCCTGAGCCTGGAAGGGAGTCCCTTTCGGATTTCTTACGGATAACTGCTGTGGCTAAATAAGGGGGGTTAAGTATGGGCTGCCTTGGTGTTTGCCACCCACTAAAGACAAGCCGTGGAATTTGTGTGTAGCTGGAGTCTGGCTGAATTGCCATGGGTCATTCAAAGAACGTATTTCTGCAAGCAAGAAAGCCCTGGAGAATCAAGGCCATACGCGGTCTCAGGCCAGTATACCTGAGGGATCGCCTCTCCACCTACACTCCTCAAAGAGCCTTGCGCTCTACTACTTCCAACCTCCTGGTGGACCCTGGCCTCAAGGAAGCCTGCTTGACCTCAGCCAGGGCCAGAGCTTTCTCCATCCTGGCCCCCACCTGGTGGAACGAGCTCCCAGAGGAGATCAGGGTCCTGACAGAACTAAAGCAGTTCCACAGGGACTGCAATAGGGAGCTCCTCCACCAGGTATTTGGTTGAAGTCAACGCAAGCCATTGCTTTAGGTAAAGGTGTGATTAAGAAAGGCTGCTTTACTCAGATACTGCACTGAGCAGGGGGTTGGACTGGATGGCCTCTAGGGCTCTTCCAACTCTATGATCCTATGGTTCTATGAAACTCCCACCAAAGCCCTGGCAAACGGACGGGCCTAGCTTTTCACGCAGAAACAGTGGGTGTTGAAAGCAGCCATTCGATTCAGCCCTTCTGATTCCACAGCCTGGCTCCTGATTTATTAAAAGTCTGACACAATTACAGGATATTCCCCCTGACATCTTGGCTAAACTCATTCCTGAGACTGTCTTTTGAGTCAATTTTGTGGCCGAACCAAGCTGACGGGTTGTTTTTGGAAGTGACTTTCAGAAGGCATCCCACACTTACAAAACACTGCTTGGAAGTGTTTCCAGAGTAAACAAAAGCAGGCGATGGCCATTCAAATTGTATCCAGCACAGGAATTCCTCATCTGGTTGTCTTTGTTTGCAATTCCCTGGAAGATATTGGCTGGGACCACAGGAGCCGGGAGGAATGACATGGCAATATGGGCATTATGCTATCTGCTGTTTTATTTATCTATTCACACATTCCTATCCTGACTTTCCCGTTACGGATAAAGGTGGCTTACAAACGGTTCCATTCAAACCACCAGCGTAAAACAGGCCATCTCTAAAGCTCTCCAAAGTTGGACTCTTGCTTGAGGCTGTTTGGCCAGAGTGGAAGCCCACGCATCATGATGACTGGGGAACTGAGTCTGCCTGTATTGAGTCTGCCAAGAAAACACTAGAGGGTGTCACCCCAAGGGTCAGATACCTTTACCTTTAGTTATAGTTATTGTTATAATACTATTACTTATTGAACTTGTATCCCACCGCTTTCCGAAGACTCACAGCAGCTTACAAACACAAAAACTCCATTAAAATGCTTATATAAAAATCCCATTTAGCCCCGAGGCCATCAGACCCCCTACAAGCCACAAGATTGGTGGCCAAAATTCCCTAATCCCCCGAGCAGATCTCTCAAGAGATGGGGGTGCAGATGTAATACCAAACCAAGCCTGAGGAGGGGCTATGTTGTTATTCTGGCCTCAACCAAAGACCTGGCGGAAGAGCTCCATCTTGCAGGCCCTACGGAACTGAGCCAGTCCCATCAGTTCTTTCCAAGTCAAGCTGAAAGGAATGACGGAATATAATCATTTAAATAAATGAATAAGAAAACTCTGCTGATTGGCTTGTTCGGGAAAGGGGTTGGATTTACCCCACCAGGATTCAGCCTGTGTCCTAAAACAAGATGACCAAGTAGAAACACTGAAGACATCTTTCTTACTGCTTAATGTTGACCTCCAGTTCAAATATACAAATCCTTCTGAAACTTACGGGATTTATTGAGCCGCATGGTTTGTTTTCTTGTTTGCATGTGTCCTAAAACAGGCATACGGTGCCATATTATTTCCCCCAAAGTGCGTTCTGAGAATCCTCCATTGCACACAAAGTTAGCGTGAGGTCCCATTCTACATCCCATGACTCCTAAAAAAGGTAAAGGTATCCCCTGTGCAAGCACCGAGTCATGTCTGACCCTTGGGGTGATGCCCTCTAGCGTTTTCATGGCAGACTCAATACGGGGTGGTTTGCCAGTGCCTTCCCCAGTCATTACCGTTTACCCCCCAGCAAGCTCCTATAGTCAATAAAAATGGTGTGTAATGTACTGTTGAAGGCTTTCACGACCAGCATTCACTGGATGTTGCGGGTTTTCCAGGCTGGCTGGTTGAGGCCCCTGACATTTTCTGGGCTGACTGGTTGTTTTAGTCCCTGATATTTTACCACTAACTGTGGCAGAACACTGAACAGAAATCATCATCATCATCATCATCATCATCATCATCTTCTTCTTCTTCTTCTTCTTCTTCTTCTTCTTCTTCTTCTTCTTCTTCTTCTTCTTCTTCTTCTTCTTTAGCTGGCAACTGGTAGATGAACGAAAGACTCAGTTTCTTTTGACATCCCAGAACCCTGATATAATTGAACCATTTGCAAAGTGTTTATATCTTGCCATGAGAAATCGTGAATGTATTATGTCTAAAGCATGATCTTTGCCTTTGTTTTCACTAGCAGTGGATCCTTTTGCACTTTCCCTTCTTATATTGTACTTTTATATGCTATTAAAGACTTGTTG
Source organism: Paroedura picta (assembly GCF_049243985.1). Classification (NCBI taxonomy): domain Eukaryota; kingdom Metazoa; phylum Chordata; class Lepidosauria; order Squamata; family Gekkonidae; genus Paroedura; species Paroedura picta. Next base: position 104,846,816 of record NC_135375.1, read on the forward strand.
TTGTTGTTGGTGGTGGAGCAGGTTGTTCTCTCAGCCAATGTAGGTGCCACTGAAATTTTTGAATAGAAATATTGGGCCAAACCATCAACTACTATGTTAGACTATACATGGAAGCCATTGAAACTCCCAAACACACACACACACAAAAGAGAGTCTGAAAATGAATAAGAGCTGGCTACCAGCCTGAAAAAAAAACCCACCGGAATAGAAAAACAAGAGACTCTAAAAACATCTTGCAATGGTTCATCAGATAAGATAGGCAAGACCTTGACTAATGGACTTTCTAATGAACTCCATGAAGACACAGGGAAAACTCTTCCTAATGGACTTGCTAATTAACTCCAGCCAGACTTCCTAGTTCCAATCCATCCCCAGGGAAACTCCCAGGTAAGACAGGAATGTGATGCATTACACATACCCCCCCCCCACACACACACACACACATACACAGAAGTAAAGAAAATGCCCAGCAATTGTTCCCATTCTATACTTTGACAAAGAGAGGTGCCCATCTTGCCATGTCATGCCTCTGAAGGTGCCAGCCAAAGTTACTGGCAAAATATCAAGAGACTAAAACTTCCAGATCACGGCCACACAGCCCGGAATACCCACAACAGCCAAAAATGGTGCGTGTTTACTTTAGAAGTCGATAGCACCCTAGGAGATGTGCTAACAGAAACATTAAAAATATCCCAAATCCTGCTGCTGTGGCAGGGACGAGAACCCGCGGCATACCGTTACACAGCTCAACCCCACTCTGCCTCCAGTCGGCTGAAAAATATCTTTCCCAAAATTGAAAAGGCAAGGCCGGTAATCCACTGTGACAGACGCACCTTGAGTTTATTTTATTGGAGGGATTTCATAAGGGTTATTATCTTCTGGTTAACATAATCCCCATCCTTCCCTCAGGGCAATCGAAAGCCACAAGCAACCGATTGTGAGTTTACAATCCCGGGCAGCTGTCAATTCTGGGTTAAGGTCTGCGACCACCGGCTTCTCCCGGCTTTTAAAACAAAATCTTTTACAACTCCTGAGATACGATCTGTTATATAGGCCAAATATGGCCAAACCTTGTGTGTGTGTGTGTGTGGGGGGGGAGGCTCAGAAGCAGGCCAACATTTTTGGCTGATGTGATTCAAGGTTCCAGAAACCTCTGTTGACGGATGGCCCTCGCCTCCCTGCTGGTTTGATCTCCGTCCTTGCCTGGTAAATTATTACGAACAATATCTGTTCCCTCTGTCTCCGTTCCGTCCACCACGACTCCAGCCCAAGTGCTTTAGCACCTGAATTCAAGTGTGGATAATAAATGTCAGTGAAATATTTATTGTTGGGTATATGGAGAGATTCCAGTTCCCTCTACTGTAATAATGTGCCTCCATCTGCTAACAGCATTACCAGGACCCCATTTTTGAAAAAACAAAACAAAACCAAACAGGATCCCAAGTTAGAAAACTGCGACGTGCCTAGATAACGGCTCCATCTGCTTAATATCCAGCCGATAATTAAATTAGTACTAAATCACCTAGGCTAAAGTCCTTACGAAAGGTGTTTGGACTGCGGCACATACGGGAATTCCACTTCTCTTGCTGAGCTTAAAGCGATCTAAGTGCTCACTTTGGTGCGATCTCTCTACATTTGGCGCGCTTGAGGATCGCTCTCTACGAGTCGGCAGCAGGGAAATGCTGAAACAATTACTTTTCCTTTCTGTTTAAGGTTCCGGGTTTTTTTTTTTCATTTCAGTGCAGATTTGAAAAAGCAAAAGGAAAGATCAGTGCTTATTAATTCGGATTGAACCCTTATATCTAAATAGCCTAATTCAGGGGTAGTCAAACTGCGGCCCTCCAGATGTCCATGGACTACAATTCCCAGAAGCCCCTGCCAGCATTCGCTGGCAGGGGCTCCTGGGAATTGTAGTCCGTGGACATCTGGAGGGCCGCAGTTTGACTACCCCTGGCCTAATTATTACATCTACCGTCACTCTTCATTTCCAAAACTGGAAGTCGTTAAATAATTTTTAGCTCTACGGGGCAAGAAGTCTAGAAGAGGTTTTCAATTAGTCAAGAAAGACGTTATTGAATTTTTCTCTAATCAGTGGTAAAAAGGTAAAGGTAAAGGTACAAGCACTGAGTCATGTCTGACCGTTGGAGTGACGCCCTCTAGTGTTTTCGTGGCAGACTCAATACGGGGTGGTTTGCCGGTGCCTTCCCCAGTCATTACCGTTTACCCCCCAGCAAGCTGGGTATTCATTTTTCCGACCTCGGAAGGATGGAAGGCTGAGTCAACCTTGAGCCGGCTGCTGGGATCGAACTCCCAACCTCATGGACAGACAGCTTCAGACAGCGTTTCTGCCACTTACCACTCTGCACCACAAGAGGCTCTAATCAATGCTAAGTTTAGCCATTTCTGCCAGTTTGATCATTTTCATCCGCCAGTCTTCTAAAGCAGGAATCTTTGAAGTTTTCTAGTTCTGAGTGTATGGTACTAGTGCTGCTGTTATCATATCTAAGAACAAAATTACATGGTTCTTTTCTAAATTTACAGAAGATTGCTTTTCCTTTCTAGCAGTGAAGCTTGCATCATTGTGCAGATTCGAACCCCATCTAACTCAATATTACACAATTCCTTGTTCTGGGCAAAGACTTGGAGCACCTGGTGCTCCATTTAGAGCCCCTTTTTATTGATATCACATTGATCTGATGATCCTATGTCCACACCAGGGATGCATGGACTGCAAATAGGCATGCCGAGTCCCCTGGAGCTTCTGGCGGGGACAGAAGTGCACATTCTTGGAGTCTTTCCCTATTGTTTTGCTCCCCCCCTTTTCTACACATGTTTTACTGCCTCCAGTGGTCAATTTGATATTACATCGTTGTTTGTCCAGCATAAAAAAGCCCCTATCCTAGCCATACAACAATGTAATATTATATTGACCACCGGAGGGGGCAAAACACATGCAAAAAAAGGGGGCCATGAAAACAATGAAAATGAGAATACAGAAACGCTCTTTCGCTTTATTTATAAAGGCCTTTCTCTTTCTATTAGAGTTTTTGCTTTATTTTGTTGGTGTCAGTTGTAACTTTTAAATTAAAAACTTTCAATATTTTGTTCAATTTCTCCAGCATAATCCATGCTGCCATTGGATAAGGTTTGTCTCTCATCCTATCGAAAGTTGCAGATCCTTCTGCAGGGAAGGGACTGTTAAATTACCATAGCTGCTGCAAAATGTTCTTCTCAAGTCATTAAATGGAATGGGGATTGATCTATTGCTGTATTAGTTTTGATATGTCTATTGATATTTAAAGGTAAAGGTAAAGGTATCCCCTGTGCAAGCACCGGCCATGTCTGACCCTTGGGGTGATGCCCTCTAGTGTTTTCATGGCAGACTCCATATGGGGTGGTTTGCCAGTGCCTTCCCCAGTCATTACCTTTTACCCCCCAGCAAGCTGGGTACTCATTTTACCGATCTCGGAAGGATGGAAGGCTGAGTCAACCTTGATCCGGCTGCTGGGATTGAACTCCCAGCCTCATGGTCAGAGTTTCAGACTACATGTCTGCTGCCTTACCACTCTGCACCACAAGAGGCTCTATTGATATTTAGTATTGCTAAATACTGTTATTGTATTATGATTGTACCTGTATCGCTGATTTGTATCTGGTAATGCTCTTATTCCTGATTGCCAGTGCTCAAGACTTTAGTCAAAAGAGCATCTGTTCCACATAATATATTTCTGGAAAGGGCTTGGAGGAGGAGCGTGTGATGCGTTAACCTCCCCCCAAAGAAAATGCCCAGACACCCCACTTTAGCGGGGAGAAATTCTCATATTACTGAGTCCTACCTCTGAAGACGCCAGCCAGTTCCTGAGAAAAAGTCAGGGACTAAAGGTACCCAACCACAGACACACGGCGCAGAAAACCTGCAAGAACCACATTAATAATGAGCTTAATGCTCCTGCTAGCGATAAGGCATTGGTCTGCTAACATTAGCTGTGTTTGCATATTACCTTGCGCCTCCATTGTAAGCCCTTGCAGCCAAGCTGGAAAAGGCCGTGGGATGCTGGCATGGTTATTGTTAACAAAGCCGATGAGACTAAGCCCTGAATTAGGAGAGCAGGTTGCCCAGCCGGGAATGGGGGGAGGGAACACACAATACATTTGGGAGCCAGGCAGCAGAGAAACAGATGAAGCCATAATAGGAAAACTGGGATTTCCCCTTCCTTCGGAAACCTTCCCATGATTAAGGGCTGGGCCAGTTCTGCTTAGTCCAGTGCAAGATGTATTGCCGGAGTGGAGAATTAAACCATCACTTTCCTTTCATCACGTTTACACAGTTTAATTGCCGTTTGTGCCTGGCCAGCTGAATTTCAGATCAGATGCTGCTCTTGTCCGGGTTAACTGTTTCAGCGCTGGCCCTTAGGTTGCTCCCCTCGAGGGCTGCATGGGGCTGGTGGTGGGAAGAGCTGTCAAGCGGCTGCGGACGAATGGCCACCCCCATGAGGTTTTGGAGGCAAGAAGAGACAGACAGAGGTGGTTTGCCATTGCCTGACTCTGCCAAGTGACCCTCGACTCATTGGTCACCCATTCCAATGCTAACCAGGGTTCACTCTTGCTTAGCTTCCAAAATCTGATGAGATCAGGCTAGTGGGGCCATCTGGGTCAAGGTAGAGTTGACAGTTCACAGTTGAAAAATGCCTGGAGATTTGGGGAGTGGACCCTGCAGAGGGTGGGATTTGGGAGGGGAGGGACTTAAATGGGATGCCAGGTCCAGGTGGGGACTTGGGGATCCCCTGAAATTATAGCTCATCTCCAGATACAGAGATCAGTTCCTCTGAAGAAAATGGCTGCTTGGGAGGGTGGACTCCATAACCTGCTTCATTGAGGTTCCTCCGCACGTCAAATCCCACCCACTCCCAGCCTCACCACCAAAATCTCCAGGAATTCCCCAACTCAGACTTGGTCACCCTAGATGCCATGAAGTCCACCTTCCAAAGTGGCCATGTCTCCCCAGGGGAAGTGATGTCTGTCACCTGGAGATCAATTGCAATCCCAAGAGCGCTCCAGCTCCCACCTGGAGGCTGGCAACCCTAGGTCAAGGCTGCACCTATCTTCATGGCTCTAAGCCCTCCACAGGACTGAAGAAGACTTCAGATAGAAAAAAAATGCATTTTCATGGGCAGGAGAAGATCAGACTGAAATTTACTGGCTTTGCATGAGGTGAATCTGTCATTAAGAAGAGTTAGCTTTTGTACCCCACTTTTCACTACCTGAAGGAATTCCCTACTTGTGAGGTAGGTGGGGCTGAGAGAGCTCTAAGTGAACTGTTTGTGAGAACAGCTCTAACAGGACTGTAATTGACCCATGGCTGCATGGGAAGGAGCAGGGAATCAAACCCGGCTCTCCAGATTAGAAGCTGCCGCTCTTCACCACTATGCCAAGCTGCCTCTCTGCAAATTAATCACTGAGTTTATTGCAAGAATTAAAGACAGGCAAAACTATCCCATCTTGAATAGGAATGGTTTTATCATCGTTCCCGGCAGTTCCTAGAGACATGTGATGTCACTTCCTGATTTCCCCCGGAAGTGACATCGCCTGTTGCCCAATGCTCCCCCACACTTCCACCTCCTGGACTCCTGCTGGTTGCCAGGACAGTGCTGGGGGTCAGGAACCCCACCAGTAGAGAAAGCAGAAGTAGGGAAAGCAAGGCGCTGTGGGTTTTCCTAGACTTTGTATTTCTGGAGAGAACTGCCAGGAGTTTTACTGCTGGGGGAAAAGGCGGGATATGTGAAAAATAAATCCAGAGATGGGGGTGACCTACGCAGTAAGCATTCCACACTTTTACAGCTGCAAAAGGGATCAGAAGGGATATAATATTTGCTCTGGACTGGTGCATTCTAGTCGGACTCCGAAAGCCTTTCCTCACATATTTATCACTTTTTTATACCATTTTTAAAAAAGAAATTCCTGAAACTGGGAACATGTTGGTCATATTCACTGACTTCACGCACTGTTCTTAAAAAAAAAAACCCAATAACATTGAATTTATTGGTTTCATAGACAGCAAGTGTTCTGTAACAAAACGAACCCGTTTCTCCCGCCAGCTCAAGTAAACGTGCCGGCGGCTGGCCGGCGCGTTCTTGGCCCTTACGCCGCAACACCTCTTTCTCTTTCAAACGGGTGTCTGCGAAGAACAACAAAACAGAACGTCTCCTTTCCAGCTTGGTCCTGGTTGGAAGGTGAGCTCATATTTGTATGTCTTGGCAGCTGAGATGGAAATGTATTTTATGTAAAAAGCAGAAAAGGGAAAATGCGAGCAGTGGAAAGCACGGGGGGCTCGTGGCGTCATAGAGAGGCCCGGCCAGAATGCACCCTCCTTCGGGGCTCGGTATGTTGTTAGTGTAATACGGTAGGGGAAGGGTCTAGCGAGTGTGCCTCAGTTTTGCTCTGTGTTATGGGTGGTCTCTGGCTGTCGGCAAACAGGGATCCCAGTGGTATTCTCCAAGGCCATGATGTATGGCTCGGCATGGTGCATGTATCAGGGGAAATTCTTGGGTGGGGCGGTGGAAAGGGATAGTGCACTTTCGAAGTGGATTTGAGTGTTTTGCACAGGAAAATGCAACTGCAAAAGCAGGTTGGAAGGGCATTATCCAACAAGGGCGTTGTTGAGAGAATACACTTTCGACACAGGAAAACTGATGCCTAACATGCATCGAAAGTGCATTCTCCCCATCCCTCGTCCTCCCATAGTCCTTAATGTCCCCTTGGCTGTTCATTTGGCAGGGTAATCCATGTAGAAGCTCCATTGCTCCTGGAAATCTCCTGTTGGCTTTTTGGTGGCTATAGGGCAGAGTCTGCACTTACTTTCTTTATTCCATTGTCAATCCTGTTGAATTCAGATCGCTTTGAACTCGATTCTTCCTCTCCCCCCCCCCATTGAAACAGGAAAGTCTTCTGCACGTAGTTAGGGTAGTTCAGAAGGGGGGGGAGCCAATCCTCTTTCTTTTCTTGGAGGGGGGGTGTGTGGAGAGGATCGAAAAAGGCAGAGGAGGGAGGAAAAATCCAGGACCGACAGAAGTTGAGAGAAATTAGGGGCTTCTCCTTTAAGGCAAGTTTGTCACATGACCAGGTGTGGCCTATCAGAGGTTCTCTACCACGGAGCTTGGTTTCCCAGTCCGGATATTGAGCATTAAAAGCACTCCAAGATATCGCACAATAAAGCTAGGGTCACTCCGGATCAATCCTTCCTGCTGCAGAAGGAAAATTAAAATTGCCCAAAATCCAAACGGAAATCGGATTCTCTGTAGAGGGCAGGGACTGAATCGGTCTGGGGTTGGAATAAAAGCTCCGTGCAGTTTACACCTAGATGTGAGTTTCGCCATCTTTAAGAGACCAGCAACGTTGTCCAACCATGACTCAATAGTTGGGAGAGGGGGGGGATATTTTCAAGAAGAAGAAGAGGAGGAGGAGGAGGAGTTGGTTCTTATATGGGTATTTTGCAATCAATGGCTATTCTTTCTCTTTTCTGTATACTTTTATAGTTAAAAAATAAAAAAGATAGCAATGGATGTGCATTCTCCAGTGTGGACAGAATGAGTTGAAACTCATAGACATGAGCCCCGCTGAGCCTTCGGGGCAGAGCAACATCCAATTCATGAACATAAATAAAAAAGCCAGCCATTTGTGATAGGGGAAGTATTCCTTAGATTAGGCTGCTTTCTCTCCTTTCAACTGCAACCTGAATATGAGTTTGCCTTTTTTGCAATGTGCTTCTGGGGAGTTTTGTTCCCTGCACTCAGCAGCATGCTTCTGTGACTGGTCAGAACACTGCTATATGAATAGAATATCCTGATAGGAAACCCGGGTGCAGGCCCGCAAGCACCCACCTCAGAGCTTTCAGGGAGGCGCCTGCCACATCATTTGCGAGAGTCGAGCTGCCCCATCAAAGTTTTATCGATTCGGCAAGCCAATTGGCTTCGGTTCCTTTGCTCAAGGATGGAAAGTCTGCCTGCTTCGATTTCCTTGGGCTCTGTCTGTTTTTGCTCCTTGGTAGGACTCAAGAGAGCCTCTTGTGGCCCAGAGTGGTAAGGTAGCAGACATGCAGTCTGAAAGCTCTGCCCATGAGGCTGGGAGTTCGATCCCAGCAGCCGGCTCAAGGTTGACTCAGCCTTCCATCCTTCCGAGTTCGGTAAAATGAGTACCCAGCTTGCTGGGGGTAAATGGTAATGACTGGGGAAGGCAAACCACCCCGTATTGAGTCTGCCATGAAAACGCTAGAGGGCGTCACCCCAAGGGTCAGACATGACTCGGTGCTTGCACAGGGGATACCTTTACCTTAGGGCCCAAGAAGAGGCAGAAGAAGTGAAAGACCAAAATGTGTGTAATTTCCAACGTTCATAAATGAGGTCACCCTAGACCAGCCCAGCTCCCAGAGCTGGCTTTAGTTGTGGAGCAAAGCAGAAGACGTGAACTCGTCCTTCGAAGCCAGGCTCTTACACCTCCCAGATTGTCACCCGCCAACAATGGTGTGATGACGTCACTTCTGGGTGATGGCAGCATATTGGGATATTCTTCTTGGTCAAATCCAACTAATTAGAAAGCCAATTGGAAGATCTCTTGCTTTGCAGGTGCTGCAGAATTTAGATAAGTGCTGCGGGGCTTGGGTATCATTTGACAGCTAGTTCCACCAGGAGGGGGCTACCACAAAGAAGGCACCACAATCAGGTTGCGAGTTTGAGAATTAGTACACTGGCAAATATGTCCTTCCTTCCTTCCTTCCTTCCTTCCTTCCTTCCTTCCTTCCTTCCTTCCTTCCTTCCTTCCTTCCTTCCTTCCTTCCTTCCTTCCTTCCTTTTTAATTCTTCCTTCCTTTTTAATTCTTTCCTTCCTTCCTTCCTTCCTTCCTTCCTTCCTTCCTTCCTTCCTTCCTTCCTTCCTTTTTAATCCTTCCTTCCTTCCTTCCCGTTCTTTTTTTACTGTTCTCTGTGTACTTGCAACAAGAATAAAATGGCTCAACCTCACAAGGTTGATGTAAGAATCGCAGCACAACAATGTCTCTGAAGTGCTTTGGGCCTTCTTCAAGCATTGTCTTACTGAACAATATAATGGGGTTTGAAGCCAAGTACACCAGCCCAGGTGTGGAGGGGTTCCCCAAGAGGAGAACGACAGAGGCGACATTTTAAAAGGGAAGCTGAAGGGATAAAGGTTAAAGATGGAGGGTGAAGGACGAACTTCAAAGAAAAGCTTTGCTTCAGAAAGGAAAGGAGTCCCTCGCTGCCCCTAAAGTTTTCATAAATGTCTGTTTACAGGAAACACTGGAATGGAGCAAACTGGCTGAGTGCTCCGCTGAGCTTTTAAATCTAAGAAACTGGATGTTAATAAGTTGGAAGGGAATTTGTCATCTCCAAAGGTAAAGGTGTGATTCAGAAAACTCGCACTGTGGGGGTATAGGAATTGCGGGGTTTAGTGAGTACAGCACTGAGTTCTAGGGCTGCTAGGTCTCTCTCAGCCTCAGGCAAAGAAGAAGAGTTGTTGTTATATCCTGTCTTTTACTCCCTCAAGGAGACTCAATTACCTCCCCTTCCTCTCCCCACAACAGACACCCTGTGGGGTAGGTGAGGCTGAGGGAATTCTGAGGGTGTTTCCACACAAGGACCAATGTTGCCAATTGGTCCCGCAAAGCAGAAACGCTATTTTTAAAAGTGAAATCTTGGCGTTACGCATACCTGTTTTTTTAGTGGAGTCCAGTAGCGTTTCATTCGTTTCCCACAGGTTTCCGGTCTTGCAAAAATCGCTAGACAGGAAGCAATTTTTCCTGTGCTTTGTCCCACCCCTGGCCGTCAGTCAAACGAACATCCAATGGGCGGTTGTTATCATGCTCCGGGAAAGCCCCTTTCCCTTTAAGAAAAGTTTTTTAAAAAAACACACACGTTGCAACGAATATGCATTAATTCGTTGCAACGGAGAGACCCATCTAGCTGGCAGCTGGCATGTGAGCTGGCTATTCATCGTTGCCACGCTCCCCTGAGTGAAAAGAAAAATCCCCCCCCTACACAGGCGCGATTTTCGGCCGAAAATAAAGGGAATTTGCAAACGGGGCTGTGTTGTGCTTGGGGACTTAGGGGAGCTTTAAAGCACTTCTGTGGAGGGACTGTAGCCGGAGAAGCCTCGCTGGGTGAATGAAGGCTTGTCGGTTCGTTGCTTTCTGCTCGCTCCGAGAAAAAAAAAATCGCTTTTCCGGAAGTTTGGAGGAGAGAGCCAGGGGGAGGGACTTTGCTGGAACCACAACAATGGGAATGCACAGGTCTTTTTCACTAGTGTTGCAGATTGTTTGCAAGAGTGTAGCACTTTTCGGAGCCATATGGGGATGAGCCCTAATTCCAGGGGGTCCCCAGGTCCCACCTGGAGGCTGGCATCCCTATGGAATCCTCAGTTCGAGTCTTGATCAGACCTTCAGTAGGCCAAAGGGTTGAAAGATAGCCTTGTTACTGCTCATGTGCCATCTACGGCAGCCTTTTTCAACATTTTGACCATGGAGGAGCCCCTGAAATATTTTTCAGGCTTCAAGGAGCCTTGGAACCTGGCAGGAAGTGATGTCAGCTGGCCACACCTCCCAGCCATGCCGAATGAAGGAGGAGAGTGAGTAGGCAGTTGGAGGCGGGAGCAGGTGGCCAGTCTCCACCCCCTTTTCTGGGTAGGGTATCCACCCCCCCCCCCCGGTGAATGGAAGTGGCTGGTTTCCTCCCAGTGTTGGGAATTGCTTGTGGTCGAGTACATTAAGGCAGGGTATAGGGGAGAGGGCAGGGAGCTCCTGGGAAACTCTGGTTGAGAATCCCTGGTCTAGGAAAATCTGTCAAGGCCTTCTGAGGCAGCCTTCTAGCCAATGCTTGCTTGCTTGCTGCTTCCTCCATACAGCTGGCCTGTTTCCTCCCCAGCCAGCTCCCTCACGATTGCCACATGGCATCCAGCACATAAATGTATCTCCACCACACACAAAGAGGCAGGCAACCCTTCTCTGATTTTCCCTGTGCTGCTCCACGCCTCTTTCATGATTACATAGCAATCAGCTCCCAGGGCATTCTCTCTCTGTCCCCTGCACTGATACTCTCTTCATGTTGGAATATAAAAAATCTGCAGTGTGCATAACTGAGCAAAATATAAAGGGTGTCCTGCAGGGGGCATCAAAGGAGCTGCATGTTTAGCATAGATAGGAAGTTCTTGTGTCCTGATTGGCTCAAAAGGAGACTTCCTGCTTTTTGAGCGCACTTCCTCCCTGCTTGCTTCCAGAACAGCAGTTGAGCGGACCGAATGAATGCATCTCTCTAGATAGTCCGGTCTCTCTCTCTCTCTCTCTCTCACTCTCTCTCTCTCTCTCTCTCTCTCTCTCTCTCTCTCTCCCTCTGTCTCTCTCCCTTCTTTCTATGCACAGTTGTTTCTCTTCTGAATAAAAACTATTTTATTCTTTAAGCAGCCGGACGCTTCGCTCTCTCTGCATATCCAAACTCTGACGCATCCATCACCCATAAACGGCTCAACAGCACTTACAGAATTAACGACAAAACATTCCCACAGACAAATGCTTCCTGGTCTAATTCTTCTCACAGTCTGCCCACACCCAAACTGAGTTGGTTCCCTTAGAGCAGGGGTAGTCAAACTGCGGCCCTCCAGATGTCCATGGACTACAATTCCCAGAAGCCCCTGCCAGCATTCGCTGGCAGGGGCTTCTGGGAATTGTAGTCCATGGACATCTGGAGGGCTGCAGTTTGACTACCCCTGCCTTAGAGGCTAGCTTACAGCGAATGAAGACAAAAGGAGCTCAAAAAAATCCCCACAACTCGGAGCTGTTTCCAGCCCACACTTGCCCTACAAAAGTGGGAGGAAAGTGGGAAAGGAAACGGAACCGCTGCGCCGATGCTCCGGATTCCTGGCGTGCGCATCCCACACATATTCAGCAGCGAGGAGTGGAAGGTTTAGCGGGCTGTTTGTGAGAGCCAAAGCATTAAGTAATTTCTCAGGGGAGAGATAAAACTTAATTCTGAAGCCGGAGAACCGGCCAAAAAAAAGTGTGAGGAATGAGGAGGGGTAGATGAGGGGACAGGAAGGGGATTGATAGTGAGGAACCTGAAGGTGATGCCAGGAGAGGGGAAAGAAAGCCAGTAGGAAAAGGAAGAGGAAAGCAGGCGGCCCTTGCAAGGAACTACCAACCCTTCAGTGAGCTCTCCGGACAGGAATTTGATTGCAGTAACGGACATTTTCTTAGCGTGGATTTTCCGTCCCGACTTTCCAATTATGAACCGTGTTGGAATCAGAGCTGGATTTATGTACAAGTGAAGGAAGCTACAGTGTGGATCCTTGTGTTATTAGGGGACTCGAAAGATCTTTTTTTTTTTAAGTTAACAAAAATACTAAATGGCTGTGGAGCCTTTAAAACCTGACTGAATCCAGGAGCCGAAGTTTGTCTCAATCTGGCCCTGGTTTGGGTTCTAGATCAAATGAGAGTCAAGGTATAGAAATTGGTACATTTGTTCTTAAAAGCTTTATCACCAAATGTGAAGATCCGAATTTTCTTTTTGCTTTGTCATTTTAAAAATACAATCATCATTGCATTGCTGAATTTTGAATGGAACAAACATTTCACTTTAGTTCTGGTCAACATGAATATCTCACCAGTAGCCTGCGAGCTTATTTTGCAGTGTGAGCAATTTTGCCTTTGGCAAGGGTGGGAAGAAATACCTGAGTGTGGATCATACCCTTCCAAGCATCCTTTGTGTTTCAGTCCAGAGTGTCGACTGGATGTGTGTTATTAAATATGGTACCAAATAATATTAAAATGTATAATGAGCTTGCTAAATGTATGGTAACAGCTGCTAGGTGTCAGCGGACTCACTATAGAAGAAGAATCTCTTTATTGCGAAAGGCAAACAAAATAAAGCAAGGCTTTTCCTTGCTTGAACTGAAGAACAAAGCTACCTTCGCAGCCCCTCCCTACAATTTGAATCTTGGTGTGCTCCATAATATGCCGGGCTTTCCATCTTCCCAGGCCGCATTTTCCCGGGCTAAAGTGTGCACAAACTTCCAATCACTACACTCATTCCTAAGAACAGAGATCAGTCAAGCAAGGTTACAATGATAAAACATCTGCAAGCAGAAGAACTGTGAGAAGTCACCGTGCAATCAAAACACAGATTAAAAACAGGTCAAGGGGAACATCACTTAGCCAAAGCATAGAAATGTATAATAAGTGAAAAATCCTAAAACAGTTCAAGAAAACAGAACATATAAAAAAGGTCAAGAAAGCATTTCATGGCTAGATCATGAAAATAAGCACACAGGATCTTGATACCCGGATCCGTTATGCGTCAAGATGGATAAAGCAATTCTTACCAGATATCACTGACTAGTTAAATAAACTTATTGAATATGGGACAATGATTAAACTGACATATTTGATGCACAATACATCAGCATCAAAATTCAGATGAAAATGGAGTCCAGTACTAGATTATATTGAACAGTAAAAACAGAGTAAAAGAAACAATCGCTTTTTAGATTGTATATGTTAACTTCGGGGGAAATGCAAACTCTAGAAAAAAATGCAATATGCAGTGTGTGATATTAAGGTGATGCAAAAGAACTAGATGTGTATCGTGAAATACCAGATTTATGCTTATATTTCTTCAAACAGTAGTTCTGTGACATGCTTTTAAAAAGTAGCAAGGATTGGATTATCGCGTAAGACGTAAGCGAAAGCATCAAACATTTAAACTCGGGGGTTTGGACTTTTTGTTTTAAAAATTGTTCAGTTTTTTAATGACAAATTATTTTGCTGTCAAATTCATGATCTCGACGAGACCACATGGTTGTTTTTTAAAGTTTCTAGATGTTCTGTAAAATAATGGAAATATTGCGATGGAACACTGTCAGGTTACGTTTGCGGCCTGTGGCTGCACCGTGCAGAGCATGGATCACTAGTGAAGTGCCCACCATCTTGGATGTTTACAGCTCATGTCTCAGTGTCTTATAAATGTTAACGATTATTTCCATAGTGGATTTTGTCGCATTCTTCATGGAATAAAGGTTTTCTCTATGGCTGCTGCATAAGATGTTTTCACATTAAAAAAACCCCCAGACTCAGCTGAAAACGGATCCCAAGATTTATTAGATGCTACGACTCTTGATATTCGAAGCTTTCCTAGAGGCTAGTTTAATCCCATTATAAAAACCGTAGACAAACCCCACGAGGGTGCAGCTTGAAGGAGCCCGAAACATACGATCGGGGCGAGCAGAGTCTTACCAAAAATCCCGTGGACAGACTTAAAATTATAAAAGAAAAAAAAACACAAGCATTTATTATAACAGGAAACCAGAATTTGCTTTTGCCCATGCGTCTATGCTCTGTCAAGCTATGAAACTTGGCACCAGTCAGTATAAGATGTTAATATTCGTCTTACTATAAATTTTGCTGCTTTTAAAAAAAGTTTCTGCTTTCCAACTTTAATTCTCCTATAATGTAATGTGCTGCCGTACACAAACCTTCTCTGTGTAGGGTAAGGTGATATTTCGTGGAGAACGGTTGCAGCCTTTTTTTTTACTTCAAATTTCCTGGTGGGGAGAGGTTTTGTTATCCTAAGCCAGCCTTTCTCAACTTTTTTACCGTTGAGAAACCCCGGCAACATCCTTCAGGCTTCGAGAAGATCCCAGAACTGGTGTGAGAAGATCCCCGTCACTGGCAGTCTTCAAGCAAAGGTTGGATACACACTTTTCTTGGATGATTTAGGATGCTTTGGGCTGATCCTGCGTTGAGCAGGGGGTTGGACTAGATGGCCTGTATGGCCCCTTCCAACTCTAGGATTCTATGATTCTATGATAGTGAAGAATATGGCTGGGAAGCAGAGCTGTGGACACGCCCACCTGGGGCCCCTCCCCTTCCATCCCCTCTAGGCCCATCATTGGTCAACATGGCCCTATATGGGCGTATCACCTGATACATTTTTAACAAATTAAAAAAAAAATTAACTTCCACCCAATTGGAGAAACCCTTCCATGGCCCTCAAGAAAGCCTTTGAGAAAGCTTGCTTTGCCCAGTCAGAATAGCCTCCCCGCTGCCTATTCTAAGTAGGTAACAAAGCCGCTAACTTCATTTCATCATTTTCATCCTCACCACAACTCTGCCGGGTAGGTTAGTCCGGGAGTGTTTGACTCACACAAGGTCATTCAACAAGCTTCATGGTTGTGTCAGGATTTGAATTGTGACTCCCAGATCCGAGTCTGACATGGTAACCGCTGCACCACACAGGCTCCCTATAATAAATACAATCTCTCAGAAGTGAGAATCTTCAATTCTCTTCTTTTCTTTGAGAGCCATCTTGGTCAAATGGGTAGGAGTGGGAAAGTCTAATCTGGAAAACCTCACTCCTTCACGTGTAGCCATCCAGGTGACCTTGGGCTAGTCCCAGTTCTCTTAGAGCTGTTCTTTTAGAGCAGTTCTCTCTGAGCTATCTCAGTGTCACCTACCTCACAGGATGTCTGTTGTGGGGAGAGGAAGGGAAAAGTGTATGTAAGCTGCTTTGGGACACCTTCAGGTAGTAAAATACAGGGTATTAAAAACCAGTTCTTCTTCAGAGAGAAATTATACAGCCCTAAATGATCCATAAATCCAGCTGTTTGGGTCTCACCTTTCTTGAGTTGGTGATAGGCCTCAGCCTTTCTGGAAGAGTGACAATTTCACATGGGAAATCAGGCTCTCACTAACTCGTTTCTGTATTTTCTACAGCCAGGAAGGTTGGATAAACACAGAGATGTGAATAAATATCCTGGGTCTATGTTGGGATGGACAGAATTCACCATCACCAGGTAGACCCCTTTCTGTAAAGCCTTCCTGGACTGAAATAAAACCTCTCTGTGTGGCTGTGTGAATGTCAAAAGGAGGACGTATAGACCCAGATTATTTATTAGCACCTCCATGTAGTACAGACTTTTATTCAACCTTCCCGGCTGTAAAAAGTTTTTTTGTTTGTTTATAGATATTTCTGTAATTGGCCTATGAATCTATAATTGACCTCTGGAGGTCATTGGGATCGAAATGCATCAGGTTGTTTGATTATAGGACATTTAATTATCTAGGCATATTTTGTGTTACTTACAGCATTCTTACTGAGATTTTAATGCATTCCTTTGATGGGCCTTTAGTGCTGGGCAATAAGGTGTGGATTTAATAGATTTCTGTGATAATAACTGTTTAGACTTCTCAATGCATGACGAGAGATCAGAAGCAGAAAGAGAGAGTGGATCTCTTGCAGAGAGGGATTCACTGAAGGGCCTGATCTTGCACATAGGCAGAGCCACCGTTCAATCTAATCCACCCAGGGAAGATTTCGGAAAGATGCCTGTTGAAAAATAGGCCTGGGGTACAACAACCAATAATAGCAAACTGCAGACCCAGGAAATGCAAAAGCATTCTAAAGCAAACATTTTTTTTTTATTCTCTGGTTGAAAAAAGAATGTTTATACTTATATTGTATTTATAACGGTGTGTGATTGTATTGATCCCCGATGAAGATCTTGTAGATTGGAATGCATTACATCCAAGATTTTTGTACTTATGGTATATACGTTTGACTGATATGTGGTTGACCAATAGGGAAAAGAAATGTTCCCTTTTTATGGTTTAAAATATTTTAATTACCTTGAGCTCTGTTTAATAAATGGTTCCTTTAATGTATTTTTACTACTTTTCTGTCCCTTAACCTCTTTGGTTCTCTCTTGCCTTCAGCTTTAATCTTGAAATAAATAGTGTTCCTGGTATGAAATGTGTGGGAAATCTAGGCTGTCAGATCTCCCAGAATTACAACTGATCTCCAGATGTTCCCTTGGAATCACAACTGATCTCCAGATGACAGAGGACAGTAAACCCAGGAGAAAACGGCAGCTTTGGAGGGTGGATGCTACGGTAATATCAGGGCTCTCTCAGCCTCCCGTACCTAACAAGGTGTCTGTGGTGGAGAGAGGAAAGGGAAGGTGATTGGAAGCCGCTTTGAGACTCCTTCGGGTAGAGAAAAGCAGCACATAAGAACCAACTCTTCGGGCCTTTTCGCACGGGGATCTTTGTTGCAAATTGTTTGCGGAATGAAAAATCGCCATTTAAAATAGTGGAATTCGTCGTTATGCATACCTGCCTTTGTAGTGGAATCAGTTGCGTTTTTTAGCGTTTCCCACAGGCTTCCGGTCTCGGCAGAAATCGCTAGAAAGGAAGCGCTATTGCCAAGCTTGTCCCGCCCCTGGCCGTCAAGCAGCCAATGGGCAGCCGTTAGCATGCTCCCAAACAGCCCCTTTCCCTTTAAGAAAGGTTTTTAAAAAAAAAAAACAGACCCATAGCAACGAATCTAGGTAGATTCGTTGCAACGGAGAGACCCATCCAGCTGCCTAATGTGAGCTGTCATTTGATTGTATGATCGTTGGCACGCTGCCTCGAGTGATAAAAAAAAAATCCCCCCCCCTCTCACGGGCCCGATTTTCGGCTGAATTTATGTGTAAAAAATAAAGGGACTTTATTTCAGCAAACGGGCTTTTATGTGGTTTGTGCTTAGTGACTAAAGGTGAAGGACTGAAGCCAGGGAAGCCTCTAAACAGAAAGAGGCTCGCTGGTGTGTTTATCCCCGCTCGCTCGGAGAAAAAAAAATGGCGATCGCTTCGCCGGAAGTTTGGAGGAGAGAGCCAGGGGGAGGGACTTTGAAGAACCAGCAACAATGGTAACGCACAGGTCCTTAGCGCTACTGTTGCAGATTGGTTGCAGGAGTGTATCGCTATCCGGAGGGTGAATCCACTTTTCTGGATTCCCCTGAAAGCGCTACAACGAAGCGCTTTTTGCGGGTCGGTTTCAGGATTGTTGCAGATTGTCTACGACGTCGTGGGTTATGGCAAATTAGTAGCGTTTCCAATTAGTAACCATTGTGCTATTTTGAAGCCGTGCGAAATGGCCCTTCTTCTTCTTCAGTAATATCAGGGTTCTCTCAGCCTCACCCACCTCACAGGGTGTCTGTTGTGGGGAGAGGAATGGGAAGACAACTGTAAGCCACTTTGAGACTCCTTCAGGTAGAGAAAAGCGGCATATAAGAACCAACTCTTCTTCAGTAATATCAGGGCTCTTTCAGCCACCTCCACCTCACAGGGTGTCTGCTGTGGGGAGAGGAAAGCGAAGGTGAATGTAAGCTGCTTTGAGACTCCTTCGGGTAGAGAAAAGCGGCATGTAAGAACCAGCTCTTCTTCTATGGCCTGGTTCTATGGGTTCCCTAGGAAGGCCCTACAGCTCCCATTCCCTCCCAGCAGCCCAGTTTGAATAAAGTCCGCTTCTCCCAGAGTCCTGCGTAGCTTAGGAGCCATATTTCAAAAGTGATAAAGCCCAGTAATAATATCTTGTGTCACATCTGGTTTCTCGCATGGGCATTCAGCCTTCCTCGTGCTCTTTCTGCTCCAGTGTGGGGGGCTTCTCTCCTCAGCTTCAGATTCCCCAAACCCCTTTGGGAAACCGAGAGGCTCACAGCCGCTAGCATGCAGGAGAGAGTTAACTCGCTGCTCCCGTATTCAATTGCAAGACAATCCTGGGGCTGAAAGGCCTGGCCTAGTAGTGGATGGGTTCATACGGGGCGACCTTCACATTAGCAATATGAATCTGGTTGCTAGGTAAGCAAAGGCAGATAGGTTTTCGGCAGTGACGGACACAGACGGCAGAGGTATTTCTAAGGCATAGCGACCCATGTGGGCTGCATGAAAACGGCTTGGCACGGAGGGGAAAGTATTAGATTCGGGTGACAGAGAATGAATTGATATCTGCCAAGGCTTTAGAAGAGAGGTTCAGCCACCAATAGCCGGGGTTCACATCACCTTTGTTTTTGCAAAATGATTGTGGGAGGATGCCCGACCGTCATTTCGATGACACAGGTCAGGAATGATAAATTCCTGATAATTAAGCCCCTGCAGAACCCTCTGCTTCTCTTCATGAGTATTCCTCTACACCAGCCTTTCAGGACTTTTTTTTACCATTGAGATACCCTTGAAATCTCCTTCAGGCTTCGAGAAACCCAGAAATGGCATGATTGTGCAGAATATGGTTGAGAAGCAGAGCTGTGTACATGCCCTGCCCCTTCTCATCCCCTCCAGGTCCTTCATTGGCCATTGGGGTAGTGGTGGTCAACATAACCATATAGGGTCACATCACATTCCTAGACATTTGGGGGGAAGCCATGAGGTCTTCAGTGGGTTAGAATGCTCCAAAGGATCCACCCTCCAAAGGATCCATTTACTCCAGGGGAACTGATCTTTGCAGCCTGGAGATCAGTTGCAATTCTGTGAGATCTCCATTCCCCACCAGGGGACTGTAAATCCTAATGCATTATACTTAATGCATACATTCAGCCCATTGGCTGAGTTACTATGTTATCATTGGGGGTTCTAAGGCAGCCTTTTTTGAGCTTTTGATCATGGAGTAACCCCTGAAATATTTTCCAGGCTTTGAGGATCCCTGGAAGTGGTGTCATGCCCCTTCAGAGAAGTGGACATGGAAGTAAGATATGGGAGCCAGCCAGTCAATTGATCAATCCTTTATTATTTCCATTGTGGAGAAAAAGACCAGGTCTGTAGAACAACATGAGAAGTGGGCTCCAGAAATGTCTAGTGATATCAGCAGCTATCCAGACTTCTGGGAAAGGCCCCATATCCCTTGGGGAGGTCTTGCATAACCCCATAATTCCCTGGCACCCTAGTTGAGAATCCTTTTTCTAAAGTCTCAGGGGAATGTGTTGCATTGCAGCTACCTTTGTGACTAGAGCCTCCATAGACAAGGACGCATCAAAGTTCCCCCCTGAGTTCCTGGCCAAGGATGAGGTCTCCAATTGTACCTCATCCAGCAAGGGAGATGTGCTTCCTGTTCCAACCCTTTCCTTCCCAGCCACATGACCTCCATCATGGAAGGGTTGAGTTTCAGGTGACTCTGCTTGAGCCAGCCCATCACTGCTTCCAAACAACTGGCAAATATATCCAGGGGGGAGGCCACCTGGCCATCCATTAGGAGACACAGCTGTATGTCATCCACATATAGGTGACAATGCAGCCCAGAACTCTGGACCAGCTGAGCCAGAGGGCACCTATAGATGTCAAATGACTTGGGAGAGAGGACTGTTCCTTGTAGGAAACTGGTAACGGCTTTATTGCTCCTCTCCCACTGCAACCCTCTGTACGAGGTAACAGAGAAAAGAGTTCAGACACTGCAAGACTGTCCCTCGTATTCCTGCCCCAGAATGGTGATGGGCTAAGAACTCATGGTCAATGACTCATGGGAGATCTCCAGCCAACAGCTGGAGGTTGGCTATCTTAAAGTTCATAAGGTGTCAGTTTGGATGGAGAGGAAAACTTCATGTGAGATTATTGTCTGTCTATTGACAATGTAGAGCTTCTGAGTGACATAGAAACATCACTTCCCAGTGATGTAGAAACATTTCTTTTTTTCAGGCTTCTTGCCTGTTTTTTTTTTGGGGGGATGGGGATTTCTCCCTGTTTCTCATATCCTGAAATTGGCGGGAAAGGGGGGTGTCCAGGGGGGGTGTCAAACCGATACTGGCAACCCTACATTATACCCTCCCCTTCTTAATTTCTACTCTTCTTTGCTCCACCCTCTTCTCTCCGGGTATTTTTGAGTTGTCCATCCTACTTCAATGCAAAGATCATCAATTAAAATCAAATTAGAAACCCTTCCTGCCTCGCACTTTATTTTAAATGCATATGCTCATTTGGGTAGACAAGGGAATTCAACTCACGGATATTATATCCCCAGGGAAATGTTCTGTCTATAATTAATTTGATGATGCCTCAAACGGCAAGCAAGTTTTGCTGAGTGAGAGCGGGTCAGTTGTTGTACATCGGTGTGGATTGCGCCAGAGTCCAAGAATTGTTCTGATTCCAGATTTCTCCTGACCTTCCTTCGGCTCATGCTCGCTTGATGCCGTTGAAATCCTCCCCCATTCTGCCACCCTCCTGTCCAATTTGTACGGACACAGCCGCGGTTTTCCTTGTGATCGTGAAGGTGATTTTAATCACTCCGACGATTCCCAGACTCATTTGCCTGTGTGTGATAACCAGCCTCCTAAACACCTTTCAAGAGAAAAGGAAACCCCAAAAGGCGAGCCGATGGGAAAGTTAAGGCCTCGGTGAGGTTACGGCTCCACGTTCCCCACTGAAGCGAGAAGAGATACAGGAACGGAGCCTGCGTCCTTATGGTTCGACTCTATCTGGTACCATAAAATTCTCGCCTTCATGTAAGCTGATGGAGGCAGATCCCTAAATCAGGACCACATTGGGAATAACACGAGGGCAGCTGTTCGACGCAGAGCACAAAGCGAAAAATCATAATTTCAGATTTTATTGCCTTGTCAGCTTTTATTCGGCGAGTTCCCTTCAAGCCACAGACTCCTTTCAACAGCTGAAGGCTCCAGCTGGGAAACATAAAGGCCTATCTCATCTTTCTTTTCTTGTTTCCCCCCCCCACCCCCACCCCCAAACCCCAGAGTTCATGTTGTTCTCATATGAACAACGGGGATATTCCAGGCATTTGCTGCACACGTCTATATCTCTTCCAAGGTTGCCTCACCCAGGAATCAACACAGCCTTAACTCAAAGGGATGGTCTATCAGGAAGTCAGCCCTCGTAGTCCCACTGAGTCGGAGTTGGTCAGAGAAATGGACGTAGGCCCTGTGGCTTCTTTCTGCTGGGTGGGGTCTGCTGCTGGTCCAAGGAAGAACCCTTTGATACAAAGGCCCTCAGCTCGTCCAGGAACTCATTCTACCAGGTAGGGGCCAGGACTGAAAAGGCCCTGGCCCTGGTTGAGACCAAGTGCACTTCACAAGGGCTGGGAATCACCAGTTTATTTGGGCCCAGTATATTTGGGCCATTTGGGCCCACAGGAATCATCACCTTAAGCCCCAAGCACCATCTTAAATACTTTCATCTGGACATCTTTGGCTTGTTCCTATCCGTCGAGCAGAAGAACTGCTGTTAGAATGTTACTTATTTATTTTCAATGTGAGGACAAGTTCACCTCAAATTTTCCAGGGGACTGTTCTAGCCTGTCATATCTCAGCTGTCTTTTTTTCATGGATATGCTCTACCGACATTCCTCTAGGACATGTCGCTGCAAGAAAATCCAAAACTGTTTTTCTTTTTCAGAAATCATTTTACACAATTAGATTCCCAATTTACCTTTGGAGATGTGGCCCCTTGTGTGTGATCCTTAAGGGCTGGCGAGGAGTAGGCAGCCTTACAAAAGCCTTCTGTTCCAAACTGCCCAAGTTAGACATGAATTCAGGGTCTCTCATGGCACCTTGTATCAGCAGAATTAGATAGACAAAAGGGTGCAGCAGTAGCTGCTTAAATAATAATAAATCGAGTGCCAATCAAGGGTTTGCAGTGAATGTACAATAATAACCAGGCAAAAAGTCCAGTCTGTGGAAAAACAATAATAATGATAACAATGTTTAATACGGGATTAAAGAACCACATATAACAAAACTTTAATGTTGCGTTCATTGTATTCAATTTTGAAGCTACGGGGATTAAAGGACCACCTGTAAGATTGTTTGAACTTGCCTTATCGTTATTATTATTAAGACAATAATCAACTTCGGAGAGAGAGAGAGAGAGACTGTTCTTCATCTGATAGCAAACAGGGAGGAAGTGTGCTCAAAGGAATAGGAAGTCTCCAATTGAGCCAATCAGGACATAGGAGGAGACAATTTGAAAAATACCAGGAAGGTCCTGATCTAAATACGTTAACTACCCCCACTCCTCTGATGCCCCCTGTTGGAGAATCTTCATATATGCTGTTGAATCATGCACACTACAGAGCTGGCATATTCCAGCACAAACAGCAATAGGGGTGTTGACAGAATACAGCTGTTATTTAGTCTCCAAGTGGAGGCCCTCGTGTTCAGGCCTTCGGTAGTGTTTTTGTGTCCCGTGACCTACTTTGGTTGAACTAGCAAGGCAGGAGCCAGTTCAGCAAACAATTTTGAAAATCCCTCCTGTAGGAGAAAGGAAGCATTAGTATTTCAATTATGCAGGGATGGCGTAAAAGATCCAAGGTCAATCAGTCATACAGGAAGACTGTGTTAGAGATATAATTGAACTTCTAATGACCTTCTGCTAACAACCAAGCTCTCTTTCGGCCTGCTGGTGTAAACTAATCCATTAAGTGACAGAGTGCTCTCCAGTTCTGTCAAAACCCATTACAAGTGCTTGAGTTCTGGTAACGGGTGTTAGGTTCTGCAGGAACAGGGCGGAATCAGAAGGCGGTGTAAAGAACGGGTCAAATTACCCTAAGCCACTATGTCTCCTTCCTTCCTGTGGAACAAATGTTTTGTTCTTCTGCAGGAGAAGGTGAGATGAACAAGGAACCCCTTCAGGCCGATATTCTTGGAAGGACCTTCTGAACTCTGAATATATGCTTCGCTAACTCGATTTTGTTGGCAATCTCTCCCAAAATGGGAACGTACCATCTTTTAACTACCATTTAAGAGTTGGCTGTGCTCCACCCATCCCTTGCACATCCTCCTTCATTGGAGAGTTGACACAATTTATGTAATAATGACAAGTGCAGTTTGTTGGTATACCACAGGGGGAGATAGAGGACTCAACGTCTGTGAAGGCTCTGGTCAAAACGGCTGAATTGAGAGGCCATTGTTACGTTTTTTTTTCTCCGAGCGAGCGGGGATAAACACACCAGCGAGCCTCTTTCTGTTTAGAGGCTTCCCTGGCTTCAGTCCTTCACCTTTAGTCACTAAGCACAAACCACATAAAAGCCCGTTTGCTGAAATAAAGTCCCTTTATTTTTTACACATAAATTCAGCCGAAAATCGGGCCCGTGAGAGGGGGGGGGATTTTTTTTTTATCACTCGAGGCAGCGTGCCAACGATCATACAATCAAACGACAGCTCACATTAGGCAGCTGGATGGGTCTCTCCGTAGCAACGAATCTACCTAGATTCGTTGCTATGGGTCTGTTTTTTTTTTTAAAAAAAACCTTTCTTAAAGGGAAAGGGGCTGTTTGGGAGCATGCTAACGGCTGCCCATTGGCTGCTTGACGGCCAGGGGCGGGACGAGCTTGGCAATAGCGCTTCCTTTCTAGCGATTTCTGCCAAGACCGGAAGCCTGTGGGAAACGCTAAAAAACGCAACTGATTCCACTACAAAGGCAGGTATGCATAACGACGAATTCCACTATTTTAAATGGCGATTTTTCATTCCGCAAACAATTTGCAACAAAGATCCCCGTGCGAAAAGGCCCTAGGGCTTACTACAGGCTTTTTCAACCAGGGTTTTGTGAAACCCTGGGATTTCTTTATGACCTTGCAAGGGATATATAAATATATATATATATATATATATATATATATATATATATATATATATATATATATATATATATATATATATATATATAGAGAGAGAGAGAGAGAGAGAGAGAGAGAGAGAGACAGACAGACAGACAGACAGACAGACAGACAGACAGACAGACAGACAGACAGAGAAAGAAAGAAAGAAAGAAAGAAAGAAAGAAAGAAAGAAAGAAAGAAAGAAAGAAAGAAAGAAAGAAAGAAAGAAAGAAAGAAAGAAAGAAAGAAAGAAAGAAAGAAAGAAAGAAAGAAAGAAAGAAAGAAAGAAAGAAAGAAAGAAAGAAAGAAAGAAAGAAAGAAAGAAAGAAAGAAAGAAAGAAAGAAAGAAAGAAAGAAAGAAAGAAAGAAAATTTGTTAAACATTTACTGGGTGATATGACCATATAAGATCATGTCAACCCGCCCCCACCTCCCAAAATGGCCAATGATGGGCCTGGAGGGGGGGGAGAAGGTGAGGAGGCGTGTCCACAACTCTGCTTCCAACTGTATTCTGCACAATTGCGCCACTTCTGGGGTTTCTCGATGCCTGAAGTATGTTTCAAAAGTTCCTCAGTGGCGAAAATGTGAAGAAAAGCTGGCTTACTAGGTGGTAAAAACAAAAAAAATCTATAAAGTGACGCTTCAGCTAATATGCGTTGTATATAAGACTGTCTCATATAGACCCCGCATTTCGAAATATTGTTCTCAATGTTGCCTGATTCTCTTTCAAAGTGTATTCTCATGTGTTCAGCAGGAAAAACACACCTAATATTTGCTCCTCATATATTCCGTATAGTTGTCGGTTGTATTGCAAAGTCTATTTTTTTCAATGTTTCTAACTTTTATTACTTGTGTGTAATGATAAGAAATATTTTCATTTTAAACAAAAAATAACTAAGGCACTTCACACACAGAGAGAGAGAAACTGAACGAGGATCCATTTACCTCATGGATCCGTGTGAGTTTCTAAGATGCGCTATTGATGACAGTTTCATTCCCCAATTAATTGGAAGGAATTTTTCAGAGAACAGCAATTTTGAGGGATTGCAGGAAATTTCTCGTTGCCGGAAGAGTTTTAAGTCCGATTCTCATGACTCAGCCTGCTTATTCTGGGACACATTTTAGGGGGGAATGGCTAGGAAACAGCCGATAGCAAATAAATATCATTTTCTTTCAAGTTCACAGTCCAGAGACCACGATCTGGTATTCTTCTGCCTCTCTGCTTCAAAGAGATGAAGGGAAAGAGCAAGATGGAGGGACCCATGCGGACTTTTGAAAAAACGCAATTTCTGCAGAAGCGAGAGAAAGGCCGCAGACATTTTGCATGGTAACAGACTCTTCGGTTACAGCAGAAGATGACAGAGCTGGAAACTTTCTTTTACAGCTTTTACCGTTTCTGTGCATGAAACGGTGGCTACCCCATTGGGGCGAAAAGGAAGGAACGCAGCCAAGGAGTGTGCTGTGTGAGAGCTTGGGGTGGTGATGGAGAATGTCGTTCATTGTGAACCACACATCGGGGCGCATGGCAGAACAATCAAGCAGAGTGACTCATGGCGTGTGCAGCTGGAACAGCCACAAAACGTACACAACTGGACCCGGCCTGCTCTGCTGGAAACAGGCCAATGTGCTGGCTCATCACATGCCCCTTGCTCTAGGAAATGGATGGTAAGAGCTTCACTACTAAACTCCAAAAGCCAGCACTGAGACTGTGGCTGGGATGTTCTAATGCCTAGAACAGGGGTAGTCAAACTGCGGCCCTCCAGATGTCCATGGACTACAATTCCCAGGAGCCCCTGCCAGCGAACGCTGGCAGGGGCTTCTGGGAATTGTAGTCCATGGACATCTGGAGGGCCGCAGTTTGACTACCCCTGGCCTAGAATATTAGTCCCAGTCCTATCTCAAAATGGATTCCTGTATGGCTGTTTTGAAAATATGCTCTGGACGAACATTTTTCCATGTGAGGTTTCAGAGTCTGTTCTTTTATTACAAGCTTTTATTATATTTTGAGGAGCTTCACGGAGTAAAACACTGCTTCTTATTTGTTGGAATAGGCAAGATCTGCATTGTGCAAGACTGAGCAGAACACAATGAGTGTCCTGCAGGGGGCATCGGAGGACATGTGTATTCAGCATAGTTAGGATAGAAACTTCCTGGTGATCATCTATCTCCTCCAATATCCTGATTGGCTCAACAGAGACTTCCTGCTTTTTAAGCACACTTCCTCCCTGCTTGCCTCCAGAGCAGCAGTTGAACAACAGAAGGATGGCTGCAGACAACAGCTAGCTAGACAATTAGGTCTCTCCTCTTTCTGTATAGAGTTGTCTCTCTTCACAATTAAAACCATTTTATTGTTTTAAGCAGTCTGGTGCTCCGCTCTCTGTCACATACTGAAACTCTGCCAACAATGTCAGCCAGCTGAGTATATACTCCAGTTTTTTTTCCCCTAAAAGTTATTTTGTTAAATAAAATGAAGAGAAAGAAAAACAGAAACAACTCAGTGGTTTGGACCCAGTGGAAGATTCCCATAGATGGATTGTTACTAATTCCTCACTCCCTGCTTTGGACTCTTTCCTCCTGATTTCATGAGCTGCATTTCAGGAGGGCATTCAGGGCCACACGGACAAGGGCATCACATTCCGCCGATCACAGCTAGTGCGTTGTAGTGGTTAAGAGCGATGGTCTCTCACCTGGAGAACTGGGTTTGATCCTCCACTTCTCCCCATGAAGCCTACTGACTGAGTGACCTTGGGCTAGTCGTGGTTCTCTCAGGGCTCTCTCAGCCCCACCTACCTGACAGGGTGCCTGTACCAGGAAGAGAAAGGGAGGGCGATTGTAAATTGACCAGAGGTAACGATTATGGCGGGGCCATCCCAAGATTCAGTAACTTGTCCCGCGTCCCGCAGTGGGTGATACCGGTGTCCGATATGACGGAGGCTTGGCTGATGTTTTGGGCAGGGCGGTGGCCAGAATTTCACTGTCTTTTCTGGCCTCAACTGTAGGCCTGGCAGAGGAAGTCTGTTTTCCAGGCCCTGCAGAACTGTCTCAAGTCCCCCAATCCCAAAGTCCTACCACTACTACGACTTCCATTCCTGCTACAGTCTGGGGATGACCTGGGGAGATGGCGCTTCTGAGGGTCGCATATCAAGCCCGCCCAACGCTCTTCTCCCCTTCTGCCTCAGCTTGGAGACCTCTCTCGTACAGCTGCGTTGTAGTGCCACTGTGCTAAGCCTCGACCCATTTAAATCAAATCTAACACCCGACACCTTGGTTGTTTTCTCAGCCTGCCTGCCCCATCTATTTCCTTCCAGTTCTGACAGAATGTGTATTCATAGGGCAGCACTAGAATAACAAGTTTTCATTTTTGTACTGGGCGCATTGCGGTGTGGCAGCCGGCCAAACGGTGAACATTTAGCAGGGAGAGCTCACTGTTGGGTTGTTAATTTGACATGCAGAACAGAGCAGTTAGGCTCTCTCCGAACACTTTTCAGACTCCCGGCACTAAATTATCCCTCCCTTTTGCCTTCAGGTTTAAGCCAGGGGTCTGCGGGACCTGACTTCAGTGAGGCTGATCTGTCAAGCAGCCGTTTATTCCCTTTGACCCGACCAATTTTCTGTGACCAACTGTGTGAATATTACACGCGCCTTAAGAGAGAGACGTGGGAATTACGGAAATTTCCACATTGCCACATTAGATGGGTGACTGAAAAGATGAATGTTTAGCACGGGTAAAGACAGGGGTTCCCTGGTAAAGACAGGGGTTCCCTAGACACGTAGGAGGGGAGGGGAAACAGACTTTTCATGTAGGATAACCGAGGGGCTGGATGTGAGCATTACACTAATCATAATTTTGGGGTGAATGACTTTCCCCAAAGGTGGCTACCTGTCTGTCTGCCTGTCTCTCCAGCTTGGTATAGTGGTTAAGAGAGGTGGCATCTATTCTGGCATGCCAGGTTCGATTCTGCACTCCCCCACATGCAGCCAGCTGGGTGACCTTGGGCTCGCCACGGCACTCATAAAGCTGTTCTGACCGAGCAGGAATATCAGGGCTCTCTCAGCCTTACCACAGGGTGTCTGCTGTGGGGAGAGGAAAGGGAAGGTGGATGTAAGGGGCTAAAGTGGCAAATAAAAAGCAACTCTTCTTCTTTCATCCATCCATCCTTCCATCTATCTCTCCTGCTCAACTGTCTGTCTGTCTGTTCATCCATCTGTCTGTATGTCTCTCCATCCATCCATCCATCCATCCATCCATCCATCCTCTCTCTCTCATATTTCTGTCTGTCTATTTCTCTGTCTTTCTGTTTCTCTTTCTGTCCATCCAACTCTCTTTCTGATCTGTCTTGTCTGCCTGCCTGCCTGCCTCTCTATCTCTTTCTGATCTGTCTTGCCTGCCTGCCTCCCTCTCTATGGGACGAAACATCGTCCCATCCCTAGCAATCCTCAGCAATACCTCTAGGGGGAGGAGGGTCAGTAGGGCACAGATGTAACTCGCAAGCCGCCTCTCCTAAAGGGGGGCCATGATCTTCCTTGCTGCCCAACCTCAACCCTAGACATAGCCTTGCTTTGGACTTCCATTGATGCTGCAGGTTGACTCAAGCATTTCCAAATTTGGTATCTCCTCCCCTTATTTTCCAGGCAAGATGGCAAGACTGTTTTTTTTTTAAACTTAGAAACAGTATAGTAATGCAATCACCCTTTTTGGAACCAGGGGGGAGGGGAGGAAGGGAGGGGGGATGGAGGATGGTGACAAGGAAAAGGGCACGTCCAAATGACTCAAAATGGTGGGCATGCGGAAAAAAACCAATTGCACATATTTTCACATTGGGCAGCTCCAAATTAGACCTTGTCGGACCCTGCTTGTGAAGATGAAATCTGATTTTTCTGGGGATTCCTTTGCTGCAGGGCAAGTCAGGGGGAAATTTGGGACTGTGCCGAAAGAAGCAAAGTTTAGTGTGGAAATACATGAAAAAGTCGACCCTTTAAATCCAAATGATATTGCTAGTGCGGAAACGGTCAAGTACGCATAGTGAGCTTGTAGGATCTGAACCAAGAACTTCCTGGGTCACTCGACATTCTGTTAGTCACTAGACAACACCAATTTCCCATCATTATATGTAATTCTGAACAACCTGTATACTGTGGATCAGGGGTAGTCAAACTGCGGCCCTCCAGATGTCCATGGACTACAATTCCCAGGAGCCCCTGCCAGCATTTGCTGGCAGGGGCTCCTGGGAATTGTAGTCCATGGACATCTGGAGGGCCGCAGTTTGACTACCCCTGCTGTGGATAAAAACATGTATGTATGTATGTATGTATGTATGTATGTATGTATGTATGTATGTATTTATTTATTTATTTATTTATTTATTTATTTTGTGATTACTTGACCGCCCCTCTCAGCATAGCCGGCTCAGGGTGGTTCTCGATATGTTTCTATATAAAAACCATACGATAATTCTGAAAAACAATTTTGCTGTTAAAGTAGCTCTTGTTTGTAAACTCTGAATGTCAAGTTCAGGTTTCGGATTTTGGGTGGGTATTTATTTAGAGGGGGGACCTGAATGATGTTTCTGCTGGAGTTCATTGTCCCCAACCAAATGCCTGGTGGAAGACCACCGTTTTGCAGGCCCTGCAAACCCAAGTCAGCTCTGACAGGTCCCTCAGCTTGTTCCACCAAGTAATGTCCAGGACTGAAAAGGCCCTGGCCTTGGTTGAGGCCAAATGTACCTCTCTTGGGCCATGGATCACCAGCCTGTTGGAATTGCCAGAGTGCAATGCCATTCCGGGGTTGTAGTGAGAGAAGCAATCCCGTAAATCCACACAATAGGGCTAGGAGGGCTAGGAGCAAGCAAGGGGGATTTTTCCTAGAAATATGAGTGAATCCCATATTTGCAGAAAAATCTAGCATTTTTTTTTAAAAGGCCCTGGAGGTTAGGAAACAGCCAAACACTAGAAGCAATATCTGCAGTTTTAAGAGGTGAAATCACTTGAAACTGCAATGAGATCTTTTGAATCTGCATTCTGAAATGTGGCTGTTTTGCTAGGTAAGCATATTGCTGAACCTCACGTTTTGTGATAAGCAAAAAGAGGTTGCAGAGGTGGACAATGAAAAACTCTGTGGGAAACACAGTGATCAAGTGGTAGCTACCTACATACCAATAGAAGATTTTCAATTATCAAGTTGACGTAATTTATATAAGACCATCAGATATAAGAAAATATCACATTCTTTTAATGCTGTGTTATTGTTTCTGCAGATTCCGTGGACAGCAAAAGTCACAAACACAGAAATACTACAGTGCATAAAGCCTGATATAACACTGGAGGGCAAAATCACAAAACTCTGGCTCGCTTACTTTGGCCATATCATGCAATCCAACTCAGTGGAGAAAGCAATTATGCTAGGATTTCCAAGTCTTATGCATATTTAAGAAGTGGCATAATGACCAATCAATTACTGCCAGTTTGGTGTAGTGGTTAGGAATGCGGACTTCTAATCTGGCGAGCCAGGTTCGATTCTGCGTTCCCCCACATGCAACCAGCTGGGTGACCTTGGGCTCGGCACAGCACTGATAAAACTGTTCTGACCGAGCAGTGATATCAGGGCTCTCTCAGCCTCACTTTTCTCACAGGGTGTCTATTGTGGGGAGAGGAAAGGGAAGGCGATTGGAAGCCGCTTTGAGACTCCTTCGGGTAGAGAAAAGTGTCATATAAGAACCAACTCTTCTTCTTCTTCTTCTTCTTCTCCTTCTCCTTCTTCACTGTCAACAAAGTGTCCAGACAAAGCATGTTCAATTCTCATACACTATGGCAATGTAGCTAGATAAGATGGATCTCCATTAACTCCCTATTTGCCCTTTTCAATTGTCTTGAAAACTGGAGAGTATCCTGACAGTAGAACAACACAATAATAAGAATGTTTTGATAATTTTTTTTTTCAAAACCATGCAATATACAGCTTGCTGCTCTAATGTCATATTCGCAATCTTTTTTCTGTAGGATCAAGCTTCTGCGTGGATAAACGTCCTGCCAATGTGCTAATGATCTCAGACCTTGTGTGACCAACCAGAAAGGTACTGGGAAACCCTATTTTTCATATATGAAATGTAACAACCAGCAATAAGCCTTAGCAGAGGCACAGGGTCCTTAGACTTTCTGCCATTCAGAAAGCAGGTCCCCTTTGGGAACAGAACTGTGGAAAATTATAACTCGTGGTTTGTAGGATTGCTTTTTATGATACCACCCTTGAGAAGTGAGCGTTCATTGTCAATCGATCAAATTTTATTGCAGCACTTGCCAGCCATAACGAAAAACTATAAAACACTAAACTGAGGATAAAAATTCATGGTTAATAAAACAGATCAACCAAGAGGTAAAAACTACACAGCAGCTATACTTAGTTTGAAATTCACTCCGGGGTCTATTAGGCCTCTTGTGGTGTCTTTGCCACTGAAGAAAATGTTTTGAAAGTGGTTGTTGCCACACGGCGCTTGGGTGAAGACTACAAATACTTTAGAAAAAAGAAAAACAGACAAGAACCATCGTTTTTGCCACCGTTTACTAGTTACATTTATTGTATTTTATTCAGCCCCTCTTCAGAATTCTTTGTGTCTTCTGTATTTATACTGAACAAGCTACCTGATTATTTTTATACATAATCTGTGACACTGCAGAATTGCTCCGCGTAATATCACTGCTGTGATATAAAGACATATTGTAGATATTTATTTACTTATTCTTGGATTTATATACCGTCGCTCTCAAAAGACTCACAGCGGTTTACAATAAAATGGTAAAAACACAGAACCCTTAAAAAAACCCAGCACATTAAAACACATTAAAAGATGGCTATTGATTTTGTGACGTATGGACGTCTGTCATATGCTAATGCAGTCTTTTTAACTTTTTTACCATGAGAAACCCCAAGTATTCTTCATGCTTTGGGAAACCCCAGAAGTGGCAAGATGGTACAGAATATGGTTGGGAAACAGAGCTATGCAGGGG
The DNA here is from genome assembly GCF_049243985.1 of Paroedura picta. Lineage (NCBI taxonomy): Eukaryota > Metazoa > Chordata > Lepidosauria > Squamata > Gekkonidae > Paroedura > Paroedura picta. The sequence goes on from NC_135375.1 coordinate 104,879,222, forward strand.
CCCTTCTCCTTCCTATTCCCTCCAGGCCCATCATTGGCCACTTTGGGAGGCGGGTCGACATGACGGTATACGGTAATATCACTCAAAAATGTTTAACAATTTAAAAATATATATTAAAATAACTGACTCCCACCCATTCGGGAAACCCTTCCAGGGCTGTCAAGAAACCCCAGGGTTTCACAAAACCCTGCTTGAGAAAGCCTTGTACTTATGGGTTGGCCAAAGCCTTAGTTATCCTGCAGACCAAGTTCGGCAGCAGAAGTGCACTTTTCGAATATTTGATTAACTTTCAGACTGTGTTGTTTTTCAGGACTGGCCTCTGAAGAGCTTTCTCCAGCAGCCTGAGACTTCCAGACTTCCTGGAGCTCATCATGTGCTCTTGAAGTCACTTAGAGTTGACCTTCTGAAGTATGATCAGTGTGGCTTTGGGCTCGTTCTCTTCACCTGACTAAGATGGCTGTGACTGTGTATAAAGTTTTGGGTCCAATAGCACCTTTAGACAATTCAGACCAATGCTTCAGACTAGGGGTGAGCGCTTCGGCGCGGTTCAGCCAGCTTCGCGATCACCGGAGGCCGAGGTGGCCAGCGCCGTGGCATGGAGGCGAGGGGTGAATCAAGTCCTTTGCCCCTCCTTCAGCTAGGGCAGTGCTTTCAAAAGTAGAACAAATCTATGAACTTAGCATCATAGAATCATGGAAACATAGACTTCGAAGGGGCGATTCAGGCCATCTAGTCTGACCCCGTGCTCAATGCAGCATGAGCCTAAAGCAGCCCTTCTCAACCTTTTTTTTAAATCATTGGGAAACCATTGGAACATTCTTCAGGCTTTGAGAAACCCCAGAAGTGGCACATTCATGCTGAACCTGGTTGAGAAGCATAGGTGGGTACATTCAAATGGGTAGCCATGTTGATCTCAAGCACTCTGATTTTATTGAGCTGGGTACACGCTCACCTGGGGCTCCTCCCTGTCCCCCCCTCCAGGCCCATCATTGGCCACTGGGGAGCAACATGACCATATATGGTACACGCTCACCTGGGGCTCCTCCCTGTCCCCCCCTCCAGGCCCATCATTGGCCGCTGGGGAGCAACATGACCATATATGGTCATATCACCTGATAGATGTTTAAGACATTTTTAAAATTAACCCACCCATTCAGGAAACCCTTTGGGGGGCCATCTAGAAACCCCAGAGTTTCATGAAGCCCTGCTAGAGAAAGCCTGGCCTAAATCATCCACAAGACGATTGTTTTATGTACTGTTGTTGTTCTTATGTAAACCGCCCTGAGCCCCCGGGGAGGGCGGTATATAAATATAATATAATAAATAAATAAATAAACAAGAAGCATCTGTCCAGCTGCAGCTTGAAGACTGCCAGTGAGCACGTCAGCAAGTATATGACACAGAAGCAAGAAGAACCTATCCTTACGGCTCCTCCTAGGACATTCAGAGCCTGGTCGATAAATATATGAAGGATAGGTCTATTTCTCGGTTATTCTCTTTGTTGAAAGCTCCATTCTCTCCCGGTTCATAAATCAATGGTTAAGAGCAGTTCTGGAGTAAACAAAATGTCGCTACAATTATGCCCATTGAAGTAGAACCCCTTGACTGTTTTTCTCGATATACTGACAAAATATTCTTGAACGTGTTTCGGTGTCAACGGTTGTCAAATTCTCTGCGACCTGCCCCTTCCTTCCCCTTCGCGGTCAACAGGCCGCAAGCGTTGGGGTCATTCCATCTTAAGCCTCACACCCGTCCTTCCATGGGGAGGTGAAGAAAAGAATACCCAGGAGTTAACGTGATAAACCAGAACTGGGCGATGCCATAAATCAGAGGGGATTTTAGCATCTGATGACAAACCTAATTCCTGTCAGGGGAGGAGGAAGAAAAAAAAAGGCAAAGTGACCCCCTCCCCCCCCCCTTCTCAAACTGTCATCGAAGCTGGGTCATAAAAATCACAGCTGTCACCAAAGCATGCCTGGCCTGTGAGGAGCATGCCAACCCGGGGACTCATCCGTTAGGTTCCTGGCCAAATTTCCAGCCCGCAGGCGCATTCCGCTGGACGTTTTGTCACATCTCTTGCTGGCCCATCTGTTCCAGGGTCTTTACTTATCCAAAATCCCCTTTTTGTTCTGGTGTGTGCGTATGTGTGAGGAGGGGGGGGGGGAACAAGGATGTGGAAAGATGAGGAGGATCGAGCAGAGCTCTGGAGAGGGCAGGTGTTTCGGGAACCGGCTTCAAGGAACGTCCGAGGCCAGTTAATCCCTTTCCAGCACCTGGTGACTGTGAAGAAGGTCAAATGTTACCACTGGGTTTATCATAAACCTATCAGACACATTAATTCCACTTGTATTCGGGTTTATTAATACACGGCCTGTCGCGCTTGACACCCAATTGTCCCGGGGAGGCATGTAAGCCACCTCACCAAGGGAGAGGAGATGGTTTTAGGGTTTTGTCTTACAATCTTCAACAGGTTCTGTTTCTAGGGTTGTTACTCAGGTTTCGGGGTCCGGAGGGGGGGAATCGAGTTTGCTGAAAGGGAAAGATAAGGAAGTTATATGGGAGACGATGAGACATTTTGTTTGTGTTCTTCTGGGGAGAAACACAGATAACAAAGCTCTTCCTTTCTATTGTTTGCAGCAGGGTGACCAAGGGGAAGTGCTAGATTTGGATCTAGGGTTGCCAACTCTAGACTGGGAGATTCCTGGATGTTTGGGGATGGAGCCTGGGAGGGAGTTTTGTGTGGGGATGACTCCGCAATGTCCCCCTCCCAAGCTGCCATTTTCTCCAGAGGAACAGTTCCCTGTGGTCTGGAGGTCACTCGTAATTCGAGAGCCACAGGTCCCACCTGGATATTTATTTATTTATATTTAAATTTAGAGGCGGCCCCTCTTGGGGTGGCTCACATCAGTAAATCAAAAACGCGTACATTAAAAACATAAAATACTTTAAAAACAATGCATACCCTAACTCCAGAGCCTCTACAAACCTAGAGTCATAGCATCATAGAGTTGGAAGGGACCTCCTGGGTCATCTAGTCCAACCCCCTTCACTATGCAGGACCCTCACAACCCTATCACTCATCTGCTGTCACCTGCCACCCCCTTGAATCTTCACAGAATGAGCCTCTCTGTCAGATGGCTCTCCAGTCTGGCTATTAAGATCCAATTACTGGCCAGACTCAGAGTGGAGGCTGATGGGGGTTCAGTTGGGGGCTACCTTGGGTGGGGATGGTGATCCCTGGCCTCAACCAAAGGCCTGGTGGAAGAGCGCCATCTTACACGCCCTCCGGAACTTAGAAAGCTCTGTAAGGGCTCGCACTTCCGACAGCAACTCATTCCACCTGGTCGGAGACAGAGCCAAAAAGTCCCCAGCTCTGGCTAAGCCACCTCTCTCTGGGACTGAGGATCTCCAGTTGGTTGGAATAGGCTGAACAGAGAGCCCTTCACAGGGGAGTGGGGGAGTCTGGATTGCTGCAAAAGCAGCTGTTTTGAGGGGGACTCCCCCTTGCTTTCTGAAACCCCTAAAGCAAAGGGGAGCAATGCCAAAGTGGGCTTTATTGTTTGTTTGTTTGTTTGTTTGTTTGTTTGTTTGTTTGTTTGTTTGTTTGTTTGTTTGTTTGTTTGTTTGTTTGTTTGTTTGTTTGTTTGTTTGTTTGTTTGTTAGGCTTATTACCCACTGCTCCCGGACCGGCTCGTGGCAGGTTACAACTTGTCCGTATAAAAACCCAATAGACCCCATTAAAATCCATTAAAACAATAACATACAATAAAACTGAATTCCTAAATTCATGGCCGTCTTCAATCCCCTACCGCCCTTAAAACATCTGTATAGAGGAGTGGGAAGAGGGAGCATAGATGGTGATGTTATCGCGGACCATCTTAGGGGGGGCCACAGATCCTCCTCGCCACACCGGCCTCAACTATAGACCTGGCGGAACGCCAGCTCCCCCAGCCCCAGCAGAGGTCTGCAGTCCCTGGATGGTGTTCACTTGTATCCAGGATTGCTGACTGCCCCGTGGTCCCAGGCTCTCTTCCGCTATTCTGACTGACCAGGATCAGTTCCCCCGGAGAAAATGGCTGCTTCGTAGAATAAACTCTATGGCAGTGGTTCTCAACCTTCCTAATGTCGCGAGCCTTTAATACAGTTCGTCATGTTGTGGTGACCCCCAACCATAAAATTATGCAAGGGTTCTTTCACAGAAATTAAACCGAAACTCATCCATGGTGTGAAGATCTCTTGTTCAAGACTGTATATAAATTGTTTTTTTCCGGGGTTTCTCAGTTCAGTTCTGCCTCTTGTCCTTCCATGCCGATCTCGCTTTTTTCTACTGCTCCAGATAGACGAATGTTCTATCTGGATCTACCTCGCAAGGCTGTTGTGTGGATGGCGCCCTCCCCCGGCCAAGCTGCTTGCCCTGCCGCAACCCCCGTGAAAGGGTCATTCAACCCCTAAAGGGGTCCCGACCCCCAGGTTGAGAACCACTGGTCTATGGCATCATGCCCCACAGAACTCCCTTCCTGCCACAAACCCTGCCCTCCACATGCTCCCCCTCCAAATTTCCAGGTATTTCCCAACCCACATCTGACCACTCTACTTGTGCCCCCACATAACACCACATGTCTCAGTTGGAACTCAAGGTGACTAGGAACATTCTGGAGGCAAACAGGGAGAAAGTGAACAAAACAGACCAAGTATTCTCCAGTGGAGCCAATATGCAGGAAGTTCTTGATCTAAATATGCCAACTGCACCTTTCCTCTGATGCCTCCTGCAGGATATTCTTCATATTCTGCTCAGTCATGCATGCTACAGCTACTGCATGTCCCAATGCCTACCTCACAGGGTTGTTGGGAAACTAAAATGTAGGAGAGGAGAATGATGTATGTCACTTTGGATCTTTATTGGGGATAAACGTGAGCTTCCTGCAGGGGGTGAGACTAGAGGAGGTCCCTTCCAACTCCATGAATCTAGGATCCCAAATAAATAATGTTTCAGCTCAGGTATATCCTGAAATAGCTTGATGGGAAATTTTCTTAAATGGATAAAAATTCACTCATGTCCAACATGGATTATCAGGTCCATTTGGCAAATGGGAACTGGGTCCCTGAGAGAAAGTCCTCTTTTAAATCCCAGTTTTGATTGGGGTGACTGACTAGGGTTGCCAGCTCTGGGTTAGGAGATGCCTAAAGGTTTTGGGGGTAGAGAAGGGAATGGATGGGCTTTCAGGTAGGGACGGACCTCAGTGTAGGAGAATGCTATGGAATCCACCCTCCCAAGCAGCCATTTTCTCCAGGGGAACTGATCTTTTTAGTCTGAAGATGAACTATAATTCCAGGAGACTTCTAGGTCCCACCTGGAGGCTGACACCAGGCCTGCCCAGCCAACTGGCTTTGAGCTAAGCCAGTCATGCCCCCCCCTCCAGAGACAGCTCCCCTGGCTACTGATGAACTTCCACAGAGACAGGAAATAAATAGTGTCAACGGGATTTGCACGCCGTTTAGAAGATTTATGGTCACACTGCAGTGCTGTCAAGTCACAGCTCACACTGAAACCTGACGCCCACCAATTTTCTCTCCCGTTTCTTGCCATTCCTCACGTCGCTGAGCCAAAACCATTGACATGCGGAACATTTTCAAAACCTGCCGTAGGAGTCCCTTCAAAGCCGTCCCGGGGCGAAGTTACTCCAGGTAAAGTGGCTCAAGGGCCATACTCAAAATGGCCGCCACTTTGGACCTCTTCAGCCGTTCCACTCCATTCCAAGGTACGGCCGTAAGGCTGTGCCCCTGGAAACTGCAAGAGCTTTCAGAAGACGGAATCCCTGAAAGAAACAACAACCCTGCATTGTGATGTCACTTCCAGCAAAATCCCAGAAGGAGACCCCTGGGGACTCCACAGATCTGTATGGTAAAGCAGGCTGTGATAGCACTTCCACTTTGGCCAGAATTGAAAGTTTGTTCCTCCCCAGTATTGCCTGTTGCCACTGTACTGTGTGCAAAGGAGGGGGCACTGTCCAGGAACTCCCCCCGCCCCGCCACACTTACCCAAACCCAGAAAAGTATATGGTGAGCTGACGTCATCCAGAAGTGATGTTGGAGACGTTGGAGGCAATGCTCTGGCTTTCAGAAAACATCTATGGTAAAAAACTGGCCTCAAACCTCTGGCAACCTTGGCATGCCAATATCACTTCCGGGTGACATCAGCATGTCAGGATATTCTCCTTGTCCTCATGAGTGCTGGCGGGGAGTGGGAGTGAGGAGGGCAAGAATCACAGCAAAAGTGGCCAAACCCCCCAAATTGGGAGGAGCAATATGAAAGCAGGGGTTCCTCACTGAGGTCCCTGTCCTCCCAGGCTCTATCCCCAAACTTCCAGGAATTTCTCAACCTGGATCTATCAACCCTCTGGTGGTGTCAGGGGAAAACTGGCCGCCCTACTCCCAGGTTGCCTACAACTGACCAAAGGAAACACCACTCTGTGTTTCCTTTGGTCAGTTGTTTGAGTGCCGGCAATTTGTCCTCCCATTGGTTTAATATCCATCACGAAGACTTGGCCTCATCCTCTCTGCCTTGTCACTTGGACCAATCTGGAGGTCTTCAGGACCCATTTAGGGGTCCTTTTGCTTGAAGGACCAGCTGTGGTGTACACTTCAGGACCATCAGACTTTGAGACAACCAGGTGTGTTTTCCCCATCATGTGGGATTCAATTCCTGTGAGGCCTCCTTCACCGTAGCAGCCACTTAGACTTTGGATAAACACAGTCGTAGACACAGAAGAAAGGGAGATACTGGAGAGTTATGGTCCCCAACCTCCAGGTAGTGGCTGGAGGTCCTTCACTCTTACAATGGATGCCCAGGAGACAGAGATGTGCTCACCAGGAGAAAAAGGGCCACTTGGAAGGTGAACTCCAAGGCATAAGACCCTGTTGAAGTTCCACCCCTTCCCAAATCCACCCACCTCAGGTGCCATCTCTCAAATCTCCAGGTGTTTCCCAGTCCAGAGCTGGCAACCCTCTGGGGAGCATTGAGTGGTCAGTTATGAGATCGAGTAGAAAGAGCCTGCTTGAAAACAGACGTTTGTGGAAATCTCATGAACGAATTTCCTACTTTCCAATTGTTATTGGCAGTACCCAGAGCCTAGAGTTGCCAGCTCCAGGGTTGGAAAATTCCTGGAGATTTGGAGGAGGGCAGGGCTTGGGGAGTGGAAGGACTTCAACAGGGTATCAGCCCACCTTCCGCAGCGGCCATTTTCTCCAGGCGAACTGATGCATGAGACCTCCAGCGTGAGATCTCCAGTCCCCACCTGGAGGTTGGCAGCCCAACCTAAGCCTGGCCTACATGCTGCATTTGCCATGGGGCCCAAGCAGGGCCTCTCTTCCTTTCCATCAAGTGCTGGGGACTGTTGGTAACCTTTCTCAAACTCTCCGGGTTTGTTACAAAACGAGAATGATGCAAAGTTCATATTATGGCTGAGGAGACTATTAAAAACCGCAAACGCCATTGCCGCTGCTCAGCCCTTTGGCCTGTCACCCAGTATCTCCTTTCTTGTGGCTGCACCTCCGGCCTTCTTCCATTTCCCCTCATCTGGTGGCTTTCAGGGTAATCTCATCCACCTGTTAAGGCCGAGAATGTCATCTTGAATTTACAGCGGAGAGTGGAAACAGGAAGCTCCAGAAGAAGAATTTTAATTAAAGTCCTCTAATTGAATGCATGCTTCGCAGGGAGAGGCAGCTGGCGTGAGGGCCCTCGTGACACCGACTCTCCCGCCTTGTGCCTCTGGAGGGGGGTAGGGGATGGCAGCAGCTCTTGGGGGAGATGATGGAGAAACAATTCCAATTAAGGTCACCTCCTCTGGGTTGGGAAATACCTGGTGGATCAGGGCTGGAGCCTGAGGAGGGCAGGGCTTGGGGTGCAGAAGGACTTTCGTGGAATAGGCCACCATGGAGCCCACCTTCCAAAGGAGCCATTTTCTCCAGGAGAATTCATCGCCGGGAGATCAGCTGTAATTAGGGATGGGTGATTTGCCTTGAATAAGCCCCAAAATAATTGCAACAAGGCTTATTTTAAGACTTTTCAGGCTTATCCAAACCGAATCAGAGCCAGCTTGGTGTAGTGGTTAGGAGTGTGGACTTCTAATCTGGCGAGCTGGGTTTGATTCCCCGCTCTTCCTCCACATGTCCCCAGCTGTTTGACCCTGGGCTCGCCACAGCACTGATAAAGCTGTTCTGACCGAGCAGTAATATCAGGGCTCTCTCAGCCTCACCTCCCTCACAGGGTTCTGTTGTGGGGAGAGGAAGAGAAGGCAAATATAAGCTGCTTTGAGACTCTTTTGGGTAGAGAAAAGCAACATATTATTATTATTATTATTATTATTATTATTGTTGTTGTTGTTGTTGTTGTTGTTGGATTTATTTCCCGCCACTCCCTTGCGGCTCGTGGCGGGTTACAACAGTATAAAACCCCATAAAATACATTAAAACCAATTAACATGTCAATAGTTAATGACTACCTGGCAAGAGCGGCTAATCAACTACCCATTCCCCCCCTAGCAAGTGGAGAAGGGATACTGATGGTACTCGTGTCTAATCCCAATCCTCAGGTCCCGGGGGGGCGTAGATGTTAAGCCTGGTCTCAACCGTAAACCTGGCGGAAGAGCTCCGTCTTGCAGGCCCTGCAGAACGATGGAAGGTCCCGCAGGGCCCGCAGCTCTCCCGGGAGCTCATTCCACCAGGCAGGGGCCAGGACCGAGAAGGCCCTGGCCCTGGTCGAGGCCAGGCGTGCTTCCCTAGGGCTGGGGACGACCAATAGATTTTCTCCCGCAGAACGTAAAGCTCTGCGGGGGGCATAGGGCGATAGGCGGTCCCTCAAGTATGTGGGTCGCGTAAAGCCTTGAAGGTTAAAACCAAAACCTTGAACCGAATCCGGGCAGCAATTGGCAACCAGTGCAGCTGCCTCAGCACTGGCTGGATATGGGCCCTCCAAGGTGTGCCAGTGAGGACCCTGGCAGCTGCGTTCTGCACTAGCTGAAGTTTCCGGATCAAGGACAAGGGAAGGCCTGCGTAGAGCGAGTTACAGAAATCTATTCTGGAGGTGACCGTTGCATGGATCACTGTGGCCAGGTGTTCGGGGGACAGGTAGGGCGCTAGTAGTCGGGCCTGGCGAAGTTGGAAGAATGCCTGGCCTGCTACTCTTTTGATCTGCGCCTCCAGAGTTAGGGAGGCATCAATGATCACGCCCAAATTCCTGGCCTGGGACGCGATGGTAAGATGCGCCCCTCCCAGGGTGGGCAAGCGCGCTTCCTGATCCTGCCCCCTACGTCCCAGCCACAGGACCTCCGTCTTGGAGGGGTTGAGTTTCAGACGACTCTGCTCGAACCATTCTGTCACCGCTTCCAAACATCTGGCAAATGGTTCCGGGGGAGAGTCCGGGCGGCCGTCCATGAGGAGATAGAGCTGGGTGTCATCAGCGTACTATATAAGAACCAACTCCTTCTTCTTCTTCTTCTTTAAATCAGCTGAATTAAAGACATTCTTAATTCAGCTGATTTGTGGTTCTGCTGACTGAGTAAGACCCTGGCAAACAGCTGATCCCAAGGACTGTTGCCCCTGTGGACCCTTCTGAAGCTGCGTACAATAGGCTCTGCAGTGCCTCAGACAGGTCTGTGGGGGGGGAGCCAGATGGAGGTTGCGATGAAGGGGCACAAAGCTGACATCAACCTCACACCCAGCCTCCTCAACCCTGCTGGGGCCAGTCCAGCAGTCCCCATGCCTGCCTCCTGTCCTCCCTGCACAGTCAGGGCTATGCCGGAAGGTCCCTTTAAATGCCTCTCAGCAGCCAAAGAGCTGATCCCTGGAGAGACTTCTCTCCACAGAAGGATCAGCTATCTGGCAGCTGATTTTGTCAAATCGTTTTCTTACTTCCTTGCATTGTTTGTTTAGATTTTTCTGGCCTGAGATGCCAACTGGCAACCTTCACATTTCGTGACACTTCAAGTGTAAATACCCTCAAATGCCAAGCATTATTGCATGCCATCTTTCAAATACTGAAAAACTAAAAGAGGAGGAGATATCCCAGGGCAGAACCAACAATAGGAAATAAATTACACATTAAAAACATCTAGAAAATGCAGGATCGGAAATTGTGTTGGCAGTTGTGCCGTAGGATCGCCAAGAGTTGGACTTGACTGAATGGCTGACATCATCATCATCATCTTCATCTTCATCTTCATCTGTATATGTGATTTTCATGTGCAAATACCAAATCCAAGATAGTACCGTTTATGACAATGTTTAGCTCATGGTCCCACTGTATGCCACAGTGGTCAGACCACACCTGGAGTGAGGATGATCTGAGGCATGGAGACCAAACTTCATGAGGAAAGGCTGATGGCCTTGGGAATATTCAGCCTGGAGAAGAGGAGGTGGAGAGGGGACAGGATGGCTGTTTAAGTATTTGAATGGTTGACATTTGGAGGAGGGCAGGGAGCAGCGGATAGGACCCGCAGAGATGGCTTTAAACTGTACTATGATATCGGCTAGATATCAGCAAAAAGATAATAACAGTCAGAGTAGTTCAGCAGTGGGATGGGCTGCCTAAGGAGGTGGGGAGCTCCCCCTCACTGGTGGTCTTCAAGAAGCAGCTGGACAAATACTTATTCTGGATGCTTTAGGCTCTCTCAGCCACACTTACCTCACAGGGGGCCTGTTGTGGGGAGAGGAAGGGAAGGTGATTGTAGGTGCTTTGAGACTCCTTCAGGTAGAGAAAAGCAGGGTACAAAAACCAACTCTTCTTCTTCTAAATAAATGATTAAAAACATTCTGAAATCATCCATAATAAGAAACAAAACAATAATAGGCGAATTCTTCATAAAACCTGCCTCCTATTATTTCTCCCCCTGTGGGGATTGAACAGAATTTAGAGGGGTTCCTGTTGGTAGATCTGATGGAGGAGCTTTGGTCAATGATAGGTCTGGAGGAGATGGGAAGGGGAGGGGTCACAGGAAAAGAGTGTACACAGTTATAATTCCCAATCATGTTATGCATGATCGTTCTGGGGTTTCTCAAAGCCTGAAGAGGGTTTCATGGGTTTCTTAATAGTAGATAAGTTGAGAAAGACTGGCTTATACCCTTACCATCTCTTCGGGACTCCTGGACCTCAATCTGGCTCTTCTGCTGGCAGATCAAAACAGCTACACTCTGAAATGACTCTTTCAACAAAAATTATGGGCCAAAGATCTTTGAAACCAACATATTTCCTTTTCCACTGATAAAGAAGGGCCATGGGGGGAAAGATTTTGGATTCAAAAGCATATGATGAGACCGTACATTCCAGATAGCTTTGGTCTGAACAGAAGCGTTTTTTTATGGGACCCTTTCTTTTGGAAACAGAGAGAGACAGAGAGGCAAAACCGAGACAAAACCCCTAAAGTTCAAAAGATCAAGCTGCATTTTCATTGATGTTCGACTTGCAAGAGAGCCTCCATCAATCACAGTTGCCGAAAATTCCCCGTTAATGGCCCCAAGTATGAGGGATTGCCATATGGTTTGTCTTTGTAACATTTGGGGCATTTTCACTTGAAGCCGCGTGTGAATCTGTCAGTGTCAGAGAACCAGATGCCCGGCTTCAGTTTTCCCTTCTTACATGTCCTGTAATGACCAACAGGAATCCGATGGCAAGGGGTTGATGGACAGTAATTGCACCCAGAGGTGGAGGACCCTCTGAAGGCAAGCAGCTGACGGACCTTTCCGTCCATCAGAGAATGTGGTCAGTGGCAAAGGCCGGCCAAAGAAGGTCCAGCAAGTGTTGCGTGACAAGGAAAGGACTGAGCTGCAAATCCAGATGCTCCAGCCTGGCTACCTGTATCAGCCGAGGGAACATCAGGAAACTCACTCCCGCATCACATACCAGAGAGCCAGCTTGGCATCATGGCTAGGAGCACTGGCCTCTGATTTGGATAGCCAGGTCTGAGTCCCTGCTTACCCTCCGCGTGCAGCCAATTTGGTGACCTGGGGCTAGTCACAGTGCTCTCAGAGCTCTCTCAGCACTCCCAGCTCTCTCAGGCGATTTGTAAGCCCTTCTTAGGCACATGAGGTCAGTCCCCCCAAATCACTAAACCTGTTGCTAAATTTTGTTCAATAGTATGTAGAGTTCGTGGAGCTGGTAGGGTCCGCCATGAAAAATAAAATATGAGGATTTTGTTTCAGTCTCAAAGCTATTTCGGCTCTAGTTTTAAAAATCCACTATACATTTTACTACCAAGTTTTATAGTAACTTTTAATTATATATATATATATATTAATTATATATATTAATTATATATATATATATTTGTATTTTAACATCATGTTTTATCAGGGATGCATTGAATAATTCCCCCTGTTATATGCCTGGTGCAAACCGTAATAAAATTTCTATTCTATTCTATTCTATTCTATTCTATTCTGTTCTATTCTATTCACATGAGGTCAGCTGGATGATCTTGGACCAATCATGGTTCTCTCAGAGCTCTCTCAGCTCCACCTGCCTCACAGGGTGTCTGTTGTGGAGAGAGGAAGGGAAGGCAATTGCAAGCTGTTTTGAGATTCCTTCAGGATTGTAAAAAGCAGGGTATTAAAAAAAACGGTTACTATTATTACTGCTAGTGTCAAAGGGGCGGCAGGCAGAAGGGCTCCTGCAGAGCACAACGGCCCAGCCAGCAAATTGGGTGACCTGGGTCAACGCGGCACTGCAGACACAGCCCCCCACCCCCTGGGAGCCAAGAGGCTTGGGAGTATGGTGGCTCAGGCATGCCAGCCTCCTTCCCCCTCCAGAGGAGGAGAATGGGGGCAGGGAAGACCCACGATTGGCCGTCAGTGGGTAAGTGCCCAGGCTACTGAGGGCCAATGGGGGGGTTAATTTGTGCATCGTCCACTCAGCACCTAGTATTATCTTGAATAAAGGTTCCTTCTTGTAAGTTCAGTATAGGACCATTTTCTTTTTTGCATGTCTGATCTCTTTGGATCAGCAGTGTTTTTGTGTCCCTGCAGATTTGGGGGGCGGGGGGGGGGAATCAAGCGTATTTGTGTTCAGGTTGTTCAACGTGATACACACCTGTAGTGAAATTTGCAGCATCTCCATGTTTGACCTTTTAAAAATACTGTGTAGCCCCTAAGTAGTATCATTATACCATTTTTAAATAAGGAAATGAGCCCCCCCCACACAAAAAAATCATTGTCCTCCATGGTCTGCTTTGCTTAATTTGACGCAGAGTAGTTTTTCAACTAGTTTCCAAGTATACAGGGTTTTTTTTTTCTTTTTTTGGTGAGCATCTGGTGAATATTTGGTTCCTAGCCTCAGCATCTGGTCTCAGAAGATTTTGGACAACCAGACACCACTTGACAGCATCTAGCAAGAAACCACCAGTGTTTGATCACATTTGTCAGGCATTAGGTATTTTCAGAAATTTGTACCATTTCAATAGAAGTTCAAGGCAGCACTGCTAAAAACAATATCAAACAAATGGCCTTTTGACAGAAGACAAATGACGGAATTTATTTTATTTTACATTAACTGCTCATAAAAAAAACCAGTCAGAATACTGAAGAGAATTTTTCTTCCAAATGTTGAAACCAGATTTTGAAATAAAAATACAAATTTCGATTCGGCTCCTGCATGACAAACAGAAACAGAAGAGCTGTTTTTTAATACCCTGCTTTTCGCTACTTGAAGGAGTCGCAAAGTGGCATACAATCGCCTTCCCTTCATCCATGCACAACAGACACTCTGTGAGGTAGGCTAGGCTGAGAGAGCTCTGAGAGAACAGTGCCTGGCCCAAGGCCGCCCAGCTGTGTCCCAGAGGGGCTTAGAATTGCCTACCCTTCCTCTCCCCACAACAGACACCCTGTGAGGTAGGTGAGGCTGAGAGAGCTCTAAGAGAACAGTGACAGGCCCAAGATTCCAGACATTCAGCAAGGTCCGTTTTGGTAACACAGTGGGCATGTTACAAAAAAGTCAGCCATTTTGAGGGCCAACTTAAATAAGACGTTATAGGGGCCGGCTTAGGGACAAGCGACTAGCATGGGCTTCAAAAGTATTTCCCCGGCTTTCCCTTTATGGTCCCCCAGAGTCTATTTTATGACTTGGCTTTTTCCTGAAGCCCTCACACTTTCCATGAAACCTCCTTTTTGTTTGAAATGTGCCCTCTGGGCACCGCTGTTTACGCTGCTAGTTGCCTAAGTACCCAAGGGGTTGGCACCCAGGCCCAGTAGCGCCGATTTAAACATTTCTGGGTAGAGGGAAGAGAAAGGATCGAGGCATTAACTGATTCTGTTTCAACAGGGCATTGGCACGGCCCCCTCGATGCTTCCTGGTGGCGAGCCATATTGTAACTGCTGTTCTTCTGGAGCAGCGCAAATCCCTCCACCCCCCCCCCCCCGCTATGTGCCAGTTGGCAGCCTGAATGGGAAACACTTAGAAGCAGGTGGCCGAAACGCGTTGCCATGGTGCCAATAATGTAATGGGCTCTGCCGGGGCATTGACATTGCACAGCTAACGAGTACAGTAACAGCTGTACAAAAGCATTCGGCACAGTCCGTCCAGACAATTCGGACGGGCGGCTTTCTCCAACACTCTCACGCATTCCCGGAAAGCAACCAGGGCAGCCCTTAAAACTGCAGCGCTCGTAAGAAACAAGCACGTTTCTCCAGTGTTCCGGCGAAAGGCGCTCAGATATTTGCCCGTGAAATGAATGGAGATCCGCGTTTTCAGCAGCCGGTTCAATAGGAGCCAGTTTGGTGTAGGGGTTAGGAGTGCGGACTTCTAAGATGGCGAGCTGGGTTTGATTCCCCGCTCCTCCCCCACATGCAGCCAGCTGGGTGACCTTGGGCTCGCCACGGCACTGATAAAGCTGTTCTGGCAGAGCAGTAATATCAGGGCTCTCTCAGTCTCACCCACCCCACAAGGTGTCTGTTGTGGGGAGAGGAAGGGAAGGCGACTGTAAGCCACTTTGAGACTCCTTCTGGTAGAGAAAAGAGGCATATAAGAACCAACTCTTCTTCTTCTTCAGTAATATCAGAGCTCTCTCAGCCTCACCTCCCTCACAGGGAGTCTGTTGTAGGGAAAGGAAGGGAAGGTGACTGTAAGCCATTTTGAGACTCCTTCGGGTATAAGAACCAATTCTTCTCCGTCAGTGAAAAGTGCCGTATAAAAACCCACTCTTCTTCTTCTTCTTCTTCTTCTTCTTCTTCTTCTTCTTCTTCTTCTTCTTCTTCTTCTTCTTCTTCTTCTTCTTCTTCTTTAGTTCAGTGATCTCATTGTGGATGCTTGGCTGTGGTTTTTACGGTATTCCTTACCAATTTTCAGCACAGCATAAGTGACTTCTTATAGAATCACAGATTCCTAAAGTTGGAAGGAGCCACACAGGCCATTTACTCCAACGCCCTTCTCAATGCAGGATCAGTCTTGAGCATCCAGGATAAGTACTTGTCCAGCCGCTGCTTGAAGACTGCCAGGGAGCTTACCACCTCCTCAGGCAGCCCATTCCACTGCTGAACTACTCTGTCTGTGAAAGATTGTTTCCTGAAATCGATTTGTATGACACCTGAGAAATCCCCTAAGGTTAATATAAAGTTTAGTACAAATGGTTAGGATTAGAATGAACAGGAAAGAACTGGATTACAGTACAGGAGGGAGGTGAAAATGTATTGTCATATTATAAATCAGGGGTCTCCAATCATTCTGAGCCTGCTTTTTACTGCAAACCTTTTCCCCTGGCATCTAGCTAGTACTGTTGTACATATAGATTAAACCCATTACTGAGGGTCTTATCTTGTGCAGCCAACAGGAACCTCTCCCTTCCCTCCTCCAAGTGTAAAGGTAAAGGTATCCCCTGTGCAAGCACCAGGTCATGTCTGACCCTTGGGGTGACGCCCTCTAGCGTTTTCATGCCAGACTCAATACGGGGTGGTTTGCCAGTGCCTTCCCCAGTCATTACCGCTTACCCCCCAGCAAGCTGGGGACTCATTTTACTGACCTCGGAAGGATGAAAGGCTGAGTTGACCTTGAGCTGGCTGCTGGGACTGAACTCCCAACCTCATGGGCAGAGCTTTCAGACAACATTTCTGCTGCCTTACCACTCTGCGCCACAAGAGGCTCATTCCTCCAAGTGACAGCTTTTCAAATAATTAAAGGTTTATGCCAAGAAAGGCACTCTGACTCTACTTAAAGATGATGATGATGCTAGCCATTCAGTTGTGTCCGACCCTCATTGATTCTATAGGAAAGTCTTCGCCATGCGTCCCTGTCTCTAACTGCTTCTTTTAGTTGGTTCATGGTCATCCCTGTGTCGGCTTTGATCGTGTCGAGCCAGCGGATCTTTTAGCGACCACGTTTCGTTTTGCTGCTGACCATGCCAAGCATTAATGATTTTTCTAAGGATTTTGATCTCACGATGTGTCCAAAGTAAGTGAGCTTCAGCTACTTAAAGAGAGAAATCATTTCCCCTCTCTATGCAGTCTGTGTTCCCATATAGCCCAACTGATTTCTGTTGCCCCTTAACTGCTCTGCTTAGCAGGCAACTGTTCCAATTTTCAATAAAATCCTACCCGTCAGCGGCCATCTAGGTATTCCTGAGTGACACTTCAGGTCACTAATCAGTTTGAATTCGTGGTGTTGTTGCACACATGTAGTTTGAGAAAACGTGCAAACCATTTCAGCAGATGTTTCACACGGTCAGGGACAGTGGGTGGCGCTAGGGGAGAGTAACGTTAATAACGTTAATATAAAGTTTCATACAAATGGTTAGGATTAGAATGAAGGGGATGGTTAGGATTAGAATTGAGGGAATGATGAGGATTAGAACGGAGGGAATGGTTGGAATTAGAATGGAGGGAATGATGAGGATTAGAATGAAGGGAATAGTGAGGATTAGGATGAACAAGAAAGGGAATGCAAGGAGGGAGGTGAGGATGTATGGTCATATAATAAGCCAGGGGGTCCCCAACCTTTTTGAACCTGCAAGCATCTTTTGAATGCTTAGTGGTGGGCTCAGCCACCAATGGCTGCCCCGTTTGCCTTCAGCCACATAGTAAAGAGCATTGTGCTGTGGAGGCAGCTGCTCCCAAAGCAAGATTTTAAAAAATCTACACAGCTAATCAGATCTCCAATGACCAATGAGAAGCCTGTTAGACAAAAAGCTCTGCTGGGCAATTCCACCTGATAGGCACTAGGACAGGTGTTGGCAGGCCCACATAGGTGGTCCCTGTTGTAAATGCTTATAAAAATGCGAAAATATGCTTGAGAAAGAATAATAACGTCTTTGGCTCTGTTTAGAGGAAACTGTTGAGGGCTATGCAAAGGTAGGGCCAAGGGACGAATGGACGAATGGGGGTAAAGGGAGTGTTATATATCGTTTTTGCTTCACTGAAATCTGCAGGGCTGCTGTTTCCTCTCTGAGCCTGGGAGAAGCATTAGAGGCAGATACTTAAACATCATAAATAATCTCATTCCATTTTAGCGGTTCAAGTGCTGGGGGGAAATGAATAATAGCAACAGAAAACTGAATTAAAGAATCTCCCGGTGGTGTGATTGCAGCAGCAACTGGTGAGAGGAAGATTTAGATCTTAGAGCTGGGTGCACAGAAAAAATTTCTGGGTGTTCTAGCCAACCTCCACCGAACTCCAGCTATTTGGAGAAAAATGTGCTGCCTGACACATGCAGGAGGCTCCATGGAGTCCTTATTCAACTTGTTATGCCATGGAACAGTTGAAACGACCCCCTTGGAAATTGCCCTTCACATGTAGAATCGGTCCCATTGTAAACTTTTCAAGGTTTGGAACATGCTGCTTTGAACTCCCTGCTGAACTTGGTAAACAAAGGCTTTTTATGCATGGGTGGTTTCCCTGACTTTCCCTGTGCATGTCCATCAGGTTTTCTTTGTCGTTCTGTGTTGCTTTTCCTCCCTTCAGCACTCTTCTTTTTCTGGTTACTGTTTCCCTGGGTTTTCTGAGAGTGTTTTCATGCTGATTTTCCCCTTGTTTCAATTCCAAACGGATGCTACCCACAAGGACCTTTGGTAGCAGGAGGAAATTAAAGAGACCATAAAACCTTTGCTATCTTAGTGCCTCTTGTGGCGCAGGGTGGTAAGGCAGCCGACATGCTGTCTGAAGCTCTGACCATGAGGCTGGGAGTTCGATCCCAGTAGCCGGCTCAAGGTTGACTCAGCCTTCCATCCTTCTGAGGTCGGTAAAATGAGTACCCAGCTTGCTGGGGTTAAAACAGTCATGACTGGGGAAGGGAATGGCAAAACCACCCAGCCAAGAAAACGCTGGAGGGCGTCACCCCAAGGGTCAGACATGACTTAGTGCTTGCACAGGGGATACCTTTACCTTATCTTAGTGTCACCTGGGCACTTGCCAAAGCAGGGCCCGGGAAGACCAGGCTTCACAGGAACCAACAGAGCATGCTGCATTTTAGAAGCAAAAACAGAGGGGCTTTCCGCACCGGGATCTTTGTAGCAAATTGGTTGCTGAATGAAAAATCGCCATTTAAAATAGTGGAATTCGTCGTTATGCATACCTGCCTTTGTAGTGGAATCCAGTTGCGTTTTATAGCGTTTCCCACAGGCTTCCGGTCTCGGCAAAAATCGCTAGAAAAGAAGCGCTCTTGCCAAGCTCGTCCCGCCCCTGGCCGTCAAGCAGCCAATGGGCAGCCGTTAGCATGCTCCCAAACAGCCCCTTTCCCTTTAAGAAAGTTTTTTTAAAAAAAAAACCAGACCCATTGCAACGAATCTGTGTTGATTCGTTGCAACGGAGAGACCCATCCAGCTGCCTGGTGTGTTTGAGCTGTCATTTATTCGTTGCCACGCTCCCTCCGAGTGAAAAAAAAAATCCCCCCCCCTCTCATGGGCCCGATTTTCGGCTGAAAATCCAATGGGCAGCCGTTAGCATGCTCCCAAACAGCCCCTTTCCCTTTAAGAAAGATTAAAAAAAAAACACAGACCCATTGCAACGAATCTGTGTTGATTCGTTGCAACGGAGAGACCCATCCAGCTGCCTGGTGTGTTTGAGCTGTCATTTATTCGTTGCCACGCTCCCTCCGAGTGGAAAAAAAAAATCCCCCCCCCCTCTCATGGGCCCGATTTTCGGCTGAATGAATGTGTAAAAAATAAAGGGAAAATACATCAGCAAACGGGCTTCTCTTGTTTGTGCTTAGTGACTGAAGGGGAGGGACTGAAGCCAGGGAAGCCTCTAAAAAGAGGCTCGCTGGTGCGTTTATCCCCGCTCGCTCGGAGAAAAAAAAATGGCGATCGCTTCGCCGGAAGATCAGAGGAGAGAGCCAGGGGGAGGGACTTTGTAGAAACCGCAACAATGTTAATGCACAGGTCTTTTTCACTAGTGTTGCAGATTGGTTGCAGGACTGTATCGCTTTCCGGAGGGTGAATCCACTTTTGGGGATTTCCCTGAAAGCGCTACAAGGAAGCACTTTTTGCAGATCGTTTTCAGGTGTGTGGCAGATTGTCAACGACGTTGTGCATAACGGCAAATCAGTAGCGTTTTCAATTGGCAACCATTGTGCGATTTTGAAGGCGTGCGAAAAGCCCCAGAGAAAAGCCTCCATGTAGAAGTAGACTAGAGCAATAGTCCACAGAAACCCCAAATGTAGATTCCCCCCTTTAACTTGGAAATGTCATGGGATTATACAGTTATGCTCCATTGAGTTTTAGCTGCAGGAAACAGAATACAGTTTTACTTCTTTGGTCATCTATGATGGACCCTGTTTTGCTCTTGGCTCTTTTGCTTTGGGCTCTTTTGCTTCTACATAGACCCAGTTTATACATAGACGTGGTTAAACAAGAAATGAGAAGACTGAACATCGACATTTTAGGAATCAGTGAACTAAAATGGACAGGAATGGGTGAATTTAATTCAGATGACCATCAGGTATACTACTGTGGACAAGAATCTCGCAGAAGAAATGGAGTAGCCTTCATAATCAATAAGAGAGTAGGAAAAGCAGTCTTGGGATACAATCCCCAAAATGACAGGATGATCTCAGTTCGAATCCAAGGCAAACCATTCAACATCACAGTGATCCAGGTCTATGCCCCAACCACTGCTGCTGAAGAGGATGAAGTTGATCAGTTCTATGAAGCCCTACAACACCTTATAGAAGCAACGCCAAAAAATGATGTGCTTATCATCATGGGGGATTGGAATGCTAAAGTAGGAAGCCAAAAGATAACTGGGATAACAGGCAAGTTTGGCCTTGGAGTACAAAATGAAGCAGGGCACAGGCTGGTAGAATTTTGTCAAGAGAATACAATGGTCATAGCAAACACTCTTTTCCAACAACCCAAGAGACGACTCTACACATGGACATCACCAGACGGTCAACACAGAAATCAGATTGACTATGTACTCTGCAGCCAAAGATGGAAAAGTTCTATACAGGCAATAAAAACAAGACCAGGAGCTGATTGTGGTTCAGATCATGAGCTTCTTGTTGCAAAATTTAGGCTTAAATTGAAGAAAGTAGGGAAAAGCACTAGGCCACTCAGGTACGAACTAAATCATATCCCCGACGAATATACAGTAGAGGTGACAAATAGATTTAAGGAATTAGATCTGATAGACAGAGTGCCTGAAGAACTATGGACGGAGGTTCGCAACATTGTACAAGAGGTAGCAACTAAAACCATCCCAAAGAAAAAGAAATGCAAGAAATCAAAATGGCTGTCTGAGGAAGCTTTACAAATAGCTAAGGAGAGAAGGGAAGTGAAAGGCAAGGGAGAAAGAGAAAGATACACCCAATTGAATGCAGAATTCCAGAGAAAAGCTAGAAGAGATAAGAATGCCTTCTTAAATGAACAGTGCAAACAAATAGAAGAAAACAATAGAATGGGGAGGACCAGAGATCTTTTCAAGAAAATTGGAGATATGAAGAGAACATTTCATGCAAAGATGGGTATGATAAGGGACCAAAATGGTAGGGACCTCACAGAAGCAGAAGAGATTAAGCAAAGGTGGCAAAATTATACAGAAGAACTATACAAGAGCGAGCTTAACATCCCTGATGACCACAGTGGGGTAGTTACTGACCTGGAGCCAGACATCCTGGAATGTGAAGTCAAATGGGCCTTAGGAAGTCTGAGCAACAATAAAGCTAGTGGTGGTGACAGCATTCCAGTTGAACTATTCAAAATCTTAAAGGACGATGCAGTAAAAGTGCTACACTCAATATGCCAGCAAATTTGGAAAACTCAGCAATGGCCACAGGATTGGAAAAGGTCAGTTTACATTCCAATCCCAAAGAAGGGCAATGCCAAAGAATGTTCAAACTACCGCACCATTGCACTCATTTCTCATGCTAGCAAAGTTATGCTCAAAATCCTACAAGCTAGGCTCCAGCAATATGTGGACCGAGAACTTCCAGAAGTACAGGCAGGATTTCGAAGAGGTAGAGGAACTAGAGATCAAATTGCCAACATACGCTGGATCATGGAAAAAGCTAGGGAGTTCCAGAAGAACATCTACTTCTGCTTCATTGACTATGCTAAAGCCTTTGATTGTGTGGAGCACAACAAATTGTGGCAAGTTCTTAAAGAGATGGGAATACCAGAGCATCTTATTTGTCTCTTGAGAAATGTATATGCAGGTCAAGAAGCAACAGTGAGAACTGAACATGGAATCACGGATTGGTTCAAAATTGAGAAAGGAGTTCGGCAAGGCTGTATACTGTCGCCTTGCCTATTTAACTTGTATGCGGAGCACATCATGAGAAAGGTGGGATTAGAGGAGTCACAAATTGGGATCAAGATTGCAGGGAGAAATATCAACAACCTTAGATATGCAGATGATACCACTCTAATGGCAGAAAGTGAAGAGGAACTAAAGAGCCTGTTGATGCGGGTGAAGGAGGAGAGTGCAAAAGTTGGCTTGAAACTCAACATCAAGAAAACAAAGATCATGGCAGCCGGCCCTCTCAATTCCTGGCAAATAGATGGGGAAGAAATGGAGGTAGTGACAGATTTTATTTTCCTGGGCTCCAAGATCACTGCAGATGGGGACTGCAGCCAAGAAATTAAAAGACGCTTGCTCCTGGGGAAGAAAGCTATGGCAAATCTAGACAGCATCCTAAAAAGCAGAGACATCACCCTGCCAACAAAAGTGCGTTTAGTCAAGGCTATGGTATTCCCAGTTGCAATGTATGGCTGCGAAAGTTGGACCGTAAGGAAGGCCGAGCGTCAAAGAATTGAGGCTTTTGAACTCTGGTGCTGGAGAAGACTCTTGCGAGTCCCTTGGACTGCAAGGCGAACAAACCGGTCAGTCCTAGAGGAGATCAGCCCTGACTGCTCTTTAGAAGGCCAGATCCTGAAGATGAAACTCAAATACTTTGGCCACCTCATGAGAAGGAAGGACTCCCTGGAGAAGAGCCTAATGCTGGGAGTGATCGAGGGCAAAAGAAGAAGGGGACGACAGAGAATGAGGTGGATGGATGGAGTCACTGAAGCAGTAGGTGCAAACTTAAAAGGACTCCAGGGAATGGTAGAGGACAGGAAGGCCTGGAGGATCATTGTCCATGGGGTCGCGATGGGTCGGACACGACTTCGCACATAACAACAACAACAAGACCCAGTTTAAGGATTCTCAGAGCCCATAGCACCAGAGCCTATTTATTTTGTTTGTTTGTATTTATTTATTAAATTTATATACCGCCATTCCCCATTGGGCTCATGGCGGTTCACACAATAAAAGAATAGAAACACAATAAAACCCATAAAAACCCGTAATTACAATGACTAAAGGTGACAAGACGGCAAGCGAAAAAACTAACTAAACTCACCCTCTCGACCAGCCAGGGCCAGCCTTCTGACTGTCTTACTGGTGAGAGTGGGGAGACAGATCTATTTATTAGCAGATAGACAGAAGGACATGGGCGATCTCAGATTGAATAGTGGGCCCTAGCAGATTCGTGGGGCCCTAGCAGAGCTCTCCTGGTGCTGTTACTTGTGCCTCCCTCCCAGCGATAGTTGAAATTTGGAAGCAACTGACCACTCACTGACAACTGACCACTCACTTGGCTGAAAACATTTCTCCAACCTTGGTGGGATGCGCAAACACAATGACTCAACGGGACCTTCATACTTCTGTGATTTGTGTTCCACACGCATGCTCAGTTTCTGAGCATGCATACTGCCCTTTTTTGTTCTTGCAGTCCACAAGCTGCATAAGTATGAAGACCCCCCAAACAATCAGTGTAAAGGCCCACTAACCGTACAGTAGTGCAGGACCCCTGAAACCGCGAGGCCTGTGGCAATTGCTGCATATGTTACTAGGATAAACTGCTTCTGCTTGTACACCTTTCACCTTGTACACTTGAGAACACCCTTCTAACTGTCAAATAAGGCTTCCCCTTATTTCGGCTAGGCCACCCAAAAACATCTCAGAGGCCACATCTCCCTCATGGCATCATAATGGAGTCCAAGGTTCCCCAACATGGGACTTGTGGGCACCTTTCCAGGTGTCCAGCTGGTGTTTTTAGAAAGGAGGGGGGATAGGTGGGACCTTTTCCCAGCCAAGCTTCTCATTGGTTGTTGAAAATTTGACCGGCCCCCTATGCTGTGCCAGAATTCCAAAGATGCTTGAAGGCTCAAAAGGGTCGGGGACCCATGATGAGGTCAATAGCTAGTCTCTCTGTTTTATCTCGGAGCCATAAAAGTGACAGGCTCTGGGTCATCACAATATTCAATTGGCTTTATGAGTCTCTTGTTGCTAACCATGGCTTGGGAGATGTAAAGTGCGCAAACCTTTATTTTGCCAATACGTTATGAAGAGTTCTGTTGATCTTATGGTAAAAGACACCAATATTTATATTATTTTTCCCTTGTTCTTTTTCCGCTGTACAATCTCCCATGGATTTTTTTGGAATGTTCTAAGTGGAGCACCATAGTGCTAAACCAGCACCATTGAGAGTAGGGTTGCATGCTCCCGTGCACTTGGGCGAGCACCGAAGACAAGGGGGCCAGTGCCGTGGTGTGGAGAGGAGGGGCGCCGGCGGCACACCTGCCGTCACCCACATGCAGTCACAGAACTCTGCATCTACATGCAGGTGCCGGCTGGTGCGCCGCCACCAGTGCTGCGCCTCCCCTCTGCGCCACTGGCCACCTCGGGCTTTGGTGCTTGCCAAAGTGGCAGAAGCACGCCAGAGCATGCCACCCTAATTGAGAGGCCTTGACTTCACTGACGTACTATCAATTTAGAACATTAAAAAAGAAAAAAAATCTCAAAGGAAGCTTATACAGCAAAAAAGAGGGTGGGAGGGAGGGGGAACACTGTTGTTCCAGATGACCACATCAGAGACGGCTCATGAATGGAAGGAAATACACTGTATGAAACCCCCGTTCCTGAATCCCTTTTCTTGAAATTGGGCCGACAACGACTGACATCCAATTTAGAACGGTAGTCTGAAAATTTTCAGCGATTGATGCCAATCTGTAATGGGGGTCCCCTATGTGGGATCAGATGGGCTTTTGATCCAGCAAGGCTTCTGATGGCCACTGGAGATCTGATTGGCTGTGCAGATCTTTCAAAACGTTGCTTCAGCAGCCGCCACTCAAAGGATCTTTATTGCCTGAATGAAGGTGAATACGCAAGGACGTATTTTTAAGGTCGACTTTAGAAAGTATCCTGATAAACAGATCTTATTCCTGAAATGCTAAAGAGCTACTATGAGACATAAGGCATGATCTAACCCCCTGACATTCTGTGGTTGGCCCTGCCTCCTGCAGTGGCCATTTTGTGTCTATGTCAATGAATTTGTGTCAGAACTTCAAAGGAGCCTCCCTCTGTTCATCTCCAAGTTATTCACCATGTTAGAACCCGATTAAAATATCATGCTGTCCATGAAATGGACCAGGAGGCAGATCGACGAATTGATGAGTGGAAGTAACAGAACACCACATTTTTAAATAATGTTTTTAACTGTGATTTTATAAACTATGTACACGTCACACAGGTCAACCACCCAAGCCTGCATGTGAGGAGGCATATTAAAACAAACAAACAATAATAATAACAACTCTATGATAGAATTTCAAACCATAGAGCTTTGCCCAAAAACCAGAGTGTCACACACCCCTGATGACCTAGCATGTCGACGTCAATTCCAAGTGAAGTCAACATGTCACGTTAAAAAGTGACATTCTTCTGATATAAAGAACTATATGAAAAAAAATACTTTCCAGACTTTGTGAAGACTTGTAAAAATTAATGTTGCAGCAGCAGGATATATGTATAATTTTGTGCCACGGAAATAGGTTTGACTTCAGTTGACTGGGACAGGGGAGAGGTATATTTTGTATATTTCCAGTATATTTTGTAACTATATGCTTTGTTTTGTTTTGTCTTTCAGTTATATATGTATTTTTATTTGTGTTTGGGTGTTGAGTGTAATAATCTGTAATAATCTGTAGTGAAAGGTTTTTTTGGAAACATGCTAGGTCATCAGGGACGTGGTTTTTGGGCAAAAAAATTGGGGGGGGGGAACAAACAAAAGCAATGTTCTTCCGGGTTGGGAGGAGTTTAGGGGATAAGGAAGTAGGAGATCCCCACCTGGAGCAGGGGACATGGCAACCCTAGAGTCCGCAAACTCTGAAGGGTTGGGGACCCCAGATCTGTAAAATGAGAGCATCAGGAATAAATGTCCCAATCTAGCCTTCTCCCTATCCAGATTTTGTTCTGTAGGCCTTTAAAAATATTCTTGGGAGACCTTCAAATTATGGGAGTCTCCAGAATCAAGCCAAAGCTCTCACCCAATGAGAACAAGGCCAAAGACATCCACTGGGGGTTTCTTTAGGGTGTGACAGCTAAGAAAGCTCACTCCTAAAAGGAAATTAGTGAACAGCTGCGCAGGTGAAAGTGAGCAGATGGGTTTATTTGTGCAAATCCAATATAAAAACATTTTAAAGCAAAAGAGAAAAGACTCTAATACTGACGGAGGATGGGCACAGCAAATGTTGAACCGTGTTTTCTGTACTTTAGGAATATTTTTGGCATCATGGAAAAAAACCCACACGCCCTTTTCCAACATGTCGTCCCCCCCCCCCCTCAGAAAGCTGCAAGAATGTTTGCAGGTCTACTTATGTTGCCCTTTTTCATTGTCTCTCCTGATCAGACTGGCCCTGCACATTGATTGGCTGGGATCATCCATGTGACTGCTTCAGAAGGAAGCCAGAAGTGGGACCAGGAAAAGAATGGTTCTGAATATACACAAGCTGGGGAAAAGTCTGTCAGCAAAGAGGATGAACAAAGGCGGTTAAAGAACTTCAAGGGAACTGTGTTTGACTTCCCACTTGGCAAACATTTATTATTATTAACAATAATAATAGCAGGAAAGTTATTGGCACAATCTGGAGCAAAATCCTGTGTCCACATTTCTGTGGGGAAAGGAAGAGGTGGAGTTCTAAGTGACAGCACAGACAGGGATGCATACGACCTGGATCCAGGAAGCTTTGTAAACAAGATGCCTGTCTCATTCCACCCAAATGCTTCAGAAGAGTGATGGCACCAGATTTTCCATAGGGGAGGTCTGGAGATCCTCCGAATTACAATTTATCTCCGGGCTACAGAAAGCAGCTCTCCCTGGAGATATTGGCTGCTTTGGAGGATGGACTCTGGTGTTGTACCTAGGGTTACCCGTCCCTCACTGGAGGTGGGGGAACTCCTGTCCTTGCTGTCCTCTGCTGCTGATCTGCTGGCCAATGGGAGGACTTACCGGGATTAGTAGGGAGGCTCAGGCCACATCATCAGCAATGTGGCAATTTCACTTCCAGATGTCATCATGTTGGCTGGGGATGCTCTGGTCTTTCAGCAAGAACTTTATGGTAGAAGCCATTTTTATCATAGATGTCCAAATGTCACTGGGACATTCTAGGGTAACATGTTGCCATGTCACTGGTGACATACATTCTCTGCTTCTGGTAAGTCCCCCATCCTCTGCCAGTTGCCAGAAGGGACTGGTGATCCTAATTATACCTCACTGAAATCCTTGTCCTCCTTATGCTTCTCCCCAATATCCAGGAGCTTCCCAACCTGGAGCTGGCAACCCTACCCGTCCCCATGCCCTGCTAGTGGCCCAAAGTAACCCAGCAACCCTAATTTTCCCTGTGTCGAAATTTGAAAGAGTAAATCTGTCTGTGGAAGAATCCTATTGGCTAATGGCAGTTGAAGTCATTCTGTATTGTAAAAGGAGTTCATTCTTGAGACATTGTGGAAGAGGATGAAAAAGCTAATATAAATGTGGTCACCTAAAAACAATAATTCTAAAAGACGGGCAAGTTGCCTAAAAGAAGGGCAAGACCAAACAGTGTACCATTCATTGATCCATGAAGTGGATCTTTGTTGTGTGAATTCTCAAGTGGAAAGAAACTGGGCTTACACATGGGGGGGGGTAATAGGGTTGCCAACTCCATCTTGGGAAATTCCTGGAGGTTTGGGGAAGGAGAGAAACGTAATGCAATAGAGCAAGGGTTGCCAGACCATGGCTCTCCAGGTGTCCTTGGACTACAATTCCCATAAGCCCCCAGGGGCTCATGGGAATTGTAGAGCACAGAGATCTGGAGAGCCTCAGCTTGGCCAACCTGGTGACAGAGTCTACCATACAAAGCAGCCAGGGGAAATAATTTCTGGAGACGGGCTGTTATTCTGAGAAATCTCCAGGCCCCACCTGGAGGTTGGCAAGCCTACCTGCTCTTTCCTCTCTTACGATAGGATGTCTGCCTTCACCCATGGTAAATAAAACCATCCTATACATCTGGATGCCTGGATTACTGACAGACCAAACAAGAAAAGGACAAATGTTTATTTTGCATCAGTTCTGTGCTTGGCACTTAAAAACAGAGTTCCCTGCATAGGGCAAATCTTTATACATTTTCTTTCTTTAATATATATTTTACATACCCATTTATTGCCCTCTTTAATATTCATAATATTGAGTTCCCCTCCCCGCCACACACTAGAAACATAAATACATTTATCTACAACACCTCAAACAAATCTCTATACTGTAGCTTCCATTATGCCTTTAATTGCCATTTGCAAATTTCACACGGCTTTTTATTGCTTAGCTTGTAAGAAGCGTCACTTGCCTGTTTACTTTTAGAAGACTCGAAGGAAACATAAAATTAGAAGGAAACAAATCTTTTTTTAAAAAAGGCAGTGATGTCTTAGCTCAGTCGGCAGGCCGAGATGGGCCTGCTCTTGAGGTTAATGGCGGCCATTTTGTCATCTTCTGGTGCATGTATACAAGATGGCCGCCCTCAGGCCAAGCCTTCTCAAAACTTTTATTGTCTGCCCACTGTTTAACATGAACTCAGTTGGGTGACTTCTTTCCTTATATTTGATGGCTGTGGGCTGTAAATACTCTGAAAACAGCTGGCGTGTTGCGTTGCTAACATTACTTTGCCTAGCAACGGCTTTAAGGCACTGAGTGTACAACTGAATGCCCTGTCCCCTAATGCAGCATTTCCAAAATGGAATCCTATTAATCTCTTCATAGCTGAATGTATTTCAAAAAGCATTTCACCTCAGAAAGTGAAGGAAAGTTTTGTCCGGTTACTCCCCCCTCCCTTTCTCTCATTCGTACGTACTTTCAGGGGTGGGGGGGAGAGACTGTTCTCATGGAAAAGTGCAACCAGCTCTTCTCCAAGCTAAAAAACCTCCTCCCGGAAGACAAATTTCAGTTCAAGTTTCATGTTCTGCTGTTACAGTGGGCAAGAGAAGGCCACAGGATTCGAATTCGTTACCGCAGAAGGCAAGAGAGGGAACCAACAGTGACAACACAACGGCCTCTCACAGGCTGTGCAGCTTCATAAGCCGAGGTCATTACGGTAGGCTCACTTCCGGGAAAACACAAAGGGAGCCGCACACACCTCGCACTTCCTCTATTGGGAACAGTTCACACCACACCTCAGCTGATTATTGCTTATCCTATAGAGGGAGTCTCCCCCCCCTTTTTATTGCAAACAATGCCATTTTCTCTGTAAAAAAAAAAAGAATCCACTGGGACAGAAGCCAATTTGCCACACAAGGCAGCGATGGCCAACGTGCCCGCAGCTCTGGGGTTCTGGATCTTTGGATGATAGTTATAGATGGCTTGCATTTCCATGTATTGCTCAAAGACTAGTCCTGTATTCAGTTGCAAAAGCAACGGGGACGAGGGTGCCAAGATGAACCGCGAGGTTCTCGCTCCTCGGGGGATGACGCCGAGCGCCGATTAAACCATATGCACTGGCATTTGTGAAGAAGACCCCGGTACGGCCCCGTACTGTCTGTTATCGCAAGCGTTGGCTGTTGATTGGCTGTTGCCAGGAGGGCTGCTGATCACGTGCATCCCGTGATCCATCCCTGTTGAAAGGTACTGCCTCTCTCCAAAAGTCCCGTTGGAAGGTGAAGAGCAGAGTAAAGTGCTTTGGGCGGCGGGCAGTTTCTCGGGGCTCCCCGTCAGCCTCGGAGAAGTGGGGAAATTATATCCGTACAAGTTGTAAGGATTGTGGAGGGAAAAGGCATTGTAGGAGCCCTGTTGCATGTGGCCGCCACTGAACATGTGGGACGGAGAAGAGGTGGAGGCCGGGTTGCCGGCTTGCATGACATACTGGAACTGAGAGGCTGGGAATGACCCCAGCTGGCCACCGTAGGCCTCCATCTTGCCGTTGCTTGGCAGCGAGGAAGGAGCAGGCATTCCTGAGATCAATGAGGGAGTCCGCTGAGGCAGGAAGTTTTCAGAAGGCTGAGTGGCGGAGGCCGTGCCACTCTGGAGCCGGTTGTATCCGCTCTCGCTTAACCCTGGGTAGCTCTGCAGGGCGGCCATGTTGCTTCTGGCGCACGGGGGATAGTCGGAGATATTCAGGTTACAGAGCTGACTCTCCCGGCAGCCGACATTGAAAGAGTTGGGGGCCAAGTGAAAGGCTGGGGGGGAACATGATGGGGAGAGAAGGTGAGAAGATGCAGAGGGCGAGGGGGTCCCAGTGCTGGAGGTTGTCGGGGAGGTGCCCGTGCTGCCCCCTGGAAAAGAAAAACAAAACTGCTGTTATAAAGGTCCCCCGATATACAATGCAGATCCATGACCCTTTCTCAGTACATTTGGATGGATTGCAGAAACGATACGCAGGGTCTTGGGAATGAAAGGAATACGGAATTAGATTGCCCTGTTTTGCCAAACCAGCAGAATATGGCCTTAAGGTTTATACCTGGGTGTAAACCGCACGGAGCTTTTATTCCAACCCCACATCGATTCAGTCCCTCCCCTCTATACAGAATGCAATTTCCATTTGGATTTTGGGTGATTTAAATTTTCCTTCTGCAGCAAGAAGGATTGATCCGGAGTGACCCTACCTTTATTGTGCAATATCTTAGAGTGCTGTTAATCCTCAATATCCGGATTGGGAAAGAAAGCTCCGTGGTAGAGAACCTCTGATAGGCTACACCAGGTCATGTGACACGCTAGCCTTAAAGGAGAAACCCCTAATTTATCTCAACTTCTGTCGGTCCTGGATTTTTTCTCCCTCCTCTGCCTTTTTCGATCTCTCCCCCACCCCTTCAAGAAAAGAAAGAAAGAGGCTTGGCTCCCCCCCCCCACCTTCTGAGCCTCCCTAACCACGTGCAGAACACTTTCCTTTTTCAATGGGGAGGAGGGGGGGAGAGGAAGACCCGAGTTCAAAGCGATCTGAATTCAACAGGATTGACAATGGAATAAACAATGGGTTTTGTATCCATGGGTATTAAATTGATACATAGAACAAGTTATGTTTAAGGTAGACAGGATACCACAGAGACTCTTTAGCAAAGGACAGAGTCAAGTGTCTAATTGCCGGCATTGTAATTCACAGGATGCGTCCCTTTTACATATAGTTCGGGCATGTCCAGTCATTAGGTCTTCCTGGGGAGAAGTTATTACTCACATACATTGATTTTCGAGGACACTTATGTATTTTTATACTGTCTGCCTGTCTCTTGGAGGCCCCTGGAGATTTGGGGATGGAGCATAGGGAGGACAGTGACAGGGAGGGACCTCAGTGGAGTCTAATTCTATGGAGTCCACCCTCCAAAGCATCTGTTTTCTCCAGGGGAACTGATCTCTGTTGTCTGGAGATGAGCAGTAATTCCAGGGGTGTCCTCAGGTCCGTTCTGAAGGCCAAAATCCCTATTCAGGATATAAGGAAAGATCTGATGACCTTTTCTTAGAAAGCAATTGGATGGCTCAGGGTGTCATCAGCAACAAGTTAAGGGAAGTCTAAAAAGTGTGAGATTTGGACAGCAGGGTGTGGAGATGAGACATTCGCTTCACTGTTGGAAGTATGAAGGAAGGGAACAGCGATATATAATTTTATACTTTTAAACCGTAATGTTTTAAAGGTATTGTATTGATGTTACTATTAAATACATTGTAAGCCACCCTGAACCTGCTCCTAGAGAGGCAACCTATAAATTAAACAACAACAATAATGTTTTGGGGGATCAAATGGTGTCAGTAGCAAGTGAGTCCTTGCTTAACGTTTTGGTTTCCACTCTGGTCTTTGGAATAGTGGCCACAGGGCCTGTGGAAGCAGAGGTGGGGGAATTGTTTGGTCTGACTCTTTTGTGGGTGATGACGGGCGATGGAAGCCAGGGATTGAAAGCCAATTAGCGAGCCAGGAGAAAACACAGCATTGCTGTGTTTAATTGAGCCCCTCCGAGCACACAGCGTTCTCTTCCAAAGATGCTTTCAAGGCTTGTTTCTGGTTAGACATTCTGGTAAACAAAGTTTTTTTTCAAAAAATTGAAATGTTGGAAGAAACGAAACCAGGAGGACAAGCAGGCGCAAGCATGTTCTACCAGGAACAGCCCAAGAGTGTTTCAAAAATGCACAGAAGTGCCTCTTACCAGGGAGGCAATCGAAAAGGGAAGAAATGGAATGGGTACGCTACACAAAATGCAAAGTCATATCGCTTCTGCCACGTGGTCTTCTGGAGACACTGCTGAGCACAGTGAAATCAACACATGTGGAGCGAAGGTGGGCAAGAACATTTTGGCCATGCTCCCTGCCAGTGTGTGATGATGAGCACCAAGCCTACCGAACTGTACACAGGTACACTCCTTCCCTGAAGTTAGGAAGCTTCATGTTTCCAATCAGCGACAAGCTGCGCTTCCAACACGTGCAGCCTGTGGGTTCAGAAGACAGGTCCAGCTAGAATTGCCAACTTCTAGGTGGTTAGCTGGAGATCTTCTGGAATTGACGCTGGTCTCCAGACCACAGAGATCCTTTCCCCTGGCGGAAATGGCTGCTTTGAAAGGTCCCACCTTGTGGCCCTGGATTTCTGGCCACGTTACTCATATATCATTTCAGAAACCTGTATTGGTGGACTAGCCATGGGTGCGAGGTACTGGCCTTGCGGGGGAGGGAATCAAATGGGTTACGTCACCTGGGAATTTATTATTTTATCAATGTTCTATTGGGGTTTTACTGTGAACCGACACAAGCTGGCTTGGGCCGGGAGAGGCGGTCAATAAATAATATTAAGGCCAGCAGGACAGGCATGTTCGTCGGTAGGAACAGGAAAAGGAGGATTCTTGTGGCACCCTAAAGACTGATGAAATCTGTGCCAATGTCAGCTTTTGGGAATCAGAGCTCAATTTGGCAGACACAGAGGTCTGCAAATCTATCAAGCGATGGGGAGGGTGTTCTAAAGAGAGGCCGGTTTTAAAGAAAACTCAAGATGCCCAACAAGATCCAGTCCTTGGGTCTTCTCTTGGTTTCTCTTCGTATTATTTACCAATTCAGGTGGCCAGGCTAGTTATGGTAGGGGTGGCCAAACTGTGGCTTTCCAGATGTCCATGAATTACAATTCCCATGAGCCCCTGGAATTTTAGTCCATGGACATCTGGAAAGCCACAGTTTGGCCACCACTGTGGTAAGGTAAGGGGCACTTGATTCTGAATCCTACAAAACAGCAAGCGCCAGAAGAATCACCCAGGATGGATATTGTTACACTGTCTGTGCACAGCACAGTTTTCCAGTCTCTTGGACCTCTCTGTCTATCCCTGGGAAGTCTAAGAAGAGAAGAGCTGTTTTATTTATATCCTGCTTTTTACTACCTGAAGGAGCTCAAAGCAGCTTACAAATACCTTTCCTCCTTTTCCCCTCTTCCCTTCCTCTCCTGTGAGGTAAGTGGAGCTCCAAGAGAGCTGGGACTGGCCCAAAGACACTCAGCTGGCTGCAGGGGAAGGTAGCGTAGGGTATCAAACCTGGTTCCCCAGATCAGAGGGCCCTGCTCTTAACCACAGCACCACGCTGGCTCTCACATAGCATAAAGGTAAAGGTAAAGGTATCCCCTGTGTCATGTCTGACCCTTGGGGTGACGCCCTCTAGCGTTTTCATGGCAGACTCAATACGGGGTGGTTTGCCAGTGCCTTCCCCAGTCATTACCGTTTACCCCCCAGCAAGCTGGGTACTCATTTTAATGACCTTGGAAGGATGGGAGGCTGAATCAACCTTGAGCCGGCTGCTGGGATCGAACTCCCAGCCTCATGGGCAGAGCTTTCAGAAAACATGTCGCTGCCTTACCACTCTGCGCCACAAGAGGCTCTTCACATAGCATAGCTTCCTTCAATGCCTCTCTTACTCCATCGAAGCCAGCAGGTGCAGTACCATACGACCCTCCGAAGGGAAATGGAATCAGCCATGGTCACAAAAGCCACCCCCTGTGCTTATCAATTCCCTTCTCTCTGACATTCCGGAGGTGATTACTGCTGGAATGCCGAGTACTGGGTTTAGGAGCTGCTGGAATGCAAAGCCCTGTTTCCTGTACAACGTCCTCAGTGGAATTTTCCATTTCTTGATCACAGGTGCTCACAGATCAGAGCCACTCAACCTGTTCTAATGGCCTCTTCTGCTGTGGGAACTCTGATACACTTGAGAAATGTCCATCATTATAATGAAAAACAGAGCCAATAATGTCATAGCACTTCACTCACCCCTCCTCCAACTGGAGAAAAGGGGGCAGCTTTTTTGATTTTTTAATGTTTAATATACTGGATTTTAATCTTAAATTTTCAATCTCATTTTCTTGTTTCAAACATGTTGTCAGCCGCCCTGGGTCCTCAGAGTGGGGCGGCATCAAAACATAATAATAATAAATAAATCATAATAAATAAACTCAAGATTGTGAAAATTCCTGGTGATCAAGAGGGCAGAGTTTGGGGAAAAGAGGCCGCTCAAAAGGAACAGGATGGAATTTCATCAAGTTCACCAGGAAGCTGGAGTTCACTCATCATTCCAGAAGAAGAAGAAGAAGAAGAAGAAGAAGAAGAAGAAGAAGAAGAAGAAGAAGAAGAAGAAGAAGAAGAAGAAGAAGAAGAAGAAGAAGAAGAAGAAGAAGAAGAAGGTTGGTTCTTATATGCTGCTTTTCTCTACCCAAAGGAGTCTCAAGGTGGCTTACATTCGCCTTCCCTTTCCTCTCCCCACAACAGACACCCTGTGAGGTGGGTGAGGCTGAGAGAGCCCTGATATTTCTGCTCGATCAGAACAGTTTTATCAGTGCCGTGGCGAGCCCAAGATCACCCAGCTGGCTGCATGGGGGGGAGTGCAGAATCGAACCCCATGTTCCAGATTAGAAGTCCACACTCCTAACCACTACACAAACTGGCTGATCTTATTTTTTCTTGGACATTTATCAAGTGAATTGATTGGGTGATTCCTTGGTTGGATTAAGATGAATTATGATGATGTATTTTATGAACTCACTACAGCATATTGTATTTTTAAAAATACAATTCGTGGGAAAGCAGCAGTTTGTATATGGGCGGGGGGTGGGAATCCAAGCAGGGGTCTATTCAGCAGCCACAACCTCCTGGCAAGTCTAGAAGTTCTGATTGATTCATGGTGGAGAAGTCCATCCGTGGCTGCTAGCCAAGATATCTAAAGGAAGCCTCCATGTCCAGATACAGTAAATCTCTCAATCCCAGTGCCAGGAGGCAATAGGAGGGGAAAGCCCTTGTTTGTTGGCCTTCCAGGGATGCCGGTTGACCACTGTGCGAGAAAAGATGCTGGATTGGATAGACCACTAGTCTTATCCCTCTGAGACCCTTCTTAGGTTCCCTTGCTGAAGCTGCATTTTCCACTCTCCCATTCTGGTATTTAGGAAATTGGCATGACTCCCATTGTGAGCTAGAGGTCTGCATCACCATAATGTCAAGTTTGCCCTTACAAAAAAGAAGAGCTGGGTTTTTTGTACCCTGCCTTTTACTACCCAAAAGGGCCTGTAAAAAGGCATTCTTCCAGCAGGCAGGGGAGTCCAAAGTTTTATGGGCTTCTCTCTGTCTCCTCCTTTTTGGCTCCCCCTACTTGTTATTTATTTGGTGTCATCTTTGGTGTCATCCTCCGTATGGGGAGGGGCGGTAAAGAAATTAAGAATTCTACTCACCCTACAACAGACACCCTGTGAGATAGGAGTGGTTGAGAGAGCTCTGAGTGAATTGGGACTGGCCCAAGGTCAAGCAACTCCGTGGAGGAAGAGCGGGGGATCGAGCACGACTCTCCAGATTAGAGGTTGCCCCTTTTAACCACTACACTCTGGATGGCCAACCTGTTGCACCCCAGATGTTCATGAACTACGATGACCATGAGCCCCTGCCAGCATGGCCAATTGGCAGGGGCTCATGGGAAATGTAGTCTATAAATATCAGGAGAGCCACAGTTGGGCCACCCCTGTAAGAAACATCACGTTGGGTCCCAAAGGAAAGCATGAACAGAGCAGAGAGGGCAGTACAATTACCTGAAGGCCCTCTTTCCTGCCAGTTGTTCGACCGCAATGCCAGCCAGTGACCATAACAGTATTAAGATGCATAAGCCGCTCAAAAGGGCTATAGCAGGGGTAGTCAAACTGCGGCCTTCCAGATGTCCATGGACTACAATTCCCATGAGCCCCTGCCAGCGAATGCTGGCAGGGGCTCCTGGGAATTGTAGTCCATGGACATCTGGAGGGCCGCAGTTTGACTACCCCTGGGCTATAGTGTCTGGCGCACTTTCCAGTGGCCAAAGTGTGCTTAGCAACCCCGATCTGAGTAGTGTGGGAAAGAGAATTGCACATAGGATCCAGCAACGGCGTTTGCACCCTTGGAAAATGACAGAGTACAGAGTTACTGGAACTCTTGCTTCTTCCTCCTCCCCCCCCCCTCCCAAAATGTTCTTCATTAAAGTTGAGGAGCAAGGCCAAATATTTTTAATAATGAGAATCTGGATTAGGTTCAACTAGGGTTCTTTTTTTCTGAAGAGAGGGGGGGGGGGAAATCCCCGTTTAAAGTGTCTAATAGTTTTTTGGCTCCCCGCAACCAACCCCACACCATCTCGCTGCCATGTGCACTTAATTAATCCCAAACCCATTTTGTCCCAAGAAGAAGGCAGTCTTGGCGATGGTGACATCATACTCCAACAGCCCCTGTGTTTCAAAGCATCTGTCTAATTTTGGCTCCTCTTTTTAAAAAATAAGAAAAGAAATTGGAGGGAGGCCGGCTATTGGTTTAGGCCATTTTGGTTCTTCTTCTTCTGAAACAGATGGGGGAATCTACTGGCGTCTTTCTGTTTTTGTCTTTTGTCTGAGCCAGAGGAGCTACGGACTTGCTGGGAAAGAGGACGTGATGTCCCAGTCTGGAGGAAAAGCAACAGATGGGCTGGGGATTGTTGCTTAGAAGTCATCTTGAGGGCAGTTTTCTGCACAATGCCCTACAGCAGGGGTAGTCAAACTGCGGCCCTCCAGATGTCCATGGACTACAATTCCCAGAAGCCCCTGCCAGCAATTGTAGTCCATAGTCATCTGGAGGGCCGCAGTTTGACTACCCCTGCCCTACAGGCAAAGAGAATTGCCCACTCTGGAAATTTTGGGGGTGGGGCCTGAGATGAGCAGGGTTTGGAGAAGGGACGGACTTCGATGGGTTACAATGCCATGGAGTACCACCCAAAGCAGCCATTTTCTCCTGTTGGACTGTTGCCTGGAGATCAGCTATAAGCCCCGGAGATCTCCTCTCCACCTACCATCTAGAGTAGGCTTTCATGAAACCCTGGGATTTCTTGATGGCCCTAGAAGGGTTTCCCAAATGGGTGGGAGTTATTATTATTTTTAATAATTTTAAAAAAATTGTTAAACATCTATTGGTTGATATGACCATAGATGGTCATGTTGACCTGCCATCCCTCCCAAAATGGCCAATGATGGGCCTGGAGGGGGAGGGAAGGGAAAGGGACCCAAGTGGGCATGTACACAACTATGCTTCCAAATCATATTCTGTACGATTGCTCCACTTCTGGGCTGTCTCAAAACCTGAAGGATGTTTCAGGGGTTCTCATTGTTAAAACTGCTGAGAAAGGCTGATCTGGAGATCGGTGGCCCTAAGGACATAGTATCCCACAGTGCTTTGCAACCTGTGTTTCAGGGATAGCTCAGGCAAGCCTAATTCTATCAGCTCTCAGAAGCTAAGCAGAGCCAAGCCTCGCTAGTATTGGGATGGGAGACCACTAAGGACCACTAGGGGTTATGATGGGAAGGCAGGCAATGGCAAACTACCTCTGAATTTCCCTTACTTCGGTGCCAGACAATCGAGTCCCCTGACTACACGACACATGCTATACCAGCGGAGTATCTAAGGTACGGCAGTCATAGAATGTGCCCTGTGAACCAATTGATGGGGGGCACCACTGTTCATGACCCTCCAGTCCCTGGGGAGATGCTGCTGCTTCCATGGGCCTCATCAAGCCATCATGAGTAGTGGTAGCTGTGCTGTCCCAAGTAGCCTTGAGCCCCCTCCCACCTGCCTGCCCAGGGCTTTCCGGCTGCTCTTGGATGCAGCTGTAGAAGGAGCCAGGTCTCCTCAGAGAGCAGAGATCCTTGGCGCTGTGGTAGGATTGGGTGCTCCTGAACTCAGCCCCTCTTCAAGCCATTGATGAAAGCTGGAAGAGACATAATTTCGTTGGGCGACGCTAGAACACCCCCAGAAGTTTTGGGTGACTCCTACAGCACTGGCAAACGGTGTCATTTCCGGCTTTGCACTGGTTGCCAGCAAGGCAGGCAGGAAGGAAAGAAGGCTGAAGCAACCACGAGGAATATACTGTCTTAATGGTCAAGAGTGCTTAGAAGATATACCATTAGAGCACAACACGGCCCTTCGAAAAACATTTACAATTATTGGCATTTAATCTGATGATTTGATTTTGCTTCAATTCAGCTACAGCAGCCTTTTTCAACCTGTGGAGGAGCCCCTGATCCAAAATTTCAGGTAACGAGGAGCCCCGGAAGTGATGTCAGCTGGTCACACCTCCCTGCCATGGCCCTGGAAGTGACACATCACTGGAAGTGACAACACCACCTGTGTTAACGGAGAGGCTTAAGGAGGACTGGGGGAGGATAGAGAAAGGAGGCGGTTTAAACCATCTCCGCCCCTTCCCAGGTACGGAAACCACGAGAGAACTCACGCTTGGGAGGCAAGAAGGGAAGCTATGGAAGCAGCCAGTTCTCCAGCTTGTGGCCGAGTCCACTAAGCCAGGAGGGGAAAGGCTGCAGACCCTCGCTGGTGTTCCTGTGGATCCCCACGGATCCACAGACACCTGGTTCAATCCCTGACCTAAGGGATAGCAGCATTAATAATAAGTCATGGCTACTTTTCAGGCTAGCTGGAAGGATTCATGCGAATATCTGCCTGTCAAAGAGCTTGAAAACTGCTCATGACTCCAGGGATCAGCACGGAAGGTCTCTGCCTGATGAGTCAAAAGAACAAGCCTTCTGCCTGACGTGGTGGAATATAAAATAAAAAATCAGCAGGAAGAGAGTCACAAGATCAATGGTTGCCTGGCCAGAAGTGATGTCAAGTCACTGTAGAAATTGCTGGTGCTTTCTTGAGTTACGTTCTCCTGACCTGTCCTTCAGGAGGGCACTGATTCTGTTTTGTCCCCCACGCCCATTCCGAAACCCTTTGCCAAAGTCATAAACACAGCCTTACGCTGTTAACACTTAAAGCACACAGAAAAGGCAGAGATATTCCAATGATGATGTCTGGAGTCATTAACAGTTTCCCAAATCTTTGATAGACAGAAATCCTCAGCAGTCTTTCCAGCTATCCTGAAAAGGAGGCATGGCTTATCATTAGTGCTGATATCCTTTAAATCAGGGGTAGTCAACCTGTGGTCCTCCAGATGTCCATGGACTACAATTCCCATGAGCCCCTGCCAGCATTTGCTGGCAGGGGCTAATGGGAATTGTAGTCCATGGACATCTGGAGGACCACAGGTTGACTATCCCTGATTTAAATGAATTATTTTAAAAAAATTAAAATCCCCTCCAAATTCTACAGATCCACAAGATCTTGAAAATGTTGGGGAAATAAATAAATCTGTATGGGCCAGCTGGAAAACTTCCAGATTTACCAGGGTGTTCTCGAATTATAAAACGTAGTTTATGGTTAGGGTTGCCAGCTCTGGGTTGGGAAAAGCCTAGAGATTTTGGGTGTGGATGGGGTTTGGGGAGGGGAGGGACTTGAGTGGGGTATAATGCCTTCAAAATGGCCATTTACTCCAGGAGAACTAATCCCCGTTGCCTGGAGATGAGCTGTAGTTCCAGGGGATCCCCAGGTCCCACCTGGAAGCTGGCATCCCTATTTATAGTTTAAGAAAACCTGGAAATGACATCACGTTGTTTGACACTATGTGATACTATGTTTTTTGTCTTCCGTTGCCCCTCAGAGCAGAGGCGGGCCATAACAGCTGCCTGTGGGCCATCTCCTACCATAGCAGGAGTCTAACCAGAATCCACTAGGCTCTGGAAAAGAAAAAAGCTGATGTGGACAGCTACAAGTTCAATAAATTCTTGTTCATTTAGTCACAGTGAGAACCAGGTCTGGATTGTCACTCGTTTTCAGGATAACCACAGGATAACCTCAATAGCTCCCAACACCATAGGAACATATACAACAATTATACAAAGAATGTAAAGTCTGCAGGAAGCATGGCAAGCTAATTGTAATCTTTTACATCTGACCAGGGTCCATTATGCACACATGGGATAAAGTACTTTCAATGCACTTTCGAAGTAGATTATCCTGTTCCGCACAGGAAAACCCAACCGCAGAAGCAAATAGAAATTTCCATAATGGGCTTAGGAAGTAAACTTGGACAAGGAAATCCAATGCCGGTGTAGAAAGACTATCAGCTTGGAAAGTTCCTGGATGTTGGGTGTCATGACTTGGAGGGTGAAGATTGGGGAGTTCAATGGGGAATACTGTCATGTGACATGCTTTCCAGGTCTCCTGAGTTGCCCAGGAGACTTGACTTTGGGGCCAGGTGCCCATTCTCACTATGCTGAGTCTTGCCCCATCCTTTGTAAATTAGAGTTGGTGGCCTCTCCAACTACCTCCGCTAAACCTCAGTGCAGGGAGCTCTGCCTTATCAGCATATGGCCCTGGTTCCCGGGGGAGCAGATTGAGGGCCAGTGGAATACTCCCTGGCTTCCGGGAAAAGATCAGTCTGGATGTCTCCAGGTTTCCCGCCTAAATAGTTCAAAGATGTTTTGATGTGAACCCCTTTTTCCCGCCTGCAGTTCCAGCATTATAAAAGGCTGGCGAGATCCTTATTCTGTGTCTCAGTCAATTTTGCACTCTGCTATGCTTTGGATTTCTATCATGTTTTGCGAATGCCTTCAATAAAGACTTGTGGCCTTTACCTGCTCTCCAGAGTCATGTGGATTAAGTCCGGGGAATGGTCCCGTTGATGCTACTGGAACCTAAGTTCCTAAATTCCTGACAAATATGATGCCCTACAGCCAGCTTTCTCAACCAGGGTTTTGTAAAACCCCGGGGTTTCTTGAAGGCTCTGGAAGGGTTTCCTGAATGGGTGTAATATATATATAATTTTTTAAAACATGTAATGGGTGATATGACCATATGTGGTCATGTCAACCCCCCCCCCCTGAAATGGCCAGTGATAGGCCTGGAGGGGGTAGGAAGGGGCGGGGCTCCAGGTGGGCGGGTCCACATCTCTGCTTTCCAACCATATTCTGCATGATCATGCCCCTTCTAGGAGTTCTCGAAGCCTGAAGAATGTTTCAGAGGTTTCTCAAGGGTAAAAAAGTTGAGCAAGGTTGGCACAGTTAGAAAAGTACACGGGTCAACTACCTCGAAAGCCCTCAGAAAGCAGCTGCAAGGAGAAAACGAGACCTTTCTGTGCTCGCAAAGTGTTAATGGTGCTAGGCTGGGTTTATGACTCCGGCCAATGGTTTCTGAATGGGAGGGGGGTCCACGAAACGGAGTCACTGTCCTCCTGAAGGAGAGGCCGGGAGAACAGTTGGCGGGGAGTCTGCGGGAGCTCGCTGGTCACATGGCCCTGGCTCTCTTCCTGGTTTCTCAGCTGCCAAACTGCATTAAAAGAGGCTAAAAATACATGAAATATTTTCCTTTCCTTATATTACTCGGCCGTGTCAGCAGTCCCTGTAGCCTGTTATTTGATAACCGATGGGGTTATCAGTGCAAATAGGAATTCTGAGGCACAGTGGCCTATCTGTTCGGCCGGGCGTGTACCACGGGCGGTCCTAAATAGGTGCAGGGGTGCTCGCAAACAGGTGTGGGGTGAAAGCATACTCCACGCGAGGAACCTTGACGTAGGGCCTTTGGTTTATCCGGCACGATCTCTGAGTTGCCAGAGGCTCCTTTTGACTTGAATAGCTAAAGAATAATCTGTGGAATGGACACCCCACTCTTTTGATCCGGGGTTTAACGGAGAATGCTGTTTTCCCAGTGCTTTGAGAATTAAGCATCTTAGTCCTTGTATCACACTTTTTCCTCTTTGTTTGTTAGTGCTGTTAGCTATCGTGGTCCCAGAGGGACTGGGGACATGGGATATATACACTTAAAAAAAATTAAGAACCAAAATATTAGATTGCAGCAGTACAGAGCCCTGGGAGGGGGAGAATGGATTGACATTATCATATACGGTCATATCAATGATACATTTTAGATAGATAGATAGATAGATAGATAGATAGATAGATAGATAGATAGATAGATAGATAGGTAGGTAGGTAGGTAGGTAGGTAGGTAGGTAGGTAGGTAGGTAGGTAGGTAGGTAGGGAGGGAGGGAGGGAGGGAGGGAGGGAGGGAGGGAGGGAGAGAGAGAGAGAGAGAGAGAGAGAGAGAGAGAGAGAGAGAGAGGGGTACACTATCCTGGGGTACGCTATCCTGTCTACAGAGGTCATGGGAACAAGTGTGGTGCGCATGCCCCTGCTTGCAGCCCAGCACTCTTCCCCCCCCCCACATGTGCTCGCCTGAACACAGGCACCGTGCCTACGCACACGTCTCCCTCCCTCCCCGTGACTGGGAACATTTGAAAAGCAGTGTGTTCCCATTTACGGGAATAGATCCCACGTGCATGTTTTGAACATACATCGGGAGCTGCACCCAGATGTGAGTGAATACACAGTGTGGGAGAGACGTGGGGGTTGTTATTTTGTTGTGGTTTGAACTGGGAACGTTCGTAAAACCTTTACCGTGAGCCACGTTGAACCACCAGGAAAAGCGGGGCAAAAATGTGTACGTAAATAAATACAACTGAAGGGGCACTGGTGACCTTGCACACACTCTCCATCTGTGCACATCGATGTGCTGTATTGTTGGGGGGGGGAGAATATGGCTGTAAGGTAAAGGTAAAGGTATCCCCTGTGCAAGCACCGAGTCATGTCTGACCCTTGGGGTGACGTTTTCATGGCAGACTCAATACGGGGTGGTTTGCCAGTGCCTTCCCCAGTCATGACCGTTTACCCCCCAGCAAGCAAGCTGGGTACTCATTTTACCGACCTCGGAAGGATGGAAGGCTGAGTCAACCTTGAGCCGGCTGCTGGGATTGAACTCCCAGCCTCATGGGCAAAGCTTTCAGACGGCTGCCTTACCACTCTGCGCCACAAGAGGCTCTAATATGACTGTATTAATGTAATAAAAATAGCAGAGTTAATGTATAAATTGTGAGACCAGACAAGGCAGGTATACTGTCAAAGGGTGGAAGCAGAAAGCTTCTCTTCCTGCTAAACTTGTGGACGTGACAAGCCTGAGTCAGCAAGACAAATCTTGCCCCAGCAAGACAAATCTGCATGTCTAAAACAGACCACCTGACCCACTCTGCCTGTCCCCACGAGCAACAACTGTAAACAAACAATAAAATCAGAGTCCAGTAGCACCTTTAAGACCAACAAAGATTTATTCAGGGTCATGTAAGGAGATCATAGTCTGACGAAGAGTGCTTGCACTCGAAAGCTCACGCCCTGAATAAATCTTTGTTGGTCTTAAAGGTGCTACTTCAGACCAACACGGCTACCCATTTGTAAACAAACAGTTTAACTCGTTGACTGACAGTCTGTGGCTGGCCCTTGCTAAGAGG
The DNA here is from genome assembly GCF_049243985.1 of Paroedura picta. Taxonomy (NCBI): domain Eukaryota; kingdom Metazoa; phylum Chordata; class Lepidosauria; order Squamata; family Gekkonidae; genus Paroedura; species Paroedura picta. Next base: position 104,922,627 of record NC_135375.1, read on the forward strand.
CAAAGTCCAACATGTATGTGCAGGGGAGAGTGTACCTGTGGGATTGAGTTTAGGTGTCCGAAAGGAGCCAGAGTGGGAACCAACCTTGAGTTAATCTAGACAGGATGCTCAGTGGTATCTGGGAACCTACTTCTGAGAATGAGAGAGGCCATCCAAGAGGCAGAAAGGAACAGGGATGGCATTCCCTTTCCTGTGTTTCAACAAACCGTAAATTTGAAGAAGGAAGATTTTTGTGGCAACCGGATCATGGATTCATACAAGATGCCGAAAGTGACAGTACAGTGTAGGTCGTCAGTGCCCAAGTGAAACTTGGGGATCCCCCAGTTTTACAGCTTATCTCCCGGTGACAGAGATCTGTTCTCCTGGAGAAAATGGCTGATTTGAATTAGATTCCACTGAGGTCCCTCCTTGCCCCAAATCCTGCCCACACCTGGCTGCGCTCCGGGTATTTCCCAACCGAGAGCTGGCAACCCTAGTTTCCCTGGAGAGGTAGACTCCATATTATAGCCCACTGAGGTCCCACAATTCCCCAAATCCCACCCACTCCTGGCTCCACTGCAAAGTCTCCAGGTATTCTCAGCCCAGAGCTGGTAACTTAAGATTAAGTACCTACTTTGGGATTGGTCCAGAGAGAACCCTGAACTAATGTCTATTAAAATGGAAATTGAAGTAGGGCTGCCAGCTCCAGGGAAATACCTGGATACTTTGGGGGCGGAGCCAGGAGAGGGCAGGATTTGGGGCAGGGAGTGACCTCAGTGGAGTACACAATGGTATGGAGCCCAACCTCCAAAGCAGCCATTTTCTCTAAGGGAACCGATCTCTTTAGTCTAAGCTGACAATTTTTCCTGACACCTGCGGGGCTGATTTCAGACCAAAGAATCTCTCCTGTCCCTATTAAGAGAATCCCTCCGGCCGGCAGGGGGCACCACTGCAGGCAGATGAGAAAACACTTGCTGTGCATGCGCGTTGCTGGCGATGAAGATGATGCCTCAGCGGGGCAGTGAGCTGCCCCCATCCAAGTGGCTGAAGCTGGCGTCTGCCGCAGTTAGCAGCTAGTCTTGCTGCAGCTCGGTGCAGCTCTGCCTGGCCTCGGCTGCCCCGCCTTCTCCTTGGCCAGGGAGTGGGCCAGCAGCGGGGGGAAGGTAGGAGCCGAGGGGAAAGGGCTCTTGCTGGAGGGAAGGCTCCTGCCGGGGGGGGGGGGGAGGGCTCAGCTGGGTCCAGGCCACCGCCTCCGCCCATGTGACCTTCAGGCCAGGCTGACCCGCTTCCGGGTGTCCTGCTTTATTTTTTTTTAAATCTGGTCACCTTACTTTAGTCTAGAGATTAGCTATAATTCCAGGGAGTCCCAAGTTCCTGCAGTAACCTTTTGGAATCTCATATAGTTAACTAGCATCAAGTTAAGGTGCTTTTGTGTGTGAACACGCCTGTTATACATGTAGCAACTTAGGAACTGGGGTGGAACTGGAAGAAAGTGAGGAAACGGACTCTATGTTACTCCGGAGCTGTGGAAGGCCAGTGCCCTTTTTGAAAATGGCTTCCAGGTGAAACAAACAAAGGACCAAACTGTAAAACTGCAATGGGGTTGCCCCAAGGCCCAGAGAACCCTCCCGTGGTCCTCTACACCAGGGGTAGTCAACCTGTGGTCCTCCAGATGTCCACGGACTACAATTCCCATGAGCCCCTGCCAGCGTTTGCTGGCAGGGGCTCATGGGAATTGTAGTCCATGGACATCTGGAGGACCACAGGTTGACTACCCCTGCTCTACACTACTGACATATTTCAGTCATTGCCTCTCACCCATGCACTCTGGGAACGGCAGCTCTGTGATTTCTAATGCTGAATTCTTATCAGCCTCACCAAACTATTATTTTCAAGAGTCGTTGAGGGAAGCCGCAAATATTAAATGGGTCGTTTTGATGCTGCTCCACCCCCTGAACAAAAAGAAAGAGGGTCATGGAGAGAGATCCCATTAGCTGCCCTGCACTGTTCAGGGGCCTATAATGCTGTTAAGTCAGCCCGGCTCTCCCTAGCTGCCATTTTGAACCCCTCCCCCATCCTGCAGTACCATTGAGGGGCGTTTGCCTTGGTACCATGGTCAGGAAACATGGACCTAGAGACTGGCCATCCAGAAAGCGAAGGGAGGAAATAGCCTTAGTGTTCCCGGCCAGCCTTTCTGGTCATCCAGGATATAACTCTTGGGCTTAGGGCCAAGATCTCTCAGTTGCCACCGAAAGGCTCCTGCTGGGCTCAGATCAACGCAAGAATGCAAATCCTGCAGGGATGTTGCAATACAGCCACACAGCAAAACGTGTGTCACTTTTCCTAGGAAAAATGACAGCAAAGGCTTAATTTGGAACTGGCCTTTGCCGAAGGCAGAGATCATCTAACAGCGTCCCCCAGTCCTTGGCAGCGAGAAGACATCGCAAGCGGCAGGGAAGCCACATAGAAACAGTAAACACAACCACAAGCCACTGGGGTTCAGTAGGCCTAGAAGCGGGGCTGCGGTGAAACGGGAGGTGGTGGCACGAGGCAGGTGAGCCAGTTACAAGAAAGCCAGTCTTCAGAGGAAAGGATACGATGCCCCCCAAAACTCCATGACATCACAGCTTTCGTTCGGTATCCCCTTCATCCCACGTCCATTCCGTTCCACAGGCAGTCTGCTTTCACTTTGCTCCATATTCATTTCTCTGATAGTTGCTTCTCCTCATGTGTGAAGCTGCTTTATACTGGGTCAGAACAACATGCTATATAGCCCTGTCCGCTGATTAGAAGTGGCCTTCCATGACTGCTGGCAGAGAGACCTTTCCTGGACTTTGAAAACTTCTCAAACTTTCTGAAGTGGAGCTGATGGGGACTGAACCTGGGGCCTTCTGTGTGTGCTTAGCTAAGCTATAGCCTTGGAAGAAGAGGTAGGCCATGTATGAACTGGTTTTACAAGGGACTAGGGTTTTCAGGTCCATCTGCGCTGCCCGCAGAGGTTGGGGACACTTTCCTGGAGTGATGCAACAAGCTGATGTCACTCAGAAGTATCAGGGGTGTCAATCTGGCTTTTGGGCAAAACTCTGTGGTAAAACTAACTTTTAACCACTGAGTTTTGCCCAAAAACCAGAGCGTCACACACAGTCTGACAGCCCGGATGTGCTAGTGTCACTTCCAGGTAGGGATGCCATCCTCCCAGTGGGGCTTGGGGATCCCTTGGAAAGACAGCTCATCTCCAGACTACAGAGATCAGTTCCCCAGGGAAAAATGGATGCATTGAAGGGTAGACTCTGTGACACTGTTCCCCACTAAGCTCCTTGTCTTCCCCAGGCTCCATCCCCAAATACTCAGGCATTTCCCAGCCAGGATCTGACAACCATACCCCCTCATCACCCGCTATTGGCCAGGAGGAACCTGGCCACCCTACGTCCGGGTGACGTCAGTATATTGCGTTAAAATGTGACTTCCTTCCAGTTTCAGGTAAATTTGGGGGGAGGCTAGGGGGCAAGGTGCATCTGTAAAGCAGGAGACCCTCACCCAGAGCAGTGGACCAGGCAAACATACAAGGAACTTCTGGATG